>NC_083236.1:16634602-17243649 GCF_032191835.1 Heteronotia binoei | reverse complement strand
CCTGTGGCAGTGAATTCCATGTGTTAATCACCCTTTGGGTGAAGAAGTACTTCCTTTTATCTGTTCTAACCCAAAACGGAACCCTTAGAGCAGGGATCCTCAATGTGATGCCTATGGGTGCGATGACACCCACCAACACCTTTCCAGATGCCTCTCAAGCGCTTTCAAAGAGTGGGCAAGGCCAGGTAGGGCTGTTGGTGATTGGCTGTGCACATTAAAAGGCATCCGGTTGAACAGGGCTTCTGCCCGAAACATTGCAAAGTTGTTCTTAGAGTTACATATAAGCTAGAAGAAGAAGAAGAAGAAGAAGAAGAAGAAGAAGAAGAAGAAGAAGAAGAAGAAGAAGAAGAAGAAGAAGAAGAAGAAGAAGAAGATATTAGATTTATATCTCGCCCTCCGCTCCGAAGAGTCTCAGAGCGGCTCACAGTCTTCTTTATTTTCCTCCCCCCACAACAGACACCCTGTGAGGTGGGTGCGTCTGAGAGGGTTCTCACAGCAGCTGCCCTTTCAAGGACAACCTCTGCCAGAGCTATGGCTGACCCAAGGCCATGCCAGCAAGTGGAGGAGTGGGGAATCAAACCCGGTTCTCCTAGATAAGAGTCTGCGCACTTCACCACTACACCAGACTGGCTCTCACACCAAACTTGCTCCATGACATTTTGTGGTTGGCTTCGCCTACTGCAGTAGCCACTGATGGACCTCTGCTCCATGTTTATCCAATCCTCTCTTGAAGCTGTCTATGCTTGTAGCCGCCACCAACTCCTGTGGCAGTGAATTCCATGTGAATTCCATTTTGTAACTGTGCGGACTGCCCTGTGTTGGGATTCTAAAGGTGCTCAAAAAGGGTTGGGCCCCCTTGCCTTGCAGCATGACACACAGGTGATGATACAGCTAAAACATGTGATCTTGCTCGATTTTAGGGCTCAGGGCAGAAAGGAGCAGAGTCTCTTGAGGTTGTGCTGGACCACGCTGCACTGAGCAGGGAACCTCCCCTACCATGGCCAAGCCTTTGAAGAGAAAGGGGAGAAGGGGGCTCAGCCTGTGCCTCAGACCTCCGAGCAGGAATCCGGGTAAAGACAAGTGCAGTATTCCCTTAGCACTGAGCGTGCCTGGAATAGATTCGCATCCCTGCCATGACCAATTTTGATCCCGCTCTCCGGCTCTCTCTCTGTCCCAGGTTGATATTCCTTTGAAGATGTAGCCTTCTCCGGAGCTCCTTGGGCAGAGTTTTGGCATGCAAGAGCCGTCTTCCAAACCCCACCATATTCTCCAAGTCTTCTCCCACTCCCTTCTTCATATTCGCAGCACACAGCTTCAGAAAAGCTGGGGGGTTTTATAAGCTCGGCTTCCTGGTTCAATGCAGCCTTCAGTTTCTTTTTACAGTGTACGGATCGCTGGGTGGGTATGGGTGTCTGTCCCACCCACCCCGGGTAGCTCACGAAGGCTACCCAGTTGCCATCTCTGGGAACCTCATTTTGGAAGCTTTGTGGCTGCAAGGAAGTGGCGGGGGAGCTCTGCAGCTGCACCAAGAGGGATTCAGGAAGGGGGAGGCTTAGCTGAAACTCAGGTCAGAGAAGGAAGCTGGAGGGGGAGGGGGCCTGGGTCAGTGGCTCAGTGTGCAGCACAGCATGGAGAGGTGGGATGGAGTATAACCAGACAGGAGGTGTGTGAGGGGGGGCAAGCATGTGGAGGGGAAACTTTTGTCTGCCGAAGGAGTCTTGGGCTGGCACCCTCTCCTGTTGGTGTTTTGCAACTACCCCTCCTTTTGGTGGCCAAATTGAATGCTGCACATTCAGTGGCTTCTTCTTGCAAGAAATACCTTCAGAGAGAGAGAGAGAGAGAGCTGCAGCAGTGGTGTATATGTACGGGCACCCAAAGGGATGCCAGCCTCCGGGTGGCGACCTGAGGATCCCCTGGAATTACAGCTCATCTCTAGATGACAGGGATCAGTTCCCCTGGAGATGGCATCAAATCCCCTGGAGTCCCTGTCTTCCCCAGGCTCCACAGCCAAATCTCCAGAATTTTCTCAACCTTACCCCCAGCCCCCACTGATGGCCATGGATGATCTGGCAAACCTAGTGTATGGTGGGGAGGGGTTAACCTTTCTCTCCTGAAAATTGTCCTTTCCTCCCTGACACCTTGAAATGTGCATTTAGCCTTGCAAACTTGACCCTGGGGCCAGGGGGGGGGGTGTGTGAGTGACATCCAAAAGGCAGGGGAAAGGGCTAACCTCTTTGCCTCCATTTGTGCTAGAAACTGCCCCCTCCCAGCTTTCCCTGGAGCTCTGCCTAGACATCCCCTCTTCTCTGATCTTCTGTGGAAGAAGAAGAAGAAGAAGAAGAAGAAGAAGAAGAAGAAGAAGAAGAAGAAGAAGAAGAAGAAGATGATGATATTGGATTTATATCCCGCCCTCCACTCCGAAGAGTCTCAGAGCGGCTCACAGTCTCCTTTACCTTCCTCCCCCACAACAGACACCCTGTGGGGTAGGTGGGTCTGGAGAGGGCTCTCACAGCAGCTGCCCTTTCAAGGACAACCTCTGCCAGAGCTATGGCTGACCCAAGGCCATGCTAGCAGGTGCAAGTGGAGGAGTGGGGAATCAAACCCGGTTCTCCCAGATAAGAGTCCGCACACTTAACCACTACACCAAACTGGGAGGTGAGGGCACTCACTCTCTTGTGGAGTATCCTCAGCTCTCCACCTTCATTCCAGACTGATAAGAGGAGAACAGGATGCTAAAAAGCAAAGGCAGAGACCACAGACCAGCACCATCCAGGGTATCATGGAGGTATGGAGTGTGCAGTGGGGTGTGCACTTGACCAGGCCTTCCCTCTTCTTCAGGAACGCTGTGGGGGGTGGTCTCTTGGCCATGGAGTGAAGCTTCTGCTCCAGACAGTGTGAAGATGCTGGCCGCAGAGAGTCAGATATCAAAGGGATGCTCAGCTTGGTCATGTGTAAGAGCAGCAGCACTTCCATCCCAGCGGGATGCCCTTCTGGGGCCAGATCTCAGTGGAATGGACCAAATTATAATGTAAATCTGAGCTTCAGGAGGTGATGGTTCTCTCTCTCTTTCTCTCTCTCTCTGCCTGTGCTTGCAGCTGAGTTGAGCAATGAGTGCATCATCAATGCACTCATGAATTGGAGCAGAGGAAATGCTTTGACTCTGAACATGTAGTGCAGTAAGTAATGACTTTAAAAATGTATCATTCTGAACGCTAATTAAGCAGTGCAGCTGAATCCAAAGCCAGCGAGTTGTGAGTAACCTCAATCAGCCTGGCGCATACAGTAACGTGCTCAAATGTTTAACCCTGTGTGTTCCCTTGAAGGCAGGCAGAGTTTTCTGGAGTCCGATGCAAGCGCTGGCGGTGAAGCTCCCAACTCCATTCAATTATCATCTTTCTAGTGCAGACGCCTCTGTTAGTTGTGCAGCTGTTGGAGATCAACAAGAGCCCCCGCGGGATCAAAAGTGCCAAAAGGAGGAGAGCACCTTCTCGAGGGAGAAAAGCAGCATATGGGCAGGGTTTTTTTTTTTTTTTTTTTAAATTGGAAAGAAAGGCAACCAACTGGGGACATCATACAACTTATGCATGGAGCGAACCAGACTTAAGCGAAATCTTTTCCATCTCATAACATTAGATACTGGGCGGGTCACTCAATTAATCTGATAGGCAGCAAATTCAAGACAGACAAAAATAAGGTCCTTTTTTCACACAGTTTGCAGAATTTACTGCCAGAAGGGTGTGGCAATAACTACTGGCCGAGGAGCTTTCGAAGGCAGTTTGACAAATGCGTGGACAACAGCACTCTGTCAAAGGCTGGTCGCCATGGCAGCCAAATAGACCCTCCAGATTCACAGGCACTATAGTAGGGGTGGCCAAACTGTGGCTCAGGAGCCGCGTGTGGCTCTTTCACACATATTGTGTGGCTCTTGAAGCCCCCACCACCCTGTCAGCCAGCTTGGAGAAGACATTTCTGTCTATAAATCACTTCTCCAAGTCAAGTCAACCAGCAGCTTGGAGAATGCATTGAAAGTTAAAGTTGCTTTCTTTCTACCTCTTCATCCCTCCCTTCTATTTTCCTTCCTTCCTTCCTTCCTTCCTTCCTTCCTTCCTTCCTTCCTTCCTTCCTTCCTTCCTTCCTTCCTTCCTTCCTTCCTTCCTTCCTTCCTTCCTTCCTCCCTTCCTTCCTTCCTTCCTGTTGGAATTATGTATCTGTTCTGTATGTCCTTTGCAATGTTCTAAAGTTCCAGTCATTATAGGGTTAACACTGTGCCTGATTCCCTATTGTCTGCATGACCTAGGAAGAAGATACTGACTGCTGTCAATCAAAATCTAGAAGCAGGAAAACTTGTTCGCTTGTTTGGTCAGTTAGTTAGGTGACTTCCTTTGTTCAGGCAGAGAGGTCAAGGAGAAGGCGGAAGAATCCTCCATTAAGCATGCATTCTTCAATGTGTTGGGATGTAGTTCCTAGTGTTTGTTGTTTTTACCTCCCAGTACCCTTTCCCTGTAGTTATAAATATGTTTTTTGCTTTCTTGTTAAATGCCTCTCAATGATTATTTGATCCAGCAGTCCATCGAACTGTTTGAGATATAGCAAGCGATTTTTCAAACTGAATTCCCTACACTTCCTTCCTTCCTTCCTTCCTTCCTTCCTTCCTTCCTTCCTTCCTTCCTTCCTTCCTTCCTTCCTTCCTTCCTTCCTTCCTTCCTTCCTTCTCTCAAACATCTGACATTCACGTCTTGCAGCTCTCAAACATCTGACGTTCATTCTATGTGGCTCATACATTATGCCAATTTGGCATACTCTCCCATACTCTCTGCAGCCAGGCGGCAAGTGTGGCCATCTCTGGGTTAGGAAATTCCTGGAGATTTGGGAGTGGAGCCTTGGGGAGGGGAGGGAGATCAGCACACAGGGACAGTGGTGGTGAATGGGAACTCGGGGTGGGGGATTCCTTGGCAGCCCTCTTCTGGAGACCAGCTTTAATCCCAGGATATGTTCAGGCTGCACCTAGAGGTTGGCCACCATGGGTTGCATCCATTCCAGGGCCAAGCCCCACATTCAACCCTTCCAGCTGGAGTTCTCTCCCTCCCCTAACCCTCCTTGGCACAGCTTCAGCTGGTGCCACCCCCAGCAAGTCACTGCCTGCAGTATCAGGTTACCTCAGCTCTGGGTTGGGAAATATCTGGTGATTTGGGGGGTGGGGTCTGATCTCTGGGTGAGATCTCCAGGTGCCCCTTGGAGATTGGCATCAATAGGGTTGCCAACTTCCAGGTGGTGGCTGGAGATCTGTTCTTACAACTGATCTCCAGGCGAAAGAGATCAATTCACCTGGAGAAAATGGTGGCTTTGGAAGGTGGGTTCTGCGGCATTGTACCCCACTGGCCTGACCTGGATAGGCCAAGCTAGTCCAATCTTGTGAGATCTCGGAAGCAGGGTCAGCCCTGGCTAGAATTTGGAAGGGCAACTTTCATGGAATAACGAGGGCATGATGCAGAGGAAAGACAATGACAAAACACCTCTGAAATGTCCCTTGCCTAAAAAACAAGTCCAGCTTACCACCTAGTGGTGCAGAATGCTAGAAGACCTAGAACTTCTGACTGCCAGGTCATCTTAGGATCTCCTGGCTATACTACACACAAGACCATACCCAGGCCTCGGATTCAGTGGGAGCTCACAGGAGCACAGCTCCTGAACCTTGCAGAGAGTTCCACCTCCTCCTTCCCACCTTGCCCATTGAACAGTAGGTGCAGCTGCATAACAATCCCTGGATGAGCTCCACCATCTATTTTTCTAGCTATTTCCCAGACTGGAGTTGGCAATCCTTTGGCGACTTTACTGCAGTGCCCCTATCACAGGAGAGACTCTTTCTCTCACCTTCAGCAGCACTCCCTGCTGGTAGCGGCCAGGACTGCAGGGGCAGTGCAACAGCTGCTCTGACCTGTGCTTGCGCAGACTTGCGGCTACTGGCTGCAGGAGCTCCTTTGGCTGAGGCCGCAGGGAAGCCACGTCCGCCGTCTCCGCCTCGCTTGGCTGTGTGTTTGCCATTTTGCTCGGTCACCCGGAACGAGCCAGGCCTGCGCGTCTCCAAACATAAGAGCTGCAATGAGGAGATTAAGGCCCTGGGAAGGGGGCTGTAATTACCCTCCAGCTCACATTTCATAAATACGGAGGGGGGGGGGTTATAAAAAAAAGCAAGCCGTGCACTCAGCAGAGCCCACCCGCACTACAGCGTGACCTTTCAGAAACAATATGTGCTGGGAGGCACATCCCCATGCCAGGCAGGCGTTGCCATGGCAAACACTGAGTGCAGAAACACGTTGCAATTAAAAAAGGAGGGGGGGGGGAGTTGCGTGCAGTCCAAAAGCAGCTCGCACTGTCAAAGGCCCTTCTGCTACACGTCGATGCTGCTGCAATCTCACACATATGGAGCAGAGGTCCATCAGTGGCTATTAGCCACAGCGTATTGTTGGAACTCTCTGTCTGGGGCAAGTGATGCTCTGTATTCTTGGTGCTTGGGAGGGGCAACAGTGGGACAGCTTCTAGTGTCCTGACCTGATAGGTGGACCTCCTGATGGCACCTGGGGGTTTTTTGGCCACTGTGTGACACAGAGTTTTGGACTGGATGGGCCATTGGCCTGATCCAACATGGCTTCTCTTATGTTCTTATGTGACACAGAGTGTTGGACTGGATGGGCCATTGGCCTGATCCAACATGGCTTCTCTTATGTTCTTATGTGACACAGAATGTTGGACTGGATGGGCCATTGGCCTGATCCAACATGGCTTCTCTTATGTTCTTATGTGACACAGAGTGTTGGACTGGATGGGCCATTGGCCTGATCCAACATGGCTTCTCTTATGTTCTTATGTGACACAGAGTTTTGGACTGGATGGACCATTGGCCTGATCCAACATGGCTTCTCTTATGTTCTTATGTGACACAGAGTGTTGGACTGGATGGGCCGTTGGCCTGATCCAACATGGCTTCTCTTATGTGACACAAAGTGTTGGACTGGATGGACCATTGGCCTGATCCAACATGGCTTCTCTTATGTTCTTATGTGACACAGAGTGTTGGACTAGATGGGCCATTGGCCTGATCCAACATGGCTTCTCTTATGTTCTTATGTGACACAGAGTGTTGGACTGGATGGACCATTGGCCTGATCCAACATGGTTTCTCTTATGTTCTTATGTGACACAGAGTGTTGGACTAGATGGGCCATTGGCCTGATCCAACATGGCTTCTCTTATGTTCTTATGTGACACAGAGTTTTGGACTGGATGGACCATTGGCCTGATCCAACATGCCTTCTCTTACGTTCTTATGTTCACACGTCTGGCTTCAGGCTTTTACGTCCTGATGAGAGCCTTGCAGGCAGCTAGAGGTGGCACCTCTGGGTTAAAAAATGCCTGGAGATCTTGAAGCTGGAGCCCCGAGAGGGTGGGCTTTGGAGAGGGAAGGGACTTTTCCAGGTTATAACGCCTTAGAGTTCACCCTCCAAAGCAGTTATTTTCTAAAGGGGAACTGATCCTTGGCCGTGTGGAGATCAACTGTGTCATAGCAGCGGATCTCCAGGTGCAACCTGGAGGTTGGCAACCCCATGTGGGGAAGGGGGAGACTGAAACTGGGCAGGCCTTGGAAGGAGATGCCTTGCAAAGTTCACTCTTGAGGAGGAGGGCCTGGCTCAGGAGGAGATCCAGACTCCTGCTCTGGAACGAGTGGGCAGGGACTATGGGAACTGGTCTCCATGGGGTATAATGGAGTGTCCAAAAGACATTCAACCCCGCCCCCTACACACACACACTTTCTGATACCCCTGGTCAGGGGAGGGCCTCCAAATCAGGGAATTCCTTGCCCCCACTGGGGATTGTCAACCTTACAAGTTTGCAGGGCCTTTTTTGTAGAAAAAGCTCAGCAGGAGCTCATTTGCATATTAAGCCACACACCCCTAATGTCATCATTGTTTCACACAGGGCTTGTTTGTAGAAAAAGCCCAGCAGGGACTCACTTGCATATTAGGCCACGCCCCCTGATGTCAAGCCCGCTGGAACTGCGTTCCTGTGCGTTCCTGCTTTTTAAAAAAAAAAAGCCCTGCGAGTTTGAGACCAGAAAGGATATTAAGGGTGATAACAGATGGGAAGTTTGGGGTGGCTGGGACTGGGAGGTGTTCCAGACTGAGCTGGCTCAAAAACAGCCACCCTGAGGCTTCCATACACTCCCCAGTGAGGCGGCCCCATCCAGTCTGCAAGGCAACTTGGTGTGTTCAGACAGGGAGGCACCTCATAAGCTGGACTGCTCTTCTTCTGCCTTGAAGAATCAAGCGCTTCTGCGCTCATGCGCTCAAGCACTCTGGTTAGGTTTTACAAAAAAAAAAAAGCCGGAAACAGCTTGGGCGGCTTGGTGGTTTTACAAAACTTGGTGGTTTTACATCACCAAGGCACCTCCCTTGCACTCTTCCACTTCCACACTCCAAGCAGATGACTGGTGTGCAGCTCAAATATTTGCTACCACTTCAACGGTCGTAGCTTTTTGAGCCACTCTGGGGTCTCCAGTGGATGGCGTGAGTACGGGATGGGGATGGGTGGCAGACGTTTGTGTGTGGAAGGATTTTTTAGGTCAATTTCCGAAGCATCTCTGAGTCAGCCCAAAGTGCCCGTCTGCAATCACCCTAATTGTGTCTTTATCCCACCTATTCTCCAAGGAGCTCAAGCTGGCATGCCCCACCCCCTGTACTCTCTTGGCAGCCCTCTGAGGTAGATGAGGCTGGGAAGGAGTGGCCTAAGATGGACCAGTGAACTTCAAGGCAGACTCAAGATATGATCTCCATGGATAGACCAACACTCTAGCCCAGGGGTGTCAAACTCAATTGTTATGAGGGCCGGATCTGACATAAATGAGACCTTGTCAGGCTGTACCAGGCCGTGTTGGGCTGGGCCGTGTGTGTACCTATTGAAGATTAGGTAGTAGAGATATAAACTTGTTAAAGGACACAGACAAATACGATTAAAGATTTTTTTAAAAAAAAACATGCTTAAAACATTAGCACTTGACGGTCTTCAAGGTGCTTTCTTTGTATTTCTCCCATGGGATCCAGGTAACTGGGCAAAGGAAGCTCTGGGTCTTTCCTCCCTTCTCCAGGGACCAGGAGGGGGAGGACTGCTGGCATCATATGAACTCCAGCCACTACCTGAAGGTTGAGAACCCTAGCCCTGGGAGAACTTCAGCATGGGCCTTGGAACCATTCTAGACTGACTGTAGGACTTTCTCCTGCAAAGTCTTCCTTGTAAAGCTCAAGAATTGTGAGGTTCTCCAGGGCTTGAATCTAGGGATGTAACTAGGGGTGAGAGCTAGTTTGGTGCAGTGGTTAAGTGTGCAGACTCTTACCTGGGAGAACCAAGTTTGATTCCCCACTCCTCCACCTGCACCTGCTGGGATGGCCTTGGGTCAGCCATAGCTCTTGCAAGGGTTGTCCTTGAAAGGGCAGCATTTTGGGAGAGCCTTCTCAGCCCCACCCACCTCACAGGGTGTCTGTTGTGGGGGAAGAAGATAAAGGAGATTGTAAACTGCTCTGAGACTCTGATTTAGACAGAAGGGTGGGGTATAAATCTGTGGTCTTCTTCTTAACTTTCATGGTTACTTGGGATGGATTCAAAACTCCAGGTTTCATTTCATGGTTTCTGCACGCTCAGGATGTAAATCTGCTAAGTGATTTCCTGACCACATTACTGATATTTTATAGTAAAATTACTATCAGCATTGACACCTGTTTTGCAGTGTTTCTGAATTAAAGGTAACCTTTTCCCCTCTAATATGCATCTGCTGAGTGACCATTACAGTGTTATGCTGATGACTCAGAATGGTTGGCGGATGTTTCTTCAATGGGTGTTAATTGTTAGGAGATAATAAATTGGCTGAGCTGATTGCTGTGTAGGGAATCCAGGAGAACCCAAAGAAGGTTATGAAGAGCAAGTGTGTGTGTGTCTGAGAGCGAGAGAGAAGAAACACCCAAGCAAAAACTTCTGTGACTCATGCACTATTGCGCTGCGCACTATGCATATTGGCCTCACCCTATACACATGTTGCAAAAGTGGGCATTAAACCATCTCAAACAAAACACTGAAAAAGGTGCAAAAGAAACCATCAAAATCTGGCAAATGTTTAAAGGAACTAGGTGGGGCGCATGGGGACTCCCTAAGCATAAAAGTAACCTATTTCTATTTCCCTGTTCAAATCCCAAGGATTCTTAGGTTCCTTATTACTATTAATTAATTTGATTTATTAATTACCCTACCCCAGCTTACGCCAGGCTCTGGGTGATGTACAAGGGCATAATGCCATAAAAACAATACATAATGTTAACATAATGTTAACTCTTATAGCTGCAGGACCAGTGTTGCCAGCCATTCACTCTGTTGTGCCTCCCATTCCACTTGTTCCTTTCCATTTCCCCAACCTTGTATTTTCTCCATTACATTTGCAAAGTGATAGTTTTTAAAGCCACAGAGGAACTTCTAAACCAGAGGGGTCAAACATGCAGCCTGGGGGCCGAATCAGGCCCCTGGAGGGCTCCTATCAGGCCCCCGAGCAACTGTCTCTTGTCTGCTTCCTTCTCTCTCTCTCTTGCTTCCTTCTGCATCTCAGCTTGCTTTGCCAGGCTTGCTCAATCGCACAGGAGCTACAGAGCAAAAATTCAATTTTCTTCATTGGTTGAGGCTCCTTTGCCCAGTTCCCTGGATCCCAGGGGAGAAATACAAAGAAAGCACCTTTCAGACCAATGAGTGCTAATGTTTTCAGCATGTTTTATTTTAAGGGTTTAAAAGAAATCTTTAGCCATGTTTGTCTGCGTCCTTTAAGAAGTTTATGTATTTATTACCTAATCTTAAATATAGACATGGCGCAGCCCAACAAGGTCTCATATATGTCCGATCTGGCCCTCATAACAAATGAGTTTGACACTCCTGTTCTAAATCATTGGGGTGGTCACCAGTGTTCCCTCGAAGCTGAGTTAGCGTGAGCTCGCTCACAGATTTTTAGCCTTCAGCTCACACATTTTGGTCTTAGCTCAGGAAGGAGGGCCCCCAAGCACAATAACTTATGCAGGAGCTCAGAACTTTAATCCCAGTAGCCCACAACTTTAACACCAGTCGCTCACAAAGGAGGATTTTTGCTCACAAGACTCTGCAGCTTAGAGGGAACATTAGTGGTCACCAGCTGCTGCCAGTAAGAACATAAGAGAAGCCATGTTGGATCAGGCCAATGGTCCATCCAGTCCAACACTCTGTGTCACACAGTGGCAAAAAAATGTGTATATACACACACACTGTGGCTAATAGCCACTGATGGACCTCTGCTCCATATTTTTATCTAAACCCCTCTTGAAGGTGGCTATACTTGTGGCCGCCACCACCTCCTGTGGCAGTGAATTCCACATGTTAATCACCCTTTGGGTGAAGAAGGACTTCCTTTTATCCGTTTTAACCTGTCTGCTCAGCAATTTCATCGAATGTCCACGAGTTCTTGTATTGTGAGAAAGGGAGAAAAGTACTTCTTTCTCTACTTTCTCCATCCCATGCATTATCTTGTAAACCTCTATCATGTCACCCCGCAGTCGACGTTTCTCCAAGCTAAATAGTCCCAAGCGTTTTAAGCTTTCTTCATAGGGAAAGTGTTCCAGCCCTTTAATCATTCTAGTTGCCCTTTTCTGCACTTTCTCCAATGCTATAATATCCTTTTTGAGGTGCGGTGACCAGAATTGCACACAGTACTCCAAATGAGACCGCACCATCGATTTATACAGGGGCATTATGATACTGGCTGATTTGTTTTCAGTTCCCTTCCTAATAATTCCCAGCATGACGTTAGCCTTTTTTATTGCAAACGCACACTGTCTTGATATTTGCAGTGAGTTATCTACCACGACCCCAAGATCTCTCTTGGTCAGTAAGTCAAGTGCCACTCTTTTCTCTTTTGGGTTCTATCAGATGCCATCTGAGCCACCACCAAACCGGCTTTGCAACTGTGAAGCAGATCCCTGCAACTCAAAAGCTTCCCGCAGCAGTCTGGGCGTTCTGTTCCATGTCCTTTACCAAACACTGGAAAGTGACTCTCCATCTGGCACAGCACATTACAAAATAATTTGCACACGTTTAGTCTAAAAGACACATATTGGAAGGAATGCCAAGCATCGAACGACAAAACAGGATGGCTGAAAAACTCTTTGTGGAGGCTGCTCACCAAATGAGACTCATCAGGACTGTACTTCATTCTGAGAAGCCTGTTGACCTCTGAAGGGTCATGGCTCAGTGGCAGAGCATCTGCTTGGCCATCAGAAGGTTACCGGTTCAACCCCTAGCATCTCCAGCTAAAAGTATCGGTAGGAGGTGAGGTGAAAGATTTCAGCCTGAGACCTTGGAGAGCTGCCAGTCTGAGTAGACAAAACTGACCTTGATCAGCCAATGGTCTGATTCAGTATAAGGTAGCTTCCCATATTGATGTGTACCTCTAAAGCAGGGGAGTCAAACATGCAGCCCAGGGACCAAATCAGGCCCTCGGAGGGCTCCTATCAGGCTCCCGAGCAACTGGCTGTTGTCTGCTTCCTTCTCTTTCTCTCTTGCTTTCTTCTGCATAACAGCTTGTTTTGCAAGGCTTTCTCAATCACACAGGAGCTACAGAGGAAAGCCTCTATTTCTTCATTGGCTGAGGCTCCTCCCTTGAGGAGGAAGAGAGGGCGAAGAGCTTGCTTTGCCAGGCTCTCTCAATCACACAGCAGAGCTACTGATGTAAGTCTCTCTTCCTTCTATTGGCTGAGGCTCCTTCCCATCCTAGTCCCCTGGGGAAAAAAGGAAAGAGCCAGAGCTTCCTTTGCCCAGTTTCCTGGATCCCATGGGGGAAATACAAAGAAAGCACCTTGAAGACCAACGAGTGCTAATGTTTTAGAAGATGAAGAAGAAGATATTGGATTTATATCCCACCCTCCACTCTAAAGAGTCTCAGAGTGGCTCACAATCCCCTTTACCTTCCTCCCCCACCCCCACAACAGACACCCTGTGAGTTAGATGAAGATATTGGATTTATATCCCATCCTCCACTCCGAAGAGTCTCAGAGCGGCTCACAATCTCCTTTACCTCCCCCCCCCCACAACAGACACCCTGTGAGGTAGATGAAGATATTGGATTTATATCCCGCCCTCCACTCCGAAGAGTCTCAGAGCGGCTCACAATCTCCTTTACCTCCCCCCCCCCACAACAGACACCCTGTGAGGTAGATGAAGATATTGGATTTATATCCCATCCTCCACTCCGAAGAGTCTCAGAGCGGCTCACAATCTCCTTTACCTTCCTCCCCAACAACAGACACCCTGTGAGGTGGGTGGGACTGAAAGGGCTCTCCCAGCAGCTGCCCTTTCAAGGACAACCTCTGCCAGAGCTACGGCTGACCCAAGGCCATGCTAGCAGGTGCAAGTGGAGGAGTGGGGAACCAAACCCGGTTCTTCCAAATAAGAGTCCGCACACTTCACCACTACACTAAATCTTAAATTGTGTTTGTTTGTGTCCTTTAAAAAGTTTGTATCTCTGCTACCTAATCTTAAACAGGTACACACATGGCCCAGCCTAACAAGATCTCATTTGTGTCTGATCCGTCCCTCATTACAAATGAGTTTGAGACCCCTGCTCTAAAGCTTCCCTGTCCAAGTCAAGAAATGCAGCATAGAAATAGAATGGGGAGCAGGTGGTGTCTGTAGTGCGATTGCAGTTCATTTGCCCAGCTCAGGGGAAAGAAGGATCCTTGGAGCTCAATGGCTGCATTTTCACCTTCATCAAAGTTTCAGTTTTGATTAGGGAAGTGCAGCTATCCCTTTTCCATTCCTTTCTCGTTCTGCGGCTTCGCTGTGCTTCGGGCTCCAGAATAACTGGTGGCATTTCTACAATTAATTCCAGAGTAGGAGCGTATGCAGTTAGATGCTTTCAGTGCCTTCTGTACATTTGCATCTCCCCCCCCCCCCAGCTCTGCTACCGATGCGCACTTGTGCATTGACAAAATGCCACAAAGGAAGCAATTTTGATGTAATCATAATATGATTGCGTTGAGGTGTTTTGCTGATGTGTGCACTCATTTGTATTGGCAAAGCTCCACCTCAAAAAGCATCTTGGTACAACTACATGAACAACGTCAAGTGCTCTATCATTGCTCAGGCTACGCATGTGAAAGCTGCTTTTTCAGTGTTCTATCTAGGCACATGTGTGCTTTGGTAAGGCCGCAGAGAAGGAGGGTGCAGATGAACTGAAACGATTAGAAATTGTATGCGCATGGGGGCTATGCGCAAAAACTGAAAATAGGACACAGAAGAATGGGAGACTCCTAACGCATCAGCTTCATTTTGAAAATAAGCCTTGGTGATTTGGAAATTAAAAAAAAACCAGGGAGCAACTGAGTTTGGGGGAGACACGCCCCATCCCAGTCTGTCCAATCAATGGCTGGTATGACTGGGCTGCTGGAGAAGATGTGATATGGTGCTGATGGCAAATTTGGGGGATGGGGAAAGCCAGCTACTTCAGTCAGAGCAGCCTTGGAGAGTCATGCTTGGGAAAAACTGCTTTGGCCTGTATTGGCATAGTAGAGTAGCTAAGGAAATGAACTGTGATCCAAGAGGCTGTGTGGTTCAACTCTTGCTTCCGTCTGCTCCTTATTACAACAGAAAGTTCCTAGTTTGCCAGGGCTGTGGCTGAACCAGATGCACCCCTGGTCTGAACCAGCAGGGGGCTCTTCTTGTGTTCTTAGGAGCTGGAGTTGCCCCCTCTCAGCCATACCAGTTTAAGGGATAATATATATTTTAATATCTCTTTTATAATAGTGTATCAGAATAATGTTTTATACTGACATACCCAAATAAGGGATATGGGCTATTTATCTCATTACATATACTTAACCCATTTTCATGTTATGTATTCTTGTTTTCTAATGGCAGACTAGAATGATGTTTGTAATGCATAGACTGATATCGATAAGTAGATTGGGTGGACGACAACTAGGATATACACGCCCTTTTGTGATTCACCTAGATTTGCAGAAACACCATTTGGCCGGGGATTTTATTACCTTTTAAGGCTATCCAGACCAAATGGCCAAGCCACACTGTTTTATGTGACCATGTGATCGGTCAGTTTGCCCTCTTAATCAACAAGCTGCATGGATTCCAGCCACAATGCCTGATTCCCCTTGTCTGATGAAGCGTGCTCACAGAGCACACGAAAGCGTACGTTCTCAATCAAACTTGGTTAGGGTTGCCAAGTCCAATTCAAGAAATATCTGGGGACTTTGGGGGTGGAGCCAGGAGACATTAGGGGTGGAGCCAAGATCAAGGCTGTGACAAGCATCATTGAACTCCAAGGGAGTTTTGGCCATCACATTTAAAGGGACGGCACACCTTTTCAATTCCTTCCTTCCATTGGAAATAATGAAGGATAGGGGCACCTTCTTTTGGGGCTCATAGAATTGGACCCCCTGGTCCAATCTTTTTGAAACTTGGGGGGTATTTTTGGGGAAAGGCACTAGATGCTATACTGAAAATTTGATGCCTCTGCCCCCCAAAACAGCGCCCCCAGAGCCCCAGATACCTGCAGATCAATTCTCCATGATTTTCTATGGGAATAAATCTCCATAGGGAATAACAGAGTTCCCAGAAGACATTTCCCTCCCCTCCCCCCCCCCCGCTTTCTGACGACCCTGAAGCGGGGGGAAGGCCTCCAAACCGGGGGATCCCCCGCTACCCCCTGGGGATTGGCAACCCTAAACTTGGTCGGCCTTAAAGGTTCAACTTGACTCCTGCTTTGTTCAGTTTAAGGGAAGTTTCAGAAGTGCAATGTGCTTTTCCGGCAGAAGCTCTCCCGTGTCAACAACAGCATGCTCAACTGACGCTAACAAAGCTGCTTCCACATTTTAAATGGGCTTGCGAGGGAGATCCCTGGTTTCCAATTCCCAACACAGAAGCTGCATGTTCACAACTACAGATCAATTACTGTGAGAAATGTTTCAAAGAAAGATCCACAGTGCTCTGTGTTTGTCTGAATAACGATGTAGCACTCAGCACACTAACAAGCTGGTCAGCATGTTTACAGGAGAGTCAGGAATTCAAATTAGGGTTGCCAATGTCCAGGTGCGGCCTGCAGATCTCCCAGAGTTACAACTGATCAGCAGGCTACGGAGATCATTCCCCCAAAGGAAATGGCTGCCATGGAGGGCGGAGTCTGGGGCTTCCTCCCCTTCCCAAACTCCACCCCTCCACAGACACGGCCCTGGATCCAGCCTCTTTGTGAGCTAGGTCAAAGGTCACAGGGCGCTATCAGCATTTTAAAGCTGAATGACAGTTGTGTGGGGTCTGATCCAGGCAGGACATGCTGGGTGGGGTTTTAACCCTTTCATCCCATATGCTTTTTTCCCAAATCAAAACCAATATCTGCTTTTTAAAGGGGGGGGGGGCATAGATATGTATTTGTTACCATCTTTTTCTCATGAAAAGAGCCCCGTGGCACAGAGTGGTAAAGCTGCAGTACTGCAGTCCTAAGCTCTGCTCATGACCTGAGTTCGATCCCCGGTGGAAGCTGGGTTTTCAGGTAGCCGGCTTGAGGTTGACTCAGCCTTCCATCCTTCCAAGGTCGCTCAAATGAGTCTCCAGCTTGCTGGGGGCAAAGTGTAGATGACTGGGGAAGGCAATGGCAAACCACCCCGTAAAAAGTCTGCCGTGAAAACGCTGTGAAAGCAACGTCACCTGAGAGTCGGAAACGACTGGTGCTTGCATAGGGGACCTTTCCTTTCCTTTTCTCATTAAAGGAGAGGGAGCTGGTTTTAATTTGCACTATCATGTGGGAATGAAAAGATGAACCCTCCTGTCCCACTCCACCAGGTCCCAGTGCAGAACCAGCCTCCCCTGTAGGGTTGCCAGTTCTGGGTTGGGAAATACCTGGAGATTGGGAGGTTGTGACTGGAGAGGGTGGGGTTTGGGGGAGGGGCAGGACCTCAGCAGGTATAATGCCATAGAGCAGGGGTGGCCAACAGTAGCTCTCCAGATGTTTTTGCCTACAACTCCCATCAGCCCCAGCCATTGGCCATGCTGGCTGGGGCTGATGGGAGTTGTAGGCAAAAAACATCTGGAGAGCTACCGTTGGCCACCCCTGCCATAGAGTCCTTCCTCCACAGCAGTCATTTTCTCCAGGGGATCAGAAAATGCTCATCTGGAGATCAACTGCAATAGTGGAAGATCTTCAGGTGCCACCTGGAGGTTGGCAACCATCTTTTATCATTGAGCTTCACGATCAGATCAAGGATCCCTCAGGCTCTCATCCGTTTGGACTGCAAAAGACTCTGGATCATGGCCAGATTAACAATTAGGCCAAGTAGGCACCGGCCTTTGCCCCCCCCCCCCAAGCCTTTAGGGACTCCAAGCCAACTCCCCCCCCCCCCCCGATCCCCCCTGCTTGCAGCCCTTCCAGTCAGCAACTGAGCTGCTCTTTGCCCGACTTGCCTGGTGCAGCTGCTGGTGGTGTCATCCCCAAGTTTGCCTCTCTCTGCCTCTTCCCCGCAGCTTTGTCAAAGGGGCTTTTGAGAAGGGGCCTGCAGGCTGCAGCAGGGGCTACGGGCTGTGGGGCAGGCGCTCCGACTCTGAGATAATTTGCGAGGGGGTCCCCAAGATTTTGACTGCCTAGGGGCCTCCACGGGGCTTAATCCGGCTCTGCTCTGGATAGTGTCTCGGTGACATGGCGAAGGCCTGCCCCTTGGAACCAAAGCAGCATGGTATGAGGCAATCTGATTTCCTCCAAGCTGACAAAAAAAAGATGTGTGCAAAGTTTAAAAATAAATAAATAAATTAAGTACTTGGTGGTGAAATGACAGCTGACAGATCCTAAAGACAACTGACAAAAGGAACGGGGGAGGTGTGAAAACATCCAAATCGGAAAGCAGAAGGGACGTCCCTTCTCTGCGAGACTCGGTCCTCAACTCCAGCCACAGGCAGCTCCCTCCATCTTGTCGGGCAAGGCAGGAAGCAGACACCGGGCGTGGCTTTCTCTGCCTTTCCCCTCCTTCATATGACACGGCATAGCGTGGCCAATGGGCAGTGGGCTCAGGATGGACAACGGAAGACTCCCCTGCCAGAGGATGTAGCGACAGCCACGGGAATAAACAGCTTTTAAAGGGGATGACATTCATGGAGGTGAAGTCAACCGACGACGACTAGCCATGGCGGCTGAGGAGAACCTCCACAGTCACAGGCACCAAGCCTCTGGACCCCAGAGCCAGGAGACAACCTCAGGGGAAGACTTTGGCCTCTCTGCCCTGTTGTTGGCCATTTAGAGGAACTGAATGGTTGGCCACTGTGTGAGGAAGGATTCTGTACTAAATGGACTCTTGGTTTGATCCAGCTGGGCTCTCTGTTTGTTCACATGGCGCTTAGATGAATGCCACGCTTTCACATTACACCTATTGGCACAGCATCCAAACCGGCAATATTGATCAAGATGGCGATATCATTTCTTTTGCCATTTTCCAGACGGTGTCATATGAACCTCGTGAGATTTTGCTTGCTCCTTTCCCTGCTGGGCCAGTAGCTGCTGGCCTCCCATCCCTGCCGTGTGAGAAGCCCCTCTGCAGCAACTTCCCCCACCAAAAGACCAGGCAGTTCCCTGTGCTTGATGTGAGAGGCTCCTGGATTGCGTATCTCTTCAGCAGAATGTCCAGAGGACTCCAGAGAGCCAGTTTGGTGCAGTGGTTAAGTGTGCGGACTCTTATCCGGGAGAACTGGGTTTGATTCCCCAACTCCTCTACTTGCAGCTGCTGGAATGGCCTTGGGTTAACCATAGCTTTTGCAGAGTTGTCCTTGAAAGGGCAGCTTCTGGGAGAGCTCTCTCAGCCCCACCTACCTCACAGGGGTGTCTGTAGTGGGGGAAGAAGATAAAGGAGATTGTAAGCTGCTTTGAGACTCTGATTCAGAGAGAAGGGTGGGGTATAAATCTACGACCATCAACATCTTCTTTTTCTTCTTGCCTCAGGAACCCCAGTGGCAAGCAAACTCCTGGGTTATCATCCACCCTGTGCTGTGCCATCTTCCCCAGGCTCTGAGCAGAGTTAGGCAGGCACTCTATTGGAGTACAATAAAGCCGCTGAGACCATCACAGACAAAACGCTGGTTTCATGCAGCTACAAGAGTCAAAGCACCCGGCCCTGGCTAAGTCAGCTCTCAGCCAAAAGCATGCTAAGGAAACGGGGGGCAGGGAAGAGGTTGTATAGAAAATCAAATAAAATGCAATTTAACTTGAAACACAGGCCCTCTTGCAGGACCTATGTGTACACCAGTGGTTGAAACGGTGAGCCCTTCTCCCCATGGAGCTTAGGCTGCGAATGGCAACTCCGTGGGAGGACAGGTAGCACCAACAGGAACTTCTCCAAAGCCACACCAAACTGCTGTTCCCAGGTTTCTTTGGAGGGAAGCCATGAATGCACACGAAGCTGTCTTCTACTGAATCAGACCCTTGGTCTATCAAGGCCAGTATTGTCTACTCAGACTGGCAGTAGCTCTCCAGGATCTTAAGCAGGGGTCTTTCGCTTCACCCACCATCTGGTCCTTTCAACTGAAGTTGCCAAGAATTGAATTTGGAATCATCTCGATCAGGGGTATCAAACTCATTTGTTAAAAGGGCCAGATCTGACGTTTGTTGGGCTAGGCCGTATCAGTACCTGTTTAAGATTAGGTAACAGAGATATAACCTTTGTAAAGGACACAGACAAACACAATTAAAGATTAAAAAAAAAAAACCTTAAAACATGCTTAAAACATTAGCACTTGATGGTCTTAAAGGTGCTTTCTCTGTATTTCTCCCATGGGATCCAGGGAACTGGGCAAAGGAAGCTCAGGCTCTTTCCTCCCTTCCCTGCGGGATGAGGAGGGGGAACCTCATTCAATAGAAAGAAGAGAGGCTTGGCTCAGTAGCTCTGCTGTGCAATTGAGAGAGCCTGGCAAAGCAAGCTCTCCCTCCCCTCCCCCCTTCCTCCTCAAGGGAGGAGCCTCAGCCAATGGAGAAATAGAGGTTTTACTATGTAGCTCCTTTGCAATTGAGTAAGCCTTGCAAAGCAAGCTGTTATGCAGAAGGAAGCAAGAGAGTGGGAGAAGGAAGCAGGCGACAGTCAGTTGCTCAGGGGCCTGATTTGGCCCCCGGGCTACATGTTTGACACCCCTAATCTAGATCCCAAGCATATGCTCTACTACTCAGCCACAGCCCCTCCCCATGAGAGTCAAATGAGTGGTCAGCAGTTTTAGAACAATAAATGCCCTTTTGCTACTCATGTAATGGAGGGGGGGGGTGTTTGAAGAACCACGGTGTATATTTGGACCCATGAAGATGTCTAGTTTGTCCTGGCTGGGGCTGCAATCTCACGTCAAGATATCTGCAATTTACAGCTGGATGTAGATCTAGCTCTGTGCATGGGTGCCCGGGGGGTCTCCACGGCATCACCTTTGATTTGCATGTCCGCTGCAGCGAATTAATTAATTAGATTTTAATCCTGCCTCTCCCCCAGAATGGGGCTCGGACGGCTCACAAGATGACAATACAGTAACAGTAACGCCACAGGTATAATGAAATTCAACCAAGAGAGCAATCCTAGGCAAGCCTTCTCTGAATTCTACTAAGGTCTATTCAGTGGGGCTTATTCCCAGGGAAGCGCTTGTAGGACTGCACTGTAAATTTAATTAAAATCCAAATAATTTAACACACAGCTTTTGGCATAAAAATCCACCATGTTTGTTAGCAGAATTGCATTACTGGAGTGCCTGGTGCCATAAAACATGCTGTTGTCATCGTTATCCGTTTTTTGTTAATATCCAGGCTGGAGTATTATAATCGGTGGAGCTAAACTGGATCCTTTGTGTTGCTTTTTACCGCAGGAGAGCTGAGGCAGTTGCCCTGCCAGAATGGCTGTTTTCAGAGAGGCTGCCGGAAGACCTGAGAGGGGAAGTTCAACAAATTAAAAAATGAACACATCTCTGGGTCTGGTCTTCAAGAGGTCTTAACTCCAATGAGCAATTCTTGGCCTCCTGGCAAGGATATGCAACATGCCAGTGAGACCAGCCTCCATGTTACAGCCATGGAAAGTAACAAATGCAACATCAGTTTTTTTCAAAAGGGATCAGTATGGAGCATTCTGGGAAATTACAGTCCAGTTCGTCGAACTACTGTTTCGTATAAAAATAGAATTAAGAACCATATAGAAGACGTCTCAATACAGAAGCATCAGCCTGGTTTCTAAAAAGAGAAGTCCTACCTCAAGAAGAAGAAGAAGAAGAAGAAGAAGAAGAAGAAGAAGAAGAAGAAGAAGAAGAAGAAGAAGAAGAAGAAGAAGAAGAAGAAGAAGAAGAAGAAGAAGAAGAAGAAGAAGAAGAAGAAGAAGAAGAAGAAGAAGAAGATGGTGGTGGTGGTGGTGATGGTGATGGTGATGGTGATGGTGATGGTGATGGTGGTGATGATGATATTGGATTTATACCCCGCCCTCCACTCTGAATCTCAGAGTCTCAGAGCAGTACAATCGCCTTTACCTTCCTCCCTTACAACAGACACCCTGTGAGGTAGGTGGGGCTGAGAGAGCGCTCACAGAAAGCTGCCCTTTCAAGGCTAGCCCAAGGCCATTCCAGCAGCTGCAAGTGGAGGAGTGGGGAATCAAACCTGATTCTCCCAGATAAGAGTCCGCACACTTAACCACTACACCAAACTGATTCTCTGAGAGGTTTAACAAATTTTAGGATAAGGTTAAGCTGGTAGATATTGTAATAATAAACTTCCAAAAAGCTTCTGACAAGGTCCCTCACTAAAGACTCCTGAGTAAGCTCAGAAGTCAAGGAATAACATGATGGGTTGCCTCATGGATTAAAAAGCGGTTATAAAGCAGGAAGCAGGAGTAAATGGACAATTCTTCCAGTGGAGGGAAATAAGCAGATGGGTTTTGCAACAATCAGTACTGAGATCAGTGCTATTAACTATGTTCATAAATGATTTGGAATTGGGGCTCAGCAATATGGTGGGCAGGATTGCAAATGACATCAAGTTTTTCAGGATGGTGAAAGCCAAAGAGGGGGATTGGTAGACCTCCAAGAGGATATTACTAAATCAGGTGAGTAGGCAACAATATGGCAAATTAAATTCAGCAAAAGCAACTGTAGACAGGAAATGGGGGGGGGGGGATCGTAATTTTATGTATACATTCTGTGGTCTGAATAAGAGCCCCGTGGCACAGAGTGTTAAAGCTGCAGTCCTGCAGTTCTAAGCTCTGCTCATGACCTGAGTTGGATCCCCGGCGGAAGCTGGGTTTTCAGGTAGCCGGCTTGAGGTTGACTCAGCCTTCCATCCTTCCGGGGTCGGTCAAATGAGTCCCCAGCTTGCTGGGGGGAAAGTGTAGATGACTGGGGAAGGCAATGGCAAACCACCCCGTAAAAAGTCTGCCGTGAAAACGTTGTGAAAGCAACATCACGCCAGAGTCGGACACGATGGGGGCTTGCACAGGGGACCTTTCCTTTCCCTCTGTGGTCCGAACTAGTGGTGACGGTCTAAGAAAAGTGTCTTGGGACTGTGCTGCATAGTTTAATGAAAATGTCAGCTCTAAGAAGCAAGGGTAAAAAGGACAAATTCTATACTAGGGATTATTAGGAAAGAGATTGGTAATAAAACAGCCAGTATCATAATGCACTTGTTTAGATCAGAGCTGCATTTAGACTCCTGTGCATGGTTCAGTTTGCATAACTCAGAAAGAATCTTGTAGTGCTAAGAAAAGGTGCAGAAAAGGGCAGCCAAAATGATCAAGGAGTTGAAACGCCTTCCCTATAAAAAAAGGAGAAAGAATTCAAGGCTTTTTTTGTTTGGCGGGGTGGGGGAGGGGAGGAAAGGTGGCCACGATGCGAATCTCCCAGGCCATGGCTCATTGGTGTAACAAAAGCTTGAAACCAGGAGGAAGCAGAAAGAAGCACGCTCAAAGGCCAATGGCATGATGTTATCATCTGGGGCCTTAAGCCAGGAGACTTTCAAGATTGTCTGTGGTCAGAAGATGGTGGGCAACACAGAGAGCGGAAGTGGCTGAGAAGGCAAAGTCCCTCTGTCTTCTGCAAAGTAAAGTCCTGCTGATGGAAGAGGAAGGAGAGGCAATATCACCCCGTTAGAATTGCCGGTTCTGGGTTAGAAAAATGCCTCAAGATTTTGGGGGTGGAGCCTGGGGAGGGTGGAATTTGAAGAGCGGGGGGATCTCAGCAGGGTACAATGCCAGGAACCTCCACGGGGCACAATGCCATAGAGTCCACCCTCCAAAGCAGCAATTTTCTCCAGAGGAACTGCCCCCTGTTATCTGGAGATCAGCTGTAATACACCACGTCCCACCTGGAGGCTGGCCACCCTAACCTCTGCACGGCTATTAGTCAGCTTTCCAAGGGTTAGAATGGACTGCCACTGGGAGGGGAACTAGGGTTGCCAAGTCTAATTCTAGAACTACCTGGGGACTTTGGGGGTGGAGCCAGGAGACATTAGGGGTGGAGCCAAGATCAAGGCTGTGACAAGCATAATTGAACTCCAAAGGGAGTTCTGGCCATCACATTTAAAGGGACGGCACATCTTTTCAATTCCTTCCTTACATAGGAAATAATGAAGGATAGGGGCACCTTCTTTTGGGGCTCAGTGAATTGAACCCCCTGGTCCAATCTTTTTGAAACTTGGGGGGCATTTTGGGGAGAGGCACTAGATGCTATACTGAAAATTTGGTGCCTCTACTCCAAAAAACAGCCCCCCCAGAGCCACAGATACCCACGGATCAATTCTCCATTATTTTCTATGGGAATAAACCTCCATAGGGAATAACAGAGTTCCCAGCAGACATTTCCCTCCCCTCCCCCCGCTTTCTGACGACCCTGAAGTGGGGGAAGGGCCTCCAAACCAGGGGATCCCCTGCCCCCACCTGGGGATTGGCAACCCTAAGGGGAACCCAGTCTGGGCTTCCTGATGGTTAGCACCTCCTGCTGATGGATCACAAGAAGGAGCCAACCCCATTAATTTGTGGAACTCATTGCTTCAAGGTACAGTCACAACCACTTGTTCAGATGGATGTAAAAGGGAGATAGACAAATTCATGGAGGATAGCTCCATCAGAGGTTAGTAGGCATGTAGACTAAATGAGACATCCCTCTGAATAAAAGTGGATATAAAGGGACATAGTGGTTATGTGGGCAGTAGGGATGCCAGCCTCCAGGTGGGACCTGGGAATCCCCCAGAATTACAGTTCATCTCCAGGCTACAGAGATCAGTTCGCCTGGAAAAGAGAAGACGACGACATCGGATTTATATTCCGCCCTCCACTCAAGAGTCTCAGAGCGGCTCACAATCTCCTTTATCTTCCTCCCCCACAACAGACACCCTGTGAGGTGGGTGAGGCAAATAGGGCTTTCCCAGCAGCTGCCCTTTCAAGGACAACCTCTGCCAGAGCTATGGCTGACCCAAGGCCATTCCAGCAGGTGCAAGTGGAGGAGTGGGGAATCAAACCCGGTTCTCCCGGATAAGAGTCCACACACTTAACCACTACACCAAACTGGCTCTCTCAAGAGGGATGCTTTCGACTCTATGGTACTGTACCCCATTGAGGTCCCTGTCCTCCCCAGGCTCCACCCCCAAATCTCCAGGTGTTTCCCAACCTGGATCTGGCAACCCATCCCCCTCCAGTGGCAAGGAGGGAATCTGACAAACCTAGTGGGCAGAGTATCATTCCTGCAGGCTTTGGAGCGAAACTGCTGGGGCTTAGCCCAGGAATAACCAATTTCTATCCTCCTGGAGTCATGCTTATTTTCTAGACACTGGCTTCAGACTTTATAATGAAGTTGTCATTCTTACCATTAAGGGCTTTCAAGTTATAAAACGCGGACTACAGCACAGCACAACCGGCAAAGCTGCACATTTCCTTACACACAACATCAGACGCGGAGACGGAGCAGCAGAACACCTCAGTTTCGTACAACTTGGAAACTTCAGGGCTTTTTTTTAATAGAGAAAACCCAGCAAGAACTAATTTGCATATTAGGCCACACCCCTGACATTACCATTGTTTCACACAGGGCTTTTTTGTCGGAAAAACCCCAGCAGCAACTCATTTGCATATTAGGCCACACCCCCTGGTGACAAGCCAGCCGGGACTGCGCTCCTGCTCCCCAAAAAAGGCCCTGGTTCCCTTCCCTGTGAGTGATAACTGTAGCCACCCTTTCCACAAAATTTCCATTTATCTTGCCATTTGGCAAGGTGGATGGGGCCTTGGCAGAATTTCTTTGAAGGTTAGATCTGGTCCTTAGGCGACCAATTGATCAGTGCTCTCACAGATGGTCTCTCTGCAGGGCTGGTGTGTGGGAATAGGCCCAGTAGGTGGTCACCTAGGACACCGCATGGCTGCAGGGGTAGGGGACAGGTGCCCCTCTCTGTTCCTACTCATCCCAATCACCTCCCTGGCTGCATTTCCTCACCTCTGAGGCCTCCGAGCTCTGCACAGACGGGGGGGGGGGCAACATGTGACATGTTCGCTCACCTCTGAGGTGTTCCCGGGAGGGCTGGGTGGGGGGTGTGGGGCAGCGCCTTGCCTCTTGCCTGGGACACCAGTATCCCCAGTGCCGCCCCATGACTCTCCGGCATGGTCTTGGAGGCCTCGGAGAGCCGGTCTGGTGTAGTGGTTAAGTGTGCGGACTCTTATCTGGGAGAACCGGGTTTGATTCCCCACTCCTCCACTTGCACCTGCTGGAATGGCTTTGGGTCAGCCATAGCTCTGGCAGAGGTTGTCCTTGAAAGGGCAGCTGCTGTGAGAGCCCTCTCCAGCCCCACCCACCTCACAGGGTGACTGTTGTGGGGGAGGAAGGTAAAGGAGATTGTGAGCCGCTCTGAGACTCTTCGGAGTGGAGGGCGGGATATAAATCCATCATCTTCTTCTTCTTCTTCTATGTGAAGCTGGTTGGTTGCCCGTGCATCTAGGTGCCTTTTGCAGCATGCCATGAAAGCATGCACCCAACGCCTCCCATGCAAGATCAGGAGCTAGCACCAGCCTGAGGCATTCTCAGATGGAACTTCTGTGAAGAGAATGTCTTGCAAACCAATGTCTGGTCCTCATTACCATTAGGGGAAGATGGGAAGGAGAGAGGAAAGATGTCTATTTGGGGGAGATGCAAGGTTAATGCTCTGTTAATAACATTCACCCTACAGCCAAAACCAACTTGCCATCTCTGAGTTGGGAAATTCCTGAAGGTATGGGGGGGCGGTGGAGCCTGGGAAGGGCAGAATTTGGGGAAGAGAGGGGCCTCAGAGGGGTATATTGACATGGAGTCCATCTTCCGAAGCAGCCATTTTCTCCCGAGGGAACTGACCTCTGTAGTCTGGAGATCAGTTGTCATTCCAGGGGAATTGCAGGCCCCACCTGGAGGTTGGCAACCCTAAACCAAAAGAGGACTAGTTTTCAGGCAGAGCTCATGCCACAAAATGCTTGTCCTGGGTGGTGCCTTTTCTAAGAAAGCTCCGGGAAAAGCATCTTCTTCTGACCCACCTGGAAATCCTCAAGCCCCCACCAGTTTGGTTCCCATCCTGCATGGTGCCCATACTGGAAGACTCGAACACAGTGCAGTGGCTTGTTGGGGTTGCTCTTGGAAGCCGACGGAAGAGAGCTGCATGCAGCCTCCCATAGGCAAAGGAGACTCACAGAGTGCGCATTTCCATCCCGAAGGCCTTTCTTGGCCTTTCATCCCCTTCTCTCCAAACAGCAGGAGGGGCCTTCGTTCTCCCCTTGTCCGTCTGCTGCCTGATCCCAGCCCCCCCCCCCCACGGGCACCGGCACGAGTACATCTCCTCTTCTGCAATCAGAGGACTCCCCGGCATCCCGACCTCTCCGCTCAACGGAGCTGGGAACAAGAGGGGACTTTCAAGTCTGCCTCGGCTTGCCTTTGTTCAACGTTCAGATCTGAGCTCTTACTCCAGGTGGCAGCGCGAAAGCTTGACTGGTTCATCTGTGCCCATGCTAAGGGAAGGTGAGAGATCCTTGCCCGGCCCGCCGTCTGTGCCCCAGCCTGTGCCCTTTGCCCTGCCTTGAGGGCAGACAGCCTGCAAAGCAGAAGAGCCGCACTTCAGAAGGGGAGCTTGCAAAGGCTTTGTTCGATCAAGGAGGCCACATTGCACCAGCTGCAGCCCACCCCCAGCTCTCCCCACACCACACACAAAGAGGACTTGGATTCTTACTTGAACTCCAACATATTTTTAAACCTTCCTCGGGCTACAGTCTCGCTCTCTGCCGTCACTGCAGACCCAGTTGCCATGTTCAGGGGCAGAAGTGCCGGGTTGCCGAGGGCACCTTTGATTCCCTTTTCCTGGAATAAGAGGAGCAAGAGAGGGATGGTGTTGGAGTCAGATCTGCCCCCCCCTCCCGAACACACACACACACTCACAGGCACTTGGTATGGAAACGCAGGCAAAAGAGTTCCCAACAATGGACATTCACGCTCTGTTAGTTTTTGGACAGCTTCCATATCGTATGCAAATCACATGAAATATGCAGAACAGCAAATTACATAAAATGTGTCATTTAGCTTCAGTTGCCTGTAAGCGAGATGCAAACATCTCCTGCCTCTGGGAGAAGGAGAGCTGGGTGGGCAGGAGGCGGACTCTGTGATGGGGTGGGGGGTGGGGGCCTGTGCTGGGGAGAGGCGCGGCTGCAGCCGGGGAGGACTGGGCAGGTTAGAGAATCCCACAGTCCCAGGATCGTCCCTGAGACAGGCCAGGTACAGATCCTGTGTGGCAACTGCTAGCTGCAGATTTTCTCTCCTCCCATCCATACTTGCTCAGGGCATCAATGCAAAGCTGTTGCATCCAATAAAAGAAACGAAAAATGGGCACTGAAATGATGAACAGCAGGACTTTTTTGTAGAAAAAGCCCAGCAGGAACTCATTTGCGTATTAGGCCACGCACGCCCGATAGCAAGCCAGCCGGAACTGCATTCCTGCTCAGAAAAAGTCCTGGACGTCAGGACTATTGCCACAATGGCAATAGCAGCAACGCCAAAGCACACCCTCCCCTGAGGACCCCAAAGCTTTCTGCAGCTGCAAGTTGGGCATGACCTGGGAAAGGGGTCGCCCACTCTGGCCACTCTGGGATTGGCTTCATCAGTTTTCAGCTTTTGGTGCCGGAAGCCAAAAGAGTCTAAATTTTCATGTTTTTAAAAAGGGGAGAGGAGAGAACATTCTCTGTCGGTTTTCTCTAGCCCAGGGTCTGCCCCCTTTTTGAGCCTGTAGGCACATTTGGAATTCTGACACATCATGGTGGGCGCAGTCACAAAATGGCTGCCACAAAACGCCGGCGGCGAAGCCAGCACAAAAATCCTGCCGCAGCTTACCCTTCGCCACACAGTGAAGTCCCTTCTGCCAAAATGCTGCCAAAGTGATGTTTTAACGAATCTGCAAAACCGATCAAATCTCCAGTGCCAATCAGAACCTTTGCTGGGCAAAAGCCCCACCTGGCACCGCCAACTTTTTTAAAAAAAACACTTGGTGGGTGCCAGGAAAGGTGTCAATGGGTGCTGTGGTGCCCACCATGTTGGGGGCCCACGTGCTCATCCTGTTGGGCTCTATGGTGGGGACCCCATGGAATTGGGGGGAAAACACCCATTCCCATGCCTCCCTTTTGTACAGCTATATTTGAATTGGAAGCTTTTTGCTCTGGAGCCTGCTAGAATTGGTATTCTCTCCCCCCCCCCCCTCCTTCAATGTGTGAGTGTGCAAGTGTGTGGCACCACAACTGGTCATATTTCATCCCATTCTCTCTTTATCCACAGATGCAGGACAAAAATGCAAGGAGAAGCAAAATCACCTGCCGTTTTCTGCGTAGGCACCCTACACTGTTTGCCTAGAGATTCCTCAGAAGAAGAACGCTTTGTGGCAGCTGAACTTCTGCTTCAGGCTGTGCATCCAATCAGAGAGAGGAAGCAAAGAAGACAATGCCTTGTGTTGTGTCTGAAATCCCCCCCTGTGGTTCCAGCTGTGTGTTCAATAGGATGTGCTGGAAACCTCAACAATGCGCTCATGTACAATTAAACCTGGCATGTTGTCTTCCCTCCCCCTTCAGTGTGCGAGCGCGCACGCATGTGACACAGCACCTGGGCAGATTTCATCCCATTCTAGCAACAGTATTCGAGGTGCAAATAAATAATGCACGCACTAGCAAAGAGAGCCCCCGTACCTGCGTGTGTTCTGCTAGTACATGCATTTCTCTCCAGGTGTGTGCCACAGTGTACATGTGTATGAAGTCTGAAGCACAAATCTATCGGCATCAGCATGCATGTTTGCGCATGCCTGTTTTTAATGTATCTGTGTGTGTGTGCGCGCGCACACCCCGTGCTTCTGAATTACCAAGTGCTCCTATTAGCTATTTATTTAACCTCATTTTGCAGGCGGGTGAATTCCCTTAGCTGTGGTGCACGGCTTTATAACCACCAATCCATAAATCAGGGACATTCTTCTTCTTTCAAATGACAAAGGAATTGCAATTAGCGGTTTTTCTAGCTGGAGGCTTGAGAAACCAGCTAGGCAAACAAGGGGTGGGGGGGAGACTCAATGAATATCAGTCTTGGCTGGTTTGTCGACTGAGGTGTGGTCATGCTCATCTGTGAGTGATGCATGTACGTATCTGCATTTGCTAGCCCCTTGCATGCCAATGTATGTGTGGGTTCATGCATTTGTGCATGCACGTATGGCTGGAAATGTGTTTCTCTTTCTCTGGGGACAGATCTGTGGAAATATGTGAATACACCTGCCATTGTATGATGTCAGTGAAGGCATTCATGGTCCAGATTTATCACCTGCCTTTCTCACACAAACACACATGAAGTTGCCTTATACTGAATCAAGCCCTTGGTCTATCAGTATTGTCTACTGCAACTGGCAGTGGCTCTCCATGGTCGCCGGCAGGGTCTCCCATTGCCTACGACTTGGTCCTTTCAACTGGAAATGCCAGGGGTTGAACCAGGGACCTTCTGCATGCCAACCAGACGCTCTGCCACTGAGTCTCAGCCCCTCGCTGAGAGTCAAGGCGGGTTACAGAAGAAATACAATATGCATGATGGTGGATTTGCATGCAACAAAGGAGTCAGTATTTCTATTTGCTTGTGTACGTGAAATGATTTCAGGTTTGAATGCATACATTTGTATCAACTCTGACTCCAGATTCAATACAGTTGGATCTGGTCACTGACGGTCAATGCTTTTTTTTTTTAGAAAAAGCCCAGCAGGAACCTATTTGCATATTAGGCCACACCCTCTGCCATCACCATTGTTTCACACAGGGCCTTTTCTGTAGAAAAATCCCAGCAGGCGCTCATTTGCATAGTAGGCCACAGCCCTGACACCAAGCCAGCTGGAACTGCGTTCCTGTGCGTTCCTTCTCAAAAAAAAAAAAAGCCCTGCTGACTGTAATAATAATAAAACTGAAACTGAACTGAAACTGAAACTGAAACTGACTCAATCCAACAATTTGGGAAAGTGTGAGCAACCACATGCATTCCCACAAACATGACTTCCCAGGGAATCCAGTGCAGAAATGAAGAGGAAAGAAGAGTCCGGATTACTACGCACACTCCATGGTTCTTGGGTAGCATAGCATTCTGTTCTGATGGGCATCTTGGGAATCATTCCTTCCGTGCTTTTAGAAGGGAGGTTTCTAGTCCTCTTGGCTGCGAGGTAGGCTTCCCAACCCTCCCGCCCTGGCGGGGGACCCCAGAATTTCCAGCCTCTTCCCCCGCTCCCCAAAAAAATGAAAGCGGAGGGAGGGGGGAAACGGCGCCGGGGAGCATGGTGAGCCGCCCCATCCCAGAGCGGGTGAGGCCACCGCGCCGCTGCCGCCCCCTCCCCGCCCACTGCAGCTGCTCCTCCGAGATGGACCCAGGCTGAGCCCATCTCGGAGGAGCAGCCAAGAGGCGGCAGCAGCGCAGGGGAGGGCGAGGCAGGCCAGGAGCATGGCGAGCCGTGAATCCAGGCCTTTCTAGGACCCGGACTCACGGCTCGCCACACCCCCGGCCCGCCTCCACCACCCCCCGATCCCACCCCAGAGGCGGAGCAGAGCGGGCGAGGCCGCCACGCTGCTGCCGCCTCTTCTCTGCTCACCGTGGCTGCTCCTCCGAGATGGGCTCAGGCTAAGCCCATCTCAGAGGAGCAGCCACGGCGAGCGGAGAAGAGGCGGTAGCGGCGCAGCGGCGTCGCCCGCTCCGTGACGGGGCGGCTCGCCACGCTCCCCGGCGCCGTTTCCCCCCCTCCCAGCTCCACCCCAGTGTCTCCTGGCTCCACCCCCAAAGTCTCCTGGCTCCGCCCCCAGAGTCCCCAGATATTTCTGGGGTTGGACTTGGCAACCCTACTGCGAGGATAGGCAATAAAGTATGAACATGTGAAAATGCCAGAGATCAGTTCAACTGGAGAATATGGCCACTGCGGAAGGTGGACTCTATAGCCTTTTACACCCCATTGATGTCTCTCCCCTCCCCAAAACCCACCTTCCTGGGGCATCCCCCCCCCAAAAAAAAATCCAGGTATTTCCCAACTCAGAGCTGGCATCCCTACAATGTCCAGCCATTTCGTACTCTGGTTGTCATTTTAATACATTCTGTAATGTGTCTTTAAAAAAAAAAAAAAGTCTGTCTATGTATATGGCTGGGGGAAAGGGGCAGTTGGGATCGTGGCCACATCATTTCCCAAAAGGGTAAATAGCACATGGTAATGCTTTACATCTCCAAAAAAAAAAAAAAATGGAGCTGGAGGATGAGTTTAAAGACCTCCCGCCCCCCAGAAGAGTGGCAGCAATCTTAATCCTCTCAACAGCTATTGATGAGAATCGCAGGAGATCTGATGCCAGAGCTCCATCTCCTCTAGTGAAAAGGGGAGTACTGGAGAGGTGGTTTCTGTCTCTGGCTCCTGCACCCTGCATTGTGCTATAAGGGCAAGGGGAGCAGGGCAGGGCGGGGAATCACTAGCAAGAAAAGCAAAGAGCAAATGGCAAAATCCTGTGGTCAGGGAAAGAGCAATTCAATGCTCCTTTTCAAAGCTGCAGGGGGCTGCGAGGCAAAAGTTCAGCCCTAAACAGGGATTGCTCCTGAGTAAACATACTCGGATCTTGCCCTAGCGCGATTTTTCCACGGGGTTCTGTCCTAGATAAAGGCCCCGGATTCAATCGCCTTCCCTGCTGCCTGCAGACGAGCGTCCCTTCGGCAGTCTTTTGCGCCGAGGGCCCCGGGAACGGCCCCTTCCCTCGACGAATCCCTGCCTTCATGCGCTCGGCTCCCCGCTGGTGGTGGGCAGGCTCAGGGCAAGGGCAGCACAGTAGCCTGCCTCATGCTCACCAGCATCTCTCGCCCGCGGAGGTTCTTCAGTTCCCAGGCTTGGGGGGCCAGGGCTTTCTTAACGCGTGGGCCTGATGGGCACTTTCCCCTGGGCCCCACAACCATAGGTGCCCTATACCAATCTGTGTATAATGCAGTACTAATAACCAGGTATTGATAGTTTGTTCAACGTCATTATCAATGATTTGGATGAAGGAATAGAGGGAATGCTTATTAAATTTGCAGATGATACTAAATTGGGAGGGGTTGCAAACACAGAAGACAGAAACAGGATACAGGAAGCTATGTATGTGCTGGATTCCTCACCGTGCCGGATTCCTCGCCTGATGAAGTGTGCTTAAGAGCACACGAAAGCTTACATTCTAAATAAAAATTGGTCGGTCTTAAAGGTGCCACTTGACTCCTGCTTTGTTCAGGATACAGGATGACCTTGACAGGCTGGAAAACTGGGCTAAAAGCAATACGATGAATTTTAACGGGGATAAATGTAAAGTTCTGCATTTAGGTAGGAAAAATCCAATGCATGGTTATAGGATGGGGGAGACTTGTCTTAGCAGTAGTATGTGCGAAAAGGATCTAGGGGTCTTAGTGTATCATATGCTGGACATGAGTCAACAGTGTGATGCGGTAAAGGCAAATGCAATTTTGGGCTGTATCAACAGAAGTATAGTGTCCAGATCCCGTGATGTGATGGTATCGCTTTGCTCTGCTCTGGTAAGACCTCACCTGGAGTACTGTGTTGTTTTGGGCACCACATTTTAAGAAGGATATAGACAAGCTAGAATGAGTCCAGAGGAGGGTGATGAAGATGGTGAGGGGTCTGGAGACCAAGTCCTATGAGGAAAGGCTGAAGGAGCTGAGAATGTTTAGCCTGGAGAGGAGTCAGCCGAGGTGATAAGATCACCATCTTCAAGTACTTGAGGGGCTGTCATATAGATGATGGTGTGGGATTGTTTTCTGTGGCCCCAGAAGGTAGGACCAAAACCAATGGGTTGAAATTTAATCAAAAGAGTTTCCAACCCCACATCAGGAAGAACTTCCTGACCGTTAGAGCAATCCCTCAGTGGAACAGGCTTCCTCGGGAGCTGGTGGGCTCTCCTTCCTTGGAGGTTTTTAAACAGAGGCTAGATGGCCATCTGACAGCAATGAAGATCCTGTGAATTTAGGGGGGGGAGGTGTTTATGAGTTTCCTGCATTGTGCAGGGGGTTGGACTAGATGGCCCTAGAGGTCCCTTCCAACTCTATGATTCTAATATATGAACGGATAAGTTTTTTATTTGTGCAAGTTGAGAAAATGTTTAATGTAGTCTTGTAGACCTATACAAAGGACCTTTGTATAGGTCTACAAGACTAAAACAAACATTTTCTCAACTTGCAAAAATAAAAGATCCTTTGTATAGGTCGACCATTTACATTTTTATTCCTGTGAGTAGTTGTGGCAGGGGCCCAGTACCATCCCGTAAAAAGTCTGCCGTGAAAATGTTGTGAAAGTCGTACACTGCTTTGCCCGGGGCCCATCATGCTGTTAACAGGGCTCTGGCCGGGGCCTAATCGCCTTCTGCTGCAGCCGGAAGCCGAGGAGGAGGCCAATCTAAGGCTCTCACAGGGCAGAGCCGCCTGCTTTGACGGTGCCCGGCAAGGACACCGGGCGGCTGGTGAAGCGAAAGGCCCGGAGCTCTGCCGAGGGGTGTGGAAACCAAGCCGCCTCTGACAGAAGCGCTTCGAATCTCGCGCCGTCTGGTAGCATTTCATCTTGCCCGGCGAATCCTGAAGGCTTCAATTAGCCACAGCTCAAGCGAGCCCCTTTTCCGAGGAGCAAGAGGGAGAGAAGGGGCTGCAGGCGCGCAGAGAGGAGCGCCGAGGCAGGCAGGAGCGGCAGCCTGGAAGGCAGGGGGCGGGAGGGGGCGTGGCAGGCCAGAGGGCCCAACAGGAGGTAGGAAGGGAAGGAAAAGTCCCCTATGCAAGCACCAGTCGTTTCCAACTTTCGCAACATTTTCACGGCAGACTTTTTACGGGATGGTTTGCCATTGCCTTCCCCAGTCCTCTACACTTTCCCTCCAGCAAGCTGGGTACTCGTTTGACCGACTTCGGAAGGAGGGAAGGCTGAGTCAACCTGAAGCCGGCTACCTGAAAACCCAGCTTCCGCCAGGGATCGAACTCAGGTTGGGAACAGAGCTTAGGACTGCAGTACTGCAGCTTTAACACTCTGCACCATGGGGCTCTTCAAGGAAGGGAAGGACACCATTAAAGCCATGCTGAGGAATAGAAAGGTCCCCTGTGCAAGCCCCAGTCGTTTCTGACTCTGGAGTGACTTTGCTTTCACAACGTTTTCACGGCAGACTTTTTATGGGGTGGTTTGCCATTGCCCGTGGTGCAGAGTGATAAAGCAACAGTACTGCAGTACTGGGATCTGAACTCTCTGCTCACGACCTGAGTTCTTTCCCAGCAAAAGCTGGTTCAGGTAGCCAGCCCAAGGTTGACTCAGCCTTCCATCCTTCCGAGGTCAGTCAAATGATTACACAGCTTGCTGGGGGAAAGCGTAGATGACTAGGGAAGGGAATGGCAAACCACCCCATAAACTGCCATGAAAAACGTTGTGAAAGCAACGTCACCCCAGAGTCAGAAACGACTGGTGCTTGCTCAGGGGACCTTTCCTTTCCTTGCCATTGCCTTCCCCAGTCATCTACACTTTCCCCGCAGCAAACTAGGCACTCATTTGACCAACCTCGGAAGGATGGAAGGCTGAGTCAACCTCAAGCCGGCTACCTGAAAACCCAGCTTCTGCCGGGGTTCGAACTCAGGTCGTGAACAGAGCTTAGTTTGGTGTAGTGGTGAAGTGTGCGGACTCTTATCTGGGAGAACCGGGTTTGATTCCCCACTCCTCCACTTGCACCTGCTAGCATGGCCTTGGGTCAGCCGTAGCTCTGGCAGAGGTTGTCCTTGAAAGGGCAGCTGCTGTGAGAGCCCTCTCCAGCCCCACCCACCTCACAGGGTGTCTGTTAATAATAATAATAATAATAATAATAATAATAATAATAATATTTTATTTTTATATCCCGCCCTCCCCGCTAGGCGGGCTCAGGGCGGCTAACAGACACGGGAGTCTCATGATTCACATTAAACAATAATAGACATGGGAGTCCCGCGATTCATAAAACATAACAACTTAAACATTAATTACAATAAATTATTTAAAATACATAAAAACATATAAACATATAAGATATAAAAATAGGTGCTAAAATGATGTATTTAAGATGGCTAAGTGTCTATTCATTCATTAATCAGGTTCCGTCTTAGTTGCCACATGGTGACTCAAATGCTAACTGAAAAAGAAATGTTTTGCAAGCCCTGCTTGCAAAGTCTGTTGTGGGGGAGGAAGTTAAAGGAGATTGTGAGCTGCTCTGAGGCTCTCCAGAGTGGAGGGCAGGATATAAATCCAATATCTTCATCTACCTCACAGGGTGTCTGTTGTGGGGGAGGAAGGTAAAGGAGATTGTGAGCCGCTCTGAGACTCTTCGGAGTGGAGGGCGGGATATAAATCCAATATCTTCTTCTTAGGACTGCAGTACTGTAGCTTTAACACTCTGCGCCATGGGGCTCTTCTAAAAGCCACGCTGAGCAGCCCCCTAAAAAGCCGTTTTTGCTACTACCCAGCAATTACGTTGCACTTCCAGAGCATTTTGCCGACATTAAAGTAGTAATTCTTACAACGGAGCTGTAAGGCCAATATTATTGTTGCTGTTATTATCCCCATCCAGGTCTTTGCGACTAAGTCTGAGGGGGGGGGGGGGAGGGCTTTCGGCTCACTGAGTTTCGGCCTGTTTAGACCATAGCCTTGGATGTGCAGCTGGAGCAGAATAGCTAATGGAGATCCATCACAAAGAATGCGTGTTTCTTAATTTTTTTAAAAAAAATAAAAGTTCAAAAATCGGGGCTCAGCTGGGTGAGACAAGGAGCTTACACCCCACATCCTCTGTTTGTGTTCGGGAAAGGAGAAAAAAAAATGCAAATGTCAATGGACGCCTCCATGACCCTACAAGCTACACGACAAACATTTTAGTCCTCTCTCAAACAAGGAAGCTCTCTCCCACCTGCCTGGAAGTTGGCTAGAAGGATCCCTTACAGCAAGGGCAGGCAATAAGGGTGCCAGATCGGGGCTGGGAAATACCTGGAGGGTTTTTTTTTGGGGGGGGGGAGAATCTGGGGATGGCAGGGCTTGGGGAGGGGACAGACTTCAGTGGTTTATAATGTCTTAAAGCAGAGGTAGGAAAGCTGCGGCTGAACCACATAATAATAATAATAATAATAATAATAATAATAATAATAATAATAATAATAATAATAATAATAATAATAATAATAATAATAATAATAATACTTTTTATTTATATCCCGCCCTCCCCGTCAAGGCAGGCTCAGGGCGGCTCACACATGTGTGGCTCTCAAAGCCCCCAACACCTGGAGTCTTGTATTCAGTTTTGGGCACCACATTTGAAGAAGGATATAGACAAGCTGGAACGGGTCCAGAGGAGAGCGACGAAGATGGTGAGGGGTCTGGAGACCAAGTCCTATGAGGAAAGGTTGAAGGAGCTGGGCAGGTTTAGCCTGGAGAGGAGGCGGCTGAGAGGTGATATGTGTGGCTCTCAAAGCCCCCAATACCCCATCGACCAGCTCGGAGAAGGCATTTCTTTCTTTAAATCACTTCTCCAACCCAAGCCACTCGGCAACTTGAAAAATACATTTAAAGTTGCTTTCTTTCCACCTCTCCTCCCCCCTCCCTCCCCATTTGCCTTCCTTCCTGGCTCAGCGCATGGGTTTCTGCTGCCTGAGGCAGAACCCCAACGCACACCCACCTGAACCTGCTTTTATGTATGTGCATGCATGGGGGCGGGGGGGAGGACATGATGACGTCACCCAGAGGTGACGTCATCATGCCAGGCACTCAACCGTCCTCTCCCCAGTGCTTCCCGAGTTCAGCGGGCACTGCGGACGGGAAGCGCCATTCTTTCTTGGCATTAAGGGGTATGGGGAGCTCCTCTGACCCCTTAAAGCCAAGAAAGAACACTGTGTCGGCACTCTCCCTCCCCAGTGCTCTCCGAGTTCAGTGGGCACTGTGGACAGGATTCCACATTCTTGCTCGGCTTGCCCTTGCCCAGCCCTCTCCCTCTTCAGAGGGTGCTGGCTGGACTGCGGACAGCAGCCACGTCTTTCTTCCTTTGCCGGGAGTGGGGACAGGGAGGGGGTGCCCATTCCCCTCCCCTACGGCAAGGTGATGCCCCAGGCAGCCGCCGACCTCGCCAACTCCCATGCGCAGGCCCTGCTTCCTTCCTTCTGACTCTCGAACATCTGATGTCCGTGTCTTGTGGCTCTCAACCATCTGACATTTATTCTATTTGGCTCTTACCTTAAGCAAGTTTGGCCACCCCTGCCTTAAAGTCTACCTCCCAAATCAATTTTTCTCTCCGAGAGAACTGTCTGGAGGTAAATGAAAACAGCGGGAGATCTCCAGGTGCCATCTGGAGACTGGCAACCCCGGCAAGAAACCTCCAACGCACATGCCAAGAGTAGCGCAGCACCAGACCATTTTGCTTGCCCCTGGGGCCAGCTCTCCACCTAAGCAACTGAGCCCAGTGGTGCAGGAGAAGGCAACAGGCCCGGCTGCTCTCCGTCATCACCTTCCAGATCAGCTGAGCCACCAGCCAAGTCCAAGACGAATCCCTAAGATGTGGGCACTTCTGCCAGGGCTTGGCTTGTTCCACCCATGTCTGGCCAAGAATAACCCTCGTCTTCTCTTTGGTTTTGGCACATCAACATCTTTGTAGTATTTTTTTTCCCAGCACGTGGGCCAAAAAGGTTGACTGCCCCTGATTCTTCTCAATAAATCATCCTGCAAAATATCGTGGGTCTTTGTGGCCCCGTGGCGCAGAACGGTAAAGCAGCAGTACTGCAGTACTGTGGTGTGAACTCTCTGCTCACGACCTGAGTTCGATTCCGGCGGAAGCTAGATTCAGGTAGCCGGCCCAAGGTTGACTCAGCCTTCCATCCTTCCGAGGTGGGTAAAATGAGTCCCCAGCTTGCTGGGGGGAAAGCGTAGATGACTGGGGAAGACAATGGCAAACCACCCCATAAACTGCCATGAAAAACGTTGTGAAAGCAACGTCACCCCAGAGTTGGAAACGACTGGTGCTTGCACAGGGGACCTTTCCTTTCCTTAGGATGCTACTGGCCTTGAATTCTGTCCTACTACTACAGACTAAGGTGGCTGCCCACCTGTAACAATCACACAGACAAGGTTACCAACCCCCAGATGCGGCCAGGAGATCTCCCAGAATTACAACTCATCTCCAGGCTACGTAGATCAATTCCCCTGGAGGAAGTGGCAGCCTTAGAGGGCCGACTCTATGGCATTATACCCTCCTGAGGCCCCTCCTTTCCTCAAGCTCCGCCCCCAAATCTCTAGTTATTTTCCGGGTGGAAGCTGGCAGTCCTAATTTAGCCTTTCCCAGAAAATAAATAATAGAAATATAGGACACAAATACAAAGAAGAAAATTTTGGATTTATATCCCGCCCTATACTCTGAATCTCAGAGTCTCAGAGGGATCACAATCTCCTCTACCTTCCGCCCCCCCCCCCACAATAAACACTCTGTGAGGTAGGTGGGGCTGAGAGTGCTTTTATAGCAGCTGCCCTGCTATATTAAAGAACCAAGTGGACTGAAAACCACCCAAACAAAAATCACCGGCCTCCTCCCACTTTTAGCTACTACATTGAGTCTCCTCAGGGGACATCCCTTGTGGAGCAAACAGCAGCCTCCATACTCAGAGGCCATGTGCCTCAGCCTCCACTGTTCAGCTCCTGGGCAGCCAGTGCTGGGGAAAGCATGAAGAAGAAGAAGACGGCAGATTTATACCCTGCCCTCCTCTCCGAAGCAGAGACTCAGAGCGGCTCACAATCTCCTATGTCTTCTCCCCCCACAACAGACCCCCTGTGAGGTGGGTGGGGCTGGAGAGGGCTCTCCCAGCAGCTGCCCTTTCAAGGACAACCTCTGACAGAGCTACGGCTGATCCAGCAGCTGCAAGTGGAGGAGGAGGGGGGATCAAACCCGGCTCTCCCAGATCCCAGAATCCACACACTTAACCATTACACCTCTGATGAGGACCCTGATCGGCCTTTAGTCGATCCCACCCCACGCAGAGGCCGTTCCTCTTTGCGGAGGATGTGGTCTGGTCCACCGGGGAGAGGCGGGAGTTTTGCCAGAACCAGGGCAGCGACGCTAAGCCATTCTCCAGTGGAGAGAACAGTGGGTCGTCTCTGGGACACAGAGGAAAGCACAGGGCGTAGGTGGCACTGTAGAACGCACCGCCTTGGGGCAGCAGAGCGGGAACATCAGCAGCTACGGTAAAACAACGTGAGCCAAGTGAAATTCTGGGCCCTGTTTGGGAAGGTGGCGGCGGCGGCTGCTGACGGGGCTGGATGCCTGTTTGAATTGCTGATGAAGGTGCTTACAGCTGCTTTATTGCACACCGTCCAATAAGTCGGGGCTGCGAGCAGCTGCCACTGCATATTCCTGCCATCACGGTGTAATGCTGAGGCCTTCGCAGTTGTTATTAGGCATAAAGCACAAGCTGTCTCGCCCAGCAAAAGTCTAATAGGCTCACAGTTAACTCCACAGAGGGGAAGCGCAGAGATCCACGGCTGTTAAACTGTTACCCCACCTGGCTGGCTTCAGAGAGCGCTGCGTTGGCTTCCATGCAGATGGGAGAGAAGAGAGATGGCACGGGGGGGGGGGGGACAACTAGGGATGCCAGCCTCCAGGTGGCACCTGGAGATCCCCCCCTCCCAGAATGACAGCTCATCTCCAGACTACAGAGATCAGTTCCCCTAGAGAAAATGAATCCTTTGGAGGAGGGACTCTAGGGCCTTGTACCCCACTGAGGTCCCTGTCTGTTAGCCAAAATGCCCTCAAAACGAGGTTGGGGAATTAGTTAGGTGGGCACCTGGCTCACTAGGAATCTTTTTACCAATATATACCAGGCTCAACCATCCAGAGGGTAATGTTCAATAAAAGGACTCTAATTTAATAAAAACCAATTGTAATTTATTTAGAATAATAGTTCTTCCACACAAGATAAAAATACAAAACAATCACACATTCACACAGGTCTAAGAAACACAGATAGATTGATAGGGGAACATATAAGGGTAGACAGACAGGGCGATATTACCTCTCGCAGACTTCAAGGAAGGCTCCGGTGGCGACAGTTGAGGGAATGGGGGAGGACCCGAAACTGATCAGGAATCGGGGATGGATCTATGCAGCGGAATGTGGGTTGCTGATAGAAGCACACATGAGTGGAGTTGGGTCAGAGGTTAAATAGGCTCCCTTAGGCCCTACAGGGGCTGGGAGGGAGGAGGGAGGAGAAAGGGGGAGGCTCTGTGATGACCATGAAGGCTGGACATTAGCAGAGCCAATGGCGAGTCCCTTGGTGACACCTAATTGGGTGTTTGCTTTGACCAATGAACTTCACCTTAGTCCTGTGAACCTGGAAATTTCCAAGTTGCAATATGGCCTAAGGCGGCTCCAAGGTGTTAGACTGGGGTAAGAATGGGAATGGCTGGATACTTAAGGTTAAATGGGACTATCTGGGAAGGTGACAATAGGGAATCAAATACTGGCCTAGGTATCACCCGGGTTAGACAAAAGACTTGGTTGAGACAGGAGATGTTCTTCCTCTTTCTTATCTTCTTCTGAGCAGCCGTCTTTGTTCTGGGTTTCTTTAGACAAAAGGCTTGAGTGGTCTGGCAGGGTATGCTTGGATAAGCTTGATCGCCTTATGCAAAAGCTGAAGCAGATGCTGGAGATGGAATCAGGAAAGCAAGATGGATTCTGGTTGTGTTAGCCTTTGGTTCATAGAGACAGGCTGGAAACATGGTGACCTGGCTTCTTCCACTGCAGCGGCCAAGACTGGGCACACAAGGAGCAGAGTTCTGGCTAACACGCATCCAGAGGTGTAGAATGCAAAGCTGCCACATAAGCCTTAGAAGCTGTGGGCAAAGTCCACTTCCTAGAGCAGATGTGTGGGAGTCAAACCTCCAGGCACCCTGGCAACCATACTGGTGATCACGATGTCCATATGTATGAAAAGTAGGGGGCTTTCTTTACATGTCTTCCCCGACTCCATCCCAAAATCTCCAGGAGTTTTTCAATCTGGAGATGGCAACTCGATCCTCCACCCCCTGCTAGTGGCCAGGGTGGATCCGGCAACTCTGAGAGACCTGCCCAGAGAGTGCATTGTGAAAGCACTCTCAGCCCCACCTACCTCACAGGGTGTTTGTTGTTGGGGGGGGGGCGGAAGGTAGAGGAGATTGTGACCACAGACTTTGCTCTATGCCATTATACTCGCTGAGGGCCCTCCCAGGCTCCATCCCTCCCCTCAAAACCTCCAGGAATTTCCCCACCTGAAGCTGGCAACCCTAAGCCATCTTCTCCGGAGGGACTGAAAACCCGCAGTCTGGAGCTCTGCCGTTATTCCGGAAAATCTCCAGAGCTAGGAGCACACCCATAGCAGACACTTGCTCCTAGAAGCTAAAACTCAGGGAGACCCATGTATTTATGACCCAAGGAGCCCATCGCAGCCTTTTGCAGTACAAACTGCCCCCCCCCCCGCACCTGAGGGCTAGTCAGGGTTCCACTGGCATGGCTGTCTTACTGGAGCCTCCATAGGCAGAGAGCGATTGGACTGCAAGAAGATGAAATCAGTCAGACCTAAAGGAAATCAACCCTGGCTGTTCCCTGGAAGGTCAGATGCTGAAGCAGAAGCTCAAATACTTTGGCCACCCATTGAGAAGGGAGGCCTCACTTGAGAAGATCCTGATGCTGGGAAAGACAGAAGGCAAAAGAAGAAGGGGACGGCAAAAGATGAGATGGCTGGACAGCGTTACTGATGGAACAAACACAGATTTGAGCAGACTTCGGAGGATGGTGGAAGACAGGAGGGCCTGGCGTGACTTTGTCCTTGGGGTGGCAAAGAGTCGGACTCGACTGTGCGACTGAACAACAAAGTATAGCTGGGGGCCAACCAGCTGGGCTGTGCCCCTGGAGGTAGGAAATGCAGGGGAGAGGAATGTTAGAGTGCAGAAAGAGAAGAGACAACATGTTTTTCCCCTTCACATGCCTACTAAATTTCTTCTAGAATTGGCAGCCCAGTTGCCTGAAGTTGGCAAACACATGGGGGCAAACTTCAGAGCAATTTTTTTTCGGGGGGAGGGGGGTGTCTTTGAGACCAGTTCTCTTTGCTCAAAAGACCATGAATCCCAGTCCAAACAGTATATGTCCCTTTTGCCCAGATAGGCTTGCTAGCTTCAGGTTGGAAGATTTAGGGAGTGGAACCTGAGGAGAGCAGGATTTGGGGAGGGGAGGGACCTCAGTGGAGGATCATGCCATACAGGTCACTTTCCAAAGCCACATTTCTTTGCTTCGCCGGAAAGCTAACCCATGCCTTTACATGCACACCAATTCCAGCAAATTATGACTGACCCAAGGTCACCCAGCTGGCTGCATGTGGAGGAGCAGGGAATCACACCTGGCTCTCCAGATTAGAAGCCTCCATTCTTAACCACTACACCAAACTGGCTCTCAGTTGGAGGTCACTGCTGAAGTCCCTCCCCTCTCCAGGCTCCACCCCCATGGTAAAGGTAGACCTCTGTGCAAGCACGGAGTCCTTACTGACCCATGATGGGGTGACATCACATCACGACATTTTCATGGCAGACTTCTTATGGGGTGGTTTGCCACTGCCTTCCCCAGTCATCTACACTTTTCCCCCCAGCAAGCTGGGTACTCATTTCACCAACCTCAGAAGGATGGAAGGTTGAGTCAACTTCAAGCCGGATACCTGAACCTGGCTTCCGTAAGGATCGAACTCAGGTCGTGAGCAGAGAGCTCGGACTGCAGAACTGCAGCTTATCACTCTGTGCCGAGGGGCTCTCACCCCCATAACATCGAAGTATTCTCTCTCTCTTGCTTTCCTCTCTCTCTTTAAGGCCAACCCAAGCATTATTAATAACAGTTGCCAACTTTGGGTTGGGAAATCCTGGAAAGTTGGGGGTGGAGCCTGATGGGCAGGGTTTGGAGAGGGGAGGGAACGCAGCAGAGTATAATGCCATACAGTTCACCTGCCAAAGGAACTATTTTTGGGGTGCCAATCTCCAGGTGGTGCTTGAAGATTCTACTTTGTGAGCTACTGGGAGTAAAGTTGCACATATGAAGCTGCCTTATACTGAATCAGACCCTCGGTCCATCAAAGTCAGTATTGTCTACTCAGACTGGCAGCGGCTCTCCAGGGTCTCAAGCTGAGTTTTTTCACGCCTATTTGCCTGGGCCCTTTTTTAGTGGAGATGCCAGGGATTGAACCTGGGACCTTCTGCTCCTCAAGCAGATGCTCTGCCACTGAGCCACCGTCCCTCCCCGTTCTGAGCTCCTGCATAAATTATTGTGCTCGGGGGTCCTCCTTCCTGAGCTAAGACCAAAATGTGTGAGCTGGAGGCTAAAAATCTGTGTGAGCTAGCTCCCGCTAACTCGGCTTAAAGGGAACACTGTCGACAAACGCACGCACCCTCCCTCCCTCTCTTCCTGCAACCGTGAAATCCAGGCCCGCCGGCTGTTGCTGAAAGGCAGCCGCAAACCTTTGCGGGCGAGCAGAATCGCTCTAATTGCAGCGGAAGGGCAGCGACAACTTAGCATTTGTGAAATCGGCTCGCTAATGATTTGGATTCTTTGCTCCCTTAAAGGAGGGCGACATTTCTGTCGAGCTCTCCAAATGCCGCGGCGGGCTCTGTCAGGCGCTGACGGCTCCCTCGGAGCCTCCCCCTTCCGCGGGCCTCGCCTGGGCCTCCAGAAGCGGCTGCGGAGGCTGCTGGGAGCAGAGGAGGGGGGAGGCTTTCGTTAGTTCTTGTCAAGGGAAGTGCCGCGCGCGGGGTGCGGAGCAGCAGGGAGCCCCGCCGGCTCGACGGATTTACAAGATTTACTCGCTGTGGGGAAAGCACTTACCTGCAGCGGGCTCTCCGTGCGGCCGGTGGCACGTAATGCATCAGCCCAGAAAGTGAAGAGCGCCGGCAGAACTGTGGCTCTGACAGACGCGCAGGGCTGAGTTACCTGCACCGCAGAACTTCACCGACTTGAGGGAGCAATGTTCTTTCTAAGCTGCAGAGCTTTGTGAGCAAAAATTCCACTTTGGGAGCTGCTGGCATGAAAGTTGGAAGTCCCTGCATCAATAATTGTGCTCTGGGGTCCTCCTTCCTGAGCTATGACAAAAAGATGTGAGCTGGAGGCTAACAATCCGTGAGCTAGCTCACGCTAACTCAGCTGAGAGTTACTGCTTGGAAGTGATTCCCAGCAAGGTGCCGGTGGCCGCTATGGGGCCAGACTATATTGTTGCCATAGAGTCTAGAAGAAATGGAAGTCCTAGAAGGCCATCCCATCCTTGCTGAGTTCTTTCCTGACCCTTATTTCCACTCTCCTCAGGCACTGCCCCCCCCCCATATCTCCAGGAATTTTGTGAGCCAGAGTTGGCAACCATATCTTCAGTCCTCACCTGGAGGTTGACAACCCTAAGAGGAAGAGGATGTCGTTTGAAGAGCGTGCAGCATGATAGTCTTGCAATATGGAAGAACAAAAAAAAAAAGTGCGTGTTTATATAGTATAGCAAATGATATGGAACTTTCTAGGAGGGGGGCAACAAGAGTGCCATACTGTAGGCCTGATCATAGGGTTACCAATCCCCAGGTGGGGGCAGGGGATCCCCCAGTTTGGATGCCCTCCCTCCGCTTCAACGTCATCAGAAAGCAGGAGGAGGGAAATGTCTGCTGGGAACTCCATTTTCCCTATGAAGACCGATTCCCATAGGGTATAGTGGAGAACCGATTTGCGAGTATCTGGGGCTCTGAGGGGGGCTGTTTTTTGAGGTAAAGGCACCAAATTCACAACATAGCATTTGATGCCTCTCCTCAAAACACCCTCCAAGTTTCAAAAGGATTGGACCAGGGAATCCAGTTCTATGAGCCGCCAAAGAAGGTGCCCCTATTTCCTTCATTATTTCCAATGGGGGGGGGGGGAAGGCATTTAATAGGTGTGCCGTCTCTTTAAATGTGATGGCCAGAACTCCCTTTGGAGTTCAATGATACTTGTCACACCCTTGCTCCTGGCTTCACCCCCAAAGTCTCCTAGCTCCACCCCCAAAGTCGCCAGCTATTTCTTGAATTGGACTTGGCAACCCTACCGGATCAGGATTGGGCCCTCACAGCATTTTTAAAGGGCGGCAGCATCCTTCCTCTTGGCAGCCCCTCAGCCACCATCGTGTCTTGCGGGTCTCTTCGTTTTTGCCATTTGAGAGTTGGAGGGGGAAAAGGATAAAAAAGTTGAAAATAGAAAATACAGATTTTTGTGAGTACAAAAAAAAAGTGTATTTGGACAGAAACAGTCAGAGAGAGTCACAATAGGCCTAGCAGCACATTTGCCTATCATGTTAAACTTCATAACATTAAAATAATTAATTCATCAATGTGGCATAATGCTTGTGAACAAAATTAGTAACATTTAAGCAAGAAATAGATCCTTGGGAATGTGTTGTATTCTTCTACACGTATACATAGGAATGATTGTTCTCTAATGCTGCGGATTGCCCCGACCTGGAGGGCCCAGGCTAGCCCGATTCAGATCTCAGGAGCTAAGCAGGGTTGGCCTTGGTTAGTATATGGATGGGAGACCCCCAAGGAAGTCCAGGGTTGCTATATGGAGGCAGGTAATGACAAACCACCCTGTTAATCTCTTGCCTTGAAAACCCTATGGGGTCTCCAGGGAAGCCTGTATTAAAGTAGCTACAGGGCCTCCATTTCCTAGGATCCTTTCTGTCCCTCTGATTAGGTGGGCAGGAGGGAAAACATGAAGAACAGAGGGGTGGGACCTGGGAGGAAGAATAAAAGGCCTAGCTAGAGACAGGGAAGTGTTCTCTCTGGAAAGACTGCAGTTAGGAGGGTTCACTTTGGAAAGGCTGTGGCTAGAGAGAAGGCAGCAGGAGGCTTCTCTCATCCAAGGAGTGGTGAATTTGTTGGCATTAGAGGAAGGGAATGTAAAGCTAGTCGTGTTAAGACTGTTATTTTGCTTTATACCACCTTTACTGTTTTCAGATTCACTGAGAAGGCAGCAGGAGGCCTCTCTCACTAAAGGAGTAGTGAGTTTGTTGGCATTAGAGGAAGGGAATGTATAGCTAGTCGTGTTAAGACTGTTATTTTGCTTTATACCACCTTCGCTGTTTTCAGATTCACTGTTGCACTATTTTACAATCCACTCGTTTCTTCTTGAGCGCTTATAATCAGGGCTTTCTTGAGCACGAATGCACAGGAACGCAGTTCCGGCTGGCTTGTCACCAGGGGGTGTGGTCTAATATGCAAATGAGTTTCTGCTGGGCTTTTTCTACACAAAACCCGCGCGTGAAACAATGGCGGCATCTGGGGGTGTGGCCTAATGTGCAAATGAGCCCCTACTGGGCTTTTTCTAAGAATAATAATAAATTTTATTTGTATCCCGCCCTCCCCGCCTAGGCTGCTCAGGGCGGCTAACAACATTTCATACATTTACATAGATAGATAAAACTTTAAATTTAACAATTAAAAATTAAACATATAAAAACCAGTCAATAGAATTAAAATACATAATTTAAGTTAAGTTAAATGTATCTGGCAGCAATAAAAATATTCTGGCGCTGGTTCTGCCAGTTTAAATATTTCCATAGTAATATTAGAGATGGCGGTTCCTTTATTCCTAGCAACTCAGCAGTCGATATCAATGTAAGCTTGTCTGAAAAGGACAGTCCTGCAGGCCCTGCGGAACTGGTCAAGGTTCCGCAGGGCCCGCACTTCTTCCGGAAGGTGGTTCCACAGTGCAGGGGCCACAGCTGAAAAGGCCCATGCTCTGGTGTTTTGGAGCTTGACCTCTCTCGGCCCCGGGGGTGGTCATTTTATTTTTTCCCATTGACCTCAGTGCCCTCTGGGGAGAGACGGCCCCTCAGGTAGGCTGGTCCTTCTAATAAACCTGTTGTTGCTATAGTGCCTGGGTCTTCACATCTCCTCAGTCACAGATAGAAGGTGTTTGTTAAGAACGGAGACACTGGGGTTGGGTGGGTTGGGTGGGTGCTCTGGGCCCTCCCAGACAGACCCGTACCAGAGTGGTGGCGGCCAGTAGAAGGCCCTTCCTGGTCCCCTGCTTGTGACATCCCCCGGCATCCTTCCCCTCTCTCAACTTTCCATTTTTCTACTTTTAAAAAATGGAAAATAAGTCCTGGGTGTGGAGCTTTCTTCCTACCCAAGGTTCTTTTCTGCACCTCTCTTCTTGAGAGAGAAGCAGATCTTTGGACATTTCAATCACAATTTTAAATATCGCACATAAGAAAGTGTCTACCCCGGGATCCCCAACATGGTTCCTGTTACATATGTGGATCCATGTGTTATCAAATGGTGTTCCTGCCTGGTTCATTGGAGCCTGAAGGACTGAGCTTGGGTACTTGGGAACAATGGGCAGTAGGATCCAAATCCAAACTGCCCTGCTCCAATCACAGGCCCCCTGCTGGTTTGAACGACCCAATAACGTGCTAGCGCGGGAACCCAGTGTTGCATATAGCTGGCTCTGCAGACCCCGTTCCTCAGTCTTGTTAGTGCAGCCACCTATGCTGTACTCAATAAAAGAGCTTGTTATCACTACCACCTCCCCTCTTCAGTGCCTAAGAACCCACTATATTATAGTTCCCACTGATGCTGACATCTTTCCTGGTGCCCATGCAGCCTTTTTAGAAAGTGGGTGTAGTCATGTAGGGCTATTGCCCAGCAAGGGTTTTTATTGGCCACGGGAGATCTGATTGGCCGTGAAAATTAAAACAATGTTGTTTCAGAGGGTACTGCTTTAATCCCGCCCTTCTTTCCCAGTGTATTTTTCAATTATCATCTCTCTTCTTCCGTGCACGTGGGCTTCCTCTGTGTGTGCAGCTCAGGCACCTACAGCAGCCATTTTGTAGTTGCGCCCATCGCCCTGTGTGAGAATTTCAAATGTGCCCACAGGCTCAAAAAGGCTGGGGACCCCTGGTCTACAGAGATCAGCTTAATGAAAATGAGCAAGTCCACAGATCTAGTTCCTGCTTCCCAGTCTGAAAACTGGTTCTTAGGGTGAGTTAAAGAACAAGCTGTAATGTCCAAATGCTTGTTGAAGTGCTAAACTTCCTGTACTTTGTTTTCTATTTGTATTATAAATGCCTTTGACATAAATATCTAATGCTTTTCTAGTTTGCATGTATGTACACAGGATACATTCTGAGGCTTAATTTGGTATGTACTGCCCAGTAAGAGTACCTGCTTTCCTTCTCTCCCCCCCCCCCCTACTGCCAGAAGCTTCGCCCAAGCTCTTGCCAGATTCTGCAGCATCCTTTGAATTGTGACACAGGCAGCAGATTATCTTCCTGGCATGCCTTAATGCTTTCTGAATTCCTTGGTGGGGCCCGTGCAAGCCACTAAGCTTTTCAATGTCTTGTTTGGAAGGAATCACAATGAGTACATCAGAAAGCAAAACAAAGGAATGAAAGGGAGTATATTTGTACATCCTGGTGAACATAACCATCAGGAGGTCTTTCTTGATTTGGGTATAAGTCCACTCTGTCTCTGAAGTGCCTATCATGCTCCGGCAACTGGTCCTCCACTGTCAGAGCTGAGGACGAGGGCTACCAACCCTGGAGATTTGGGGGTGTACTGTGGGGAGGGAAGAACCTCAGCAGGGTATAATGCCATAAAGTCCACCCTTTAAAGTAGCCATTTTCTCCAGGGGAACTGATCCCTGTAGTCTGGAGAGCAGTTGTAATTCTGGGTCATCCCCAGGCCCCACCTGGGGGGGTTGGCGACCATAGGACTGGTGTGTTGACAAATTGTTTCTTTTGCGCTTGTGAAGCCCACCTTGTTTGGGGATGGGCATGAATCGCATTTTTGTGGTGCATGACCAAACCACAAACCAATGCAAACCTGGAGGTTGGTTCGCAAACCGAACTAACCTATGGGTTCATGAGCCATTTAAAGTTTAAACCCCTGCTTTCTGCTCCCTGAGAAAAGCGGTGGGAAGCATAAAGCAGTGGTTTAAATGGCTCTGAGCCATTTAAACCAATCTGCTAAACTCAACTGTTTAGTTAAATGGCTCCCAGCCTTTTCACCTTCAGCTTTCCCCCCTGCTTTCTGGTTCCCATTGCTTTTCATCACTCAGCTGTTTTCCCCAAAGAGCAGAAAGCAGGGGTTTTAATGGCTTTGAGCTGTTTACACCCTCACATTCTGCTCTTCATGAACCACCATGAACTGTATCAAAATTTGTGGAAGTTTGTGGCAGCTCTTCAGTTCACAAACATCACCTCACGAATCCTGAACTGTCCAAAATTTGTGATGATCTTTAGGTCATGAACTGGCTCATGCCCACCCCTAGAACTGTTTGGTTGACCCATGGCAGCTTATAACGCCACACAACTATAGTAAAAACAGAGCCTTCAAGAATGCTTTACTGGGTATGCATCAGGCAAAGAATCAGGTCTCCAACTGCCTCAAAAAGTCTTGTCAGTAATTTTTTTGTTGGGGGGAAGTGAGAAATTTATCTTTATTGCCTGAACTTTACTAATATTGGCTGTGGCCCCTTGCACAGATGGTGGCTCCACATCCTTGATAGGGTTGCCAGGTTGGGGTTGGAAAATACCTGGAGACTTTGGGGGTGGATCCAGGAGAGGGTGGGGTTTGGAGAGGGGAGGGGCTTCAGAATGATACAATGCCATAGAGTCCACCCTTCAGAACAGCCATTTTCTCCAGGGGAGCTGATCTCTGCCAGCTGGAGATCAGTTGTAAAAGCAGGAGATCTCCAGGCCCCACCTGTAGGCTGGCAACTCTAGCTTGACTATATTTATTCCATCATGTCTAGTCCATCTTTCTCATCCAGACACATGGCTGATTGCAAAGATTGAAGTGGGAAGTGCCGTCAAGTCCCATGGGGTTTTCAAGGCCAGAGCTGTTTAGAGGTGGTTTCCCAATTGCCTGCCGCCATGTAATGACCTTGGTATTCCTTGGTGGTCTCCTATCCAAATGCTGATCAGGGCTGACCTTGCTTAGTGTCTGAGGTGTGACAAGATTGGGCTAGCCCGGCCAGGGCACAAAAACTGAAATCCAGCAATAAATATAATAAAGATCCTTAAAACTTCCAACATCAAGAATGTAACAGCACTCCCTTTTCATCTTCATTAAAATGTGGTATTGCAAAGTTCTGTCTTACAGGTTCTGCAGAATTACAGTAGCGTAGGACCTCATCAAGGTTATTCCACCAGTTGGAGGCCACGACAGTTCAGGTATGGGTAGCCACCAATCTTCTCCATCTGCAGGATGGCAGCTTCTAAAGACCTTACTCAGATGAGTGAAGCTGTCTCCATGGACCATATGAGAAAGGTTGTCCAGCAGATATACGGGTCCCAAGCCAGGAAGGCCTTTCTAAATAATAACTAGCACCTTGAGTTGAATCCAGAAATTAATCATAGTCAGGGGTCATTTTGTAGAAAAATAGGTGGTGGAGCACATACAGAATTGTTATGCAGCTGCACCTACTCTTCAATGGACAAGGTGGAAAGGAGGAGGGGGAACCCTCAGAAAGATTCAGGAGCTGAATCCGAGGCCTGATCATAGTAACTGTAACATAAGTGTATTACATTCAGCCTGCTTATCTCTTAATAGTAATCGATGCAGCATTCTGCACCAACTGAAGAACCTGCCTTGTCTTCAAAAGTAGTTCAAGGTAGAATGTATTGAAGCAGTTAGTCTTGAGATTGCTTTGGCCTGCCAGCAGCAGGGGAGCGGTTGTGGCTCAGTGGAAGAGCCCCTGCTTGGCATGCAGAAGGTCCCAGGTTCAATCCCCCCATCTCCCATTAAAAGAACCAGGCAGTAGGTGATGGGAAAGACCTCAGTCTGAGACCCTGGAGAGCCAGGAGGAGGAGCCATGGCTCAGTGGAAGAGCCCCTGCTTGGCATGCAGAAGGTCCCAGGTTCAATCCCTGGCATCTTTAGTTGAAAGGACCAGGCAGGAGATGATGTGAAAGGCCTCTAGCTGAGATCTTGGAGAGCTGCTGCTGGTCTGAGTAGACAATACTGACTTTGATGGACCAAGGGTCTGATTCAGTATAAACAGCTTCATATATATTCAGTGGCTCCGTGTGGCCTGATTAGCTTGGTCAAAGTAGGCAGCCATCCTCCATGATGATGAGATGGAAGAAAGCATTTTCCTCAGGGCCCTCTTGGCCACAGGAGCCAGGCATTGGCCCAGAATGGTAAGAACCTGAGGTGGCCTAGAAATACAGAGGTGGGGTTTAGCATCATATTGATGACTCCTGTCTCCAGAGCCACAGATGCTTTCCCAGAAGCTTGATTCCAAGTCTCAGGCCTCCCTTTCTCCAACAAACCCTCCACAATGCAATGTACCCAGTTCCCACTCCTACCGCCCCCAACTCAGATGACTTGTCTGCTGATGATAGGGGCTGCATTCAGCTGGCAGTTGTCACCCAGTCCACGGCAGTCCAGTCAACAGATGAACAAGCAGAGTCTCTCTTCTGCGTCCACTTTCACCTTTGCTGTCCCCCAGACATCTCAGTTGCATTTCCTGCAAAGTCCAAGGCACCAAGGGGGCAAGGAGAACTGTAGTCCCCGGGGTACGACACACTGGGTTGGAAGCTGAGCATTCCCAAGATCAGAGAACACAAACAAAGGCAGAACCTATGGTGTCGGGACTGTGTTTAATATTTCTGATCCATCACGTTGCTCAGGATCTGGTTGTATTCCTTTAGACCATATGCTGCTTTCATCGCATCACCTGTTCTGATGTGAACCCTCATGATGTCCCAAAACACCTCATAAGGACATTTGAAACACATCACTTGATTCCAAAAGGCAGATGAAGCAATCTGTATCTGCCCCAAGGAGCGGGGAATGTAGATGAGTTTCGTAGACTGGCAGTCTAGTCCGACCTGCCGAGGCCCACTTTCTCATCCAGAATGGTAAAGATACTTTCACCAGCTAGTCAACACTACACATCAGCTGGTGCTGGAATGGGATAGTGTTGACTGAAGGTGGTCTTACTGAGCTCTCTGGCATTCATACTAATCTACACCTTACCCTTTTTCTTCTCACTTGTGACCCATGGGGTAGGTGCAGTTACCTCAGCAATGGCAGTTGCCTTCTTTAGAAGCCTCAGCCCATCCTAACATTAGCTACTACTGAAAACACATTTCTTTGTCCCTGCATTGCTGAGGTCTGTGGAACATGTACACTCCATGAACTGGAATACAGTACAGTACAGCTTGTACTTTACTATACTTTACTAGGGGAGGGACGGTGGCTCAGTGGTAGAGCATCTGCTTGGGAAGCAGAAGGTCCCAGGTTCAATCCCTGGCATCTCCAAAAAACGGTCCAAGCAAATAGGTGTGAAAAACCTCAGCTTGAGACCCTGGAGAGCCGCTGCCAGTCTGAGAAGACAATACTGACTTTGATGGACCAAGGGTCTGATTCAGTATAAGGCAGTTTCATATGTTCATATGTCCTATCCTGCATAGTAGAGCCCTGTGGCGCAGAGTATTAAAGCTACAGTACTGCAGTCCTAAGCTTTCCTCACGATCTGAGTTCAATCCCAGCAGAAGCTGGATTCAGGTAGCCGGCTCAAGGTTGACTCAGCCTTCCATCCTTCTGAGGTCAGTAAAATGAGGACCCACCTTGCTTGGGGGGAAAGTGTAGTTGACTGGGGAAGGCAGTGGCAAACCACCCTGTAAAAAGTCTGCAGTAAAAACGTGATGCAACGTCACCCCAGAGTCAGAAACGACTGGTGCTTGCACAAGGGACAACCCCCCCCCCCCCTTTTTTAAATCCTGCATAGTGGTTCGGCTGTGCACAGACATCTGAGCCAAACAATCAAGAGGGAGATACTGAGGGCATGCACAACAAACTGCTAACAAATAGCCAGGCATATGCTTGATGCTGCTCTTAACGTGACTTCCATCCCAGATATACCGAAAGCCAAGTGTAACATCAGGCATCCTGATCTAGTGGGTGACCCGGTCAGATGATCTGAAGGCAGAACATCGGCTTCAATCTGGTGTCAATCTTGAGTTTCCTGGCAGCCCCATTAGAAGCAATGTAGAAATCCCAGCCCAGAGGATTTGTATTTTTTAACCCCCTTATGAAGAGAAAGTGTTCATCCTTGACCATCCACAGTATGTCTGCTGTGTGGGCAGGTTTTCATGCATGCAGCATGCCACTCCAAAGGCAGAGTGGGTCTCGCTGTCTGCTTGCCACAGTGCCCATGGCTCGCTGCCGAGCGGGGCTGTTCCGGCTCTCCTGTGGGCTGCGCACAATTCTCTCGTTCTGTGACAATTGGTGCTTGTGTGGCTTCAGAGGCTCTGCCGATGTCTCTTGCCTTTTATAAGCTTAGATCTCCTTAGCAACTGCTTCTTAAAAACTTGTTCACACTGAACACATTTTGTGCCAGAGCACCACCTCAGGGCCTTCGATTCATTGTTTTTTCTTTTCTTTTCATCAGCTCTCTAACATATTAATATGTCTGTCTGCTAAATGAGAATGAAACCAGAAGCAGAGTTTTTCCCCCTCAAACACAACATTCTTTTTTAAGATTACAATAATTCCTCAGCATCGATTGGCCTTTTTTAAGCCTTCTGCCTTGGCTACTGAGGTGATGAACTTGAGGGCTTTCCCCCACAGCAGGCAGCAAAATGGCTGCCTTTCTGAATATTTGTCCTTTTTATTTGTTCCTTGGCTTTTCGCATACATGAGGAAATGCTATTCCCCTCTTCCCCAATTTGCAGTACCATTGACTTTAACAGGGCTTTTTTTTTAGAAAAAGCCCAGCAGGAACTAATTTGAATATTAGGCCACACCTCCTGACACCAAGCCAGCCAGAACTGTGTTCCTGTGCGTTCCTGCTCAAAAAGAGCCCCGGCCTTTGAAGGATAAGTGCTGCTGCTTGTTAGGGTTTCCAACCTCCAGGTAGGGCCTGAAGGGCTCCCCGAATTACAACTAGGGTTGCCAACCTCCAGCTGGAGCCTGACGATCTCGTGCTTTTACAACTGATCTCCACACTATAGAGATCAATTGCCCTGGTGAAAAAGGCTCCTTCATAGAATGGACTCAATGGCACTGTACCCTGTTGAGGTTCATCTTCTCCCTCAAGCCCTTCCCTCCCCAGGCCACACCCCTAAAATCTCCAGGTTTTTCCAATCCAGAGATGGCAACCCTAATTACAGTTGATCTTCATATTACAGGGACCAGTTCTAGAGAAAATGGCCACTTTGGAAGGTGGACTGTATAGCATTTCACCCCACTGGAGTCGCTCCCCTTCCCAAGCTTCACCATCCACAAATTTTGCCCTCGTATCTCCAGGAATGTCCTAATCCAAAGGTGGCAACCCTAGTTAATCCATAATTTTGAGTTCTCTCCTGTATATAGCAAGAAGACGACAAGGTAGACCCTCAGATAATTGTTTTGTCAAGCCTTGTAGCTCTGGTACAGGTACAGCATGTGGTCTGAGCAAAGTGTTTTACAGTTTACACCCACTGTTATGTATTGTGTTTTACTGGGCTCCATTGCCTGAGCTTGATGCAGGCACTCCATGCAAACCAGGATCCTGAAGCCTGGAAGAACTGGCCAGTCAGGATGCTAGGCATGTAACAACCTGTAACAAAGAGATGCAAATGAACGATTCTGGAGTGAGCCAATAGGAGTAACTGTTGCGTGCTGGGGGGGAATGGTTAACCATAACCAGATTGTATATAGTTGCAGTTTTGCCTGTGTTCCTCTGTGACTGTTTCTTCTTGCAATAAAGTGTTCTTGGTTGATTCAGAGCTGACGGAACTCACTTTATTTCACCCACCTTCTTTAGTTAAGACACCAGGAAAAAGCAAGATGGCCTCCACTGTTAGTTCCCTTCTCCAAAAGCTTCCTGCATTCCTATTTTTCAGCTGAGGAAGAACTCCCCCTTCTGGTCCTGACTGCCTGGTCTTAAAGCATTGTCCACACAATAAACTACAACAGTAACAGGTAGAGACTGAACGCTGGTATTCTCTAGAAGCTCCTTTCTCTGTTCATTCTACAGCCTTCTTGTGCTTGCATGGGTTTGTTTTACATACATCTACACTTATAAATGGGTCCTCCTACTAGAGAGAGAGAACAGGGGGAAATACAGGGAGCTGCCCCTATGAAGGGGGCGGTGGTGTGGGAATACATGGTAAGATTGGAAAAGAGAAGATTTTGCCTGCCGCCCCTGACCTCTTGTGACCTGCAACACTTTACATGTTCAAGTCAATGTCCCCTCTAAGCTTCAATGTCTTGTGAGCAAAAATTCTACTTTGTGACCTACTGGCATTAAACTTGTGAGCTCCTGCAGAAATTATTGTGCTTTGGGGGCATTGTTCCTGAGCTAGAACAAAAATGTGTGAGCTGGAGGCTAAAAATCTGTGAGCTAGCTCATGCTGACTCAACTTAGAGGGTACACTGGTCCAAGTAAGGACCCTCTTCATTCTCCTGTTCTCATGCACAGGATCAGCACCTGAGCCTCCCCTCCCCCACCAAGATCACACACGATCGAAGGCCTTTTTCTGCTTCCTGTACTTGTATTCATTGTATTCAGTTGCTTGCTCTGTGCTGGCACCTGTAGCAGCTGCCTTGGCAAACCTGCTTTAATAATTTAAAAATTAGGACTGCTTCGTAGAGAGTTGGCTCTCACCACAGTGCATCTGATCTGACAATACTAAGAGAAGGGTAACAACAACCCAAAAGGTAGGGATGAAGACAGGACCTTCAGGGGACAACAGAAGGGTCACTTATGTACTCTACTGCAACCTGGACACATCAGCAAACATTTTTGAAAGGTACCCTCAGTTTCTTTGTACAAGGACACTTTCCCTATGAAGATAGGTTGAAACGCTTGGGACTCTTTAGCTTGGAGAAACGTCGACTGTGGGGTGACATGATAGAGGTTTACAAGATAATGCATGGGATGGAGAAAGTAGAGAAAGAAGTACTTTTATCCCTTTCTCACAATACAAGAACTCGTGGGCATTCGATGAAATTGCTGAGCACACAGGTTAAAACGGATAAAAGGAAGTACTTCTTCACCCAAAGGGTGATTAACATGTGGAATTCACTGCCACAGGAGGTGGTGGTGGCCACAAGCATAGCCAGCTTCAAGAGGGGTTTAGATAAAAATATGGAGCAGAGGTCCATCAGTGGCTATTAGCCACATGTGTGTGTATTTATAAAAAATTTTTGCCACTGTGACACAGAGTGTTGGACTGGATGGGCCATTGGCCTGATCTAACATGGCTTCTCTTATGTTCTTATGTATGTTCTAAGGACAAAACTGGGATTTACTTGAGACAGGTAATAGATAAAGACTTCTCTGGAAAGTAGAGGAATTTGGTGAAGGTGAAACAAAACTTGGAAAACTAACACTTGCATGGAGAAATAAAGAGCTCTCCCCTCTGGGGAGGATGCTGGCTGGCCATTTTGAAGGCCTCAATGGATCAAACTTAGGGTTGCCAACCTTCAGGTGGTAGCTGGAGATCTCCTGGGAGTTCAGCTGGTCTAAGAGTGACAGAGATCAGTTCCCCTGGAGGAAATCAGTGCTTCGGAGGGTACACTCCATGGCATTATACCCCAGTGAAGTCCCTCCCCTCCCCAAACCCTTCCCTCTCCAGACTTCCCCCCCAAATCTCCAGGAATTTCCCAACCTGAGCCTTGGGATTGAATGGGACAAGGGACACTGCGTGGACTGAGAATATTAACTGTGGAAGGTCAATAAGACACAACTAAAACAGCATAATGCCTTTAATTACGACCGACTTAAAAGTCGTGAAGTAGTGGAAAGTTTTCAAGACCTCTAGATGTTCCGCACCGACAAAGGGGAGGATGGATGTCTCTGGGCATGATCAAAAAGCCCATCTGTGCTTTATAGTGCTTTTAAGAGGAAATGAAGGGAGTATTTCTTAGGCTGAATTTGAGTAGCCGTCCCTGGTGCAAAAGGTTTTTGGGATGCAACGGAGGATTCTCAACGAAGGAACAACGTGTGCCACTTTCCCCTTAAAAATATCAAAGTCAGCAGTTATTTTGATCCTTCTCTCGAACGGGTCCCTGGAGTGAATTGCAGGTATTGGAAATGCAAACCAAGGTCAAAGTCTATGCAAAGAAAAACTAGGAGCGCCAGTGACTACTCTAGAGACCCTTCCCGGACCCTTCCCAGTATTCAGCACTAGTCAGCGGCAATGTTTCCTCTAAGCTACAGAGTCTTGCGATCAAAAATCCTACTTTGTGAGCTGCTGGCGTTAAAGTTGTGAGCTACTGCATCAATTATTGTGTCCTGGGGTCCTCCTTCCTGAGCTAAGACAAAAATGTGTGAGCCGGAGGCTAAAAATCATGCTAACTCAGCTTAGAGAGAACACTGGTCAGAGGTAGACTGCCCAGTGACTCTGCTAGTCCTGTGTTCAAAGGATCTCCACGTCCCTGACATCAGCCTTCCCAGAATGCCTGGAAAGGGCAGATATTCCTTCTGCAAAACCTATAGCAAATAGAGGCATTTTAGCTGTAGAAGAAAAAGAGGTCTTCTGTCCTCTCCTAATTGTTCAAGGCTGAACTTCCAAGCCAGGAGCACCAGGGCACCTCCAAGGGACCAGGCCTCTGCTCCGCCCTTTCACATTTGTCAACTTGAGTATGAAAGTGTGCGGTAGGCTCTGCAGTAAGAGAGCAGTAGCATCTTTGAAAGGTCTTTAAAGACTTTTTTGTCCCCCGCTTAAAATTTTGGCTCTCCCACTGCTAAGACTAGAGCCGGCTTCTCTGGCAGGAAAAGGTTTTGTTCTCAGAGGCAGGTTGCGTGTGCGTGTGTGTGGGCGTGAGCTCCCCAAATGCTTGTTGTGCTATCAGATTGAAGAAATGGCTTGAGGAAATGGTATGCTACAGACATACTAATAAAACTGAGTGTTTCTTTATGGGAAGGTGGGACCTGCTTCAAGGTTTTGAGGTACTCTGGAGCTTTTGGAAGCCAAGCAGGGTCATCTCTGGCAAGGGTTTGGATGAGAGACCTCCAAGGAATCCCAGGGTCACTATGCAGAAGAAGACAATGGCCAACCATCTCTGTTCGTCTCTTGCCTTGAAAACCCTTCGGGGTCACTGTAAGTCAGCTCCTACTTGATGGCAGCGTACATTACAAGGAGCTAGCAATGCATGCTTATTTAGACAGCCTAGGGACTCCCGGAGGAATTCTATTTGAGTCTTCTGTCTGAGGCACCAAAAGGTCATCTCTGTCTAGGGATGCTGCAAAGCCCTAGATTTGGAGATACACAGACACTTATGGCCTTTTTAAAATAAGCACCACATGGCCACGTGGGATTCAGAACTGCACGTCTATAGTTGGGTGCTCCTCTCGGCTGGTAGCTTTATTTTGTTGGGGTCTGTCAGGACAGAAAACCCAAAGTAGCTTTCTGGCAAGCTCTACTTTGATTCCCTGGTAAACAAGCCGTTATTACTTGTGTTTGGGGGGTGGAGGCGGAACAAGCCCTTTACCACAAGCAGGTTCACACAGGCTACCCACCTCCTGAAGGGCAATTGTCTGTTTTAGAAATCTCTGATTGAAAATCAGTAGTCTAATGCACACATTATGTCAACAAATCTGGAAAACGCAACAGTGGCCACAGGATTGGAAAAGGTCAGTTTATATTCCAATCCCAAAGAAGGGTAATACCAAGGAACGTTCAAACTATCGCACCATTGCACTCATTTCACATGCCAGCAAGGTCATGTTAAAGATCCTACAAGCTAGGCTTCAGCAGTATGTAGACTGTCACCCTGCTTATTCAATTTATATGCAGAGTACATCATGTGGAATGCCGGCCTGGATGAAGCACAAGCCGGAATCAAGATTGCCCCGGGGGGGGGGGGGGACATCAGCAACCTCAGATATGCAGATGATACCACTCTAATGGCAGAAAGCGAGGAGGACCTAAAGAACCTCTTGTTGAGGGTGAAAGAGGAGAGCACAAAAATAGGCTTGAAACTCAACATCAAAAAAGCTAAGATCATGGCATCCGGCCCCATCACACCATGGCAAATAGAAGGGGAAGACATGGAAGTAGTGACAGACTTCACATTTCTGGGATTCAAGATCACTGCAGATGGTGACTGTAGCCATGAAATTAAAAGACGTTTACTCCTTGGGAGGAAAGCTATGGTGAACCTGGGCAGTATAATAAAAAGTAGAGACATCACCCTGCCAACAAAAATCCATATAGTCAAAGTGATGATATTCCCAGTAGTAATGTATGAAATGTATGGTTGTGAGAGATGGACCATAAGGAAGGCCGAGTGCAGAAGAATAGATGTTTCTGATCTGTGGTGCTGGAGAAGAATCTTGAGAGTCCCTTGGACTGCAAGAAGATCCAATCAGTCAGTTCTAAGGGAAATCAACCCAGACTGTTCCCTGGAAGGTCAGATGCTAAAGCTGAAGCTCAAACACTTTGGCCACCAAATGAGAAGGGAGCCCTCACTGGAGAAGATCCTGATGCTGGGAAAGACAGAAGGCAAAAGAAGAAGGGGACAGCAAAAGATGAGATGGCTGGACAGCGTTACTGATGTAACAAACACGAATTTGAGCAGACTTGGGAGGATGGTGGAAGACAGGAGGGCCTGGTGTGACTTTGTCCATGGTGTCACAAGGAGTCGGACTCAACTGTGCAACTGAACAACAACAAAGACTAAAGCCAGACCTCGCATGGGTGATGTCCACTTCTAGGTGTTAATTCAGAGGTAAGAAGGAGTTCCCTTTCTTTCTTTCCTCCCTCCCATGCCAAAGAACTTGCAATACTTCTGAGCTCTGCACTGCAAAAGGGAGCAAAAAACCCTTGATTTTTCTTAACTCCCCTCTAAGCTGGATAGCCACAGAAACAATGTTTTTAATATCTGCATTGTAAAAGGGAGAGGAGAGAGAAGTTGTTCCGTCTGCCTTTCTCTGCATCCCAAGCCCACAGTTTGGGGTGGAGAGGAGGGAAATCAGCTGAGCTTCTGGTCAACCCTCCCACCCCTATATCTGCTGCACCTCAGCCAGTCTGGGAGGTTGCAGTTTCCGGAATGGGAGATCAAAAGAACCCAGCTCCCAGCAGATCAGCTTGGAATGGGCTCCTGATCCCCCACATACACCTCCCTCCCCAAAAAGAGCAAAATTTCCCCATCAGGAGATCAGAAGCCAACTCCCAGCTGATCCCTCAGGAAGCTTCTTCCTGTGAATATGCGTAAACCAGTTACAAACAGCCCAAGCAGCCTTTTTATTAATTGGATGGTAATTCACCACAGGTCAGTGAGAAGTGAGCCAAACTGGTCATTTTTTGAGGCTGCAGTTCTGGGTAACCATTGCTGGGGACAAACTGCAGAGGAGAACCCTGGTTTCCCTGCTGCTAGGTAAAGACGAAGTCGTAGTAGAAGAAGAAGGTATTGGGTTTATATTCCACCCTTCACTCTAAATCTCAGAGTGGCTCACAATCTCCTTTACCTTCTTTCCTCACAACAGACACCCTGTGAGGTGGGTAGGGATGAGAGAGCTCTCCCAGAAGCTGCCCTTTCAAGGACAACTCTGTGAGAGCCATGGCTGGCCCCAGACCATTCCAGCAGCTGCAAGTGAAGGAGTGGGGAATCAAACCCAATTCTCCCAGATAAGAGTCAAGCGCAATTAACCACTACACCAGGGGTGACCAACAGTAGCTCTTCAGATTTTTTTTGCCTACAACTCCCATCAGCCCCAGCCATTGGCCATGCTGGCTGGGGCTGATGGGAGTTGTAGGCAAAAAACATCCGGAGAGCTACCGCTGGCTACCCCTGCACTACACCAAACAGGCTCTCAATGGGTATGATCTGGGTATGATTCAGCAGGAATGTATTTTCAAACAATGCTTTTCAGGGTTTCTTCACACAATGTGGTAAACTGTGGATGTCTTGATTCCACCTGGAATGAAATTTTGGAAATGCTGGCATTATATTGACGCTATATATGTTCAGATCTGCAGTTTTGATTGCAACATTCAATGAGAGTTAAAAGTTAAAAACGTACTTCTTGTTTTTTTCTGAACTGAGGAAGGGGGCTGTTATCCCCTGGCTTCTTCAGACTTTGGTGCTTTAGTTAATTTGGCACTTGGATTCTTTCAAACCAGCCATTTTTCATAATGAGCCGTTTCCAAAGGGAAAATGGCTCCGAGGAAGATTAGAAGCTGGCTTGTATCAAGTCAGTCCAGGGATGCATCTAGCTGAACGCCACCTACTCTGGCTAGCAGTTTTTCTCCAGAACTTCAGGCAGGGGTCTTTCTAGATTCCCTACCCTGCTAGCAGAGATCCTTTAACCATGGGATCTATGACATGCACAATCAGTTGGATGAAGGGCCAGTGATGTTGCCTGGCACTGGGTGGTGGCACTAGCGAAGAAGGGCAACTCACAAGCAATGTTCCCTCTAAGCTGCAGAGTCTTGTGAGCCAAAATTCTACTTTGTGAGCTGGCATGGAAGTTGTGAGCTACTGCATAAAATGACTGTGCTCTGGGGCTATTTTTTCTTGAGCTAAGGCAAAAATGTGTGAGCTGGAGGTTAAAAATCTGTGGGCTGGCTCGCGCTAACTCAGCTTAGAGGGAACGTTGCTCACAAGCAGCAGGTTCTCTAGCCTCTCAGGCAGAGAGAGGTCTTCAGCGGAGATGCTAGAGGAGCACATGCTCTGCCATTGAACCCAAAGAGGTGGTTTCCCTTTGTAGAAAACGATGACGATGCTCCCTTAACAAGGCTTGGCTTTGTCTGGATGTTGAACCAGTCTAGTCTTCTGTCTGGGGCCGATGGCAAGGCTACCGAAGTCCCTGGATTCCGTTTTTTTTTTCAATATAAAAATTAGTCTTACACTGGCCACCCTCCAGCCTTCTGGTAGGGAGATTCATTTCAGTGACAACTTACATATTGTAGTTAATAGTTCAGCAGTTTCCTATTTGAGCTGTTAAAGAATTCTCTAGTGAATACCATCTGGCCTCCGTAGCTTGTTTCTTTTTTGAATGTGTCAGTTCGTTCTGAAACTTAGACCCTTCCGTCGCCTCTATTTGATGTGGTTCTTCAGTTCCATTACGAGGTATCTCCCTAACAGTGGAAACTGGTGCAAATAATTAATTTCAGCTCCTTTGCAATTTCCCTCATGTTCCTTTAATGTTCTTTCATCCATACTAGCCGGCTTTATTTGGTTTCTTGCTTCTGGTGGACTTTACAAGGAATTGCTTTAAATTTCTTCATATACCTTTAGCTGTTTATTCTCCATACTTGACCTGCCTTATTATAAAGTGTGCGTTTGTTTTGCCAGAAGCTCTTCTTCATGTTTTTCATGCGGACAAGAAAGAAGTCTGTGTTCTGAAGAAACACATTTGCTCTTCAGAGCTCCCTTTGACTCTGCCATTTAACTGCGCCACCTCCTCTGAGATTTGTTTGTGCCGTTTCTCATCTACCTTTTATTTAGACCACGAATACATTGGGTCAAAATCCATGCTTCCTGAAGCACTCCAGCTGTCTTAATTGTTCTTTTCCGTTTCCTTTGAACTGATTTCCTAAATTTTGAGGATTTTTATGGGCAATTTTCCAGGCCAATTCTCCTTTTGAAGGAGGGACAGTGGCTCAGTGGTAGAGCATCTGCTTGGGAAGCAGAAGGTCCCAGGTTCAATCCCTGGCATCTCCAACTAAAAAGGGTCCAGGCAAATAGGTGTGAAAAACCTCAGCTTGAGACCCTGGAGAGCCTCTGCCAGTCTGAGAAGACAATACTGACTTTGATGGACCAAGGGTCTGATTCAGTATAAGGCAGCTTCATATGTTCATAAGAAGAAGATGATGAAGAAGAAGAAGATGAAGATGAAGATAAAAAAGAAGAAGATGATGATACTGGATTTATATCCCGCCCCCCACTCCAAATCTCAGGGTCTCAGAGCAGCTCATAATCTCCTTTACCTTCCTCCCCCACAACAGAGGAAGCTCTCCAGATGTTTTTTTGCCTACAACTCCCATCAGCCCCAGCCATTGGCCATGCTGTTTGGGGCTGATGGGAGTTGTAGGCAAAACACATCTGGAGAGCTACCGTTGGCCACCCCTGCACTACACCAAACTGGCTCTCAATGGGCATGATCTGAGTATGATTCAGCAGGAATGTATTTCCAAACAATGCTTTTCAGGGTTTCTTCACACAATGTGGTAAACTGTGGATGTCTTGATTCCAGCTGGAATGAAATTTTGGAAATGCTGGCGTGAGCTGTGAGGTGGGTGGGACTGAGAGGGCTCTCACAGCAACTGCCCTTTCCAGGACAGAGTCTCAGGGCTGCTCACAATCTCCTTTCCCTTCCGCTCCCTGTGAGGTGGGTGGGGCTGAGAGGGCTCTCCCAGCAGCTGCCCTTTCAAGGACGACCTCTGCCAGAGCTATGGCTGACCCAAGGCCATGCCAGCAGCTGCAAGTGGAGGAGTGTGGAATCAAACCGGGTTCTCCCAGATAAGAGCCTGCACACTTAACCACGACACCAAACCAGCTCTCCATAGCCCTTCACTTACTGCTGCAAGACACCAGTCTTTACTGCATCTCAGAGCTTTGACCCCTCGCAGTAGCAGAACGTTCATGAACAAGTCACTCCCCACCACTTCCACCTGTGCTGCACTGCTTTCCCACCTAGAGCTGGGGAAGTGGGGAGTGAAGGTGTGCAGTTCAGCACTGGATGGAGAGGCAGGGAAAAACTGGTTTGCAAAATGTCAGAGGATTCATGCAGGAGAACTCAGGGCTCACGGTCTGTTTTCCCCCTCTTTAAAAAGGTTGCCGTAGAGTTCCTCTGTCAGAGCGGTACCAGAGACTATCAAAGAGGAAAAAAGGAAAATAAACATTTAAGAACGTGGACCGAACAGGCACAGAAACGACAATGGCATTTGAAAAGGCGCTCTCTCTTTCAAGGCCAGGCGATCTGCACCTGGCGGCATAGAACTCCCACCGGATATCCACGTGATACGAAGTCACCACAAGGACTTGGGATCGCATCTGTCAGCCCTTTTGCCTTCTGCTTTTGGGGGACTTAGATGCAGTGCTGCAGTCTTGCCATCGGATGTTTTTAGGCTATTGTTTTCGGTTGTAAACTGCCTTGAGCAAGACTCTGGAGAAGTGGCCTATCGAGTTCCTAAATGAATCAAATGCATAAATACTGGCAGTGGTACAGAGCGCGTTTCTGTGCACAGGACGTTTTCTGTGCAGATCAAAACTGAACAGCATATAAATGCCTACTGCCTGAAATCTCACCACCAGCCACAGGTTGCTCACCTCCTCAAGGTCAGAGTCTCCGGCTTTGCAGGTTTTCGTAGTTCTTCAGCACCGGTCACTGGAAAGCCAATAACTAGTCCCCAGAAGTGTTCCCGCACTGCTATGACGGACATGTGTCCATTTTGATCTACCTGTTGCAGGTAGCTAGAGATTAATATTTTGGGCAAGTAACAAGCTCTGTAGCTTGGGTTGCCAACTCTGGGTTGGGAAACACCTGGAGATTCTGGGAGTGGCGCCTGAGGGGGATGAGGTTTGGAGAGGGGAGGGGAGTATAATGCCATAAAGTTCACCTTCCAAAGCAGCCATTTCCTCCAGGGGAAGTGATCTCTGTTGCCTGGATCTCAGGTGTAATCCTAGGAGATCTCCAGCCATTACCTGCAGGTTGGCAACCTTATCCACAGAGCTCATGTCACACCCATTTATCAATCTTTGCTTTGGTTGCTTCCTGGTTTCCAAGGGCAATTTAAGGTGCCAGTGCTTACCTTTAAAGCCCTTCATGACTTGGGGCCTGCATATCTGAAGACTTATCTCTGCAGATAGAAGCCTATGCTCCAGTTTTGTTCAGCACAGTAACGTTTTCTGGTTACCCCCAAACCTGCAAGGTTTTCTGCTATGGTTGTCAGTCTCTAGATCAGGGGTCCTCAAACTTTTAAAATAGGGGGCCAGTTCACTGTCCCTCAGACTGTTGGAGGGCCGGACTGCCGTTACTGTACAAGGCCATGGGCCGTCAGTTCTCCGTCTTCTGCATCTCTCTCCCTTCCCCACACCACACACCCCGGCCTGGGAACTCATCTCACCTCGGTATCACCTCACACTCTGTCTCCGCCGCCTCAGCCCAGTGCCAGAAGTGTGCATTGCTAACGCTAGTTTAGGTCGAACGTCACTTCCGGTCTGATTTTGCCATAACCCGGCGGGCCGCATAAACGTCCTCAGCGGGCCGCATCTGGCCCGCGGGCCGTAGTTTGAGGACCCCTGCTCTAGATGATAAAGATCTGTTGCCCTGGAGAAAATGGCTGCTTTGGAGGGTGGATTCTCTGGCATTGTACCCTGCTGAACTCCCTCCCCTCCCCAAACCCTACCCCCAAAATCCCCAGGTGTTTCCCATCTCAGAGCTGGCAACCCGAGCTTTCTCTGTAGCCACTCCAGTTCTGGAGACCAACTTCCCAAAAGATATTAGGATAGAAAGGCCTGGTCTCAGAGCTAGATTAACAATTAGGCCAAGTAGGCAGTGGCCTATAGGCCTCCAAGCCTTTAGGGGCCTCAGGCTGGCTTCCTCCCCCTTTCCCCCCTGCTTGCAGCCCTCCCAGCCTGCGCTTACAGCCAGCAACTGAGCTGCTCTTTGCCCGACTTGCCTGGTGCGGCTGCTGCTGGCGTTGTCGCCAAGTTTGCCTCTCTCTGCCTCTCCCCCATAGCTTTGGCAAAGAGGCTTTTTTAGAAGGTTCCTGCAGTGGCGGCTGTGGGTGGCGGGGTGGGCACTCAGACTCTGAGATAATTTGCGAGGCCCCCCCCCCCCAGATTTCAACTGCCTAGGGGGCTCCACGGGGTTTAATCCGGCACTGCCTGGTCTCTCCTACAGTTTCACAAGGGCTGATGGACTGTCACTTTTAAGCTGTTGAGGGCTTCTGTAATCTGGTTTTTAGGGACAGAAGGAGTCTTAGGGGTGTAACTTGCAGAGTTTCTGCTGGCAGTTTTAATGGCTGTAATAGTCTGACGTTCTTGGATTGATATGGTTTTTAATCTGTTGCCCAGCTTGGGTGGCACTGCCTGGGAGAAAGTCTTGGATGTGTTGCAAAGAAATGAATAAATCCGCTCTCATGGCCATGCGTGGCCGGCTATGCTGTGCCTAAGGATGCCTGGGGGGTGAGAAATGAAGGAGCAGGAGCTATCCGCGGAAGGAGGCAGCAAGCAAAAGCAAGCCTTTTTTGTAGGAAAAGCCCAGCAGGAACATTTGCATATTAGGTCACACCCCATGAGACCAAGCCAGCCGGAACTGCGTTCCTGCTCAAAAAAAGCGCCCAGGGTGATTAGAGCTGCCAAGAGCAGGCAATCTGGCCTTTGATGGGGCTCTTTGTCAAGCTGTGGCCAGTTCTCTAGGGGGAGCCCAAACCCTCTGAGAATGCTTGTCTCGCGGGGGGGGGGGGGGCAGGACGAGGGACAGCATGATGCAACTACAGCTGATTGTGTGTTGTTTGCTGCTAGGCTGCAAATGAGAAACAACTGTTTAAAGAAGCAAATGGCATGGATGCCTTCTGAAGTGCTCCACGCCAGTGCCGGATTAAACCCTGTGGAGGCCCCTAGGAAGTCGAAATCTTGGGGGCCCCCTCACAAATTATCTCAGAGTGCCCTGCCCGCTGCCCCTACTACAGGCACCTTTTTAAAAAGCCCCTTTGACTAAGCTGTGGGGGAGAGGCAGAGAAAGGCAAACTTGGCGGCAACGCCAGTAGCAGCCGCACCAGACAAGTCGGGCGAAGAGCAGCTCAGTTGCTGGCTGCTTGTGCAGGCTGGGAGGGCTGCAGGCAGGGGGGAAACAGGGGTGGGGGGAGCCAGCCCAGGGCCCCTAAAGGCATGGGGGCCCTTAGGCCAGTGCCTACTTGGCCGAATTGTTAGTCCGGCTCTGCTCCACTGTTAATTAGGTCCTTTACTGTTGCTGTGCAAATGATTTATATCGAATATAAACCTTTATGGGGAAAAGCGTGGGGCCTTTGCCTGCAGTCTGAAACCTCTTCCCTTTTTTCTACTATGCCTGTGCCAGAATAGAGGCAGTAGGGGAAGCCATCGCCCATCCGAGAAGGTGAGCTTGAGGCATCCTCTGCCCCTGCAGCTCAAGGCCACTTTGGTCCCAGTCCTAATTTTAAAAAGATATCTGGGCTTCTGGTAGTGGTGATCCATTACCCCAGCCAGTAGAAACTAAATCCCAGAATTGTGATTCCTTTCACTTCACTCATTGACAGCTAGCCCAAACTCTTGCCGCTGAGAATTGGCAAATGCTCGCTTCTCCTGTTTTAAAAGCCTCTTCTATGCACACTTTAAAGATATATGAAGATTTGTATGTCACGCCTGGCTGGTTTATTTGACTAGCTCGGGGGGAGGTGGGGCTTATTTGAGCTCTGGATCAAACCAACCGCCAACGAAATGTCAGTTTGGTTTTGAAGGTTTGTCCCAGGTCAGGTAGGGTCTGAGAAGGTAAACTCATCTTGCTTCAGGACTCCTGAGCAGTCTTTTGAAATGCCTTGCCTAGAAACCCAAGGGCTTCATTCTGCATGACCTGAGTCATTCTAGGGTTCAGGCAGATACACCCACTTGATTCTCCTTTCTCCAAGCTGTGGCCCATCTAGAAGGTTTTGTACTCCACTGGAGAAAACGGCATCATAAAAAGCTAAGGGCTGACTTAATGAACAATAGTTCCTCTCATGTAGGATTGCCTGGCATGGCTGGGTTACCAGTGGGAGATGGGGGCAGGGAGCTGGTGTTGATGGTGCGATGTCACTTCCTGATGTCACGCCTCTCTAGGAATCACCATAGGCCATATGGCAAAACCATAGTGTTCCCAGCGATTCCTAGAGACACCATGCTAGCAGCTGGGTGGCAAGGTTTCTTAAACAGGGAACAGGAGCTGGCAAGAGTGCTCTCGGCCCTGTCACCTGCCACAAAGCGTTGAATATAAGTAATAAGCATGCATGAGACTGAGCCTGTACTGGCAGCCATGGAAGAAAGATACGGTAGCTATTGGCAGGGGTGAAGTTCTAGCAAGAGCTCCTTTGCATATTAGGCCACACCCTCCTGATATAGCCAATCCTCCAAGAGCTAACAAAAAAGAGCCTTGTAAGCTCTTGGAGGATTGGCTACATCAGGGGTGTGTGGCCTAATATGCAAAGGAGCTCCTGCTAGAATTCCACCCCTGGCTATAGCTGCCTTGAGAGGTATCAAATCCACTATCATGAAGAACGTGTAATTGGTAAAGGGATAGAAAAAAATCCATGAATCTAAGGCCTGCTTTATTAATAACCAAATCCTGAGATGGTCTGCTCAAAAAACAGGCTTGCAGTACGTCCTGATGATGATGAACACGCTCTGAGGGATGGACCTTGGTGGGGAAGTGATGCCGTAGAGTCCATCCTACAGAGCAGCCATTTCCTCTAGGGACCGGTCTCTGCCATCAAGAGATCAAGAGATCATAATTCTGGGAGAATGCTAAGCCCCACCAAGAGGTTGGTACCTTCGGGCGAGCCTGCGTTGTATATATTCAACACGACTCAGGGTGCGGCTTTGGACCCTTTTCAGTCCAGTTTCAGGCCAGCTTATGGGGCAGGCATGGCATTGCCCTTCTCCTCTTCCAGACTGGGAGGAGTTGGGGCCACCAATCTGAAACTGGCTGTTGAAGAAGGAGATCTTGGCAGTGACGCCTGAAGCATCTGCCTCCCTCTGCAGGAGCCCAGCGTCTCCCTCGGCCTGACTTTGCCAGCCTGGTTGTTTTTCTTCACGCAAACAGCTTTTTGCTGGCCTGCACAGCTGCTGCCTCCAGATGTTGTAGAGCTAAGAAGGCTCATGCCCGGCCTACAGCTGCTGCAAGTTTGAGTCTAATGTGTTGAATGCACCATGTCCTGGAGATAATGGCATCACTCCATAACCCCCATCAGTTCAGGGGGCTGTGTTGTCAATATGCAGAGTCCTCCTGTAAGAACCCCTCCCCCTCCCCCAAGACCCTTTCCAGGCAATCCAGGCCTGAGAACATAGCAGGCAGAACCCAAGAGAGAGAAGGGAGCCTCACTTTACATCAGTAATGGTAAATTTGCATATCCCAATGCTGTATGCTTTTGTTGTGCTCACTAAAGACACAAGATTTGCTCCGCTGAATCAGACAGCAGCCCATTTATTCCAGTTTCTGTTTCCAGCAGATCGTCTCACATACAGGTTGGCCACAACTTTCCCAATGGCTGATACTCTCTCACCCAGTGACATGTTGCATGCAGTTGTTCCCAAGAAAGCAGAGAGCACTTTACCACTAAAAAAGGCCTCTACAGTTTGAAGATGGTTTGTGCATTTTGCCTAGCTTTCTACTGTTGCGCTAAATTATTGTTATTCTTCATTTCCGATCTGGAAGTTTAATTTATCTACGTTATCTAAAACATTTGCATGCATCCTTTCCACCCAATTAGGGCCCTCATGGCGGCAAACTATTAAAGAGAATAAAAGCCAACTTTTAGCGAAGTGCTGCCAGAAGACCATGATCAAGGGGGATAGAAGGATCTCCCTAGGGAAGAGTCCCAACCGAAAAGGGCACCTTTCCTCAGGTACTCAAAGCAGAGTTTTATCTGTCCGATACTTTTTTAAAAAAAATCATCCCTGCAGAGTCCAGTTGTCTCCTTGTCTTTACTCTGCTGCCCTTTTTGGCAAGATGATGGAGGGACTGCAGAACTGATCTTCCTAGTTTGGTGTAGTGGTTAAGTGTGCGGACTCTTATCTGGGAGAACCGGGTTTGATTCCCCACTCCTCCACTTGCACCTGCTGGAATGGCCTTGGGTCAGCCATAGCTCTGGCAGAGGTTGTCCTTGAAAGGGCAGCTGCTGTGAGAGCCCTCTCCAGCCCCACCCGCCTCACAGGGTGTGTGTTGTGGGGGAGGAAGGTAAAGGAGATTGTGAGCCGCTCTGAGACTCTTCGGAGTGGAGGGCGGGACATAAATCCAATATCTTCATCTACCTCACAGGGTGTCTGTTGTGGGGGAGGAAGGGAAAGGAGATTGTGAGCCGCTCTGAGACTCTTCGGAGTGGAGGGCGGGATATAAATCCAATATCTTCTTCTTCTAATGAAACAAGACACACAAGTGAAGCAGCTGCTCTGGACCCTTTTCAGTCTGGTTTCAGGCCGGGCTGTGGGACAGAAATGGTGCCAATGGTTTAGTTAACGATCTCCTTTTGAATGCAGGCAAGGGCCATCCTGGATTTATCTGCAGCCTTTGATACCACAGCCCTTGCCATCTTGTCGAGGCATTTGAAAACACAGGAAACTATAAAGGGATGTTCTTTGGAGTAGTTTAAAATTTTCCTTATGGATCCAACCCACAGGGGTGCTGTTGGAGACAAGACGTCACGAGTGTGGGTCTTGCGTGGACCACAGGGTTCAGACCTATACTCCCCCATGCTATCCAATCTCTGTGTAAAGCCCTTAGGAGAAATAATTCATGGCTTTGGGGTCAGATAGCATCAATAGGTTGAAAACATCTAGCTCTGCCTTCTTTATCCTCTAGTGGTGATGCGCTAGAGGTCTTGAGCCCCAGTCTGGCTGCTATGGTCAAAAGGCTAAGAACGAACCAACAGAAACCGAATCCTGACAGGACAGAGGTAATTCTGGTTAGGAAGGATGAGGCTTGGGAGGCCATTATAATTCCCACATCTGGTGGAGTTCTGCTGACCCTTGCTAACTCTTCTATAGGCCTGAGGATTACTCTGAACCCAACACACAAGGGCTGGAAAAGCAACTTAATTCAGGATTTTTAAAAAAGCAGCTTTCCACCAACTTCATAGCAGAAATCTGGGTAGTGTTCTGGCTTCAGTACCAGGGGCTTGCAGCAGACTCAGTCATAAGGTGCTGGGCCCAGTCCAACAGGTAGTACAGAAGCAAATGAGCCATAAGAACTGGTTGAACCCACAAGGCTTTCTGCTTAGCCCAGGATTTCAAAATCCTGGGGGGCAAATGGCTCTACCAGTTCTTGGGCTTCATCTGGCCAGGGCTTGACTGAGCCTCATTCTTGCACAGCATTGTGTGCACTTAGGCAGTTGCTTGGCTCAGCAGCTGGAACAAGGGCAGCCAGACTGACCCTTCTTTGCCACTGAATTGCCTCCTCAAAGACATGCCATCTCTGTTGTCTTTGGGTAGAGGGAGAACTTTGGGGACTGGGAGTCTGGGATCTTGCCTTACAAGGCAGAGGACTGGCTGCAGTGGATTCTGGCATGTTGGTAGCATTGCCTGGAGGTAAACTTCAAGTGCGGGTTCTTCAGGTAAGGCCTTGGGATCCAAGGGGTCTGGGTCTGGAAGGATCCAGTGGTTTCAGGTATAGAGCTGCCCACCAGAAAAGCCTCCCAATGCAAATAGGCCTAACAAGCCAATGTAGAACCAGGGAATCCCAGCAGAACCACTGGCCAATGTGGCAAGCCTAACACAACCAATGTCAAACTAGAGAGTACATGTCAATGTCAAACCAGAGTATCCAAGCCAAACTGACCAACCAAGGAACCCTGATGCAAGCCCGGCAAACATCAAACTAAAGTATCCAAGCCAATGTCAAACCAGAGAATCCAAAGTAAACCAACTGAAGCAAGAACACTGCTGCAAGACTAAGTGAATCAGTTTCAAACCACAGAATCCAAACCAACCTGGCAGACCCACACCAAGACCTGGCAAGAAGACAATGGGTGTTTTCACATGGTGACTGTTTGCAGGTGGATTTTGCTATTCTTACACACTAAAAATCCAGTTGCAAAACTCATTATTTAGTGTGTGTGAACGCACCCACTGACACAGTCACACTGTAAAATTGAAGAAAAACAGTCCTGGGAATCTTAGAAGACTGGAATCCAATATTTCCAGAATTTTGGGAGGCACATATCAGTGTCCTGAAAAATCCTGAATAACGTCTGGATACCTGAATATATTAGAACAATGCCAATAAGGTATTTTTTTTCCAGGTCTGTTTTCAATTGGAAAAAAAACCTGAACACACCTCCTTGGTTGAGTGTCCCCTGAGCCTCCTTGTCTTCCTCTAGTGGGGTCTCTTGGCCCTCCTGGTTATTGTCTGAGGAATCTATTCCCGCATCTGGCCATGACACCATTCCCTCCTTCACAGCCTTGGTTGGATGGCAGTGATAAAAATGATGAATGACAGCCGCATGGATCCATGCCACGATGACCCCAGGGGCAGACTGTTTTATTGCACTGTAGAACTGGTGCTTGCACAGGGGACCTTTCCTTTCCAGAATTGGTCTGCCCTTCAAATCAACTCAGAAGCTCCATTTGGTAAAGAATGCCCCAGCTTGGTTATTATTGGGAGCTATATGCATATCTACGGCTGGGTCCAGACAGCCGGCTTGGACCCAGAAGTGAGCCAGCACAAACAGAAGCACCCTGGGATGGCCAGGCAGTGCGCAGCCTGCTGCCAGGACACAGTTGGGAGGCGTGCATGTTGGAGGAGCATCCATAGTGTTCGAGTGCAACCACCACGCTTCTGGCGCTCCCAGGCCATTCAGATGACTGGGAAGGTGTCTCAGAAGCACTCCTTCGATTTCCTACCACTTTCAAAGTGGCAGCTTTTTGCAGCAGGACTGGAATGCCTACAGACAGGGTGACTATTGGAGCAAGCTGGGAGGCAGATTGTGTGCATTCGGTCACGCTTTTTTGGTCTGCCCATGGCCTGTCCCTGTGCCAGCTTGGACCCAGCCTATTACACCCATTCTGCATCAGTCCATGGCTACCTTTCAGTTACTGGGTTCAGCTCAAGATAATGGTTATCGGCTACAAAACACTGCATGACCTTAGGCACACATGTGCAGGACCACTTCTCCTGCTATGCTCCATGGTGACAACAATCTCACCGGAGCAAAGCCTTCTGAAGTCACCACCATCCAAATGAGTGCAACCAACATCTCCCTGCACTTATGCATTCTCTCTCCTTGTGGAGTGGCCTGACTGAGGAGTCCAGGAAGTCTCCTACTCTTTTTTCATTCCATAGACTATATAAGACAGAATTGTTCAGGAGGATATTTTCATGAAGAGAGCAGGGTTGTCAAGGATTGGCTCAGAAGGATGTTTCTTTATCAAAGGAACAGAATTGCAGTCCATGCCAATGTTTCTTGGATATTTTCAGCCGCTCATACGGCACTGTCTTCTGCTATATTCTGTGCTGTTTATAATACATCATGTCTGGAACCTTTCTTTTTGGAATTTTTTTTAAACTTTGCAATCCTAGTTCTATTGCATTGTTCACTGGCTGTCTTATGCTGTCTGATTCCATTGTGAGCCAGTTTGGTGTAGTGGTTAAGTGCACAGACTCTTATCTGGGAGAACCGGGTTTGATCCCCCACTCCTCCACTTGCACCTGCTGGAATGGCCTTGGGTCAGCCATAGCTCTCATAGACCTTCTTTCCCTGTAGTGGTCAAGTGCACAGACTCTTATCTGGAAGAACCGGGTTTGATCGCCCACTCCTCCACTTGCACCTGCTGGAATGGCCTTGGGTCAGCCATAGCTCTCATAGACCTCCTTCCCCTGTAGTGGTTAAGTGCACAGACTCTTATCTGGGAGAACCGGGTTTGATCCCCCACTCCTCCACTTGCACCTGCTGGAATGGCCTTGGGTCAGCCATAGCTCTCATAGACCTTCTTTCCCTGTAGTGGTCAAGTGCACAGACTCTTATCTGGAAGAACCGGGTTTGATCGCCCACTCCTCCACTTGCACCTGCTGGAATGGCCTTGGGTCAGCCATAGCTCTCATAGACCTCCTTCCCCTGTAGTGGTTAAGTGCACAGACTCTTATCTGGGAGAACCGGGTTTGATCCCCCACTCCTCCACTTGCACCTGCTGGAATGGCCTTGGGTCAGCCGTAGCTTTTGCAGGAGTTGTCCTTGAAAGGGCAGCTTCTGGGAGAGCTCTCTCAGCTCCACCTACCTCACAGGGTGTTTGTTGTGGGGAAAGAAGATAAAGGAGATTATAAGCCACTCTGAGACTCTGATTCAGAGAGAAGGGCGGGGTATAAATCTGCAGTCTCCTTGTTGTTGTTTATACAATGTGATCTGCCATGCCCTCTGTGGTGGAAAGTGCCTACTCTGGCCTGCAGGCCTTGTTCCGCCCTGCCCTCCTAGGTAGGCTTTTCTTTGGCTCTTGGGTAGCCTGCCCCCACCACCTGACCTTTGTATGGAATTGTCCACTGGAAGGGTCAGGAATCCCAGCTTCCCTTCCAAGCTCTGAGGTCTTGTCCCTGTATCTCTTGCAGCCCAGTGCCTAGTCACCGTCGTGACAGTTTGGGCGCCCCTGGAGGAATAGCTGCTTGCCAGCTGCCTGCCTTCCCCCTGGTGTTCCTTTTAAAATAGCATGTCCAAGATGGTGGAGGTCTATGTGGCACAGAGAACCACTACCAGCATCAAAAGTTATAAGTTTAGTTTATTAGGTTTATATCCCGCCCTCTCCACCGAAGCAGGCTTAGGGCAGCTAACAAGCTAATAGCAATAAGAACAAGCAATGGTATAAAACCATAAAACATAAAGAGGTGCTACACGATGATTATTCAGTATAGTAGTACAATATCTAAAATAAATAACTAGGCAGTATCTAGATCAGGGATGTCAAACATGTGACCTGGGGGCCGAATCAGGCCCCCAGAATGCTCCCATCAGACCCCCAAGCAACTGACTGACATCTGCTTCATTCTCCCAATCTCTTGCTTCCTTCTGCATAACAGCTTGATTTGCAAGGCTTGCTCAATTGCACAGGAGCCTCAGAGCAAAACTTCTGTTTTCTCCAATGGCTGAGGCTCCTCCCTTGGAGAAGAAGGGGAGAAGGCAGAGATTGTATTTCCAGGCTCTCTCAATTGCACAGCAGAGCTACTGAGCCAAGCCTCTCTCCCTTCTATTGGCTGAGACTCCTCTCCCCCCCCCCCCCGTTTGGTGTAGTGGTTAAGTGTGCGGACTCTTATCTGGGAGAACCGGGTTTGATTCCCCACTCCTACACTTGCACCTGCTAGCATTGCCTTGGGTCAGCCATAGCTCTGGCAGAGGCTGTCCTTGAAAGGGCAGCTCCAGCCCCACCCACCTCACAGGGTGTCTGCTGTGGGGGAGGAAGGTAAAGGAGATTGTGAGCCGCTCTGAGACTCTTCGGAGTGGAGGGCAGGATATAAATCCAATATCTTCATCTACCTCACAGGGTGTCTGTTGTGGGGGAGGAAGGGAAAGGAGATTGTGAGCCGCTCTGAGAATCTTCGGAGTGGAGGGCAGGATATAAATCCAATATCTTCTTCTTCTTCTTCTCCCCTGGGGAAGGAAGGAAAGAGCCAGAGCTTCCTTTTCCCAGTTCCCTGGATCCCATAGAAGAAATACAAAGAAAGAGCCTTTAAGACCAACGAGTGCTAACATTTTAAGCATGTTTTAAGTTTTTAAATATATATATATATATATTGTGTTTGTGTTCTTTATAAAGTTTATATCTCTGCTACCTACTGGTCCACACATGCCCTGGCCTGACATGGCTCGGCCCAACCCGACATGGTCCAGTCCAGCAGGGTCTCATTTATGTCAGATCCAGCCCTCATAACAAATTAATTTGACACCCCTAAGATTGTCTTCATTTTCACAGTTTCTCAGTTTCACATTTGCATCCCATGGTCTAGGCGATGTTAAATGCGGATCTTACTTTGCTACTCCATCTAGCTCCATATTCAGCAATCAAATGCAAGATAAAATAGTTCGGTCTTGTCGGCCCTGCAGAACTAAGAAGGTCTCACAAGGCCCTGACCTCTTCCTGGAGCTCATTCCACCAGCAGAGCACAGCCACTGAGAAAGCCCTGGCCCGAGTTTTTTTCAGCCTGGCCTCCTTCATCTACAGCCCAGGGATCAACAGGAGATTTTGAGTCCCTGAACACAGTACTCTCTGGGGAACATACGGCGGGGGGGGGGGGGGGGGAACATATGGCCATGGGGGGGGGCTTTTAAAATGCCACATGGAGGCTGTGCTAATCTCAAACCTGGGGGGGGGGGAATGCATTTCTTCACACCCTCGCTAATGTATTACGAGCACTGTAAAGAAATGCTTCCTTTTGCCTGACCAGAAGTTCACTCCATTCTTTAGGTGACCCCAAAGTGAATCTCTGTGAGAAAGGCAGATTATAAATGAAGTAAAGAAGTAGAAGGAAAGAGATGCTTCTCATTCCCTTTAAGCATCATAATATAAGCTACAGATTTATATTATGAGAACCCTTAATCATGGGATTCATCTGACCACTGAGAGCCCTCCATTGCCCCCTGTTTTTTTAGGAGGGGCTTCCTGTTGAGTGGCATCACTTTGAACCAATGTGTTGCTTTTAGTTAACTGTAAGTGGCTTTTTCAGCAAGTCTTTATGCACATCCTCGCTAAGAGACGGCACTGTGAATAAGACTGTCCCTGGTTTGCCATTTACCTTCGTCACGAATCAACTAATGTGGCCTTACATTAGTCACTTTTCTGTGCCTACTCCCTTCCCCACTCTAAGTTGAAGACAATAATACTGAGCTGCCTTACAGGGTTGTTTCAAGGATTCCAACAAGATAATAGACTTGATGCAATTCAGCATCTGATCCAAAGGAGGAGGAAGGAGAAGAAGAAGAAGAAAGAGAAGGAGGAGGAGAAGAAGAAGAAGATGATGATATTGGATTTAAATCCCGCCCTATACTCTGAATCTCAGTCTCAGAGCGGTCACAATCTCCTCTACCTTCCCCTGCACACACACACACACACAACAGACACCCTGTGAGGTGGGTGGGGCTGAAAGAGCTTTCACAGCAAATGCCCTTTCAAGGGCAACCCCTACAGAGCTATGGCTGACCCAAGGCCATTCCAGCAGCTGCAAGTGGAGGACTGGGGAATCAAACCTGGTTCTCCCAGATAAGAATCCATGCACTTAACCACTACACCAAACTGGAAGTATATTACTGATTTGCACACTGCTGCCCTGGACATTAAGGAGCATGCCTTCATCGGTGATTAAACCATTCACAAATGAATGACAGATCCATTTCTACCCATTTGGTTTTCCCTGGTGAGGCTGACTACTTATGTGATCCTTCTCCCTGCAACACACATCCTTTCCCTGTCACCTCTTTGGCCTTCAGCCCCTGCCAAGAGTGCCCCGAGGGAAATGCCATCCTCTGGCCCTCTGCCATGGCCACCTGAGCGTTGTTAATGAGACACAGCATATTGCCAAAGGTGGGCAGAGGCTGCACATGCTCCTCCCACTGCAGCGCTGCCAGGGGGAATCTTTCTGCAATGATAGATGAGCAAGAAAGGAGCTAGGCGCTGGCTCAGCCTTTTGCTTCCTCAGAGTTTGGCAAGGAAGAAGGGATGAGGAGACAAGCTCTGGGGAGGGGGGAGGGAGCTGCTGCATGCTCAGTCTGTGCTGAGTCCCACCTGAGCGCAGAACTCCATGTCCCCCCGGCTGCTTCCTTGATGCCAAGGCCTAGCGGAGCTATTTGGGTGTCTCTGAGCAGATTGTATGCATTGCATAACAACCGACAAGCTGGTGGGTGGGGGAATCGTTTACGCTCAAGGCCCTCTCCTGTTCCAAACAGTTCTGCACATTGGAGCAGGATGGGGCCACGAGAAGAGAAGCCCCCGCCCCCTCCCAAACCCTGGTATTCTCCCTCACAGTGACTGTGCCACTCTGGCTTCACTCTGAAGCCAAGTGGAGGGCTTCCTTTCTAGGCAGACCAGATACACAAAAGTCAGCAGGCGTTGACCTTCAGATAAGTGCACAGAAGGGGAAATGTTCTCAGATGCCATGCAGGAGAGAAGTGGCACCTGCCGAAATTCCGCCGCCATCACAAGGACAAGCAGGAACAAGCCCACCCTGTTCAGCAGAGAGTCATCACTGCACTCTCACAGTATCACCATCCTGGACACTTCTCTTTTTCTTTTTTTGGTAGAGGAACACCCTGATATACCTATATATAGTCACGCAAGAACAAAACCCAAGCGCATAAGTCCCACATTCATGTCTCTGTATATACTCACAGACTGATGAGTGTGAACATGTGAGAGTCGTATGGGAAAACAGATGGCCCTATGTATTTTCTCAGGCTGTTTGTTAATTCAAAAGCTGGGGGGGGGGGGGGGCGGCGGCTTCTGTACACCGTCATGAATCACCTTTGAGCCCCAAGCTGGGGGCAAGATGTGGAAGAACTGGGCCAAGACAGGAACTCCGGTCGTGTTCTAGCTCAGGAGTCCCCAACCTTTTTTGAGCCTGCAGGCGCATATGGAATTCTGACACGGCATGGCGGAGGCAGCAACGAGGTGCCACAGGAGGTGGAGCCGGCCACAAAATGGCTGCCACTGCTTACCTTCAACCACACAGTGCAGATCCTTGTGCTGTGTTGGCTGCTGCTGTCACCAGTGTTCCCTAAGCTGAGTTAGCGTGAGCTAGCTCGCAGATTTTTAGCCTCCAGCTCACACATTTTTGTCTTCGCTCAGGAAGGATGACCCCAGAGCACACTAATTTTTGCAGTAGTTAACAACTTTAATGCCAGTAGCTCACCAAGTAGAATTTTTGCTCACAAGACTCTGCAGCTTAGTGGCTGCCACAGCAACGTTTTTTTAAAAAAAACCTGCACAGCCCATCAAGCCTACAGGGCTTTTTTTGTAGCAGGAACTCCTTTGCATATTAGGCCGCACTCCTCTGATATAGCTAGTCCTCCTGGAGCTTACAGCAGGCCCTGTACTGAGAGCCCTGTAAGCTCTTGGAAGATTGGCTACATCAGGGGTGGGTGTGGCCTAATGGGCAAAGCAGTTCCTGCTACAAAAGAAGCCCTGCCTACAGTAGTCAATGAGAAGCCTTACCTGGCCCCACCCACTCCCTATAAACAATTGGAAGGCAATAGAAAAGGTGCTGGCAGGTGCCATAGTGCCCACGGGCTCCACAGGGGGGACTCCTATTCCAGCTGACCAGAATGGGCAGGCAGCAGCAGAAGAGGGGGGAGAGTAGGTTGAGCTTGGTTTTAAAAAATGGTGCACAAATATAGCCTATGTGATGTTCAAGGCGGCCTCTTCCAAGAGGCCAGGCACCAGGGCTGTGGCCAGGGGGCCCTGGGGGCAATGCCCCCCAGAGGCCTCATGGCTCCAAAGTCAAGCCATGGAAGCAGAAATGGAGAACAGAGCCAGGTCGGAGGGGACTCTGCAAGACCACTTAGACTTCTACAGGGCTTTGTGGGTAAAAGAAGCCCAGCAGGAATTCATTTGCATATTCATTTGCATACAGCCCTGACACCACCATTGTTACACATAGGGCTTTTTGCAGGAAAAGTCCATCAGGATCTCATTTGCATTTTAGGCCACACCCCCTGACATCAGCATTGTTACACATAGGGCTTTTTGCAGGAAACGTCCAGTAGGATCTCATTTGCATTTAGGCCACACCCCCTAACATCACCATTGTTACACATAGGGCTTTCTTCAGGAAAAGTCCAGCAGGATCTCATTTGCATTTTAGGCCACACCCCCTGACATCACCATTGTTACACATAGGGCTTTCTGCAGGAAAAGTCCAGAAGGGTCTCATTTGCATTTTAGGCCACACACCCCTGACATCACCATTGTTACACATAGGGCTTTCTGCAGGAAAAGTCCAGCCGGATCACATTTGCATATTAGGCCACACCCTCTAACATCACCATTGTTACACATAGGGCTTTCTGCAGGAAAAGTCCAGAAGGGTCTCATTTGCATTTTAGGCCACACCCCCTGACATCACCATTGTTACGCATAGGGCTTTCTGCTGGAAAAGTCCAGCCGGATCTCATTTGCATATTAGGCCACACCCTCTAACATCACCATTGTTACACATAGGGCTTTCTGCAGGAAAAGTCCAGAAGGGTCTCATTTGCATTTTAGGCCACACCCCCTGACATCACCATTGTTACGCATAGGGCTTTCTGCTGGAAAAGTCCAGCCGGATCTCATTTGCATATTAGGCCACACCCTCTAACATCACCATTGTTACACATAGGGCTTTTTGCAGCAAAAGTCCAGCAGGATCTCATTTGCAAATTAGGCCACACCCACTGACACCAAGCCAGCTGGAATTGCGTTCCTGTGCGTTCCTGCTCAAGAAAAGCCCTGGACTTCTATATCATATTACCAAGTAACCGCAAGCAGCTTCCAGATAACAGACAACTCGTTCCAGTCAGTTCTGGAGCCAGACTGAGCCCTTCTGCTTCCGTGCCAGCCCCGCCATCTGCTCCAGGGTGCTTTATTCCCCATTCCGTCGGATAATCTCCTCCTGGCTCTGGGGTGGTATTGCTGGAGGGTGGGGGTCAATGGTGTGGTTAGGGCAAAAGGGAGGAAGGTAGAAGGTGCTCATTCTCCCCTATTAGCAGCGTTGCAACTGACCACGGGCAGCCACTAATAAATCCAGATCAAACAGCCTCTGTTCCATGCGCACTACACGCGCCCGCACACACAAACACACACACACACCCCTCTCACACAGCACAGATCGAAGCTCCTTTCCTTTGGGAGCCCCCAGGAGGTGAGTCTGCAGCGGCTCACCGCAGCCACCTCAGCTGTTCGCAAGGGCTGCTCCTGTCGAGCTAACAAGCTCCCAGCGGAAGATGTCCAGCAAGCACCTGAGGCTGGAAGGGCCTCCTTGCCAGCTACAGTAATGGCCCAGCTCCATATCCCTGCGTGAGCCAGGCCTGTGGGAATGAGAGGAGGATGGGGCTGGACATCGGAGGAGGGGTTAAAAGCAGGGAGAAGAGGGATGTCTGTAGAGACTTGCAGAATCAGCACCCTCACCCTTTGGTCAGTGTGTTCAGATAAGTGCCTGTGCTGGGGTTCACCTACCCCCCCCATGCAGCAAATGCCCCCAAAGGGCAGCTGAGGGAGGGAGGGGAACCCTGGGGGTCTCACAGCATGCTTGGGGGCTGTGATGAGCTCAGGAGGATTTTTCACATCACATTTCCTGCTGCATTATTTTTTGTACTTCGGCCTTGTGCTTCTCACGGTCAAATGAGAGAGGACTGCTTTTCAAGCAGCTCCAAGCAGCTGCCGGGGGGAGGGCTGAAATGCGATCGTAGGATGGGAGCGTCAAGGGAAAGTTGACCATAGTCCCATTCCCGGAGCTGAAGCTGCCTCAGGATGGTTACCAACTCCAGGCTAGGAAATTCCTGAAGAACTGGGGGCGTAGCCTGGAGAGGGCAAGGTTTGGGGGAGGGGAGGGACCTCACAGGGATAGAAGACCATCGTCAGTCCTCCACAACAGCCGTTTCTCTTCAGGAGAACTGATCTCTGTCGCCTGAGCATCAGTTGTAATTCCAGGCCCCCTCTGGAGGCTGGCAACCAGATGTCCCAGAAAGGGAACGATACCATGCAAATAGAATCATAGAGTAGGAAGGGACTTCCAGGGTCATCTAGTCCAACCCCCTGCACAATGAAGGAAACTCACAAATAAAAAGGTAAAGGTAGTCCCCTGTGCAAGCACCAGTCATTTTCGACTCTGGGGTGACGTTGCTTTCAACGTCTGCTACGTTTTCAAAGCAGACTTTTTACAGGGTGGTTTGCCGTTGCCTTCCCCAGTCATCTACACTTTCCCCCCAGCAAGCTGGGTACTCATTTTACCCACCTCGGAAGGATGGAAGGCTGAGTCAACCTGAGCCGGCTACCTGAAACCAGCTTCCGCCAGGATCGAACTCAGGTCATGAGCAGAGAGTTCAGAAAGCAGTACTGCAGCTTTACCACTCTGCACCACAGGGCTCTTTTAAAAGGTAAAGGTAGCCCCCTGTACAAGCACCAGTCGTTTCCGACTCTGGGGTGAAGTTGCTTTCACAATGTTTTCACGGCAGACTTTTTACGGGGTGGTTTGCCGTTGCCTTCCCCAGTCATCTACACTTTCCCCCCAGCAAGCTTTGTACTCATTTCCCTGACCTTGGAAGGATGGAAGGCTGAGTCAACCTGGAGCCGGCTACCTGAACCAGCTTCCGCCGGGATCGAACTCAGGTCGTGAGCAGAGAGCTCAGACTGCAGTACTGCAGCTTTACCACTCTGCGCCACGGGGCTCTTCACAAACACCTCCCCCTAAATTCACAGGATCTGCATAGCTGTCAGATAGCCATATAGCCTCTGTTTAAAAACCTGCCAGGAAGGAGAGCCCACCAGCTTCTGAGAAAGCCTGTTCCACTGAGGAATCGCTCTAACAGTCAGGAAGTTCTTCCTAATGTTGAGCCGGAAACTCTTTGGATTTAATGTCAAGCCATTGGTTGAAGTACTGTGTGGCATCTGTCCTCCTCTCAGGCATACAACAAGGAGTACCCTTCAAGAAGAAAGAGCAGAGCCTCCTGTCTCCATCTCCGCAGCCCCGTCATGAATGGAGCCCACCGAGATGGTGGCGACCCAAATGAGTGGGAGATCCGGATCACTGGGGTATCAGCTGGCATCTAGGCTGCATCGCTTCAGGTGGCTAGGAGAGGCTTTCGTTTCTGTAATTATGCTCTGAGCAGTCAAGGAGTTTGGGGTATACTAAAAGGATACAGTCAAATAAAAATGAAACCCTTTAGAAGCGAGCAACGTCAATTTCTTACAAAGACGGCACGGTGACAGCCCAGAAAAACCTGCCACAAACATCACGCCGCCCCCTTCCCAGATTAAAAGCTCACCTACAAAACAAGTTCTTACAACCCTGATGAGAACTAAATAAGCAAGCGGCTGACGACTTCGGTGGGAGTAGCTGATTCCAGAAGGCAGAGGCAGCTGCCCCGAGGCCTGCCTTGCTTGCAGTTTTCCCTGGGTGGGAAGCAGCAACCACCAAGGAAGTGGCCCCAGAAGGTGGGAAGCAGCAACCACCAAGGAAGTGGCCCCAGAAGGTGGGAAGCAGCAACCACCAAGGAAGTGGCCCCAGAAGGTGGGAAGCAGCAACCACCAAGGAAGTGGCCCCAGAAGGTGGGAAGCAGCAACCACCAAGGAAGTGGCCCCAGAAGGTGGGAAGCAGCAACCACCAAGGAAGTGGCCCCAGAAGGTGGGAAGCAGCAACCACCAAGGAAGTGGCCCCAGAAGGTGGGAAGCAGCAACCACCAAGGAAGTGGCCCCAGAAGGTGGGAAGCAGCAACCACCAAGGAAGTGGCCCCAGAAGGTGGGAGCAGAACCAATGGGTTGAAATTAAATCAAAAGAGTTTCCGGCTCAACATTAGGAAGAACTGCCTGACGGAGTGGTTCCTCAGTGGAACAGGCTTCCCCAGGAGGTGGTGGGCTCTTCTTCCTTGAAGGTTTTTAAACAGAGGCTAGATGGCCATCTGACGGCAATGAAGATCCTGTGAATTTAGGGGGAGGTGTTTGTGAGTTTCCTGCATTGTGCAGGGGGTTGGACTAGAAGTCTCTGGAGGTCCCTTCCAACTCTATGATTCTATAAACATATTCGGCTCATCACTTAGAGCCAGTGGGGTGTAGTGGTTAGATTGCAGCACTAGGATCAGGGAGGGCCAGGTTCCAATCTCCACTCGCTGGGTGACCTTTGGCTGGGCATGGACTCTCAGCCTCACCTACCATGCAGGGTTGTTGTGAGGATGAAATGGAGGCGAGGAGAATGAGGTAAGGTGCCTTGGGTCCCCACGGAAAAGAAAGGTGTGGTACAAAGGACACAAAATAAAAATAGAATAAAATGACTGAATGCTTCTCTGTGCCCCCCCCAAAAAAAATCCTTTTTAAAAACCCCTTCTACATACAAACCCAGAATTCAGGGTGCTGGATTCTAGCCCACCCCATCTGCCTGACAGGCTAGCTTTCCGGGCACCAGAACTTTATTTATGGCTTGGGAAACATTCCATTTTACGAGTCTCTTCCTTGTTTCCAGAATCCAACTTAGAAAGGACAAGGGCCAAACGGCATAATGGAAAAGTACTTTAACTCTGCAACCTTCTTACCCTTCAGCCAATGCCTATCAAAGCCATCTCCTTAAAATGCCTGTCTCCAGAAAGTATGGGTGAAGACCAGGCCTCAGATTCAGTGGGAGCTCACAGGAGCACAGCTCCTGAACCTTTCTGAGAGTTCCACCGCCTTGTCCACTGTGCAGCTGCATAACAATCCCTGGATGAGCTCCACCATCTATTAGTCTACAAAATGACCCCTGGTGAAGGTACACAAACACACACACCAGTGTTACCTCTAAGCTGAGTTAGCATGAGCTAGCTCCCAGATTTTTAGCCTCCATCTCACAGATTTTTGTCTTTGCTCAGGAAGGGTGACCCCAGAGCATACTAATTTATGCAGTAGCTCACAACTTTGATGCCAGTAGCTCACAACTTTAGTGCCAGGAGCTCACAAAGTAGAATTCTTGCTCACAAGACTCTGCAGCTTAGAGGGAACATTGACACACACACAGAGTGTTACTTGCCCTTAGGTAAAGCTGGACAAAAAGCCCTGTAATACAGGCCCTTAAATCCCTGCACAAATCTTACTGCAAGATACACAATGGAAATATCCTGTCAGTTGGTGGAATCAGCTGCCGGAAGAGGTGAGGGCCCTGCGGGACTTGGCTCAATTCCGCAGGGCCTGTAAGACGACCCTCTTCCGGCTGGCCTACACCTAGCCGGGATAAAACTTGACGTAACTGGCCAGCCATCTGTTATATAAAATGACATGTTATTGGTTTTAAGCTGTATTGTTTTTATGAAGTGAAATGTTACTGGTTTTAATGTTTAAATGTTAATTATTTAATTGTTTTATATTTAAAATTGTTAAATTTATGTTTGATTAGCTGTTGGAAGCCGCCCTGAGCCACTTGTGGGAAGGGCGGGATACAAATCCCAAATAAATAAATAAATCCAGAGGCAAATGAGGATTCTGGGTTGGGGAGGGAGGAGCTTCTTTCTTCCTCCCCCCCCCCTCCTCTCTCCCCTTTCCTCCTAGCTGCAGCTTCAGAGGGGTCGGAGTTACCTTTCCTCTTTGAACTTTGCAAAGGCATCCTTTGATGCTCTGCTGTCTCTTCCAGAATCTCCAGCCCACGGCTGTGTGGGTGCAAACCCTTTGGAGTCCTCTGTCTGGGCTGGGGGTGGGAGAGGGAGGAATCTGTTGAATGCTGGAGCACAGAATGAGGAGCCAACAGTAAGGCTGAGATCACATACTCACTTTACAGGGAGTGAGCACCCTTGAACACAGTGGGGCATAGCTGAGCCTGGGTTGCAATTAAAGGACTCCTTTCCCAATTGTACAAAGCAGGAGTCAAGTATCACCTTTAAGACCAACCAAGTTTTATTGAGAACGTAAGCTTTCCTATGCTCACTAAGCACATTTCATCAGACGAGGGGACAATACCGGATCCCCTCATCTGATGAAGTGTGCTTAGAGAGCACACGAAAGCTTACGTTCTCAATAAAACTTGGTGGGTCTTAAAGGCGCCACTTGACTCCTGCTTTGTTCAACTGCTTCAGACCAACACGGCCGCCCGCTTGGATCTATCTTTTCCAATTGTGTTTGCTCCCTCTGATCAGACAACATGCTCCCCTTTTCACGCATTTTTTCAGCAGAATGTGTCCACCCCCACTCCAGCCCTGAAAGCTGCTTCTTCAAAAGTGCTGAACTAGAATCTTCCATTTTTATAGGAGCAGAAAATGGTGTAGCATCAATTGCTTCACTTTAACATATGTTACTTTGGAAAGATATTTCCACCTTGCTTTTCTCCCCAGTGGGGACTCAAGGAAGCTTACAATGGCGTTCTCTTTTTCTCTATTTATCCTTAACACTCTGAGGCAAATTAGGCTGAGAGAAATCAACTAGCCTAAGATCCCCCAGCAAACTTCTATGGCAGACCGGAGACCCCGACCCAGTAGGCTTGCCATTTGCCTGCTAGTGATCCTCCACCCTCTATCATTTAAGGAGAAAAAAACAGGCGATGCTCTAGGAATTTCACCTTATTTCTATCATTTTTACCACAGAGATGAGGGGGAATTCCCAGAGCATCACCAATAAGTCACATCCTCCTGAAATTCCACCCTTCCCAGGCACCATCCCAAAATCTCCCACCATTTGCTGGCACTGGGTTTGGAATCCTAGAATGCAGTTTTCCCAAGTTCTAATCCAGTACTGTTAACAGCTACACCACAGTTAAAAATATATCATAGAGTTGGAAGGGACCTCTAGGATCATCTAGTCCAACCCCCTGCACAATGCAGGAAACTCAAAAACACTTCCCCCTAAATTCACAGGATCTTCATTGCTGTCAGATGGCCTCCAGCCTCTGTTTAAAAACCTCCGAGGAAGGAAAGCCCACCACCTCCCGAGGAAGCCTGTTCCACTGAGGAACCACTCTGTCAGGCAGTTCTTCCTAATGTTGAGCCGGAAACGCTTATTTAATTTCAACCCATTGGTTCTGGTCCTACCTTCCGGGGCCACAGAAAACAATTCCACACCATCCTCTATAGGACAGCCCTTCGAGTACTTGAAGGTGGTGATCCTATCAGCTCTCAGCCGCCTCCTCTCCATAACTGTTCACTCTTCAGTGCAGCAAAGAGAGCATAAATTTGTAGCAATTGGCTCCTGAGCCAGCATCTCCTTCAGTTCAGCCACTCCCCTCCTTTTGAACTCTGCTTCCTCCCAGCCAGCCAGAGGCCCCCCCCCCCCCCCCCCCAAATCTGCAAGTGGGCTGATGTCCCTGAGAATAAACAGAGGCCATTCAGGGCAATGTTTTCCTTGATGAGGGGAATCTTAACCAATAAGAACATAAGAGAAGCCATGTTGGATCAGGCCAATGGCCCATCCAGTCCAACACTCTGCATCACATAAGAACATAAGAGAAGCCATGTTCGATCAGGCCAATGGCCCATCCAGTCCAACACTCTGTGTCACATAAGAACATAAGAGAAGCCATGTTGGATCAGGCCAATGGCCCATCCAGTCCAACACTCTGTGTCACATAAGAACATAAGAGAAGCCATGTTGGATCAGGCCAATGGCCCATCCAGTCCAACACTCTGCGTCACATAAGAACATAAGAGAAGCCATGTTGGATCAGGCCAATGGCCCATCCAGTCCAACACTCTGTGTCACATAAGAACATAAGAGAAGCCATGTTGGATCAGGCCAATAGCCCATCCAGTCCAACACTCTGTGTCACACAGTGGCCAATATATATACCACCTCTTTAAGCAGGCCAAGCTCTTCTGGACTACAGAGGAGTCCTGCTATGGGTCACATGGCGAGACAGGTCCGTAGCTAACCAGGCGCCCGTGGGGCATGACCCCCTGAAGTTTTTTTTTTTTGGGGGGGGGGCTCACCCCTTTCCCATGGCTACCCATGTAATTTAAATTGTGCCACTGCCCTTTCCATGCCGTGTAAAGGGCCTGCCAATCAATTAATTGACAGGCTCTTTAAATCATGCAGGAGGGAGACGGATGGCCCCCAGCCTCTCCAGCTTTCTGCACTCACCCCCATGGGCCCCTCTCCAGTGGCCCCCCTGTGCCCCCTCCCCGTGGCCCCTAGCTACAGGGCTGAGCTGAGTACTCCTGTCAGGGATGCTGTCCTCCTGGTGGGACCTGGGGATGCCCCGGGATCACGGCTCCTCTTCAGACTACAGAGATCGATTCCTCTGGAGGAAATGGATGTTTTGAAGGGTGGGCTCTGTGACGTGCCCCATTGAGGTTCCGGTTCTCCCCTGGCTCTTCCCCCAAACTTCCAAGAATTTCCACACCCGGCGCTGGCAACTCTACTCCCCTCCAGTTTGGTGTAATGGTGAAAAGTGGCGGACTCTAATCTGGAGGACTGGGTTTGATTCCCCACTTCTCCACATGCAGCCAGCTGGGTGACCTTGGTCAGTCACACTATTCTCTCAAGAGCAGTTTTTATCAGAGCCCTCTCAGCCCCAGCTACCTCACAGGGTGTCTGTTGTGGGGAGGCGAAGGGAAAGGAGACGGTAAGCTGCTCTGAGACTCCACGTGAAGGAGCATAAATCTAATCTCCTCCACCCTCACTGGCAGCTAGGAGGGACCAAGCAACCCTTACTCCATCGATTCACTCTGTTAACGTGTCAGATTTGCTGCTTTAAAACAGGAGACCCGTCACACCCTTTCTTGGCATGCTGCCCATTGGCTACAAAAGGGGACTGCCAACCCCAACCCCCCTCCCCCCCTTTGTGGATCCATTTCAATGCAGCCCTACAATGCATCTCTGCTTCCTTCACATTCCCCAGTATGCATGGCAGGGCTTGAGGCCGTGGCTGGGCATCCAAGAACACCTCTTAGGAACACAGGAAGAGAGCTGAATGCCCCTATTGTGGCCAAAAGCACAAACGGCAAAGAACTTGGTCAAAAGCCCTTTGCAGGGAGTGAGTGGCGGTGCTGGGATTGTTGGGTCAAAGACTCACTAGCACAAAGACGTAACCGGAGTGCCAGCATCTAACAAGCTTTCTGAGCCAAAGACATCCTTGGCTGGTCTTTCGGGGAGAAAAAATGGTGCTCCAGGAAGTTCATACGGGGGGAGCCTCTCTGATGAGCATGCCAAGCTGTGACCCCTCACGACAGCTCTGCCATCTGCCTGAACATCCCCCCCACCCCGAAAGCAGACCAACACGGGGCTCAGAAAAGGCTGCCTGCAAATTCTGTTCAAAGCTGTCATCTGGGTCTGCAGCCAGGAATTGCATAGCAAAGGTCGTGAGGACACTTTGGGGAGGGGGAATAGCGATTCCTGGAGCCCCCCAGCACAGACATTGATTGGGCAGGGTCCGATGGTGTCATGAGTGGTGTCCAGTGATGTCACAGCAAACAGCAATAGTAACAGCAGTGTTGCAACAAGTTAGATATTGTACCTCAGCCAGTTTGGCATCGTGGTTAAGTGTGTGGACTTTTATCTGGGAGAACCTGGTTTGATTCCCCACTCCTCCACTTGCACCTGCTGGAATGGCCTTGGGTCAGCCATAGCTCTGGCAGAGGTTGTCCTTGAAAGGGCAGCTGCTGTGAGAGCTCTCTCCAGCCCCACCCACCTCACAGGGTGTCTGTTGTGGGGGAGGAAGGTAAAGGAGATTGTAGGCTGCTCTGAGACGCTGTCCTTGAAAGGGCAGCTGCTGTGAGAGCCCTCTCAGCCCCACCCACCTCACAGGGTGTCTGTTGTGGGGGGAGGAAAATAAAGAAGATTGTGAGCCACTCTTGAGATTTGGAGTGGAGGGCAGGATATAAATCCAATGTATTCTTCTTCTAGTTACAGTCAGATGACTTTGAATAAATGGACTCTTAATCCGACTTCAAAGGGCGGGAAAGTGACTATTAATTCATTTACACCCCAATTCCCACCCCACCCCCCAAATGGGGACCCAACCTGGGCTGCAACATTTAATTCCCTCCCTTATTTTATTCTCACAACAATCCCGAGGTCACCCAGTAAGCTTCCATATCAGAGCAGGGATTCGAAGCTGGGTCTGAGATTTTAACCACTACAAAACAATAGTGACTATATGCAATATAACATAAACAGTGAAACCAACACTAGGCAATTATGTAAAAATGAATTCAAGTCCCATTTTTACATAGTTGCCTAGTGTCAGTTTCACTTTAACCACTACACCATACTGCCTTGTTATGCACTAAAGATAAAATGGCTTCAAGTTCTTAATGCCAGCTTTTTGCAACACTCAAGTCTGTAGCCAGGAATTTTTTTTTTTTGGGGGGGGGGGCACTGGGGAAAGTGGTGCTCCCCTCCCCCCCCCCCTCAAAAAGCCCAAGAAGCATGCACTGATGTCACAAAAAGAGCACTCACATCACAACAAATTAGATAAAAAATAAAATAAAAAATCCTCTGTTGGATCAGCCATTTTGGATTGTCTCGGCAACAACACCATCAAGGATGTTATTTCTGGATGCCTGGGCAATTTTAAATGGCTGCTGAGATCTCCCGAGGTAGTCTGTCAAAATCTTGGTTATTTTAAACCATTTTCGGTTTATTCTCTCCTTTCTCTGATTTATGATGTTTTACACTTTAATTTTATTTTGCAAACCAGGTTCACAGAAGCATCTTCCCAATCCCTAGCTGGCCCCATTGCATTGCATCTTTTTGTCTACACTCTGGGGGCATGTTCAGAATTAGATATATAAATATGTTAAAAAACATACACCAAATTTTAGATGTTTATTGTAATAATACATAAAACTAGGGTTGCCAAGTCCAATTCAAGAAATATCTGGGGACTTTGGGGGTGGAGCCAGGAGACTTTGAGGGTGGAGCCAGGAGATATTGGGGGTGGAGCCAGGAGCAAGGCTGTGGCAAGCATCATTGAACTCCAAGGGAGTTTTGGCCATCTAATTTAAAGGGACAGCACACCTTTTTAAATGCCTTCCTTCCATAGGAAATCATGAAGGATAGGGGCACCTTCTTTTGAGGCTCATAGAATTGGACCCCCTGGGCCAATCATTTTGAAACTTGGGGGGTACTTTGGGGAGCAGCACTGGATGCTATACTGAAAATTTGGTGTCCCTACTTAAAAAAAAACAGCCTCCCAGAGCCAGGGCCAGATCTAGGGGGGGCAGAGGGGGGGCTTGCCCCGGGCGTCAACACAGGGGGGGTGTGCCAAATTGGGTATGGAGCCCATTGTATTCTATGGGACCATAAATTAGAATGGCCCATAAGGGGGTGACATTTTTTGATTTTGCCCCCCCTCAAAAAACATGTAGATCTGGTCCTGCCCAGAGCCCCCGAAACCTCCAGATCAATTCCCCATTATACCCTATGAGAATCGATCTCCACATAGGAAATAATGAAGTGCCCGGCAGACATTTCCCTCCCCCCCTCCCCGTTACTGGTGACTCTGAAGCGAGGGATTGGCCTCTCTACTCACGAGAGGCCGCCCTGAGCCTGCTTTGGCGGGGGAGGGCGGGATATAAATAAAATTTTACTTACTTACTTACTTACTTGCTTACGAGTTGCTGCCAACTTCTTCAAAGCAACACAGACACCCCATCCCAAGAGGAAGCCTTTCCAATCGAAGACTGGAGCCTCCGGAGATGGAAAGTCACATGGTGGCTGTGGGGGCGGGGCTTCCCCCTGCCAGCCAGCTAACTGGGGGCAGGAAGGAGCCTGGGAAAGCGGAAGAACCCCTGCTGGGACCTGGGGATTGGCAAGCCTACATAAAACACAAACAGGGCTAGCTCTGCCACTAGGCAAACTCGCCTTCTGGAGGCACCAAATTGGGCATCCCCCATGTGACTTGGTGATGTTATCAGTGCGGGGGGTGGGGAGGGGGGGCACCAGAAGTTAGCCTTACCAAGGGTGCCAGACAGTCTAGGTTGAGCCCTGAACACAAAAGTGGGGGAAGCTTCCCCCTCTCCGTCACACTGATGTCCGAGATCCTTTGCTCACTGGTGCCACATCCAGTCCGGGCAGAGATAAGGAGCAACAAGAAGCTGCTTTCTGGGCTTGTCTGCACTTCGCCCTGAGGTGGCACCAATGAAGAGGAGGGAGACAGGCGTGATTCTCTTTCTCCCTCCCCTCGTTCTTTGCTGCCAGCTATGATGTTGCCATGAGTGGAGAAAGCTTTCAAGCCAGGGCGTTTCCCAACCTGTTTCCTCCACCTGTCATATGATGAGCATCCAATGGGAGAGAAGGCAAAACGAAGCTAAACTTCTCAGGTATGCAATTTGCTTTTGTTCTCTCACTTGTGCCAAATGGCTGTTTGGAATGCAGAAAGCAGCTAACCTATTGCCAGAGCTCAGCGGTCACGTACAGTTCCAGAAGACACTGGAACACGCTCCAATATGCAGGAAGGGAGATCCTGCCGTTCCTCACTGGATTTGTTACTTGGCAAACAAGGCCTTCAAAGGCAACATTTACGCATTAATGGTCGGTGGTTCTTGCCCAAGGCGTTATCTTTAACATTCCAGACCTTCCTTCATTATGCTTGGCTCTCCTCTCCTCTCCTCTGCGACTGCATCTGTCCTCTGTTCTGGCAATGTGGGGGACTCCTCTACAAGGGACTGACGACTAGATTGCTGTCAAGCGGCACAGAGAGGGCAGCAGAGGCCCGGCTGGTCTGCACGGAGACTCCACACTGCCACGGCCAGGTCGGATTGAGCCCCGGTAGGCAGCTGCTTGCACCTGGCTCGGAGCCAGGAAGCTTTATTTCCTGGTGACAGGACAGGTCAAACGGAGCAAGGGAGGCTGAGCCATGCATGCTTATTAAGGGCCACGGGGAGGGGGGTCCATGTGCACAGGTGTTCAGTCCGCAGGGCGCTGGCAAAGTTGCGCTAACTAATTAGACACCCTGCCAGCCCTTAATGAGGACAAACGAGGGGCCAGCCAGCAAGGGGAAGGTCTACAGTGTGTGGACAACTGCCCAAGCTTCTGGGTAGCAATTAGGCCGGGAGGCAGGGACAAGTTGAGCTGAGCAGAGTTCGGGCAAAGAAAGCAGGTGGGGGGGGGGGGAACTGAGAGAGGGACTGGGATCCACTTGCAGATCTCTTTACGTCTCAAAGTGGGAGGTTGGAATGAGCGACGGTTAGGGACTTCTGCCCAGATCGAAGAGTCCTTTCTGATTTTCCAAAATTTCTAAAATCCTTACGGCACCCACGTCCTCCAGCCCCAGCCATCTCCTAAACCTGCTGCTTTGCCTCTGAGCAAGAGGGATCCCCCCGGCCAGAACCTTTCCTGTAGAGCTCCCATTTTCACCTTGGGGGACTCTGCAGGGCTGAAGCCTCTTCCAGGCTCTGAGAGCAGTCCTGCAGAATGAAGGTCAGGGGAACGCCTGCTCTAAGCATCAGCACCTCACCATACAGGCTGTATCTGACTCCACCACACTGACTCCACCACACTCCACCACCATACAGGCTGTATCTGACTCCACCACACTCGGGAGCCTGTGGCCTCTTCTGTAGCCCCCATCCCTCCTCATTTCTTCTGGTTTAGGGTCTGCAGGTCTGAGGTCTGGCTACTCCTATTCTGGTGCTGACAGGCCCTGGTTGCCTGGCCAGCAGGTCTCTGGAGCTGCTGCTGGGCCTCTTATAAGAGGCCTGTCCCGAGAAATGCCAGATGTACAGCCCTGAGTCTCTGGCTGCCACAAGGCAAATGGTGTGATCGGGAATGGAACTCCGGAGGATGCAGGCATATAACACTGCTTGGCCTGCATTGTTTTCAGGGGGTTGTTGCAACTAGGGTTGCTAACTCTGAGAGCCAGTTTGGTGTAGTGGTTAAGTGTGCAGACTCTTATCTGAGAGAACCAGGTTTGATTCCCCACTCCTCCACTTGCTGCTGTTGGAATGACCTGGGGTCAGCCATACCTCTTGCAGAGCTGTCCTTGAAAGGGCAACTTCTGTGAGAGCTCTCTCAGCCCCACCCACCTCACAGGGTGTCTGTTGTGGGGGAGGAAGGGAAAGGAGATTGTAAGCCGCTCTGAGAATCTGATTCAAAGAGAAGGGTGGGGTATAAATCTATGGTCTTCTTGTTGTTGTGGCAGGAGATCTCCTGGGATTGCAACTGATACCCGGGCAACCAGGGCTTTTTGGGTAGAATTAGCCTAGCAGGAACTCATTTGCATATTAAGCCACACCCCTGATATCACCATTGTTTCACAGAGCTTTTTTGTAGAAAAAGCCCAGCAGGGATTCATTTGTATATTAGGCCACACACCCCTGCGTTCCTGCTAAAAAAAAAAAGCCCTGCAGGCAACAGGGATCAGTTCCTTTGGAGAAAATGGCCGCTTTGGAAGATGGACTGTATAGCATTATATCCAATTGAAGCTCCTCCCCTCCACAAACCCTGCCCTCCTCAGGCTCCACCCCCAAAATGTCCTGGTTGGAAGCTCCTGGAGATTTGAGAATGGAGCCTGGAGAAGACAGGGACCTCAGTGGTGTAGAATGCCATCAAGTTCTCCCCCCAAAGCACCCATTTTCTCCAGGGGAAGCGATCTCTCTAGTCTGGAGTGGGGTGTAATTCCAGAGAATCCCTAGCTCCCACCTAGAGGTTGGTATCCCAATGCCTGGAACGGGCTGCCCTGGGTTAGCGCAATGCAAGAGGCACACTGCCCTTCCCTAGGGAAAGGTGATGCCACACAGACAGTCTAGTCTGGAAAATGGATTTTGTGATTTAAGGGGAAAAGCCAAATACAAGACCTCAGTGTGATGCTGCAGGAGAAGGGATAATGTGATCTGTGAAGGATAAACCAGGGGATATGGAGCTGGAACAGGGACATGACATTCAATCTCTATGCAGATGAAATACGTTCCTGTGAACGGTTCCAGCGCCCACTTTTGAAGAGGACTTTGACAAATTAGAAGTTGGTCGGGAGCAGCAAGAGGGCTCCGTTGGCTGAAAAAACCCTTCGCCTTTTTCTAGCGCAGACTTAAGAAACTAATTCTATTGGCTTTATATCCAAGAGAAATGGGAACTCGATCGTGATCTTTCCGAGAAGAAAAACAATCCGGTGATAGACAGCTTGTTACCTCTAGCAAGACAAAGGTGTGATAAGATCCAACGACGGGAAGTTGGGAGTTAGAAAGTTCAAGCTGGAAATAAAGCAAGGGTAATTAACCAGTGAAACAACTTGGCTAGGGATTTGGTGGTGAGTTTCAGTCACTTGATAATAAATCAAGATTGGGCGTCTCTATCTGCAGAATATGCACTAGCCGGGCCAGAACAAAGGCTGATTTACTGCCGGGCCTCCGTTTGGTTGCTGTGTGTTTATTTTGTATTTTCTGCAGCAGCAACAGCACCAAACGGAACGTTTGGACATGGCCAGGATGTAGAAGAAAGCTGCGCTGTGGATGACTATTGTCACTGATTCAGTGTGATAGGCAGGTTACCTGTGTTTACTCTCTCAACATGACCCGAATACAGTACTGAGAAGACAGGAGGGACTGTGTTTCCTCTTTGTCGAGAGGCAAAACCAGAGAAAGTTGATGTCAAATTGGACAAAGGATGCAAAGGAGGAGACCTGATAGCCAAAGTGTATGAAGTGAACTCAGAGTGTCACAGGAGGCCTGGGGGATTCCAGAGAGAAAACGTTTGAGTCAGCAGAAGGGTAACAGGAGAACCGAATGGAAGGCGGTGCATATAGGGGGGTAGTGAGTAATATGGAAATGAGTGACCTCTTAGGCTAAGCCTTCTGAACCTGAAATAGAACACTGATGGGGGAGCACTAAGCTGCCCAGCAGGGCTTTTTATGTAGCAGGAACTCATTTGCATATTAGACCACACACCCCTGATGTAGCCAATCCTCCTGGAGCTTACAGTAGGCCATGTGCTAAGAGTCCTGTAAGCTCTTGGGGGATTGGCTACATAAGAGGTATGTGGCCTGATATGCATAGGAGTTCTTGCTTTAAAAAAAAGTCCTGGTTACCAAAACAGGCCTCATTTTGGGCAGGAGCTCAGAGGAGCAGCGCTCCGGAACCTCTAAATTTTATTTTGCTCTCTCTCTCTCTCTCCCCCACACACACATAAATACTTGATTCTGGGCTCCATTGTTCAACCCCCCTGTGAGAATTTTGCTGAGCTCTAAGATTTGACAAACTTCCTGATATTTTTCCCCCACAAAAAATGGGAAAAGAACCAAAACATATCAAGCAGACAGATGGAAATCTTCCTCATGCCACTGTGGCCACATAGGAGAAAGTCATTTTAAAAGTATGATGGGAGTCAGATTTTCTTATGACAATTCTAATTCAAGAAGCATTTTCAGGTAGATGCTGAGACGATATAATTGAGTACGCCTTCCGGTGATGTCAGGGGTGTGTGGCATATGCAAATGAGTTGTGCTAGAAGATGAAGAAGAAGAAGATATTGGATTTATATCCCGCCCTCCACTCCGAAGAGTCTCAGAGCGGCTCACAATCTCCTTTACCTTCCTCCCCCACAACAGACACCCTGTGAGGTGGGTGGGGCTGGAGAGGGCTCTCACAGCAGCTGCCCTTTCAAGGACAACCTCTGCCAGAGCTATGGCTGACCCAAGGCCATGCTAGCAGGTGTAAGTGGAGGAGTGGGGAATCAAACCCGGTTCTCCCAGATAAGAGTCCGCACACTTAACCACTACACCAAACCGGCTCTCTGCTAATGAGCTCTGGTGCCTCTTTTTCCTGAAATGATCCCTGGTTACCAGCTTTGGGCTGGAGAATTCCTGGATATTTGGTGAGTAGCCTGGGGAGGGCAGTCTTTGGGAAGGGCAGGACCTCAGTAGAGTATAATGTCATAGACCAGCAGTCCCCAACCTTTTTGGCACCAGGGACCGGTTTTGTGGAAGACGCTTCTTCCACAAACCCAGGTAGGGGTGGGGGTTGATGGTTTCGGGATGATACAATTGTGCACTTTATTTTGGTGTGGTGGTTAAGTGTGCGGACTGTTATCTGAGCTGTCTCTGTGCGCTTTGTGGTTGTATGTGCGGTTTTTCCCAATGTTCTTTGGTGTTCAATAGTCTACTTCAGTGGTTCATCGTATCTTTAAAGTTGTTCTGCCATTCTAAAGCTTTTGGTCATTTTTTTTTTTAAAGAGAACTTTCCAGCCCCGAGTCTGTGGAATAAATCAGGCTGCCGATAAATAAATAAAAAATGCATTTGGTATGCTGGAGGAATTCACCCCTGAAGCTTTCATCTGGGATGCAGTCCTCGGAGATACAGTTGGGAGCGGGGAGGAGGCGTTGCGCAGTCTCTGCCACCACCGATCTTCCCATTCTACGAGTTTCCATCTCCAGCCCTTGAGAGAGACAAGGCAGCCGTGTGGCTCTCTGGGAGACTGACGGGCAGAGCTGCCTTCCTCGTGCCATGATCCTGCACTTTATTCTGTTCCTGCCATGGTGCCCACCCAGTGCTCCTCTAAGCACATGTAAAGAGGGCAGCTGTGTGGAGTGGCCCACACACCACATACAAGCAGAGCCATGCTGCCGCTATAAATAAGCACACCCACTCTCTGCTGGACATGTGATGGCGCTGGGGAAAGGCATTGGTCTGCTGGTCCCTGGGAGCATCTCTAGGACCAATGGGATGAAACTGAGCAAAAGGAAACACAGAGTTAAGAAGAAGAAGATGAAGAAGATAAAGATGATATTGGATTTATATCCCGCCCTCCACTCCGAAGAGTCTCAGAGCGGCTCACAATCTCCTTTACCTTCCTCCCCCCACAACAGACACCCTGTGAGGTAGATGAAGATATTGGATTTATATCCCGCCCTCCACTCCGAAGAGTCTCAGAGCGGCTCACAATCTCCTTTACCTTCCCACCCCCCACAACAGACACCCTGTGAGGTAGATGAAGATATTGGATTTATATCCCGCCCTCCACTCCGAAGAGTCTCAGAGCGGCTCACAATCTCCTTTACCTTCCCCCCCCCACAACAGACACCCTGTGAGGTAGATGAAGATATTGGATTTATATCCCGCCCTCCACTCCGAAGAGTCTCAGAGCGGCTCACAATCTCCTTTACCTTTCCCCCCACAACAGACACCCTGTGAGGTAGATGAAGATATTGGATTTATATCCTGCCCTCCACTCCGAAGAGTCTCAGAGCGGCTCACAATCTCCTTTACCTTCCCCCCCCCCACAACAGACACCCTGTGAGGTAGATGAAGATATTGGATTTATATCCCGCCCTCCACTCCAAAGAGTCTCAGAGTGGCTCACAATCTCCTTTAACTTCCTCCCCCACAACAGACACCCTGTGAGGTAGATGAAGATATTGGATTTATATCCCGCCCTCCACTCCAAAGAGTCTCAGAGCAGCTCACAATCTCCTTTAACTTCCTCCCCCACAACAGACACCCTGTGAGGTAGATGAAGATATTGGATTTATATCCCGCCCTCCACTCCAAAGAGTCTCAGAGTGGCTCACAATCTCCTTTACCTTCCTCCCCCCACAACAGACACCCTGTGAGGTAGATGAAGATATTGGAATTATATCCTGCCCTCCACTCTGAAGAGTCTCAAAGCGGCTCACAATCTCCTTTACCCTCCTCCCCCACAACAGACACCCTGTGAGGTGGATGGGGCTGAGAGGGCTCTCACAGCAGCTGCCCTTTCTAGGACAACTTCTGCCAGAGCTATGGCTGACCCGAGGCCATGCCAGCAGGTGCAAGTGGAGGAGTGGGGAATCAAACCCGGTTCTCCCAGATAAAAGTCCGCACACTTAACCACTACACCAAACTGGCTCTCTCAGGATGCTTAACACTCAGGATGCTTTCTGACAGCAGGATCTATTACAACACCCATAGACAGACGAGCCCAGTGCACGCAGCAGAGCAAAAGAGATATGGGCAGTGGATGGAGGATGTTGCAGAGAAACCCTTCCATGTGTACAGGGAGCCGGGTGACCATGGAGAGTGCTTGCAGTACAGCTGGGAGGGCCTGTTCTCGAAACATGCAATAAGGCTCAGTGACCCATGACCAGTTCTCAGAATCACTGGAAACTTTCATCAGTAGAGATTCCAAGTAGGGTTGCCAACCTCCAGGTGGTGTTTGGAGATCTCCAGGGATTGCAGCTGATCTCCAGCCAACAGAGATCCGTTCACGGGGAGAGAGTGGCTGGAAGGTGGCCTAAGGTTCCCGGCCTCCAAGTTGCACCTGCAGACCTCCCACTCTTGCAATTGACCTGGCCACAGGAAAGCCTTTTCCGAATCAAAGCTCAAGTGTCAGGTGTGAATGTGACCCAAATGCCTGAAAATGCATGCATAATGCAGCCGCAGCTACCTATTGCAGCCGCAGCTACCTATTGGACAGTTGTCTCTGGGTGACCACCCAATTTTTTCATTGCATAATATGTGAAGTCACTCCGTAGGTCCAAACACAGGTTTAGGCTGGCCAATAAGGGCATCATTAGAAGGATCTGCTCAACAACATGGGGCAGGGGCCACTCTTCCTGTTCAGGAGCTAACAGAAGGGATGACAAAGTGACAGGTTGATTTGGCCCCTGGGGCACAAGCCAGGAAGTTCAGTGCAAACTTTTACAACTCCGCAGGGCAGAGCTGTTCCGCCAGGCTTTCGGATGAGGCGACAGACATCAATATCCATCTCGGCCTCCCCTGCTGACGATGCTGGCCAAACGGAACTAGCTAGACTGAGCATCGCTGCCGAGCCAAATCCATCCTGATTCTATCTGCTTTGTGATCCTACTGAAGTAAGCTTTTAATTGTTTGCATTTCTGCTGCTATTCTATTTTATCCTGCCCTCCGCTTGCGGGGAGGGCAGGATAAAAATAGAAACAAACAAACAAACAAACCTGATCAGTGTGAAAGAGGAGCTATACATCCAAACTGTGAAGCCACATCCAGGGCAATCAACAAAATCCTGCACACACGTCCAGCGTTTCTACTAGCCGGCCTGAAAGAAAGGCCTCTTTGGAGGTAGTCATCAAAGGGGACCAGGTGAGCAGCTACTTAAAAGCTTGAACGAACAGCAAACTGAGAGCTAATTGTGACATGAATCAGGTCAGGAGCACTTTAACAGATGGAGCACAACAATAAGCATGTATCCTCAGATGTGAATACCACAGAATGCCATAGGACTTGCTTTCTAGTGTGTCAGATTGCAGCCTGAGTCACATAAGCTTGGAGAGTCAAGAATCAGAGGAGCGGGAGGAGCAAGGGATGTCCTCTGAGGACTGAAATGGCCTCTTTGTAGCATTTTATCAGTGTGCTCATGAAGGGGAAGGAAAGGGAAGGTCCCCTGAGCAAGCACCAGTCGTTTCCGACTCTGGGGTGACGTTGCTTTCACAACGTTTTCACAGCAGACTTTTTACGGGGTGGTTTGCCATTGCCTTCCCCAGTCATCTACACTTTCCCCCCAGCAAGCTGGGGACTCATTTGACCGACCTCGGAAGAATGGAAGGCTGAGTCAACCTCGAGCCAGCTATCTGAAAACCCAGCTTTCGCCGGGGATCGAACTCAGGTCATGAGCAGAGATTAGGACTGCAATACTGCAGCTTTAACACTCTGCGCCACGGAGCTCTTCAAATAAGAAGGGATTGAGGGCTACAGTGGCAGCTATGCATGTTATCCCTAAGATGTGGAAATACAAAATGAAACAATAGCACATTATTTGTAAATGGCTTCTGCTTTGGAAAGAACACTTGGCAATTCACAACTCTCAGATTCAAATGAGGAGCACTTCAGAAATATTCCTACATGTTCTAAATCAGGTGTCTTGCTTGACATAAGAGCCCATAGAATAAACGTCAGGTGTTTGAGACTCGCAAGATATGCACATTAGATGTTTGAAGGAAGGAAGGCAGGCAGGCAGGCAAAGCCAATAGATGGGGGAGGGAGAGCAACTTTAACTTTAAATACATTTGGCTTGGAGAAGTGATTTAAAGAGAGAAAGGCCTTCTCCAAGCTGGCCAATGGGGCTGTGGGGGCTTCAAGAGCCACACAATATGTGTGTAAGAGCCACATGTGGCTCCTGAGCCACAGTTTAGCCACCCCTGTTCTAAATCAATCATTCACACACACACCGAATATGTTGTCCAGCTGCTTTTCACAACCTCCAGGTGGTAGCTGGAGCTCTCTCACGATTACAACTGACCTCCAGGCAATAGAGATCAATTCCCCCAGGAAAAAATGGCCCTTTTGGAATGTGGATTCTATGGCATTCTACCCTGTTGTTGAAGTCCCTCCCCTCCCCAAACCCCACCCTCCTCAGGCTCCACCTCCAAAATCTGCAGGTATTTCCCAACCCGGAGCTGGCAGTCCTAATTCAACAGGCATGTTGTCCATTCCCATTGGGACAACAATGATTTGGTGCACACAAATGTACAACATCAATGCGTAAGCACACTTTCTTTTTGGATGCACCATTCTTGCTGGTATCTCCATCTGTAGGTATTTCCCATACCTCTCCGTTCGGACTCAGCTAAGCTGAGGAAGAACTTAGATACAGATTTCGGCATCCTGAGTCTCCTAACTCTAATCAGAACGAAAAACAAATGTCACCCACACAGTTGAAGAGAAATGACTAAGAACGTGCTCTCTGTGTGCCGATAATGAAGCCTTAGGGCTGCAGGACCAGATTAATAATTAGGCCAAGTAGGCACTGGCCTTTTGGCCCCCATGCCTTTAGGGGCCAGCTTCTCTCAGCACCTCCAGTTTTCCCCCAGCTTGCAGGCCTCCCAGCCTGCACGCACAGCCAGCAACTGAGCCGCTCTTGGCCCGACTTGCCTGGTGCGGCTGCTGCTGGCATCATTGCCAAGTTTGCCTCTCTCTACCTCTCCCCTATGAGCTCCGTGGCGCAGAGCGGTAAAGCTGCAGGAGCCCTCTGCTCACAACCTGAGTTCGATCCCAGCGGAAGCTGGTTCAGGTAGCCGGCTCCAGGTTGACTCAGCCTTCCATCCTTCCAAGGTCGGTCAAATGAGTCCCCAGCTTGCTGGGGGGGGAAGCGTAGAAGACTGGGGAAGGCAATGGCAAAACCAACCCGTAAAAAGACTGCCGTGAAAGCATTGTGAAAGCAATGTCACCCCAGAGTCGGAAACGACTGGGGCTTGCACAGAGGACCTTTCCTTTCCTCAGCGTGGCTTTAACGGTGTCCTTCCCTTCCTTGAAGAGCCCCATGGAGCAGAGTGTTAAAGCTGCAGTACTGCAGTCTTAAGCTCTGTTCACAACCTGAGTTCGATCCCCAGCGGAAGCTGGGTTTTCAGGTAGCCGGCTTGAGGTTGACTCAGCCTTCCTCCTTCTGAGGTCGGTCAAATGAGTGCCCAGCTTGCTGGGGGGGGGGAGTGTAGATGACTGGAGAAGGCAATGGCAAACCACCCCGTTGAAAGTCTGCTGTAAAAACGTTGTGAAAGCAACGTCACCCCAGAGTTGGAAACGACTGGTGCTTGCACAGAGGACTGCCTTTACCTTTGCTTTTTACCTCTCCCCTGCAGCTTTGTCAAGGGGGCTTTTGAGAAGGTGCCTGCAGGCTGCAGCGAGGGCCACAGGCAGCGGGGCAGCCGCTCCAACTCTGAGATAATTTGCGATAATTTGACTGCCCAGGGACCTCCACAGGGTTTAATCCGCCGCTGTTGTGCAGGGTCTCGTTCTTCATTTCCTTTCCCCCAAAACTACTTTTCTTCCATGCCCATCCCGCCCCCACTCTTGCCCCCTGCAGATCCTGAGTGATTTCAAAAACCCAGACTTGGAAGCTGGCTCAGTTGTCCAAATACCTGCACGTAAGCACCCTTCCACAGCCCTATGGCTGAATTCCCTTGGTGCAAAACATGGCATTCAAAAATCATTTGGGGGAAACAACACGCATAAAGCAAATGCGCCCTGACCTGCCCGCTCTCCCAGCAGGTCTTTCTTCTTGCCCCCGCTGACGCGCTGCTAATCTAGCACAGGGTGACTTTCGATGCCCTGCCTTTCATGCTGATTGTGCGCCAGCAGCCTTGTTTAATTCTTCCCAGCAGGCAACCTGCACACAGGGAATTAGAGAGGTTTTGAGGGCAGCGTGCGCTGGGGGTGGGTCGAGGAGATGGGCTTCTACTCCCACAGGGCCCGGCAGGAGGCTGCGGGGATTTTCAAGGCAATCATCTCTCTGCCGGGACCCTTTCTTTCATTTTCTCAGTCGTGGCCCTAAGTGATGGTTAGGCAGTTTCATTCTGTGTAACTCATCCTTTCTCTTCCGCCTCCGCCCCCACAGCCTCTTCTCTTGGCTCTAGACTCACTGAATATGTTGCTGTTTAAGTTAAAAAGGGGGAGGGGGGATAGCTTGGGTTCCCCACCCTTCCGCCTGACAGCAAGGAAAAGCAACCTTATCAGAATGGGCTGGGCAAAGGCCAGACTGGAAGACACCCCTGGCATAGCAGAGTTGCCACGAATGAGCTCCCAAAGGCGGAGCACACGGTGAGACGGCGAGAAAATAACACATTCTGTGTGTCAGAACATGAGCAGCCCTTGATTAGAATATTCCGTACTTGTAATACAAGCGGCTTTTTCCAGAGATGGCACATGTTTTCTTTGTCGTGGATATTTCTATTAATACCAAGTAAAGAAGGGTTCCTTGGGATAAGGAGCAGGTGGCAAACTTGGAGTTAATAGCTTAGCCTTGGGGCCAAATATTCCAATTTTTCAAGCCTTTGGATTGGTTTCAGATTCGCTCTTCTGCTGCTTTGGCAGGGGGATCGGAATTATCTGGCTACGGCATGTAAAAAACACAACTTTGGCGAGGTCCAAACCGCTAGCTTGGGGTAGCAGTGGGCTGGCACAAACAGAAGCACCCTGGGACAGCCAGACAGTGCATGGCCTGCTGCTGGGACAGGGGTGGGTGGTGCACGCCTCCGAGAAGCATCCACAGGGCTCAAGCGCTTGAACCACCCTGTTTCTGGCACTTCCCAGCTGTTCAGACGGCCAGGAAGGCGCCTCAGAGGGGTCCCTCCTATTTGCTACCACTTACAAAGTGGTAGTTTTTTGAGGCGTGACTGGGATGCCTACGGATGGGGTGGTGAGGGAGCAGGACAGAAGGCAGGTGTACACTTTGGATGTGCTTTTTCGGTCTGCCCAGGTCCTGTCCCTATGCCAGCTTAAACTGCCCGTCTGGATTCAGCCTTTGATAGCCAAAAGTTTTAAGAAGGAAATAAGAACAGCCGTTGGGTACATTTTTGAGAAATAAAGGTGAACATAGAATTGAAGGACAAGAAGAAGTAGAGTTGGTTTTTATACCCCACTTTTCTCTGCCCTAGGGGGTCTCAAAGCAACTTACAATTGCCTCCTTTCCTTTCCTCACAACAGGCACCTTGTGAGGCAGCTAGGCTGAGAGACTTCAGAGAGAACTGGGACTGGTGCAAGGTCACCTGACAGGCTTTGTGTGGAGGCGGAGTGGGGAATCAAACCTGGCTCTCCAGTCTTAGAGTCCTCTGGTCTTTATCACTACATTGCACCATGGGCTTCGTCAGGGCTTTTTTTATGTAGCAGGAACTCCTTTGCATATTAGGCTACACCCCCCCTGATGTAGCCAATCCTCCAACAGCTTACAGTAGGCCCTGTAAGAAGAGCCCTGTAAGCTCTTGGAGGATTGGCTGCATCAGGGGTGTGTGGCCTAATATGCAAAGGAGCTCCTGCTATTCAAAAAAAAAAAGCCCTGGGCTTTGTTCTACAGAGATGTAGGAAGCTGCCGTATTTGAAAATATGGGATCCCCGTGATGCTTCCCAAATCTACTGCTCTCCTTCTGTCATGAGAGAAAAAGAGCATGCCTCTGTTTTGGCTGTGATCTAGGATCCCCAGGTCCCCCCTGGACACTTGCTGGGGACAAATGGGGTAGGGTTGCCATATTCAGGTTGGAGAACTCTTAGAGATTTGGGAATAGAGCCTGAGGAAGACAGGGACCTCAGTGGGGCACAATGTCATGACATCCACCTTCCAAAGCATCAATTTTCTCTGATTTCTATCATCTAAAGCAGGGGTGTCAAACATGCATTCTGGGGGCCGAATCAGGCCCCTGGAGGGCTCCTATCAGGCTCCTAAGCAACTGGCTGTCATCTGCTTCCTTCTCCCTCTCTCTTGCTTCCTTCTGCATCACAGCTTGTCTTACAAAGCTTGCTCAATTGCACAGGAACTACAGAACAAAACCTCTATTTTCTTCATTGGCTGAGGCTTCTCCCTTGGGAAGGAAGGTGGGGAGAGGCAGAACTTATTTTTCCAGGCTCTCTCTATCACACAGTACAGCTACTGAGCCAAGCCTCTCTTCCTTCTATTGGCTGAGGCTCCTGGTCCCCTGCGGAAGGAAGGAAAGAGCCAGAGCTTCCTTTGCCTCGTTCCCTGGATCCCATGGGAGAGATACAAAGAAAGCATTGTTAAGACCAATGAGTGCTAATATTTTAAGCATGTTTTCTTTTAAGTTTTTTTTTTTTTTTAAATCTTTAATTGTGTTTGTCTGTGTCCTTTATAAAATTGATATCTCTTAAACAGGAAAACACATGGCCCGGCCCAACAAGGTCTCATTTCTGTCAGATCTGGCCCTCACAACAAATGGGCTCAACACCTCTGACTAGAGATAAGCTATAACTTGGGGGGATCCCCAGGCCCCACCTGGAGGCTGGCATCCCCATGGCCTTCACTTGCCCAGGGCTCTTCAGCATCACCAGGGCCGTTTTCCCACTGACCTTACTCCGGAGCGACGTCCCTCTTCACCGCGCAGCGTCTGCGCGGATTTCCCACCAACTGCTGCGCACAACCAGGAAGAGCCGCGGCTTTTGCGTCGCAGATGTAAACTGGTTTTTAGCGGTTTACATCTGCGACGCAAAAGCCACGGCACTTCCTGGTTGTGCGCAGCAGTTGGTGGGAAATCCGCGCAGACGCTGCGCAGTGAAGAGGGACGTCGCTCCGGAGTAAGGTCAGTGGGAAAACGGCCCAGGACAGCAAAACCAGTTTGTTTGTTAACCAGTCAGTGGGCTGGGGATGGGGGGCACACAATAAACTCTGGATTCTGCTAAGTCTTCTCATGAGCTGTGTGATCCCGCCAGGCTCCACCCAGACCCACAAGATCCCTTGCTGTCTCCAGAACTGACCAATCACGTTCTGCCTTGCTTGTTTGTTCCAGCCAGAGTTTGCACGGACTTCCTCCTGGAATGACCAGCACCTTTAAGCCTCAGCGACGTTCTGAGTGGACGCTACCTACCCTGCCTCCAAACCTCACTGTCTGAGGGACCAGGAATTGGTGAACTCTCACCTCTTCAGCCCAACCATCAGGGAACCGAAGGCCTACTAGATCAGAGGTGTTTGAACTCCTTTGTTATGAGGGATGAATGCACGTTGTTGCTTCGTCTCGACCACATCTTTCCTTATGGGCCATACCACCAGCCTCAGTGAAACGAGGCTGACAGGGTGGTGCGTATTTTTGAGAGGCTCAACATTAAGTCATCTGCCAGGCTTCTGCCCAGAGAGGGGCTCTAGGCGAAGGGGTCAAAGGCTGGGACAGATCCGGGCCTGGAGTGGGGTTTGGATTTCACTCTCTGCCTTCTCTCCACAGGGGCAGAGTTTGGCCTGCAAGGACCAACAAAGCAGCTGCTTGCTGCACTGGGTCTGAAAGAAGAGGCAAAAAAAGGAGTTGCCATGGAAACAAGCGATGTATTTTTAAGGAGGCACAAAGGTAAGCAAACCTCCCAGCTTTGAATTCGCCTGCCGGTAAGAGGCAGCCACTGTCCCCTCGCTGAGCAGAATTACCTTAAAAAAAAATTCTCCAATGGGTCAACGAGGGAGCCCCGGTAACCACTGGGTTTGAATTTTCATAATAATAGAGACTAAGAGATAAAACTGTTAGATTCACAGCATGGACGTGGAACAGGGACTAAGAGAGACAATTATTTATAGACTCTGATGATAAACCAGCACTCTCTCGCCTGCTGCTTTGAAGGAGTGGCGCATCCGGAAGATTTGGATTTTGCTTCTGGACTCCTGACCGCTCAACCCACCCGCTGCACCCCCCCCCCCCCAGCTCTCCCCCTCCGCCACCCCATCTCGCTTTTCCTGCTGCTGCAGCCACATCTCCTCAGGAGAGCCGTGTGTGGGCTGCAATTCTGCAGAAGTGTACAAAGGCCACCGAATTCAGCGGAGAATCTCCGCTTTTAGAGGAAAGCAGGGTTCTCACCACAATGCTTGCAAAGAGGGGGCGGGGGGGGGGGGCCCAGCCAGACACCAAGGAAGCCATAGAAGCTGGTGAAGTTGCAGGACCTGATTCCCAGTCAGACCTCCCATGCCCTGCGGAGCTGCTGGCCCTGCCCCAAGATGAGCAAAACCAGCATAAATCGTGCAAAGCGGTAACAGCACGGTACAAATTATGCAAAAGGAGAAACATGATGTGCACATCCAGTATGCAAGATTTATACAGGGAACAGAATTCAGTGTTCCTAGTACGGAATGGTAAGGTTTGTAAAATGGACGTTCAGCCCTGCAGTGATAACAGCAGATCTCCAATCCCTGATCCCCAGAGAGCCAAAAATCATCCTGCTCAGGCACCACAGCCCTGGAGACTCAGAGCATGGCACTGTGACCCTCTGCAGAACCGATCCTTAAACACTATTTGGTTGACTTCTGGCACTGCAGCCTGCACAGAATCAAAGTAGGAATGGATAATGAGTAGAGATGTGCCCAGAAATTTTATTTGGGTCATTCTCAGTCCATTTGGTTCTGTAATGTTTTCTTTTCGTGGGTTTTATTACTGCCGTCGTACCTATTCACATTCTCTTTTCAATTTTTTATTTCTATTGGTTTCCAAAGGTAGCTTCTATTCCTACAAAACAGGGCTTTGGGGGGGCATTTTAGGCTGCCGGTGAAGGGAGGAGGTGGGAAAATCGCACTCTGTGGGATGAAATCTGTGGTCCTCTGGAACCATCTAGTCTGGATCCAAACCAGGGCTTGAATTTTTCATCCAAGGGATTCTCACAGCTGAATTTCTCCTAGCAGATAGGAGAAAGAATCCTCATTTTATAGGCGAAAGGGAAGTCATGAATGGCCAGGTGTGCGTCCTCTTTCCTCAGGAGCCACAAGGGGAGTAATGATATTTATTTTGATGTGGGAGAGAGAAAAGTTGGAGGAGGAGGAAGAGAAGAAGACCGTAGATTTATACCCCACCCTTCTCTATGAATCAGAGTCTGAGAGCGGCTTACAATCTCCTTTATCTTCTTCCCCCACAACAGACACACTGTGAGGTGGGTGGGGCTGAGAGAGCTCTTACAGCAGCTCCCCTTTCAAGGACAACCTCTGTGAGAGCTTTGGCTGACCCAAGGCCATTCCAGCAGGTGCAAGTGGAGGAGTGGGGACTGGGGAATCAAACCCGGTTCTCCCAGATAAGAGTTCACACACTTAACCACTACACCAAACTGGCTCTCCTGCACCTCAGCTCATTGCTCTCTGGTACATTTTTCTCCCCACCAGGCCACAATCTAAGAAGTTAGCAAGACAAACATGCAGAAAAGAGCTTCACGCATGATGCAGGCACGGGCAAGGTACCACTTTCCCATTCACTTCATTTAAAAAACAACCTATCCCACCCTCAATTTCCACCTGAGTTGGCAGCTTCATTCATACAAGGATTGCATATATTGGCCTGAACCCACCCGAACAAAGTACTGTCCCCACACACACACAATTGTCCTACCCCCTCACTGCTACTTTTAAATGAAATATACAAAGTAAAGACACCAAGATACCTCAAATCCTCAGCCTCTTTCATTCAGCGAGTGAGCCTGGCAGTTGCAACAAGCAAATGTGTGCCTCTGTGCCTGGCAGGATAAGACCCAAATAACAAAGCATGATATGCAAATAGGAATCATGCTTCAATAAACCTGAAAAAGTCGTGCCAATGCCACTGAGATAAGGCTGTGATATTACTGTTTCCTGGGACAATCATGTTGAACTTCCGTGGGAACATCTGCAAACAGTTCTGGTTGGACAATGTAATTGTCAGGTACATATCTTGATTATTTATTTATAAAACCTCCTTTCTACCCAACTTAGGGTCCTCGGGGTGGTAAGCAATAAAAACATTACTTCAAGATTAAAAACACATATAAACATTTTTTAAGCAATTAAAAATAAAACACATAATCAGACGAACGGGAGGAAGGGTCAAAGGGAATCATGTTCTGAGTCACTCTCTCTGTTGACAATGAGACAAAAGAAAGCTGCCAGATTCTGATTTTCTGATTGTTGATTAATGTTGTCAGTTGTTGCAGTCAGATTAATTATGTTAAATATTTGTAATTTTGTTTGGATTTTGATTAGTAATTATTTCTCTTCACATATGAAAGCAAGGGGCATGCCTGGTACTAAAGAAAGCCATGGATTTTCAAACGTGCTCAGAAAGATTGGCTGAAATGTGAATTCCACATTATTTTAAAGAATGAATGTGTGGGGGAATTTTCCATTCAGGCTTCTGAGAACAATTTGGCAAAATCCTATAACTAATTTTGATATGTTCCCAAATACAGTGGTATATTAATCAGAAAACTAGTATCATCCAATAAATAAGCCATTAAGAAAATATTTAGCTGACTCACACTGTTAATGATGGCAACAACATTTTCATGTCTGTCAACTAGTACCCCTTGGAAGAGGGGGGGTGAGTCCCTACTGTTGTCATTGGTAGGGATGCCACAGATTTCTCAGTGCACCTGTTTGGCAGATGAACTCATTAGACACTCACCATCAGACGGTGAGCCAATCGAGAATAGATTCAGATTGCATCGAGCAACTTGAACAACGGCGGAGCAAGTTTGCTTCTCCCTGTTGGCCAAAAGCTAACTCACAGCTCATGCGGTATCAACTGTGAGCCAGGTTCTTCTGTCCCATCCTTCAGAGAAAGGCCTTCACAACAAAACAGCTTGTCATGATCCTGGGCCTAGTGAGGCCTGCAGGTTCCAGGGAAGCCTGCTTAGGAGTTACTGGGGAAAGCCTACATCTCCCAGGATCCCCTCTGTCCCTTTGATTGGTTAGCAAGGAGTTTGGCAGGAAACAGGCTCAGAGAGGGGTGGGGCCTGGGAAGAGAATATAAAGGCCCAGCCCAGGAAGTGGGCATGCTTTCCCTGGAAGGCTGAGCTGGAGGTAGGCTGTGCCTGAAGAGCTTGAGCCGGGGAAAGCTCCCTCACCCGTGAGAAAGGGTGAGTGCTGGTTAGTAGTTTAGGGACTGTAAGTTCAGATGTGTTAGGACTTTTATTTATTTTCCTTTTACTCTTTTATTGTTTCATGCACCTTGTTAATTTATATTGCACTGCAATAAACCTTTTTGTTGTTGTTCACTCTGCCTGGTCCTCAAGCCTATTATTTGGCCTAAGCTACAGGAGGCCTGAAGGGCTTGGAAGGGAACTCTGGGCCCTCTCAAGGGGAACCCTTAACCCATAGTGGTGGCAGCAATTGGTTAATACCCCCCTGAGTCGTGACACAGCTATTGGGCCAGAGGGGAGAGAAGAGGCCCACTCACAGTTCATCCCAATCAGCGGTGAGTCAGCTTCCTCCCCATGGCCTCTTCAGCAAAATAGCTACACAATGACGTTGCAGAAGGCTTTTCCCTCCCATCCAAGTGTGGCAAGGACAGAAGCAACACTTTTGACCTCTGCATCGTGCATGGAAAAGCTCCTTTCTCTTCTGCCCTCACGCCAAGATGGGCATGGGCAGACGCAGGGCTTTTAATCTCTGCATTGCAAAAGAGCTTCTTTCTTTTCCCTCTCCGCCCCAGATGGCCAAGGGCAGAAGAAATGCTTCTCAGATCCCAATAGCTAAAAGTAGGTTGGGTACAGACGGGCAGCTTCGGGCACACTGGAGGCACCCCAAACTGGAGCAGACCAAGAATGATCAGGCGCTGCAGCACAAGGTGCCTGTATCTTGCACAAGGGGCGCTTCAGCACAGTCAGACATTGTTGCGCACCATCCCTTTAGTGCGGTTGGAGTTTCTTTTGTTCCTCACATTTTTTTAGCAGCCATACACTCATGTGACCATGCGCCTAGGTTGGTTTTTTGATTTGTTTTTTAAAAAGCATACTGGTGAGCATCTAAAGTGGACTGGCAGGTTCACACTGAACATAAGAACATAAGAGAAGCCATGTTGGATCAGGCCAATTGCCCACCCAGTCCAACACTCTGTGTCACATAAGAACATAAGAGAAGCCATGTTGGATCAGGCCAATGGCCCATCCAGTCCAACGCTCTGTGTCACATAAGAACATAAGAGAAGCCATGTTGGATCAGGCCAATGGTCCATCCAGTCCAACGCTCTGTGTCACATAAGAACATAAGAGAAGCCATGTTGGATCAGGCCAATGGTCCATCCAGCCCAACGCTCTGTGTCACATAAGAACATAAGAGAAGCCATGTTGGATCAGGCCAATGGTCCATCCAGCCCAACGCTGTGTCACATAAGAACATAAGAGAAGCCATGTTGGATCAGGCCAATGGCCCATCCAGTCCAACACTCTGTGTCACACAGCGGCCAAATATATATATATACGCACACACACACACACTGTGGCTAATAGCCACTGATGGACCTCTGCTCCATATTTTTATCTAACCACCTCCTGCGGCAATGAATTCCACATGTTAATCACCCTTTGGGTGAAGAAGTACTTCCTTTTATCCGTTTTAACCTGTCTGCTCAGCAATTTCATCGAATGCCCACGAGTTCTTGTATTGTGAGAAAGGGAGAAAAGTACTTCTTTCTCTACCTTCTCTATCCCATGCATTATCTTGTAAACCTCTATCATGTCACCCCGCAGTCGACGTTTCTCCAAGCTACGTTTCTCACTGCCACTTCACCTCGCTTGCGCTCTCTGATGTTCAGGTGCCCGGAGAGGTGGATGGCATGCAGGAAAAGAATTTGCTTCCTCTTCCTAAGTGGCAGCTTTTTGAGCTGCCTCAGAGCTGCCGGAGAATGGGGTGAGTGCAGGAGCCGGACGGGACGCAGATGTGCACATTTGAGCTTGATTTTTTCATTTGTCTGCAAGTCATCCCTGCGTCGGCTTAAACTGCCCATCTGGACACAGCCTGAGAGGAGCAACGTTTTCCAGACAATTAGTGCACAGTACAACAAACACACCCAAGTAGCCAGACCTCTTCCTTCAAGGGCTCCTAGGAAAATGACACAGGAGTCTTCCTGCTACAAGCAAGTCCATTGGGAAGGAGGTTTCCATGGGCCTTAGGAGGGTGACTGTCCGTGGACCTTCTTTGCTCCCCTTTGTTGGCAGACATGTCAAAAAAGCAGAAGAAAATGTTCTTAATACTGCATAACCATCACCAGGGCTTTTTCTGTAGCAGGAACTCCTTTGCATATTAGGCCACACCCCTTTTATGTAGCCAATCCTCCTCCTGCCATAACTTCTGTTAAGTCTTTCAGTTGCGCCTGGACTCTTGCTCTTTTTTACTGCTACAGACAGACTAGCATGGCTACTCAACTTGATCATTTCCTCCCACAGTTCCTTATAGGAATTGCCGTTTGTTTCCTATCTTTATGGAGCCTAGAGCTGAAGATTCCTGTTGCTGCCATGCCCTGGGAACCCTAGCGCATAGACATGTTCTGGTGGGGAAGAGGGGGGTTGGTGCGCAGGCAGCAATCTCTACTAGGCCTGGACAGGTGCCTGACACACCCACACATGCACACCCCACTGCCGCCAGCCCTGCACCTCCACATCCCCTCACGTGCATGCAGGCCAAGGACTCCCTGCCAGGAGCAGGCAGCCACGCAGCGCTCATGTATGACAAGTGTGTTTCATCTCCTCTCCGCTGCTCCTGACACTTCATCGTTTCCTCTGCCGTCCCGTCTGTGTTTTTATTTTCTCACCAGCCGCATCAAAGAGAAGCCAAGTGCCAGGCAAGCATTCCGGAGCCCCTTCGCAGGGGGCCACTTAGCATCGCCTGCCCTCCTAGGGAGAAGATTGCCTGTGGAAGGGGGCCAGCTCTGCCAGGCCCATGATTACTCATCGCTGCCTCCCCGCAGCACTGTCACTGTTTGTGGAGATGTGACTGGAAGCTGCCGAAGTCTAAAAATGTCTCCCTCCCCTCCTTCCCGGCTTCCGACTCGCTGCTTAGAAATGCCAAGGCGGTGGTGGTTGCATTCGGATGCACTGTCTCTGCAGGGAATGTGGGCTGCTCTGTCTGCACAAACCGGGAAGGAGGACATATGCACGGATCCAGCACTGCTATGCCACAAATAGCTGTTCTGGCTGCTTTGTACCCAATGATGCTTTCTGCTTGTTTTATTAGAATTTCTACCCCCCCCCTCTTTCTCCAGACAACAAGCCCCATGGCACAGAGTGCTAAAGCTGCAGTACTGCAGTCCTAAGCTCTGCTCACAACCTGAGTTCGGTCTCCGGCGGAAGCTGGGTTTTCAGGTAGCCAGCTCGAGGTTGACTCAGCCTTCCGTCCTTCCGAGGTCGGTCAAATGAGCACCCAGCTTGCTGGGAGGGGAGTGTGGATGACTGGGGAAGGCAATGGCAAACCACCCCGTAAAAAGTCTGCCGTGAAAACATTGTGAAAGCAACATCACCCCAGAGTCGGAAATGACTGGTGCTTGCACAGGGGACCTTTTCTTTCCTTTCCTTCTCCAGACAGGGTGCTCTGAAGGAAGGGGCATTCCAAGGAGTCTTGCCAGGTGTCTTTATTAAGGTCCAAGCTTGGCATATTATAAATTTCAATTCCCACCCTCGCCGCACTATGAGAGCTGTGATCTGTGGCATGGGGACCCAAGTAATATCGAGCAAGTCAGGCTTAATTTGAACTTGGTTTGGGCTGGCTTAGGCACTAGGGTTGCCAAGTCCAATTCAAGAAATATCTGGGGACTTTGGGGGCGGAGCCAGGAGACTTTGGGGGTGGAGCCAGGAGACACTGGGGGCAGAGCCAGGTGCAAGGGTGTGACAAGCATAATTGAACTCCAAGGGAGTTCTGGCCATCACATTTAAAGGGACAGCGCACCTTTTAGAATGCCTTCCTTCCATAGAAAATAATGAAGGATAGGGGCACCTTCTTTTGGGGCTCATAGAATTGGACCCCCTGGTCCAATCTTTTTGAAACTTGGGAGGTATTTTGGGGAGAGGCACTAGATGCTATACTGAAAATTTGGCACCTCTACCTCAAAAAACAGCCCCCCCAGAGCCCCTGACAGCCGAGGATCAATTCCCCATCATTCCCTATGGGAATCGTTCCTGAAGGTGCATAATGGCTCTGGGGGTGGAGCTTCCCCCGCCGGCCAGCTGGCTGGGGGAGGGGGGAAGCCTGTAAAACCAGGGGATCCCCCGCTGTGACCTGGGGATTGGGAAGCCTATTAGGCACCCAGTTTTCTTTCTGGCTTCTTCGACACAGGGCCCGTGCTCTGCCAATATTGCCCTGACAGGTAGTTAAGGAACGCTCAGAATTTGCCCCGGGAGGAATCAGCTGGTGTTGCTGAGAAGTTTTAAGTGCCCCCCTCATTTCAGAGCCACCCTCTACACCCCTTGGAAATATAGCAAACGCTTACACAAAATGGTAAGCTTTCACAAAGTTTAAGTGAGATTTAGAATGACTTGAGAAAGAACTCCCAGTCTACATTTAATCAAAGGCCATTCGAGGGGAACCAGGGAAAATCAAGCAAAACAGAAGTGCCAGGAATTTGGAAAGGGAAATATTTCTAAGCCTTCCTCCTGAGCATTGCCCTAATCTAGATGTTATATTGAGCAGGGCAGGACAATACAGTGGAAAGCAAGAAAGAGATTCTCCAAGGAATTTCGGGGTGATGCGCATGTCACATCCAGAACTGTGTTTCTAACAACACCATCCTGAACAGAGCGATGCCCTTCGAAGCCCATGGACTTCAACGGACAGCGCTGCAAAACTGTGTTTGCAGAGGTGACACAAATGCGGGGGGGCTGAGGGGGCATTTGAGGAAAGGGGGGTAGAAGGAAGGGGTGCTTCATCCCTCCCAAACCTGCCAATTCTTCCCTGAGCTGTCCAGACCCTCATCTGGCTTATTTCCTATTTCTGAATGCAGCGACGGGGGCAACTAAAAATAACCTGAGCCTAGGGTTGGCAACTCCTGGTTGGGAAATTCCTGGATATGGAAGGGGGTAGAAGCTGGCGATGGCTGGGTTTGGGCAGGGGAGAGGAGAGGAGAGGAGAGGAGAGATCTCAGAGGGTATAATGCCCTAAAGGCCACCCTCCAAAGCAGCCATTTTCTCCGTGGGGAATCCCAACATTTCCAGGATGTCCCAACCCAGAGCAGGGAACCTTAGTCCCAGGGTCATTTGCTGGTGCTGGGAGCAGGCCCAGAAGGCCTGAGGTTCTGGAATGAACTCAGCAGCCGTCAAAGGTGAGTTTCGCTGTGTCTCGAGCACCAGAGGACATTTTGAAAAGAGCCGTTTCTTGCCCCAATGTCATGGGGAGGTGCTCAAAGGGAAATAAGATAATGGAGGGAGAATGGGAAAAGGAATTGTCTGAATCATTGGCAGAGCCTCCTAACCAGGGTGCTTTTTTTTTTTGTAGAAAAGCCCAGCAGGGACTCATTTGCATATTAAGCCACACCCCCTGACACCACCATTATTTCACACAGGGCTTTTTTGTTGGAAAAGCTCAGCAGGGACTCATTTGCATATTAAGCCATACCCCCTGACACCAAGCCAGCCAGAACTGTGTTCCTGCTCAAAAAAAGCCCTCCCAACCAACATGAACCTTAGGACTGCTAGCCTCCAAGGGACACCCAGAGGTCTCCCACTACTACAGTCAATTTCCTGATGACCAAGATCAGTTCCCCTGGGGAAAAAATGGCAGCTTCAGAGAACGGACCCTGTGGTGTTATACCCTGATGAGGTCCCTCTCCTCCTCAGGCTGCACCCCCCCAAATCTACAGGAATTCCCCAGTCCAGAACTGGCAACCCTAACACACCTGCCCTCACCTCAGGATGTCATCAGAGTTCTCAGCATACTCCCCTTCTGCCAGCCTCGGTTGGCACATAATTGGCAAAGGGATGGCAGTGGTGATGGCAGTCAGCCAAGTGGGTGAACGTAAGAACCTAAGGGAAACCATGTTGGATCAGGCCAATGGCCCATCCAGTCCAACACTCTGTGTCACACAGTGGCCAAAAAAACTAGGTGCCATTAGGTGGTCCATCAACAGAGCCAGGGTGGTGTGAGCAGCAAGAGACTGCTGCAGTGGGCAACAACATTCATTTGGTTGGAGAGCCAGTTTGGTGTAGTGGTTTAGTGTGCGGACTCTTATCTGGGAGAACCGAGTTTGATTCCCCACTCCTCCACTTGCACCCGCTGGAATGTCCCTGGGTCAGCCATAGCTCTGGCAGAGGTTGTCCTTGAAAGGGCAGCTGCTGTGAGAGCCCTCTCCAGCCCCACCCACCTCACAGGGTCTGTTGTGGGAGAGGAAGGTAAAGGAGATTGTGAGCCGCTCTGAGACTCTTCGGAGTGGAGGGTGGGATATAAATCCAATATCTTCTTCTTCTTCTATATGGGCAACAACTACTTAGAAAAGTAGCTTCAAAGGGGAAGCGGACCCTCTTATCTGTCTGGCCAGGCAGAAAACACCTCACCTGCATCAAGAGCTCTGGCTTTGATGGGCACCGTAATGAGCAGCTTCAAGGAGAGAAGAAAGGCCTTTCTTGGCATGTCTGGCTGAGCCTGTTCTAAGACCAAAAAGCCTGTGATCTGCCTGCATAGCAAGCATTGGCACCCCTCACAGACTGCGCTGCTCAGACCTGGCAGGACATTCGCACCTTTGAAAAGTTACCAGCCAGAGTGGCAGATCTCAGGCAACGCAGCACTGTGTGCATGCCCCACATCGAGTCCCTTGGCTTGTTTGTCCCTTTTGTGGCATGGATGAGACTGGTCATAAGAATTCATCCCTCCACGCACATTCCCATTCACAGACGACATGAAGGAAGAGCATGGGGTGGGGGTGGGCTTCAGACACCACAGCCACTGCCAGGCACCTTTTGTTATGCATTGCATCTCACTGAGGTTCCTGTTGCCTGAGCTTGAGACAGGCACTCCTTGCAAACCAGGATCCTGAAGCCTGGAAGAACTGGCCAATCAGGATGCTAGGCATGTAACAACTTGTGACAAAGAGATGCAAATGTAGGATTCTGGAGTGAGCCAATAGGAGTAACTGTTGCCTGCTAGGGGGGCATGGTTAACCGTGGCCAGATTGTATATAGTTGCAGTTATGTCTGTATTCCTCTGTGACTGTCTCTTCTAGCATTAAAGTACTCTTGGCTGATTCAGAGCCGGCTGAACTCATTTCATTTCACCTTCTAATGCAAGCAGTGCCCAGGCTAGCAGAACCAGAGAACGCTGATGCTGAGAGCTTTTCCCCACTACTACCATGTGGCCGTCCTCCTGGTGCTCCATGACGCCTCCTATGGCTCTGTCCCACTTGTGCTCCCCGCCCCCCACAGAAAAGCAGGAACCTTCCAGGGTCAGCTTTTAGGGATGCCTCATTGCCTTCAGGTATCTTCAGCATCCCATCAGCTGAAGAACACCTTCCTTCTCCTTCCAGACCGGCTTTGCAGGCCCTCCTTTTATCCCCATCTCCAATCCAAGCTCCACCCCTTCCTGCTTTTCCCCATCCAATCCCCTGGAGCCAAAACCTATTTCTTCCCACCTCTCTTGTTTCTTGTTCCTAGCCCATCCCTCCATTGCTCTCTGCACCTGGCCTAACCCTCAGCTGGCCTCTGCCCCTCAAGGATAGGTCATCTCCGACTCCCCTAACTCTCCTGAGTTGGAGGAAGCTGCTACCACCGCCATGCTCTGGATACAGGTGAGCTTTCCAGGTGCAAGGCTGTTTCTGCTCCAGAGTTAGGGTTGCCAAGTCCAATTCTAGAAATATCTGGGGACTTTGGGGGTGGAGCCAGGAGAAATTAGGGGTGGAGCCAAGATCAAGGCTGTGACAAGCATAATTGAACTCCAAAGGGAGTTGTGGCCATCACATTTAAAGGGACGGCACACCTTTTCAATGCCTTCCTTTCATAGGAAATAATGAAGGATAGGAGCACCTTCTTTGGGGGCTCATAGAATTGGACCCACTGGTCCAATCTTTTTGAAACTTGGGGGGGGGGGTATTTTGGGGGGAGTCACTAGATGCTATACTGAAAATTTGGTGCCTCTACCCCAAAAAACAGCTCCCCCAGAGCCCCAGATACCCGCAGATCAATTCTCCATGATTTTCTATGGGAATAAATCTCCATAGGGAATAATAGAGTTCCCAGCAGACATTTCCCTCCCCTTCCCCCACTTTCTGAGGACCCTGAAGCGGGGGAAGGGCCTCCAAACCGGGGGATCCCCTGCCCCCACCTGAGGATTGGCAACCCTATCCAGAGTCCAAGACCTGGGGTGTCGCTAGGCATATCACCAAACCCTTTTCCCTGGTACATCTTCATGCATCTGCCAGGATATTTCTTCACTGTCCCCTAGCCTACATGCGTGCAGTTTCTGCATGTCAGCAATGTTTATATTTGACTCTTGGCTCTTTCAGATTGGCTTATTATGACCAGGAATGTATGTATGCCTCGATTCAGCAAGAGTGCGGACAGGCCACACGATCCCGTACAGGCCATAATAACATCAGCTACACCACTCAGAGCCCATCCAGTTGTGCATCATCCAATTTAACAGATGCCACAATGTGCCAACAATGCCCTTCTACCGTCTACGTGGGACAAAGGTGTCAGTCACTGTGTGATAAAATCAATGAACACAAAGAAATCACAGCTTTCAGAAACCAATAGGAAAATATCCCATTTTCCCTGGACACACTATTACAGACCTGAAAGTCACTGTTCTAGAGATAAATCAATAAATAATCAAAAGGAATATAATATGAAAGTGCTGAATAAGAACTCATAAAGTCCTCATTTAACACGATGCATCATTCCGGCTTCAACAAAGATTTGGGTTTTCTTAGCCACTCCAATCTCTGGTAACTGTACACAGCCCACTTTTTGAAAATTTTAATTGGCTGCGCTAAACAGCCATTTATCAGTCTACAGTCTTGTATTATTATAAGTTAATTTTCACTTAAAGTGTTTGCTTATCAGTTTAAGACTCCGACCTTCCTCCCCATCCAGTATGTGTAACTGCTATATGATGAGACACACCTACTCTCTCTATATCAGCTCCTCTCTTTTCCCCTTACATTGAGATGTATACTTCATGTAATTCACACAAAAGCTTGACTCCTCTCCCACCCTCTCATAAAATTTCCCCCGTACAATTTCCCATCACTTATCTATCTGATGAAGAGGGCTGCAACCCACAAAATTGCATGTTGAAATGTTGTTAGTCTACAATGCTGGTGGATTTTTGTTTTAGAACAGAGAGAGAAGAGATTGTATTTATACCCTGCCCTTCACTTGAAGTCTCAGAGTGGCTTACAATCTCCCTCCCGTTCCCCTCCCCACAACAGACACCCTGTGAGCAATGTTCCTTCTAAGCTGCAGAGTCTGGTGAGCAAAAATTCTACTTTGTGAGCTACTGGCATTAAAGGTGTGAGCTACTGCATCAATTAGTTGGCTCTGGGGCCATTTTTCCTGAGTTAAGGCAAAAATGTGTGAGCCAGAGGCTAAAAAACTATGAGCTAGCTCACACTAAGCTTAGAGGGAATACTGCATGTGAGGTAGGTGGGGCTGAGAGAGTTTGACAGCAACTGCTCTTGCGCAGAACAGCTCTGAGAGCATTATGACTGACCCACGGTCTCTCAGCATATGCATGTGAAGGAGTGGGGAATCAAACCCATGCCACAACATCCAGTTTTCTTGTTTTATATAAAGCCCAAGTTTCTAACCCTCATGGTTACATAGATCTGCTTGAGGGTTTCTGATCTGTGGGGATGGGATTGGGTAGGAGAGGGGTGAGACTGTTTCTTCAGATGTGGACCTGCCAGAGACGTCATCCAACCAGAACACTGTGACCATGTGCATGCCATACAGCACCACCTCAATTAGTATTCTGGGCACTGGCAGTGCCATTCCAGTTATCAGGATGTCCAGATCATAGATGCTTGTTGATTTGCAAGCTATCTAGAACCTTCACGGTCTTGGAACCACATATCTGCCGTCTCTCTCCCTGTGCTTCGCCACAAGAGCTTCACTCATCCAAACAGGGCCTTCTGCAGGTGCCAACCTGCAAAGGGCCAAAAGTCAACAACTGCCCACGCACAGTTCTTCTCCGTTGTGGCCCCCACCTGGTGGAACGGCCTGCCAGGAAAGGGATCAGGAAGGCTTCCACTCTCCTGGCTTGCTGCAAACGATGCAAATTCTTCAAGAGGGCTTTTCTACTTAGGCAATAGAGTTGCACCGTTACAAAAGGCATCGCAAAGTTAGTTAGATAAATTATTGTGAACTGCGGGTGGGCTATAAAGAAAATCAATAATTAAATAACCACACATTCGGCATGGTCAAACCTTTGATGAGTTCTTGGTCTTCAGAGAATCCCCCCGTGTCCACACGGCTGTTCAGAAGAGCTTATAGTGCATCTCCTCCTCCTGCCCCTCCAATTCCTCCCTGCCCACCCACATCTGCCTTTCTCCTCCCCATCTCTTTCTTAGGTTCTGCTGCCGGCTTGAAGCCATGCTAGTTTGCCCAGTCTTTATGCTGACTGCGTGGTTTTTTTTAATGTGATTTTAATATGTGATTATATTGGGGGGGGGGTGTTTAAAAAATGTTGATAATGCTTCTAATTGTCCGAAAGCTGCCCCTTTTGGGATTCCTTCAAAGAAATGATGAAAATAACTAAATACATAAAACCAGGATTCATTCCGGCACCTCTGTGGCTAGAGGAGGAGTTGGGGCTCAGTGGCAGAGCATCTGCTCGGCTTGCAGAAGGCCCCAGGTTCAGTCCCTGGCATCTCCGGTTGAAAAAGGATCCGAGAGGAGAGGCTGTGAAAGACCTGAGACCTGAGACCTGAGACCTGCTGCCAGTCTGAGTAGGCAGAACTGACTCTGATGGACCAAGGGTCTGATTCAGTGTGAGGCAGATTCACATGTTCGAGCATACTCTGCAAATGGTCTCTAAAACATAAAGACTTTTATTTATTTATATGGAGCATTTTTATCCTACTTTTCTCCCCAGCAGAGACCCAAAGTAGCTTACACAGATATACAATATTACATAAACCCCTTTAAATAATACACAGTATAGAAACAAACGCCCCAAAAGAACATGAAACATCCCCAAGTTACGGAGGATAAGTCTATCAGTGGCTAGTAGCCAGGCCCGTAGCTAACCAGGGGGCCACGGGGTCTGCCCCCAGACACTTTTGAGGGCCCTTCACTCCCATCACAGTGACACCCCCGCCCCGCCATGTGATTTAAATTGCAAGGGAGGGGCTTGCAGGTGCAGCCACTGCCCCTCCCATGGCATTTAAAGGGCCCGCCAATCAGCTGATTGGTGGGCTCTTTAAATCACACCGGAGGGCGAGGGATGGACCCCAGCCTCTCCAGCTTCTGCACTCACCCCCATGGGCCCCTCTCCCCAGTGACCCACTCACCCTGTGGCCTCTAGCTACGGAGCTGCTAGTAGCCATGGTAACTAAAGGAACCTCCACAGTCAATAGGGCTGCCAGGACAGGACTCCCAGCCACTGAAGAAGAAGAAGATATTGGATTTATATCCCGCCCTCCACTTCGAAGAGTCTCAGAGCGGCTCACTATCTCCTTTACCTTCCTCCCCCACAACAGACACCCTGTGAGGTGGGTGGGGCTAAGAGAGTTCTTACAGCAGCCTCTGCCAGGGCTATGGCTAACCCAAGGCCATTCCAGCAGGTGCAAGTGGAGGAGTGGGGAATCAAACCCGGTTCTCCCAGATAAGAGTCCGCACACTTAACCACTACACCAAACTGGCTCTCTACACTGGTGATGGGAGGGTAGAGTTGCCAGGCTGGGAAACTCCTGGAGATTTGGGGGTGGAGCCTGGAGAAGGCAGGGTTTGTGGAGAAGAGGGGCCTCAGCAGGGCATAATGTAATAGAATCTGCCCTCCAAAGCAGGGGAACTGATGTCTGTAGTCTGGAGGTTTGCAGTAAGTCTGGGAGATCTCCAGGCCACACCTGGAAGATGGCAACCCTATCCCATCACCAGCCTCTGATCTTCCTAATTCCTGACTGTGATGCTGAGTGGGTGGTGTCCTCCTGTGATGTGAGGTCCTTTAAGGATCTTTGCTGGCTACTGGACTATTATTTCATAGAATCGTAGAGTTGGAAGGGACCTCCAGGGTCATCTAGTCCAACCCCCTACACAATGCAGGAAACTCACAAACACCTCCCCCTCAATTCACAGGATCTTCATTGCTGTCAGATGGCCATCCAGCCTCTGTTTAAAAACCTCCAAGGAAGGAGATGATATTTATATTGTTACAGCTATTAAGAGCCATTCGGACACTTTGTGGTTTTGTATCGATGGTACTCTTTGCTTCTGTTGGGCTGACTTCTGTTCACGGTTTTTGTTTGTCGACGTTGCTCCTGTGACGAAAAGCGCACGATCCTGTGCCCGGCCCTCAGCGCATGGCTGCCTGTTCCTCAGCAGTAAACTTGGGCATGGCGGTGGTGGGGGGGGGGGAGCCCGGTGCACACAGCCCTCTCTCCTCATTAAGCACGAACGAGCAGGGAGGACGGGGGAATAAATGGGACCAGAAATCACGTTTTTACATTTAGCTTCCTTTGTAGCAGACTAATTAGCGTGTGAGATGGTGATGTCATTAAAGGCTTTATTGGGGTAATTTAATTTTCCCTTTGATATCCGTCTGATTCTCTTTGTGAGAGCTGGCACCAGAGGGGGATGAGAGAAGGAAAGGGCTGGCAAGCCATTCCTGCGCTGTCACTGCAAAGGAGCCCCCAGTGGAAGGGAGGGGGAGAGGGAAGCAGGGGGGGAATGCTTCTCAGTCTCCACCATAATGCCCGGCCACTGCTGCCTCCACACCCCCAGATGCCAGCTCTCTCGTTTTGTCCTGCTTTTATATATTTTGCCAAGAGGCCAGGAAGTTCCAGGAGCAAGGCTTACTTGGGTAGGTTGGCTTTGGGGGAGAAAGCAACCAGACACTGAACTGGCATTTGGGGTAATTGCTCTATTTTCCAAGGTGCTGATGGTATTCAGAGGGGTTTTACAGATCTCATATCCCCAGAGAGAAAGAGAGAGTACCTATAACCCTCCCCACACATACTCTCTCCTCAGATGCTTTTGAGCTGTGGTGCTGGAGAAGACTCTTGAGAGTCCCTTTGACTGCAAGAAGATCAAATCAGTCAGTCCTAAGGGAAATCAACCCTGACTGTTCCCTGGAAGGTCAGATGCTGAAGCTGAAGCTCAAATACTTTGGCCACCAAATGAGAAGGGAGCCCTCCCTGGAGAAGACCCTGATGCTAGGAAAGACAGAAGGCAAAAGAAGAAGGGGACGGCAAAAGATGAGATGGCTGGACAACGTTACTGATGTGACAAACACGAATCTGATCAGACTTCGGAGGATGGTGGAAGACAGGAGGACCTGGCGTGACTTTGTCCATGGAGTCGCAAAGAGTCAGACTCGACTGTGCAACTGAACAACAACACACTCATCAAGTGCTTCAGCCAACTCCAAGTGAGTCTTGCAACTTTGGTCTTTGCCAGAATCCTAATTGCTGCACACCTGCTCCCTCCAATTAGCTGGTGGGGTCACCTGATGAGAACTTGGACAGAGACATTTCCTAACACTTCTAGATAATTAAGGAGCTCTCTTTGGTCATTCAGAAATAGGGTTGCCAATCCCCAGTTGGGGGCAGGATCCCCTGGTTTGGAGGCCCTCCCCCTGCTTCAGGGTTATCAGAAAGCAAGGGGTGAGAATGTCTGCTAGCATTCCGTTATATCCTATGGAGACTGGTCCCCATAGAGTACAATGGAGAATCAATCTGTGGGTATCGGTGAGGGGGGGCTGTTTTTTGAGGTAGAGGCATAAAATTTTCAGCAAATTTTGCCTCCCTTAAAAAAAAACACGTTTCGTAAAGATTGGACAAGGGAGTCTAATTCTATGAGAAGGTTCCTCCGTCCTCCGTTATTTCCAGTGGAAGAAAGGCATTTAAAAGGAATACAGTCCCTCTAAATGTGATGGCCAGGCCTCTTATTGGAGTTCGATCGTGCTTGTCCCAACCTTGCTCCCGGCTCCACCACTCAAAGACTCCTGGCTCCATTCCCAAAGTCAAACCAAGAAGGGAAAGAAACTTAACCCAAAAACTGGAGTCAGAAACCTAAAAGGTTAATATGCAATTAAAGGGCCGAACATTAAAAACAAAGTGTAAAAAAATCATAAATCAACATACGTGTATTTATTGTTGAAAGCTAAAACCATTTCAGGGCCCATCATAAGCCTCTATCCTATGTAAAATCATAAAACCTCAATGGGAACCCGCTCAACTTGACCTGACGCGTTTCGACCTAAATTGCTTTTCTTCAGAGGTTAGATTGGCTCATAATACATATTGGCTCATAATACAGAGCAGAATAAAATGATAGAACAATGCTGGACCACAAGGAAATTTCTGTAATATAAAAGAGAAAAATTATAAATTTGTGAAAATATTTTTTCCATGCTATTTAAGGATAATATTTAGAATTAATTACTTACAGCGAAGTGACAAAGGCTTAGAGATATTCTTGAGGCCTCTTGTTCTATAGCTTTACATCTTAATCAAGAGCATACCTATAGCATTCCATGCTTTTTTTTATGATGGGCCCTTAAATGGTTTTAGCTTGCAACAATAAATACATGTATGTTGATTTATGATTTTTTTACACTTTGTTTTTAAATTCGGCCCTTTAATTGAATATTAACTTTTAGGTTTCTTACTCCATTCCCAAAGTCCCCAGATATTTCTTGAATTAGACCTGGCAACCATATTTAGAAACATTACCATTCCTTTTGTTTCACCAAGGCATGTCATTTTAGGCCAAGAAGAAGAGTTGGTTTTTATACCCCCCCCCCCTTTTCTCTGCCTTAAGAAGAGTCTCAAAGCAGCTTCCAATCACCTTCCCTTCCTCTCCCCACAACAGGAAACTTAAGAACATAAGACCATAAGAGAAGCCATGTTGGATCAGGCCAATGGCCCATCCAGTCCAACACTCTGTGTCACACAGTGGCCAAAAAACCCAGGTGCCATTAGGAGGTCCATCAGTGGGGCCAGGACACTAGAACTTGTGAGTTGATAGCTGATTACCTGCTGGGTTCTGACCAAAGTTGGTGGGGGTTAATGGGAGCAACAGATGCCTCAGTCATGTTCCTTATGCCGCCATTTACTGAGGAGCTCAGAATAGCATAAATGAGCCCCTCCCCCCCATATGCCAGCTTCCAGGTGGGGCTTGGGGGTCATCTCTAGACTACAGAGATCAGTTCCCCTGGAGAAAATGGCTGCTTTGGAAGGTGGACTTTATGGCATTCTACTACAATGAGGTCCCTGTCGCCCTCAGACTCCATCCCCAAATCTCCAGGAGTTTCCCAACCTGGATCTGGCAACCTTCCCTCACAGGGCCACAGGCAGGAATTTTTTTGGACAAGGATGTCAGAGCTGGGGGAACCTGATAACCCTAGCTGCACACCACATCACCACCCCGGTTTTATTCAGTTGGGGGGGGGGGCGGGGTCAGACTTCGAGTTCTCCTGAAATTACAACTGGTCTTCAGGCTACAGGGATCACTTTTCCTGGAGGAAATGGCGGCTTTGAAAGGTGGATTCTATGGCATTACATCCCCAGAAGCTCCCCCTTCCCCAAACTCCTCCCTCACCAGGCTCTGCCCCAAATCTTTCCCAAGAAGGAGCTGGCAACCATACTCTCTACTTATTATGTATGTGGACTCAAGAGAAGACTTTGGGTGTCCCTGTCTGGTTCATTGGAGCCATACGGACTGAGCTTGGGAACTTGGGAACAATGGGCTGCATGATCCAAATCTCTGCAACCCTGAACCAATCACAAGCCCCCACCGGGTTGAATGACCCAATAACGTGCTTACACAGGAACCCAGAGATGGGCCAGTTAGCAGTCTTGTAATGTAGCCTTATACTATGCTTGTTATCACTTATCCTGAGACTCCTCCATGCATAGAACGCACTATACAGTACTACTCCATTGGGGGGGGGGGGGAAATGCACACTGGCTATACCTCAAGGTTTTATTTCAAGGTGAATAAAAGCACGAGAGGGACTTTGTAACTGGAATCAAAGCATCTTTTGGTTATAGGTATAAACAATTTCACAATAGTTGAAACCAGTCGTTTGGCTTTGATTTCCACCCTCTCAAGGCTGTGTGTTTTTAAGAACGGTGATTCCCCAGCTCCAAAACAGTTGCCCCTCAGCAGCAAAAGCAGGGCTCACCCTCCGCATTAGGAGTCTACAAAGTATAGCTAGAGAAATGTTAACAGATAGCACCTACATTTTTGGACAGCTTGCTAGTTCTAAACACATAAAGATTTGCTGTACATAAGACTAAAGAGAGAGAGATTTTGGGCGGAGAAGCAGATGTCACGTTAAAGCCTTCAGTGAGACCCCCCCCCCCTCCTCCAAAAAAAGATACTGGAAGGAAAGCTTGTCATGTTAGAAAATAAACCCAGCCATTTTCAGATTCGTTTCAATGGGAAACATATTTCCGGGTGTGGCTTTATCTCAATCAATTAGGATAAAATTCCCAGGGATCTCCCTTGGGGATTGTTCGACCCAAATTGCAAGCAGAGAGGAGAAAGCGTTCCTGGTCCAGAGGCCATGAGCATTCTGACCTGCAGATCGCACAGCTCATGCCAAGAGGATCCATTCTGGTAAGAATATTAAGAGCCCTGCCGGATCAGACCAGTGGTCCATCCAATCCAGCATCCTGTCTCACACAGTGGCCAACCAGTTCCTCTAGATCAGGGGTGTCAAACATGCAGCCCAGGGGCTCCTATCAGGCCCCTGAGCAACTGGCTGTCATCTGCTTCCTTCTCTCTGTCTCTTGCTTTCTTCTGCACAACGGCTTGCTTTGCAAGGCTTGCTCAATCACACAGGGGCTACGGAGCAAAACCTCTATTTTCTCCATTGACTGAGGCTCCTCCCTTGGGGAGGGAGGGAGAGCTTGCTTTGCTAGGCTGTCTGAATTGCACAGCAGAGAGCTACTGAGCCAAGTCACTCTTCCTTCTGTTGGTTGAGGCTCCTCCCCTTCCTGGTCCCCTGGGGGGGGGAGGAAGGAAAGAGCCAGAGCTTCCTTTGTCCCGTTCCCTAAATCCCATGAGAGAAATACAAAGAAAGCACCTTTAAGACCAACGAGTGCTAACGTTTTAAGCATGTTTTAAGTCTTTTAAAAAAAAAAATCTTTAATTGTGTTTGTCTGTGTCCTTTATAAAGTTTATATCTCTGCTACCTAATCTTAAATAAGTATACACATGGCCTGGCCCAACATGGCCCAACCCAACAAGGTCTCATTTATGTCAGATCCATCCCTCATAACAAATTGAGTTCAACACCCCTGCTCTAGATGGCCAACAACGAGCATAGAGAGGCCAAGGCCTCCTCCTGATGTTGCCTCCTGGCGCTAGGATTTGGAGGTTCAGTGTCGCTGGATAGGGAGGTTCCCCTCAGTCACCAGGGCTAGTAGCCACTGACAGCTAGGCTTGCCAATCCCCCGGGCCCAGCAGGGGTTCTTCCGCTTTCCCAGGCTCCTTCCCGTCCCCAGACAGCTGGCTGGCGAGGGGAAGCCCCGCCCCCACAGCCACCATGTGACTTTCCCCCTCCGGAGGTTCCAGTCTCCGATGGAAAGGCTTCCTCTTGGGATGGTGTGTCTGTGTTACTTTGAAGAAGTTGGCGGCAACTCATGAGTAGAGAGGCCAGTCCCTCGCTTCAGAGTTGCCAGAAACGGGGGGCGGGGGGGAGGGAAACATCTGCTGAGCACTCCATTATTCCCTATGTGGAGATCGATTCTCATAGGGTATAATGGAGAATTGATCTGGAGGTTTTGGGGGCTCTGGGGGAGCTGTTTTTTGAGGTAGAAGCACCATATTTTCAGTATAATATCTAGTGCATCTCCCCAAAGAACCCCCCAATTTTCAAAACGATTGGACCAGGGGGTCCAATTCTATGAGTGCCAAAAGAAGGTGCCCCTATCCTTCATTATTTCCTATGGAAGGAAGACATTTAAAAAGGTGTGCTGTCCCTTTAAATGTGATGGCCGGAACTCCCTTGGAGTCCAATTATTCTTGTCACACCCTTGTTCCTGGCTCCGCCCCAATGTCTCCTGACTCCACCCCCAAAGTCTCCTGGCTCCACCCCCAAAGTCCCCAGATATTTCTTGAATTGGACTTGGCAACCCTACAGAAAGCCCTAACTTCCATGAATCTATCTAATCCCCTTTTCAAGCTGGCTATTCCCATAGCCAACCACAACATCCTCTGGCAGCGAAACCCCCATTTTAATCACTCGCTGTGCAAAGAAGCAGAAAGCCCTCCCAAAGTCAGCAAGAAGGTGCAGGGCTTGGCAGGAAACGGAAACGCCCTTGAGTAGAAATGCCAGTTGGGACGATGCGGACTGAGGATGATCGGCAGGCCGGCCCTGTTGCTAGGTGCAGCTTCCAATCGCATCTGGCTGGGAAAGGGGATCCCTCCTAGAAGCAAAGGCCCAGGCTGTACAGAGCGCAGCAGCAGGATCACTGGCATGCCGTTTATGCAAGGCTGTCCTTAAAGACAAGAATGGATAGTATTGCACAGGGGTTCTTTTGTAGAAAAATAGGTGGTGGAGCTCATTAGCATAACAGTAACTCATTAGCATGTGCCCCCTCCAGCCAAAAGCAACCCAATGCAAGAAAGGAGAGCCCCAGGCAAGCAAGGCCTGCTTGGGCTGGCTAGAGATCCATGTGTGGGTCAAAAGCCACCTGCCGCCTAAAATCACATAAAAAGTGGAGAAGGGGTGGTGCGGGCTCCTCCAGGTGTTAATGATGGGTGCTGGGGGCGTGGCAGAGCCCCTGGTGGCTGGCTGGCTGCCTGCTCTCCTAATCCAGGGATTGTTATGCAGCTGCACTTTCTATTCGATGGACAAGGTAGGTGGGGAGGAGGAGGGGAGGAGGAGGGGGAGCCCTCAGAAAGGCTCAGGAGCTGCGCTCCTGTGAACTCCTGCTGAATCTGAGGCCTGGTATCGCAGATGATGCAGTTCTGAACTCTTTTCTCTCATGTCACAATCCCTGTCTGAATCGGCCTCCTGTATTTGCGGCTGACCAGCAAGTAATGCATGGAAGCCATTCTCTGTTCTCCCAGTACTTGTCCTGTGTAGGGTTGCCAACTCTGGCCTGAGAAATTCCTGGAGGTTTCAAGGTGGTGCCTAAGGAGGGGAGAATCCAGGGAGGGATTTTACCTGGAATCTATGGTGTACCGTACAGTCTACTATCTGAAGCTCCCATTTCCTCCAGGGGAACCGATCTCTATAGCCCTGAGATCAGCTGTAATCCCAGGAGTCCACCAGGCCCATCTGGAGTCTGGCAACCTGACACATTGGTGATCTTCTCCCAGAAAAAGGAGAAGAAGAGGAAGGAGGAGGAGAAGAAGAAGAAGATAATGATGATGATATTGAATTTATATCTTGCCCTATGCTCTAAATCTCAGAGCAGTCACAATCTCCTCTACCTCCCCACCCACCCCCCCACAACAGACACCCTATGAGATAGGTGGGGCTGAGAGAGCTTTTACAGCAGCTGCCCTTTCAAGGACAGCTCCTACGAAAGCTATGGCTGTCCCAAGGCCATTCCAGCAGGTGCAAGTGGAGGAGTGGGGGATCAAACCCGGTTCTCTCAGATTAGAGTCCGCGCACTTAACCACTGCACCAAACTGGCTCTACAGGCAGTGATAGCAAAAACTTGACAAGGGGGCATGACTAATGGACCATTCATCCCAATGGCTCACCATAAAATGCCTGGTCTTGGGGAGTTGGAATCTACCCCGCCCCCCCATACACACACTCTCTATTCTCCATGGATATTTCTGCACTGAACAGCTTCTCCTGAACATGGCATGAATACCAGGTTGGCATGTGGCTGGGTGTGGAGTCCACCAGGCCCATCTGGAGTCTGGCAACCTGACACATTGGTGATCTTCTCCCAGAAAAAGGAGAAGAAGAGGAAGGAGGAGGAGAAGAAGAAGAAGATAATGATGATGATGATATTGAATTTATATCTTGCCCTATGCTCTAAATCTCAGAGCAGTCACAATCTCCTCTACCTCCCCACCCACCCCCCCACAACAGACACCCTATGAGATAGGTGGGGCTGAGAGAGCTTTTACAGCAGCTGCCCTTTCAAGGACAGCTCCTACGAAAGCTATGGCTGTCCCAAGGCCATTCCAGCAGGTGCAAGTGGAGGAGTGGGGGATCAAACCCGGTTCTCTCAGATTAGAGTCCGCGCACTTAACCACTGCACCAAACTGGCTCTACAGGCAGTGATAGCAAAAACTTGACAAGGGGGCATGACTAATGGACCATTCATCCCAATGGCTCACCATAAAATGCCTGGTCTTGGGGAGTTGGAATCTACCCCGCCCCCCCATACACACACTCTCTATTCTCCATGGATATTTCTGCACTGAACAGCTTCTCCTGAACATGGCATGAATACCAGGTTGGCATGTGGCTGGGTGTGGGGTGGGGGGGAAGGCTGGCAAGCTCAGGAAAGGCTTGCACGTGACGGCTTTTAATAGCAGCACATTCGGCTGTCAGCGGCTTCTCATCATTTCACCGGGAATGTTTGCTAATTGCCGAAGAGCTGATGTTTGTGTTTAAATAATCATGAAGCTGCCCCAGCTGGCCTGTTTCCCTCTTTTTCTCACTCTCCTTCATCCCATTCAGCAACAAAGTGGAAACGCTGTGGGGAGGGAGGCAGTCTGCTCAAGCTGGTCGAGGACCCGCAAGAGAACCAGACCTCAGGCGAAGGGCTCATCGTCGGCCTCAGGCAAGAGCCTTCCCCACCCCACCCTTCGGAGCCACTTTTTAACCTTCCCCTGAATTGCTGTGTCTCCGCTTGAGAGGAAGGCAAAAGAGCACTGAAGAACATGGATTGCTGCTGCTCGCTATTCTGACATCCTGTCAGGATAACAGTCGGTCGGAGGGAGGGCGGGCAGAGTAGACGGAATCGGCAGAGTATTCAGAGACAGCCTATTCAGAATCAGGCTGAGTATTCAGAATCAGCAGTTACAGGTGAAGCAGTCTAGGTAGGCACGGAACTAGAGATGAACTGAAACAGAGGCAGATATATCTATTTTAAAAATTCTCTCCTGCTTTGACAATGGAAGGAGAAGCTGAGGACAGAAAGCATTGCCCTCACTCACAGTCGGCTTTGTGACCTCATCACATACCCAAATCTGGTTGGCTTCATGGGCCTGGTCAAGCAGCCTGTTCTGAACATGGGTAAGGCTTCCTGTTCTCACTCAGATTTGTCAGCATGATGTCATCGTGTTGCAATGATTGATTGGCTGTTTAACATCATTAGCCCTCATGAAGTTGGATCGCCTCACGAAGAAGCCTATGCTTTTAAAATAAAAGCATTACTGGAGCTGCAGATCAGGGAAGGTGTCGCCCACCCCACCCCCCCTTCAACAGATGGCAACTAGTGTGTAAAAAATGTAGGGCAGAGATCTTCAACATGGTGCCTGAGGACATCATGGCACCTACTACCATCTTTCTTGGCACCCACCAAGTTTTTTTAGAAAGAGGGTGGGGGGGCAGGTGGTGCTTTTGTCCAACAAGGCTTCTGGTTAGTGGTTAGGCACGTGGACTCTTATCTGGGAGAACCGGATTTGATTCCCCACTCCTCCACTTACACCTGTTGGAATGGCCTTGGGTTAGCCGTTGCTCTGGCAGAGGTTGTCCTTGAAAGGGCAGCTACTGTGAGAACCCTCTCAGCCCCACCCACCTCACAGGGTGTCTGTTGTGGGGGGAGAAGATATAGGAGATTGTAAGCCGCTCTGAGTCTTTGATTCAGAGAGAAAAGCGGGGTATAAATCTGCAATTCTTCTTCTTCCTCCTCCACTTACAGCTGCTGGAATGGCCTTGGGTTAGCCATAGCTATCGCAGGAGCTGTCCTTGAAAGGGCAGCTGCTGTGAGAGCTCTCTCAGCCCCACCCACCTCACAGGGTGTCTGTTGTGGGGGGAGAAGATAGAGGAGATCGTAAGCTGCTCTGAGTTTCTGATTCAGAGAGAAAAGCAGGGTATAAATCTGCAATTCTTCTTCTTCCTCCTCCACTTGCAGCTGCTGGAATGGCCTTGGGTTAGTCATAGTTATCTCAGCCCCACCCACCTCACAGGGTGTCTGTTGTGGGGGGAGAAGATATGGGAGATTTTAAGCCGCTCTGAGTCTCTGATTCAGAGAGAAGGGTGAGGTATAAATCTGCAATTCTTCTTCTTCTCTCCATGCTCTTCAGGTAAGGCAAAGCCACCTGCCTCTAGTTCTCACAGAGGCCTGCCTGACTGTATCCCAGTGCTGAAGGCACAATCCTGAGAATGTTAAGCAGACTGGCTGAACTCCTTCTGAAATCAATGGGACCAGCGCTTAGGGAAATGCAGGTTGAATGGGGCTGTGATGTGCTGAGCAATCTCTGGTTCCTCGTCTTCCTTCCTGCTTCTGTCAGGCTCTTCTGATACCAGTTGTGGTGGCAACAGAAAAAGCCACCCAGCTGGTGAAGTACAAAAAAGGGAATTCCCATATGAAAGAAAACATCACCTGGAACCAGGCAGGGAAGAGGTTCCATCCTACCTAGAATGCCTGTGGTTTCAGGCATGTGTGTAGCTCTCCACTTCCACAGGAAATTCTTGGTCCAGTTGTTGCCTCGTTAAGAAGGAATAGGGTTGCCCTGACCTGGATAGCCCAGGCAAGTCCAGTCTCATCAGATCTCAAAAGCTAAGTAGGGTCAACTGTGGTTAATACTTGGATGGGAGACCTCCTTGGAATACAGGGGCAGGCTTTATTCAACCACCTCTCTGAAAATCCTCCAGGCTCCCATTAGGGGTCAGTCACCAGAGGCTGACAGGATGTCACACACACACACAACAAAAATACAAAAATACCCCCCAAAATAAAATAGGGTTGCCAACCTCCAAGAGGAGCCTAGAAATCCAGATGACAGAGATCAGTTTCCCTGGGGGGGGGGGGGGAAATGACTGCTTTGGAGGGTGGAGTCTATGGTGTCACCCTGCTGAGGCCCCTTCCGCTACTCCCACTACCTCCCACAATATAAAAAGGTAAAAGTAGTCCCCTGCGCAAGCATCAGTGGTTTCTGACTCTGGGGTGACATTGCTTTCACGGCAGACTTTTTACGGGGTGGTTTGCCATTGCCTTCCCCAGTCATCTACACTTTCCCCCCAGCAAGCTGGAGACTCATTTGACCGACCTCGGAAGGATGGAAGGCTGAGTCAACCTCAAGCCGGCTACCTGAACCAGCTTCTGCTGGGACCGAACTCAGGTCGTGAGCAGAGGGCTCCGACTGCAGCTTTACCACTCTGCGACACGGGGCTCTTTTAAAAGGTAAAGGTAGTCCCCTGTGCAAGCACCAGTCGTTTCCGACTCTGGGGTGACGTTGCTTTCACAAGGTTTTCACGGCAGACTTTTTTGGGGTGGTTTGCCATTGCCTTCCCCAGTCATCTACACTTTCCCCCCAGCAAGCTGGTGACTCATTTGACTGACCTCGGAAGGACGGAAGGCTGAGTCAACCTGAGCCAGCTACCTGAACCCAGCTTCTGCCGGGATCGAACTCAGGTCGTGAGCAGAGAGATCAGACTGCAGTACTGCAGCTTTACCACTAACAATATAGATAGCACTTATTGTTTTTATTGCTACAGTTGGGTTTTAATGTTAATGTCTGCCAATTGGCCTGTAAGCCCTGAGCCTGCTTTGGAATCGGCAGGGAAGGCAGAATATAAACAAAATAAATAAATAAAACCCTCTCCCCAGGCTTCACTCCCAAATCTCCAGGCATTTCCCAACCAGGAGTGGAGACCCTAATTTGAAGGAACACTGGAGACTTTTTTTTTTTTAAACAAATATACATATTAGAGGGAGTGAACAGCAAAGCAGCAGCACACCGTGATTCAGGGGATCCTCCCCTGGAGGTGTATAAAAGGCCTTTGCCATTCTGTAGCTGACCTTTGGAGAGAGCTGATGTGTTTGCCATCAGTGAGGAAGTATTACAGTGAATTTCCTGGGTGAGAAATTGTTTCATTTTACTTTAAAGAGCCTGAAATTCATATCTTGGAAAGCAGTTGGCTGGAAGAGAGTTCAGACCTTGCAGGTTTGGATCCGGTTTGGCAAATTCTGAGTCTCCTCGAGCCTCCTATTGTCTTTATGCTTTTAATTTATTTTAAGCAATTGTTTTTATGCAGGTTTCTATTTTTAAAGCAAATGGTGCATGCACAATGTGATTCATATTTTCATTCCTTCTTGTAGCTCCGTAGCCTTTGAATTTTGTTCCTAATGGTGGAGGGGGGGAAATGGACGTATTGGAAGATCACTGTTGCTGTTAATCATTGGCTAGTTATTTCCATGTGTCTTTTATTATTGTGTTGCCTCTGAAGGATATGCCGCTTGAGACTAAAATATACCGTGGCGCAGAGTGGTAAAGCTGCCGTCCTGCGGTCTGAACTCTCTGCTCACGACCTGAGTTCGATTCCGGCGGAAGCTGGATTCAGGTAGCCGGCTCGAGGTTGACTCAGCCTTCCATCCATGTGTGGCCAGGGGAGGCCTGGAAACCCTACAGATCTGGAAGGAGAACCCAGAGAATCATCCTGAGCAAACAAGAAACATTCAGATGCTTTTGACCACCGCTTCATCATGATCAGGACAGCCAATCTCACAGGCCAGTCCCAGGGTTTGGGAGGCCCTTGGCAGGATGTGCCTGGGGGTGGGCTCCCTCTCTCCCTGCTGACCCCAGCCTGGGGGAGTCCTTGCAGCAAACCAAGACAATGAACTTTGCCTCAAAGTAGGTGAGCGAGACAGCTCACCACTGATGTAGTCTCAGTGGCCACCTTGCCCCTCCACCACTCCTCTCCCATGCACAGAAGCAAGCCGTGGTGGCATGGATGGAGAAGATGGGCAGCACTCACCACCACCACCCCAGCTTCTTTTCCTCTGCTCCTCAGAGCAGGAAGAGGTGATAGGATGCACCATGGCCAACAGAGGCCCACATGGTGGAGGTCATCCTTGCTGTGTGCTTTGTGACGTGCTGTTCCTGGCAGCGGCAAGGAGCTGTTCCTATTCCCACTTGAGAGGGCAGCCAAGAAGTCCCCAGCAGCCATCTGCTGTCCTTGGAGCTGGCTGAGGCCGAGTCTCCCCACCCTGAGGAAGAGGAGCAGGTGAGCAGCTCTTGTTTGGCCTCATGGCCATGCAGTCCTTTGCCTGGAAGAGGACTGATGGAGCAACGATGCTCTCTTGAAGCAGCCATGCTGTGTTGGCTCCCTGGGATGCCCATTTGGGATATGGATGCTTTCTGCCCGCTCTCAGGGTAGGGGGATGCATGTTGGGGAGGACTGATGGAGCAACGATGATCTCTTGAAGCAGCCATGCTGTGTTGGCTCCCTGGGATGCCCATTTGGGATATGGATGCTTTCTGCCCACTCTCAGGGTAGGGGGATGCATGTTGGGGAGGACTGATGGAGCAACGATGATCTCTTGAAGCAGCCATGCTGTGTTGGCTCCCTGGGATGCCCATTTGGGATATGGATGCTTTCTGCCCGCTCTCAGGGTAGGGGGATGCATGCTGGGGAGCATGAGGACCAACTGTAACCTGGAAACTCTGCTAGCTGCCCAGATCTCATACACCATTTTCAAAGTTGCCAAGAGGCAGAAGAGGTCGTATTTGCTGGCGAACCCCAGCCTGCCTTCCATGCCGCTGCCCAAATCTAACAGGCTGTGCTCTGGCTTTTATGGATATTTATCTGAAACCAAGAAATCATCATGACTATTCAGTTAAAGCCAGTTTCAAGGATCTGAGGTCACAGGAGTGGAGAGCAGGTGCCTCTCCCAGGAGGCAGTTCAGGGAAAGAAGGACCAAAGGCATTCAGCTTTGCAGTGCTTTTAACTGTCATTGTAACATTCGGGACTTCAGCAGCACATATAGTAAAACTGGAACAATATAGAGAAGGTCAGCATGGTCCCTGTGGAAACATTTGAGGCATGGCGAGGACCATGCATGGCTCTTCTGATATATTCAGAAACCATGGCTGACTGTCTTGCAGTCCACGCTTTGAAATCTGGCAAAGATGTTGTGGCTCGCACGGCTTGCCATATTTCCATCTTTTCGAAAATCCTTGCAACTGCTGGTGACTTCGTCATGCCACTCTTCAAATGAAGCTGATTTGCTCCACTGGTCATTAGTCAGCCTATCTGAGTCTGACTCACAGTCCATTTAAGAAGCACGACAATATTCACAAATCATTCCCAGACTGTATTTTCATTCGCCCTTGTAATGGATCTGCTAGCTTTGGTCAATGGCATAATGAGAATCTGTGCCATTCTATCCCTTCTCTCCTTTTCATACCAGGGACTCAGTTTCCTGCACATGATAAAAAATTGGGGGCTGATTCTGTTGTGTTACCTGGAAGCTAAGGATAAAGCACCAAATGTGCTTTCTTTTTGACGCTTTAAATCTCAGTATATCTAAGAGTGGGCCTAGAGCCCCTCTCTGGCATTCTACTGGGAATGAAATCTTTGCTTCCACTCATTCCCAGTAGAATGCTAAAAGAGCTTGCTGAAAAGCCTCAAACCCCACCTTGGAAGACAGACAAATTGCTGCAGTCTATCTTTTTTTATCTGAGATCTTGCTGGATATTCACACCCTGTCTTACACAAGACGTAATCTTGCCCAGAAGGATCTGTGTAGCAGGCTGACCAATGGATCATGAATGAGGAGGAGCAATTTTTGAGATTAAGGTATCCATCTCATCTCAAAATCCCATGGTCCCAGGTTTGTTCATTATGAGTATTCACAGGGCTCCTTCTGTTTACCTGTGCTTTTTGGATGTCCTTATTTACTTCTCCTGCAGCCTCTCCCTGGGAAAAGTAGTCCAGTTGTGCAAGGACCAATGCTGTACTGGGCCAAGTTGTGCAATGGCTGCCAATGCTGGGCCCCACCTAGTTGTATAGAGGACCAGTTGTGTAGTGATCACTGTGTCAGGCCAGGCTAGTCCTAGGTCACAGTAGCCCAATTGCATAGTGGCTAATGGGTCTGAGCTGGGTCCAATAGTACAGTAGCCAATGCTGCGATGGGCCCAGCTGTTAGCTGTCAGCTGCTGTCAGTGTACCACAATCAGTTGTGGAGTGGCTGCCACCACCAGATCAAGTGATGCTGGCAATGTAACTCCAGTGGTCAACCCTTGGCTTGTGCCTAGCAAGTCCTCCTCCATCGAGGGGCATGAGAGGCAAGGAGGATGGAACCCTTTCATGGGATGTTTTGTACAAGTCCACTTTGCTTGCACTTTGCTTTATAGAAATCAAGGCTTTGTCTTTCACAAACCAAGGTTTAGAAGTCTCAGCAATATTGTTGTGATTGCCTAGCAACCTGCAACATGACAACTGAGACCTCAGCGGATATCCTTTTCTTATAGATATAGACAGTGTTTCTATTATTTTGGAGAATTTTAATCCCCCCATGTGTTTTCTGTTTTAAATTTTTCCGCAAATTTAGAATTTCCTTCAAATGTGCAGAGAAATCCCCCCCCCATCTGTTTCTAGCTCCATTCTGCTGATCTATCTATCCACTCTGTGGACTGGTTCGCTATTAGATATATGACTGGACCGAGGGGGAGGAGGATAGGGAAAAATAGAATTTGAAAACATCACTAGCAATAAAATAACTAAACATAGAAGTTTTTGTGAATCCCTATGTGCCAAGGATTCATAGGAATATGAGGAGTGGGTGTAGCAGAAGAGTGAATATTTTTCGAGAAACATTTTCTTGTAAAGCAAAAATTAAAAAGTGTACCAAAGGATTCGCATTCTCTAATGCAAGCTGGGTGATTTTCCAATGTGATATAGTTTTAATGTCACACTAAAATAGTTCCAAGTTTCCCTAAAGTGAAGGTAAAACACATTAGTGAATCGCCTGTTTTGCATTACAGAATCTTACCACATACTTGGGTGCTTTTCCCCCAGAGATCACTTACACTGCCATCATAAGCCCAGTGGGTTTTTAGACGGATGTAACTTTGCTTAGCTGGCACTATTCAGTACAAAAAAGAAAAGCACTCAATACAGTTATATCAAGTTTCTTTTTGTGTGGTTATTTTATTTTTATTTATACTCTAGGGTGCAAAGTCTCATTAGCAAAACAGTACACAAAAAGAAAACTAATGTTGACCTATGGATCTCATAAAGCTTTTTTTTAAAAAAAAAAAAAACCCAATGTTTGTGGTTGGTAGACACCAGAGAACCTTAGCAAACTCATGGAATGCTTTATAATATTGAAAGCACAAATATGACCATATGCAATTAGCCGCAGTTTTCTGTTCCCTCCACTCATTTATACATTTTCTCCACTACATTAATGATGCCCGTATGCATACTGAGAAACACTGCAAGACTGCAATCTTGTCATAATCATATATGTGATTACATCATTATTCTTTCCTAATGTAAATTTCCCACTCCTGAGCGCTGATAGAACATCACACACAAAAAATCTTAATACCACTGTGTTATGTACGATTGCATCAATACTGCTTTTTGAAGTGTTGTTTTCAATGCCGTTGTTGTTGTTGTTAAAACACCGCATAGAAGAGCACAGAGGCCCTCTGTGCATATGAGCCCCTCTTGATTGCTAAAGCTGCAACAAAATAAGTCATTTGTGCGTATGCATTGGCAGGGTAATAGGCCCAGGAACAGGAAGCTGCCGCGTACATAGTGCTACGTACCCCAGGAAATTACAGGCCAGTTAGCCTACCATCTGTTCCATGTAAATTAGCAGAAACTGTTATTAAAGGGAGAATTATTAAGCACATCAAGAAGCAAAGCCTGCTGAGGAAAAATCAACATGGCTTCTGGAGTGGGAAGGCCTGTCTCACCAACCTCCTAGCGCTTCTTTGAGCAGGTTAACATGCATGTGGATAAGGGCAATCTGGTAGACATCATCAATATATCTAATAGCCAAATGGCCCCTCTGTGCAGATACTCATTCCCGCATATTGAGGCCATATGGAGGGTAAACAGATCTTTCTGAAGGTTTGCAGAAAAATCTGAATCCTTTCAAAAAATTCTTTGGGGGAGGGGTGTTAAATCACTGCAGAAGCCACCCCCACTGCCGCGTCCCTCCTGCAGGCTTCAGGGCACTACAAAAGCTACCACCACCACCAGGTCCCTCCAACGCCCTCTGAGATGACCCAGAGTTGCCGCTGTACAGGAGGAAGGGAAAGGGAAGGTAGACTGCCAGTGGGGTGGGGGAGGAAAAGCAAGGGTAGAGTTTCTTGCAGGTCTCCCTCTTTTCCAAAAGGCTTTTGACAAGGTACCTCACCAAAGTCTCCTGAATAAGCTTAGGAATCATGGGATAAGATCCTCTCTCGATTAAAGACTTGGTTAAATAAAAGGAGCAGCCCCATGGTGCAGAGTGGTAGAGCAGCAGTACCGCAGTACTGTGATCTGAACTCTTCTCACGACCTGAGTTCTATCCCAGCGAAAGCTGGTTCAGGTAGCCAGCCCAAGGTTGACTCAGCCTTCCATCCTTCCGAGGTCGGTAAAATGAGTATCCAGCTTGCTGGGGGGAAAGTGTAGATGACTGGGGAAGGCAATGGCAAGCCACCCCATAAAAAGTCTGCCTTGAAAACGTCGTGAAAGCAGCGTCACCCCAGAGTCAGAAACGACTGGGGCTTGCACAGGGGACCGTTCCTTTCCTTTCCTAAATGAAAGGAAGCAGAGGGTAGGAATAAATCAGGGGTCCTCAAACTTTTTAAATAGGGGGCCAGTTCACTGTCCCTCAGACTGTTGGAGGGCCGGACTGTTGTGGTGGCTGCCGTTACTGTACAAGGCCGCGGGCCATCAGTTCTCCGTCTTCTGCATCTCTCTCCCTTCCCCACACCCCAGCCTGGGAACTCACCTCACCTCGGTATCACCTCACACTCTGTCTCCGCCGCCTCAGCCCAGTGTCGGAAGTGTGCATTGCTAACGCGAGTTTAGGTCAAACGTCACTTCCGGTCTGATTTTGCCATAACCCAGTGGGCCGCATAAACGTCCTCAGCGGGCCGCATCTGGCCCACGGGCCGTAGTTTGAGGACCCCTGGAATAAATGGACAATTTTTGCAGTAGAGGGAGGTGAGCAGTGTGATCATTACTGGGACTAGGGCTGTTTCATAGGATCTTAAATGAATTGCAACTGGGCTAAGCAATGTAGTAGCCAAGTTTCCAAATGATACCAAATTATTCAGGATGGTGAAAAGCAAGATGGATTGTGAATAACTCCAGGAGGATATCTCTAAATTGGATGAGAGGACGACAGCATGGCAAATCAAGTTCAGCATGAATGAGTGCAAGGTGATGCATACCAGAACAAAATATCCTAATTTAAAATACATGCTGATAGGAACTGAACTGTCAGAGATGGAAAGGGAAAGAGATCTGGGGGTTGTAGTGAATAGCTCAATGAAAATGTCAACCCTGTGTGCTGCAGCAGTGAAAAAAGCAAACTCCATGATAAGAATTATTTGGAAAGAGATTGGCAATAGAAAGGCCAGTGATGAAATGGCATTGCGTAAAGCCAAGGTGTGACCTCATTTGAAATAGTGTGCCCTTTTAGTTTTTGTATCTCAAAAAGGATATTGCAGGGTCTGGAAATGTACAAATGTGGGCAACCCATTATTATGGGACTGGAGCATCTTTCATTTGAGGAAAGGTTGGGGAGGCAGTGTTCCCTCTAAGCTGAGTTAGTGTGAGCTAGCTTGCAGTTTTTTAGCCTTTGGTTGACATTTTTTTTTTCCTGTCTCAGGAAAGATGGCCCCAGAGCAAACTAATTTATGCAGCAGACAAATTGCTCGTTCGCAGCTTTAATGCCAGTAGCTCACAAAGCAGAAATTTTGCTCACAAGACTCCACAGCTTAGAGGGAACGGAAAGTCTGGGAATTTTCAGTCTAGGAAAAAAAATGACTAAGGGGAGATATGATGGAGGTTTATAAAATTATGTACAGAGCAGAGAAAGTGGGTAGAGGGAGTTTTTTTTTCTCCCTGTCCCATAACACTAGAACTTGGGGGCACATGATGAAATTGTTGGGAAATAGGTTCAGAACAGACAGACAGAAACACTTCATTGGTCAACGAGTGAGTAAACAGTGGGGTTCATTGCCCGTGGAGGTAGTTATGGCCGGGAGCACCGATGGCTTTAAATGGGGCTACACAGATTCAAACAGGAGAGATCCAGCAATGGCTACTTGCCATCATGACTGGATGGAGCTGCCATGCACAAAGGCAGCAGACCTCTGGATCCCACAGCTGGAAGGCAGTGAAGGGGGAGGGCCTCAGCCTCTATGCCCTGTTTGTTTGGCTCTCCAGGACAATGGGAGGCTACCCTGTGAAACCTAATGCTGGAGTAGCTGGACCACTGGTCTGCTTTAGCAGGCTCCACTTATGGAAGGTCAGATGCTGAAGCTGAAGCTCAAATCCTTTGGCCACCCAATGAGAAGGGAGCACTCCCTGGAGAAGATCCTGATGCTGGGAAAGACAGAAGGCAAAAGACGAAGGGGGAGGCAAAAGATGAGATGGCTGGACAGCGTTACTGATGGAACAAACATGAATTTGAGCAGACTTCGGAGGATGGTGGAAGACAGGAGGGCCTGGCGTGACTTTGTCCATGGGGTCGCAAAGAGTCGGACTCGACTGTGCGACTGAACAACAACAACAAAACTTATGTTCTCACTTTGTTCGTTATTTTGAAGGGTCTTTTTCTTTTTTAAAAAAAATGGAACAATGGAGGATTCCTAGTGCATCCAGTAATATTTTGCTGAGACGTTTGGATGAGCAGAATTTCAGACTGATCCTTATTTGTGGCAGCAGCAGGGAGAGGATTTTGCAGCGAAAATGACTCAAACCCGCCAGGAGATGCAGGCTCTCACCCGCCCTCCTGCATGGACTCGTCTGCTCAGCTCTCCCTGGCTGTTCCCCCCTCCTGCGCCTCCCCTGGGTTCCCTTAGAGCAGGGAGCTGAGAGCTCTGAAGTGTATCTGAGCAGAAAAGGCGAAGGAATGGAAAGAAATCTTTTCATCTAAAAGGTTACATTTGTCCTACTTCCTCCCATCTCTGGCAATTAACTTGAAGGGAGACATCACCGCTAATTGAGCAGTGGAGATCAGGGCCAACAATTAGGTCTTTTGATGAGAAACTGTTCAAGAGGGACTGATCCAAGGTATTAAAATGATACAAAGCTGTTTCTATGGCAATGGAACTTCCAGGCCACCGAAACAATACCCCACCCCACCCTCCCCCTCCGCAAAAACGAGACAGATCTCTTCCCGATTAACGAGTCAATGAAAAATAAAATAAGATTCTTCCCAAACGCAATCGATGGGTGGCAACGTTCCCCAGAGTCGATGGCAGGGAGAGAATCGACGTCTTTCCAGGGCCACGGATCCCTCGCCGCTTGCAACGTGTGGAGGACTCGCAGTGGTTCCGCCACTGGATAATTAGGTGGCGGCGACTGCACACCGGAAATGTGAAGGGCTACTTTCAAAGCACAGATCAAAGGAGCTGCCTGCCCATCAAAGTCCTCCTCCTCGCTTGCCATCTCCAGCAAACTTCCCTCTAACAGCATGTTACTCCTCCCAGCCTGCCTGCCTGCCTGCCTTTATTATTCGTTTTGTTTAAAAAATAATACTTCAAAACTTAATTTTTCAGCGAATCTCTGCTGTGGCGTGAATGAGCATAAAAGGAGGGAAATGGCACCCAGGCGGGCATGACTACTGGGCGGTTGGGCAGAGGATTCCTAATGGTGTCAATGGTCAGGGGTGGAATTCTAGCAGGAGCTCCTTTGAATATTAGGCCGCACAGCCCTGATGTAACCAATCCTCCAACAGCTTACAGGGCTCTTAGTACAGGACCTACTGTGAGCTCTTGGAGGATTGGCTACACCAGGTGGGTGCAGCCTAATATGTAAAGGAGCTCCTGCTAGAATTCCACTCCTGGGTGTCATCATCATGGGATGTGCCCTGGACCCGCACTCTTTGATTGCAATTGAGCTTCTTTCTTTCTTTCTTTCTTTCTTTCTTTCTTTCTTTCTTTCTTTCTTTCTTTCTTTCTTTCTTTCTTTCTTTCTTTCTTTCTTTCTTTCTTTCTTTGCTGTCAAGACACAGCCGACTTATGGAGACTCATACGGTTTTGAAGGTAAGCGACTGACTCAGGTAGTTTGCCATTGCTGGCCTCTGCAGCACAACCTGGGTATTCTTTGGAGGTCTCCTATCCAACTACTACTTAGCTTCTGAGAGCTGACAATATCTGGCTAGGTGAGGGCGTTTGCATGGGAAAAAAAACCACAGTGGATTGTTCACTGTGCTTGGGGTTGCAAGCCACAGCAATTTTATTCATGGCTGCTTATTTCCAAGCACTGTAAGGTCCAGTATGGCCTTGCCTTCACCTGAAGGCTTTTTAAAAAGACTTTTGGATGGATTGGCTGCAGAATTGTTCTCTTGGAACAGCCACTTAAATTCAGCAAGGTTTTGCCGCTCTTCTGCACTTCTTCTGTTCTCACTAAGCAATTAAAAGGAAGAGACAGAGACCCACTTGCTAGCCAGAGCCTTCTCGGAGTTGTACAATCTCCAGAGCTTGCTACCCTCTTTCTTCTTCTGACTTCCTTGAACTCTAAGCCAGATATCCGGGTGTCGAAATAAAGGCTAGATCTGAAGATTACCAGATGCTACTATTGTTAATTATTCAATTTGGATTAGTTATGCCAACGGTGTTGGAGAACTAATGTTTTTTTAAGTTTGGGTTTTGATGAATTCATGTCCGAAAGCTCCTCTCTCTTTCTGTTGCTGAAAAGGTTGCAAGGGCATCTTTCTTCCATCCCATTCCCCTGCTGGAGACTTTCCCATCTGCTCTCCTGTTGCACCCCACACTGCTCTTGCTGCCCCTTTCATATTTGTTGCCAGGGCTTTTTGCATATTAGGCCGCACACCCCTAATGTAGCCAGTTCTCCTGGAGTTTACAGTAGGCCCTGTACAAAGAGCCCTCTAAGCTCTTGGAGGATTGGCTACATCATGGCGGTGTGGCCTAATATGCAAAGGAGTTCCTGCAACAAAAAAGCCCTGTTTTGTTGCCATGAATCAGGCTCCAGTCATCACAGAAACCCAGACATAGAGGCCTGCATGTGCTCATGCCATGCGAGCAAATCCCTGGACTACAGGGATGCTGGTGCCAGAAGCCCTCCCATCATCCTTGCTAGAAGAAGAAGAAGATATTGGATTTATATCCCGCCCTTCACTCAGAAGCATCCCCGTGGCGCAAAGTGGTAAAGCAGCAGTACTGCAGTGCTGTGGGCTGAACTCTGTGCTCACAGAGCCAGTTTGGTGTGGTGGGAGAGCCAGTTTGGTGTAGTGGTTAAGTGTGCGGACTCTTATCTGGGAGAACTGGGTTTGATTCCCCACTCCTCCACTTGCACCTGCTGGCATGGCCTTGGGTCAGCCATAGCTCTGGCAGAGGTTGTCCTTGAAAGGGCAGCTGCTGTGAGAGCCCTCTCCAGCCCCACCCACCTCACAGGGTGTCTGTTGTGGGGGAGGAAGGTAAAGGAGATTGTAAGCCACTCTGAGACTCTTCGGAGTGGAGGGCGGGATATAAATCCAATATCTTCTTCTTCTTCTTCTTCTTCTTCACGACCTGAGTTCAATTCCGGCAGAAGCTGGATTCAGGTAGCCGGCTCAGGTTGACTCAGCCTTCCATCCTTCCAAGGTTGGTCAAATGAGTACCCAGCTTGCTGGGGGGGAAGTGTAGATGACTGGGGAAGGCAATGGCAAACCACCCCATAAAAAGTCTGCCATGAAAATGCTGTGAAAGCAACGTTACCCCAGAGGCGGAAACGACTGGTGCTTGCACAGGGGACCTTTCCTTTCCTTCACTCTGAATCTCAGAATCTCAGAGTGGTCACAATCCCCTTTACCTTCCTTCCCCGCAACAAACACCCTGTGAGGTAGGTGGGTCTGAGAGAGCTCTCACAGAAGCTGCCCTTTCAAGGACAACTCCTGAGATAGCTATGGCTGACCCAAGGCCATGCCAGCAGGTGCAAGTGGAGGAGTGGGGAATCAAACCCGATTCTCCAGATAAGAGTCCGCACACTTAACCACTACACCAAACTGGTTCCCTAGAATGAAGAGGGAGTCAGGAAAGGGGGAGAGGACAAAAAAAAACCCCATGCCCACTCTATTTAGCCATCCCCTGCCACTTCCCCACCGACACTTGAGTGGCAGTTCTCGTTCATTCGTGTGCTCGGCCCATTCACTCAGCTTCCTGGCCAGAACTCCCCTCCCCACCCTTCCTGGTCATTTTCTTCTTGGGCTGCGGAGCGGAGTCTCTGAGCCATGCATAAGCCATCGCCGCAGGCTTCCGCCAGGCCTGTGTCCACCTGCATCCATCAAAGAGCAGCTGTTCCCTGCCATGTGATGCTGAACTGGAGCAGGGCGGGAGGGGGGGGGAGCCGAAGAGGCCTGTCGGGTGGGGAGGGGAAGGCATGGATGGGAATCTGTCTCATAAGCCTTTTCTTGCGCCCAGGTGAGGCTGCTGACTCCGCAGGACCAGGCCGTGTTCTTCATTAGCCTTGTCAACCCATCTGCTCAGTATTTAAAACAGGCAAATCAGGATTTTTCTTCCCCCTGCCAAAGGCAACTTTAGTGCTTAGTTAATACTTATTGGGGGGAGGGGGGAGTGCTTAGGGCTCTTTCTCATTTGACAGGAGATGTTTCCACGGCCAAAAAGCTTTCAGTGACCATCAGTGGTAGGGCTGCTGGCTCTGGTTGGAAATACTTAGAGCAGGGGTGTCAAACATGCAGTTTGGGGGCCAAATCAGGCCCCCAGAAGTCTGCTATCAGGCCCCCGAGCAACTGGCTGTCATCTCCATCCTTCTCCCTGGGGAAGGACAGAAAGAGTCAGAGCTTCCTTTGCCCAGTTCCCTGGATTCCATGGGAGAAATATAAGTTTCAAATATCAAGTTTATTTCAATTTATATCCCGCCCTTCCCACCGGAGTGACTCAGGGTGGATCACAACATATAAAATCTAACATAAATTTTGAATTTAAAACATCTTACACAGTTAAAACAGTAAAATAATAAAACATATAACAGCGGTCTATCAAAACTACACTCAGTTTCCAATGCCAGTTAGTTATAAGCCAGCCGGAAGAGGGCTGTCTTACAGGCCCTGCGGAACTGGCCAAGATCCCACAGGGCCCTCACCTCTTCCAGCAGCTGGTTCCACCAGAAAGGAGCCGTTACAGAGAAGGCCCTGTCCCTGGTGGATTTCAGGCAGGCCTCCTTTGGCCCGGGGATAACAAGCAGATTTTGGGATCCCAATCTCAGTTCTCTCTTGGGAACATGTGGGGAGAGACGGTCCCTAAAGTAGGCAGGTCCTAGGCCATATAGAGCTTTAAAGGTAATAACCAGCACCTTGTACCAGACTCGGTATATTATTGGCAGCCAGTGCAGAATCCGGAGCCCTGGCCGAATGTGCTCCCATCTTGGGAGCCCCAATAACAACTGGGCAGCGGCATTCTGCACTAACTGCAACTTCCGGGTTCGGCACAAGGGCAGCCCCATGTAGAGGGCATTACAGTAGTCCAACCTCGAGCTGACCGTTGCATGGATCACCATTGCTAGATCGTCATGCTCCAGGAAAGGAGCCAACTGCCTCACCCGCCTAAGATGAAAAAATGCAGACTTAGCAGTGGCTGCTATCTGAGCCTCCATCATTAAGGAAAGCTCCAATAGTACCTCCAAACTCTTGACCTTGTGCGCCACTGTCAGTGGCACACCGTCAAAAACTGGCAGGGGGATTTCCTCTCCTGGACCACGACGACCCAAGGACAGTCTTTGCTGGATTTAGCCTCAGCCCACTCAGCCTGAGCCACCTAGCCACAGCCTGTAACGCCCGGTCCAAATTTTCTGGGACGCAGGCCGGCCGTCCATAAACAGATAGAGCTGGGTGTCATCAGCATACTGGTGACAACCCAGCCCATACATTCGGGCAATCTGGGCAAGGGGGCGCATATAGATGTTAAATAACATCTGGGAGAGGAGCGCCCCTTGAGGCACTCCGCAATCAAGCATGTGTCTCCGGAACAGTTCACCCCCAATCACGACCCTTTGTCCCCGACCCTCAAGGAAAGAGGAAAGCCATCGTACGGCCAACCCCTGGATCCCCGCATCGGTGAGGCAACAGGTCAGTAAGCGATGGTCGACCGTGTCTAACGCTGCCGACAGGTCCAACAACATCAGCACCACTGAGCCGCTCCGGTCCAGATGCCATTGAAGGTCATCTACCAGGGCAACCAACACCATCTCCATCCCGTGGCCCGGGCGAAAGCCAGACTGAAGGGGATCAAAACCGGAAGCATCCTCCAGGAAACTCTGTAGCTGCATCGCCACTGCCCTCTCGATGAGTTTTCCCAAAAAGGGCAAATTCGAGACCGACCAGTAGTGTGCCAATTCGGGCGGGTCTAATGTTGTTTTTTTCAAGAGGGGACAGACCACCGCCTCTTTAAGCGGTGTTGGGAAATGCCCTTCCGTCAGGGTTCTATTTATGATATCCCGTACAGGATATCTAAGCTCCCTCTGGCAGGATTTAATAAGCCAGGAGGGGCATGGGTCCAAATTGCAAGTTGTTGGGCGTACAGATAAGAGGATCCTGTCAACTTCCTCCAGGCTGAGAGCACTGAAACCATCCAGAACACGATCCGAAGACAGGCATGGTGCCTCGGGTTCGCAAACTGTCTCTAATATGGCAAGGAGGTCGCAGCGGAGCAACGCGATCTTATCCGCAAAAAAATTCGCAAAGGCGCACCCTCCAGCTATTTTCTCCAGGGGAATGGTCTGGAGATCAATTGTAATCAGTGTTCCCTCTAAGCTGAGTTAGTGTGACCTAACTCACACTTTTTAGGCCTCCGGCTCACACATTTTTGTCTCGGCTCAAGAAAAATGGCCCCAGAGCAAGCTAATTTATGCAGTCGCTCGCAACTTTTCTGTAGCCCCAGAAGGTCGGACCAGAACCAGTGGGTTGAAATTAAATCAAAAGAATTTCTGGCTCAACATTAGGAAGGACTTTTTGACCGTTAGAGCGATTCCTCAGTGGAACAGGCTTCCTCGGAAGGTGGTGGGCTCTCCTTCCTTGGAGGTCTTTAAACAGAGGCTAGATGGCCATCTGACAGCGATGAAGATCCTGTGAATTTGGGGTAGGTATTTGTGGGTTTCCTGCATTGTGCAGGGGGTTGGACTAGATGACCCTGGAGGCCCTTCCAACTCTATGATTCTATGAACTTTAACGCCAGCAGCCTACAAAGTAGAATTTTTGCTCGCAAGACCCAACAGCTTACAAGGAGTATTGATTGTAATAGCGAGGAATCTCGAGGTGTCCCCTGGAGGTTGGCAATCTCCATCTGTGGGATCCTAATGGCCCTGTCTCAAAAAGGATACCATAGTTCAGAGAAGGTCCAGCGAAGGTCAACCAAATTACAGCTTTTGCCAGAGAAAAATGATGACTCAGATGAGACATGAGAGAGGTTCATCCAATTATGCATGGAGCAAGAGACAGTTGCGATGAGGGTGAATTCAGAACTGGCAGACAAAGGAAAGCGTCACCCCATTACGGGAACAGGAGCACACAAATTATAACTATTGTGACAAGTGAGACGGGACGCAGCAATAAAACCAGCATGTAAATAAATAAATACCCATGTATTTATTTATTCAAAATATGTGTACGTTCCCTCGCTACAAACATCTGTCTAAACAATGCACAGTCTGAAAATTATAAGCTCACCTCCTAATCAAGTAAAACAAGTCTAAAACAGAATAAAAACCATGCATCCCACTGGAACAAAAAGACAATTAAAACCATCACCAGCATCTTCACGAAGAAGAAGAAGAAGAAGAAGAAGAAGAAGAAGAAGAAGAAGAAGAAGAAGAAGAAGAAGAAGAAGAAGAAGAAGAAGAAGAAGAAGATGATGATGATGATGATGATGATGATGATGATGATGATGATGATGATGATATTGGATTTATATCCCGCCCTCCACTCCGAAGAGTCTCAGAGCGGCTCACAATCTCCTTTCCCTTCCTCCCCCACAACAAATACCCTGTGAGGTGGGTGGGGCTGAGAGGACTCTCACAGCAGCTGCCCTTTCAAGGACAACCTCTGCCAGAGCTATGGCTGACCCAAGGCCATGCCAGCAGGTGCAAGTGGAGGAGTGGGGAATCAAACCCGGTTCTCCCAGATAAGAGTCCGCACATTTAACCACTACACCAAACTGGCAACATTCTTCAGGTGAAAAAAGCAGCAAGTCAAAAGGCGAACTGTTGTGTATGCGGACCAAAGGGAAGACTGTATGAGGTGTTCCTGCCTGGCTCGTTGGAGCCATAAGAACGGAGCTTGGGGACCCGGGAACAATCCAAATCCCTGCTGCCCGGCACCAATCACAAGCCCCCTGCTGGTTTGAATGGCCCAATAACGTGCTTGCGTGGGAACCCTGAGTAGTATATCGTTGGCCCCGTTGGCCCAGTTCCTCAGTCTTGGAGTGCAGCCTACCTAATGCTGTATCTAATAAGGAGCTGGTGTTCACTATCATTTCGCCTCTTCGATGCATTGAACCCACTATATTATAAGACCCAAATCACCCACACCCATGAACCCAAAGGCTGTTGAGAGGGGGACCCCCAGCATAGTACTCGTGAGCGCCATGATGCCTGTCAACACCTTCTCCAGATGTTTTTAGAAGGTGGATCCGGCCAGGGCTTCTGACTGTCCACTGGAGGTCTGATTGACTGGGCAGATTAAAATGATGCCATCCCAGCAGCATCTGTCACCACAGTTCTTCAAGTATTCTTTCTCACTCCTCTTTCCCAGTGTATTTTTTAAAAAATAATTCCCCCTCCCCCCACAGCACTTAGGTGCCCTTTGTGTGTGCAGCTCCACTGCCCGTGGCAGCCACGTTGTGGTTGCTCTCGCCGCTTTATGTCAGAATTCCAAAAGTGCTGGCGGGGTCAGAAAAGTTGCCCCTCCCCCGCTGTCCAGGTGGTGTGTTTACATGAGTGATGCCAGCCTCCAGGTGGGAACTGGGGATCCACCAGCTTTACAGCTCATCTCCAGACCACAGAGATCAGCTCCCCTGGAGAAAATGGATGCTTTGGCAGGTGGACTCTTTTGCACTGTACCCCACTGAGGTCCCTGGCCTCCCCAGGCTCCATTCCCAAATCCCTAGGAGTTTCCCAACCTGGATCTGGTAACCTTCCCCCTCCCTCCCCTGCTGGCTGCTGCCCCACCCCCTCAGAAGGCAGAAAGAGAAATAGAGGGGCCTGAGAGGAGAAATGCAAAACCCAGGCAGGATTGTAAAGAGGTAGGCTGTACTTTTAAGTCCACAGCTGTTCAGCCATAAAAGCTGCCAATGCTAGCCTTGAAAATTCCTAGAGCAGGGGTGTCAAACATGTAGTCTGGGGGCCAAAATGAGGCCCCCGGAGGGCTCTTATCAGGCCCCCAAGCAACTGGCTGTCATCTGCTTCCTTCTGCCTATATCTTCCTTCCTTCTGCATAACAGTTTGCTTTGCAAGGCTTCCTCAATTGCACAGGAGCTACTGAGCCAAGCTTTTCTTCCTTCTATTGGTTGAGGCTCCTCCCCACCCCCTCAGTCCCCTGGGGAAGGAAGGAGAGAGCCAGAGCTTCCTTTGCCCAGTTCTCTGGATCCCATGGGAGAAATACAAAGAAAGCATCTTTAAAACCAATGAGTGCTAACATTTTAAGCATGCACACACACACACACTGCTACCTAATCTTCTAAGCTTTGCTCACAACCTGAGTTCAATCCCCAGTGGAAGCTGAGGTTTCAGGTAAAATGAGTCGCCAGCTTGCTGGGGGGAAAGTGTAGATGACTGGGGAAGGCAATGGCAAATTACCCTGTAAAAATTGCCTTAAAACGTTGTGAAAGCAACGTCACCCCAGAGTCGGAAACAACTGATGCTTGCACAGGGGACTACCTTTACCTTTTATCTAAAAGCCCTGTGGCGCAGAGTGGTAAAGCTGCAGTACTGCAGTTAGACTCTCTGCTCACAACCTGAGTTCAATTGCAGCAGAAGCTGGGTTTTCAGGTAGCCGGCTCGAGGTTGACTCAGCCTTCCCTCCTTCCGAGGTCAGTCAAATGAGTCCCCACTTGCTGGGGGGGAAGTGTAGATAACTGGGGAAGGCAATGGCAAACCACCCCATAAAAAAAGTCTGCCGGGAAAGCGACGTCACCCCAGAGTCAGAAATGACTGGGGCTTGCACAGGGGACCTTTCCTTTCCTTACCTAATCTTAAATAGGTACGCACATGGCCCGGCCTGGCTTGGCCCGACCTGACATGGCCCAGCCTGACAAGGTCTCACTTATGTCAGATCCGGCCCTCATAACAAATAAGTTCGACACCCCTGAGGGAGGAGGGGGTGCTTATGAAAGGGAGAATTGGGGGAGCGGTTTCACCTAGGATCTATAGTATAGCAATTTTTCCCCTTCTGGTACTGCTCTTTTCTCCAAAGGAACCTCTTTTGCCTGGAGATCCATTACAATTCTGGGAGAACTCCCAGTCTTTGCTACCCACAGTTCACCCCAGCTAGCAATCCTTGTGCTACGTTTAGCACTAACTGAAGCTTCCAGACCTCTTTCTGGGGCTTCCTGGTGGTCCTGGCAGGTCCTGGGGAAGCATGACTTTCTTCCAGCAAGGGAAGGGCACCTTCTCTCTGGCCTGGACTGTCAGAAGACAGCCATGTGAGGCTTGCCCTGGACAGCCCAGGCAAGCCTGATCTCATCAGATCTTGGAAGCTGAGCAGGGCCGACCCTGGCAAGTACTTAGAAGGGAGACTTCCAAGGAATACCAGGCCTGGGACACAGAGGCAGGCGATACAAGCCACCTCTTTGAAAAACATTCTAGCCCACTATGGGTCGCCAGAAGTCACCATGGCTTCCAGGCATGCAAGCAAAAGCACACACTCACACACAAATACTAGAAAAAGACCACCCTGTGCAATGGGACCTGATGATGTTTTGGAGACTCTGAAAGGCAGAATTACTCCAGCATGCTTTTGGCTCATAATCTCTCTTAATTGTGAACTACAATTGGTTTTTGGGGTATCATAATATATTATTTTACTTGCAAGGGGTTCTTACCGTTTTAAGGATGAATTAGATTGGTTTTATGCGTTTGCATTCTTTCGTGTGGTTAACCAGGATTTTATTGGGTAATTATTTTCGTATCGTTTTAATGGATGTAACTCATGTGCCTGTTTGCATGGAGGTAATTGTTCAGGGATGTAAACCGCTTTGAGTGCTTAACTGAAGAGAAGCAGCGTAAAAATAAATAAATAAATAAATGAGCCCCCTTAGCCTGCCTTACAGCTAGGGTTGCCAATCCCCAGGTGGGGGCAGGGGATCCCCCGGTTTGGAGGCCCTCCCCCTGCTTCAGGGTCATCAGAAAGCGGGGGGGGGGGGGGAAGGGAGGGAAATGTCTGCTGGGAACTCTGTTATTACCTATAGAGATTTATTCACATAGAAAATCATGGAGAATTGATCCGCGGGTATCTGGGGCTCTGGGGAGGGCTGTTTTTCGGGGTAGAGGCACCAAATTTTCAGTATAGCATCTAGTGTCTCTCCCCAAGACACCCCCCAAGTTTCAAAAAGATTGGACCAGGGGGTCCAATTCTATGAGCCCCAAAAGAAGGTGCCCCTATCCTTCATGGTTTCCTATGGAAGGAAGGAAATGAAAAGGTGTGCCGTCCCTTTAAATGTGATGGCCAGAACTCCCTATGGAGTTCAATTATGCTTGTCACAGCCTTGATCTTGGCTCCACCCCTAATGTCTCCTGGCTCCACCCCCAAAGTCCCCAGATATTTCTTGAATTGGACTTGGCAACCCTACTTACAGCAAACAATACAGCTTCAGACGGGCAGCCGTGTTGGTCTGAAGCAACAGAACAATGTTTGAGTCCAGTCAGGCACCTTTGAGACCAGGAAAGTTTAATTTTGACTCAAACTTTGTTCTTCAGCAAACAATACAGGTTACTGTGGCCAGATCATATTCTGAAGGAAAGGTTACAGCCAGGACCTTTTTTTTTTTTAGCAGGAACATGCAGGAATTCAGTTCCAGCTGACTTGGTGTCATGGGGTGTGGCCTAATATGCAAATGAGTTCCTGCTGGGCTTTTTCTGCAAACAAAGCCCTAGTTACAGCTAACAAATGAGTCAAACTGGTTACAACACAATGGCCTACATGTGAAATTTGAACGTCCGGCTCTAGGAACAGCACACACAAAGCTGCAAATCACTTCCTCCAGGGGGAGTAGAACCCCATCAGAAGCAGGCTGTCTTCCAGTTCCACGATGAGCACTAGTATCAGCCAAACTACCGCAGTCTTCTCTCAGCTAAGTTTCAGTTTATTAGCCCTCCCTCAGACAATATCCACTGTCCCATTTGAGTGAGGCAGAAGGGAGAGGTGGAGTTGTGTCTTATGAACATACTGGTGAACAGAGGTCGTTTTGTAGAAAAATAGGTGGTGGAGCTCATCCAGGGATTGTTATGCAGCTGCACCTACTATTCAATGGACAAGGTGGGGAGGAGGAGGTGGAACTCTCAGAAAGGTTCAGGAGCTGGGCTCCTGTGAGCTCCAGCTGAATCTGAAGCCTCCTGGTGGAGCTTGCATCCATAATTCTTAGTGACCTCTCCCACTGGTTTTATGTAGATGCTAACCAGCCTAGGGGACAGAACTGGAAATCAGGGGGCATCATGACATAACTATTATGGTGCTAAATAAAATTCCCCCCAGCCCTACCTTCTGGAAATGATGCACTGGGACATGCATGATGCCTCCAGTCCCCATCCAAACCAATCAGGTTGGGAGGATACTGTGGTGAAAAGCTCCTGAGAACAAACAGGGATACACTCCACTGATTACATTTCCAGCAAAGGTCATCTATCTGAGTGATCAATGCAGTTTCTATGATTGATTGAAATGAGTGTAGCTAACGATTCCATCAAAAACTTCTTGGGGCTGAATAGCCTCTGTCAACTCAAGTGAGCACGTTGTCAAGAAAGGGTCATTGTCATAAAGGGGATGTCAGAAACCAGCCTGTATTGTTCATATCCTCAGGACCTGAAGAAAAGTTCTTCAGCAGAAAAGTTCTTCAGTAGAGGTTAATCTATTCCCTTTTTAATAGGGTTGCTAATTCTGGGCTGGGGATCTTCTCTGGGAGATCTGGGGATCTTCTCAGGCCCTGGCCCTCCTTTATGCCTGGAAGCCTCCTCATCTCACAGCCTCTAATTCTTTAGCTGAGATCTGTCTTGGCTTTAGGACTGGGGCTCCCCAACAATAACAACAGCTACCTGCAGACCTAATGATGGTAGGCACCCTGTAGCTTCTGTCATCAGAGAGGCCTTTCCCATGCTGTTGCTGCAGGGTAGAAAGCCTCTGCCGACATCCTCCAGCTCTGCTTCCAGACGTGCTGCTGAGCTTCAGCTGTCAGTGCCAATTTCATGCTGCCTCTCTGTTCAATGTGGGCACAATTATATACTAAGATGTCTCTGGGTAGCTCAAGGCAGATGACACTGAACTCTTTTTGGTAGAATCTCCAAGGAAGGAAGGAACTACAACTGTTTCGAAATGCATCTTGGGTGAGCACTGAACAGGAGTTAAGTCTGGACCTAAATCTAGATCAGAAGAAGAAGAAGAAGAAGAAGAAGAAGAAGAAGAAGAAGATGATGATGATGATGATGATGATGATGATGATGGATTTATACCCCACCCCCCACTCCGAATCTCAGAGTCTCAGAGCGGTTCACAATCTCCTTTATCTTCCTCCCCCGCAACAGACACCCTGTGAGGTGGGTGAGGCTGAGAGGGCTCTCCCAGCAGCTGCCCTTTCAAGGACAACCTCTACCAGAGCTATGGCTGACCCAAGGCCATTCCAGCAGCTGCAAGTGGAGGAGTGGGGAATCAAACCTGGTTCTCCCAGATAAGAGTCTGCGCACTTAACCACTACACCAAACTGGTTCTCTGTCAAGCATGGTGAAATTCCATTGGTAATTGATTGTTTTAGGGTCCTTCCTAACACTGGTCTGTGAAGTATCATGGAGGACCACGTTAGCTTTGTTATTCTTTCCCTTCCCCCTTCCCACTTTATTGCTTGCAAAGTAGAACTAGTGAGAAACGAAACTAACTTGAGAAGAAGTAATCAGCACCTTCCCATACTTTCCTGATAGGGAGTGTGATACATCTGGGGAAAGCAAGGACAGAGTTCTGATAACGCTATGAGAATGTAGACAGTTATGATAGTTTATGTGTGAGAGCTACCCCTCGCCCCCACCTAATGGAATCCTTTTGAAGTAAGCCTTAAAAGTATTGTATCAATGTATTTGCAGCATCACTCTCAAGAATCTGTTACACTGAAAGTATCGGATTATCAATAAACGTAGTTTTGTATCAACTTCGACTCGTCATTGAAACCACATGCTTGACACTCTCTGTTAGGGGCCTTGACCACCTAGGTATTTGGCAGTCTATGTGACCTACTCAGCTCCCTTCCTCATGTGTAGGTACAGGGTACTCTCTGCTCCTGGTGCAGGAGCCACATCTTTGCTCGCACTTTTCCAGCCAAGGCAATGACGTCTAGGATCAATCCTTGACTTTGGAGTTCCTTTCCATCTCCCTGTGCCCTTGTGCCGCTGGGAGTTCACCTCTGTTGCGTCTCTTCTGGGGAACCAACTTTGCAATCTGCACAATAACTGTTTCCTTTTAACACAATGTAATAAAGCTTTTTCAGAAGTTCAAACATATTGTTTCTCCCTGTCACATTTCCTTGCCGGTATCTCTGCTTTAAAGGCAACAGTTGTGACAGGACTGAACTCAAGCTGTAATATGCCAGAGCATCCAAAAGCATCTCTGAAACAAGTTGGGCGGCTTGTTTTTTAGCAGCTCAATCCCTCTGGAGTTGCTGCCATTTGCCTTGTGGAGTGCGGGGGAAAGCTGCTCCCAGAAGCCACATTTCTGTCCACAAGGGAGTTTGGAAAGATCTTTTTCCCCCTTACTCCTGAGTTTCCTGTTTCTCTCCGGGTATTGCCACTGCCACCTTTCTAGTCTTAGAGAGTATCTCCTACTGAAGGCCTAACACTTCAGCAGTCTTCGCCTCTTAAAGGACACCTCTTTGGTTTTTGGATGGGAGATACCAAGGAATACATGGAGGTAGGCAACATCAAACCACTGCCGAATGTCTCTTGCCTTGAAAACCCTATGGGGTCACTGTGAGTCAGGTGTAACGAGAGCAGAGAGAGAGAGAGATGCTTAGAGAAAGGATAGCCACCTATTCTTGAAGTTGCAATGTTCAGAAATTATTCCTTTCTCTTTTGAGGGTGGGGTGCCTCCACTTTGTTCAACCCCATATGCTCAAGATGGCCCCCATAGCTTAATCATTCATGTTAACCGGACCAAGCTTTAGAGCAGAACAAATCTAAAGAGGTGTCTTCATGTCCAGAAATGTTATAACCTCTTGACTGACCTTCCCCATGTGGGTTGTTCCATTCCTTCTCCAAAAGGAAGTTACCGTCTAGCTGTGGGTTCTCAAAACTCTCTCCCTCTCTGGTGCAACTCTCTAGCTGAGGTGTTTGCTGGTAGCCTTGCCGGAGCCATTGGAGTATCAGGTAATCCCAGTTAGCGATGGAAGAGGAAAGAGTTACATCTGGAAATGTGTTCGCCATCGAAACCTTCTGATTTCTGAACATAATTGTTAATGACTTACCACCCCACACTGAGTCTGACTTCCTTTTTGCATACCCTTAAGAAATATATTTGGGAGAGAAGGTGGCATGGTATAGCAGGGTCGATACTTGGATGGGAGACCACCAAGGAAGGCTCTGCAGGGGAAGGTCATGGGAAACCACTTCTCCTTCTCACCTTGAAAGCCAGTTGCTGGGGTCACCATCAGTCAGCTGTGACTTGATGGCACTTTACAAGAAATATAGATGCTCATGAGTATTAATCTCACACACTGGGGCTGGAGACAGAGAGAGCAAACTGAGATTGCCGGGTTACCTCCCGGAGATCCTACTGTGTCTTTAAATTTGCCTCTGAATTTGGCGCTGATGAAACCCTGGCTTCTCTCCCCTGTTCTCTCCCCCACTCTCTGCACCCTGGGACTCCTGCTCCATACAGCAGTCGGGGGCCACAGCAAACGAAAGGCCAGGGAGAAGAGAGGCTGGAGAAGACCCTGCTGCTAATTGCATCCCAAACCAACCCACCTGTAAATGGAGAGAGGCCAGGCTTCCTGGCAAGAAACCTCCAGGGCAAAGAGAGTGCTTCAGACTCCATTTATTACATTCAGTTATATGATCAGCGTGAGGCTCAGGCAAGCAGCTCACCTCAGTCAGTATCACATCTCTGGCAGCAAAAGGTAACTGATTCTACAGACGGTACAAATAGGAGCCGGGAGACCGGAATTTGAACCTTCTCCTCTGGCCATGGAAGCTCCTTGGGCGGCCGTGGAAAAGACGCTCTCTCAGCCGAAACCACCTCACAGGGTTGTTGAGAAGGTGAACTGGAGGGCGGCAGAACCGTGAAGGAAGGGCGTGATAGAAGGGCGGGGAAAAGACAGATTGACAGGTACGAAAAAAGGCAATAAAGATCATCCACATCCTGTTTTCTGCCCCCCACTTTTAGACCTGATTGTTCATGCAAGAAAATATTCCCTCGGGCACCCCAAATCTGTCATCAGTGTCATGGAATGAAAGACTCCAGATTCAAAATGTGAGATCTTATCCCGAATTCAAGATTAAGTTTCTAAAATAATCACTCCATCAAAGCCCGGAGGGGCTTGTAATCATGCCAGGCTGAAGGTGCTGCGTGCTGCGATGGATGAGCGTGTCGGAGATCACTTTGCCACCTCGCGTGACGATGCTGTGATCCTGGGAGCTTTCATGGGAAGGGAGTCCTTTGGCCTCTGGGGCACGGTGCAGGGAAGCAACTTCCCTTTGCTTTATTTCCAGCAGTGCTGCTAAAACTTCTCTAGGGGACAAGTTGCTGGAGCGGCTAGGCCTTACTGGAAGCTCTGCTCCCCAGCCTCCCCAGTTAAGTGTGCGGACTCTTATCTGGGAGAACCGGGTTTGATTCCCCACTCCTCCACTTGCACCTGCTAGCATGGCCTTGGGTCAGCCATAGCTCTGGCAGAGGTTGTCCTTGAAAGGGCAGCTGTTGTGAGAGCCCTCTCCAGCCCCACCCACCTCACAGGGTGTCTGTTGTGGGGGAGGAAGGTAAAGGAGTTTGTGAGCCGCTCTGAGACTCTTCGGAGTGGAGGGCAGGATATAAATCCAATATCTTCATCTACCTCGCAGGGTGTCTGTTGTGGGGGAGGAAGGTAAAGGAGATTGTGAGCTGCTCTGAGACTCTTTGGAGTGGAGGGCGGGATATAAATCCAATATCTTCATCTACCTCGCAGGGTGTCTGTTGTGGGGGAGGAAGGTAAAGGAGATTGTGAGCCGCTCTGAGACTCTTCGGAGTGGAGGGTGGGACATAAATCCAATATCTTCATCTACCTCACAGGGTGTCTGTTGTGGGGGGGAGGAAGGTAAAGGAGATTGTGAGCCGCTCTGAGACTCTTCGGAGTGGAGGGCAGGATATAAATCCAATATCTTCATCTACCTCGCAGGGTGTCTGTTGTGGGGGAGGAAGGTAAAGGAGATTGTGAGCCGCTCTGAGACTCTTCGGAGTGGAGGGCGGGATATAAATCCAATATCTTCATCTACCTCATAGGGTGTCTGTCGTGGGGGAGGAAGTTAAAGGAGATTGTGAGCCGCTCTGAGACTCTTCGGAGTGGAGGGCGGGACATAAATCCAATATCTTCATCTACCTCGCAGGGTGTCTGTTGTGGGGGAGGAAGGTAAAGGAGATTGTGAGCCGCTCTGAGACTCTTCGGAGTGGAGGGCGGGATATAAATCCAATATCTTCATCTACCTCGCAGGGTGTCTGTTGTGGGGGAGGAAGGTAAAGGAGATTGTGAGCCGCTCTGAGACTCTTCGGAGTGGAGGGCGGGATATAAATCCAATATCTTCATCTACCTCATAGGGTGTCTGTTGTGGGGGAGGAAGTTAAAGGAGATTGTGAGCCGCTCTGAGACTCTTCGGAGTGGAGGGCGGGACATAAATCCAATATCTTCATCTACCTCACAGGGTGTCTGTTGTGGGGGGGAGGAAGGTAAAGGAGATTGTGAGCCGCTCTGAGACTCTTCGGAGTGGAGGGCGGGATATAAATCCAATATCTTCTTCTTCTTCTTCTGGCAGCAATCTGAAGCACATCAGCAAGAAACTACTGGCATTTATGCCTGAGATTCAAGGACCTGGAGGGTTGGAGAAGCCCAGGGCTTTTTTTGTGCAGGAACGCACAGGAACGCAGTTCTGGCTGGCTTGGCCAGAGCTCCAGCAACTGCATGCTCCCAGATGGAGCGCTCCATCTTCTCTGCCACCTCCAGCCTCCAACAGGCTTGTGAAGAGAGCGAGAGATGTGGAGCCAGCCACGAGCACCCCCTCCCAGAAGAAGCTGAGTCTGCTGCTCCCTGCCCACTGCATATAGCGCTCTCTCTCTCTGGCTGTGTTGGGGGGGGGGGTGAAACACGGTGTCTCATTGGACTGTGTGCAAACACACATCCATGGAATGCAGCTGATGGCACTGTACTGTTCTGTGTCGCTATGTGGAAAGTAACCCACTGAAGGGTGATGTCACTTCCGGTGATGTCAGGGGATGTGGCTTAATGTGCAAATGACTTCCTGCTGGGCTTTTTCTACCAAAAAAATGCCCTGGAGAAGCCCACTAGGTGATAAAAATGGCCCCTGCAGTCTTCTCCATTACCCAGTTGATGCAGGTCCTAAGTTATTAGATTGTAATGAGGAATTCAGCTGCCCTGTTCCTTCCACCACCCCCAACAGGTCAGGGTTTACTGCTGCCACTGCCCACAAGAAGCTATTCATAAGGCTTTTCAGTTCTCTCCAGAAAAAGAGCCACAACAGTGTGTGTCCACTTCGCCCTGAAAGTAAAGGGAAATCTCAGAACCCAGCCTGGTTTAGTCATTGAGATCTAAGCATAAGTTCTCCATTTTCCTGACATACCTGGATAACTTTAGGCCACGGGTGGCCAAACTGCAGCCTGGGAGCCACCTGTGGCTCTTTCATACATACCGTGCGGCTCTTGAAGCCCCCACCACCCCATCAGCTGGCTTGGAGAAGGCATTTCTCTCTTTAAGTCCCTTATCCAAGTCAAGCCAACCTGCAGCTTGGAGAATGCATTTAAAATTAAAGTTGCTTTCTTTTCACCTCTCCCTCCTTTCCCCTTCCCCCATCTATTTTCCTTCCTTCCTTCCTTCCTTCCTTCCTTCCTTCCTTCCTTCCTTCCTTCCTTCCTTCCTTCCTTCCTTCCTTCCTTCCTTCCTTCCTTCCTTCCTTCCTTCCTGTCTTGTGGCTTTCAAACATCTGATGCTCATGTTGTGCAGCTCTCAAACATCTGATGTTTATTCTATGTGGCTCTTATGTTAAGCACGTTTGGCCACCCCTGCTTCAGGCTTTATCCAGACTGTATGATAAGACACCAACAGGAGAGGGACCAGAGTGTATGAGCATCCCTATTCAAGGGGAAACTACCACATCTTCACCACCACCACCACTCACACACATTTTGGGAGAATGGGTTGGTAGCACTGTTACTTCTTCACCCAAAGGGTGATTGGCATGTGGAATTCACTGCCACAGGAGGTGGTGGCGGCCACAAGCATGGCCACCTTCAAGAGGGGTTTAGATAAAAATATGGAGCAGAGGTCCATCAGTGGCTATTAGCCACAGTGTGTGTGTATATATAAAATTTTTTGCCACTGTGTGACACAGAGTGTTGGACTGGATGGGCCGTTGGCCTGATCCAACATGGCTTCTCTTATGTTCTTATGTTAGTGCCTTTCAAGAACCTGAAAACAAGGTGCTCCTGAGGGCTAATCAGGTGCAACCTGAACATGTACCTTCTGCTCTCCCTAGGGCTGACAGATTCCAGGTGCTGGCAGGTGATCTCCTGGAATTATAACCGATCTCCAGGCAAGAGAGGTCAGTTCCCCTGGAGAAAAGGGCCAGTGGACTCTGCCATACCCCACTGAAGTCCCATCCCTCCCCAAACCCTGTCCTCCTAGGTTGCCGGGTCCAAGGGACAAGCTGGCAGGAGACTTGCCAGGATGTTCCAGGAGAGGGGAAGGGAGAAGCATGCCATGCCTACCTCACCTCCAGGTGAGGTAGGCATATCAAGGACATCCTGGGCAAAGTGGAAGTGATGCAGGCATGTCAGGGACATCGGGAGGCAACGCTGTGTTCATCCATTTAATCAGACCGTTCATCCATTTGGGGCAAAAGTTTGAAGCTAATTCTACTGTAGAGTTTTGCCCCAAACCAAGAGTGCCCCCAGTCACCAACATGCCTAGGTCACTTCCAGGTGATACAGGTATTTCATGTTGTTTCCGACTTCTTGCCTGTTGGGGAGGTCGTTCCCTAGCAGCAAGGAGTGCCCCGTGGCCATTTCCTGATAGCCCTGAAAGGGGAGGGGCTCCAAACCAAGGGATCCCCCGCCCCCAACTGAGGACTGGCAACCTTATGCCCTCCTCAGGCTCCACCCCCCCAAATCTCCAGCCCTGAGTGCCCCGTGGAAAGCCAGCTGGATTCCTTTTCCCCACTGTAGGGCAGGCTTTGGCTTTTCTTCGGGGGGGGGCGGCAGGAGGGAGCATTTGCAGCAGCGTGCTTTGAATGCTGGGCAACATTTTGCGTGGCACTGAGCCACAGGGAGCGAGACCGTGTGTGGACAGCCACATCTGGAGGAGTTGCACTGGGCTGTGTGACCTCGTGGCTGGTCCATTAGAGTAATCCTATTGAGGAAAGCACAGAAGAGTCCCCTGATCTCTACAATACGTGTGATCTTATTAGACTCTGTCAGGTCCCCTTTGCAATCTCCTTCCTCAACTGAGTTATGAGTCTTTTGGCTCTCATCTATGGAAGTTGCTTCTTGATCATTTCTGCCCACCCGCCTTCCGCTCGGCGCCTTCGCCAGGCCCGCTAAACGGTTTTGAGATGAAATGGCCGCAAGGTTCGTGCAATATTCTCTGTGTGGGTGGACCGTGAATGTATATAGTGCCAGGCTGCGGTTTGATTTGTTCTACTGTGCTTTTCCCTAAACGGCCACTGATATTTCCTTTTGTATTTTTTTAAAAAAAAATAAAAGTAGCACATGGAGTGGAGGGTGTCCGATGACCTCTCGTCAGCGTTCCAGATTGCTTTCTGCGTAGGGTTGCCAAGTCCAATTCAAGAAATATCCGGGGACTTTGGGGGTGGAGCCAGGAGGCATTGGGGTGGAGCCAAAAGCACGGGTGTGACAAGTATAACTGAACTCCAAAGAGAGCACTGGCCATCACATTTAAAGGAACTGCATACCTTTTAAATGCCTTCTCTCCCTCGGAGATAATGAAGGATAGGGGCACCTTCTTTGGGGGCTTATAGATTTAGACCCCCTGGTCCAATCTTTTTGAAACTTGGCGGGTCTTTTGAGGAGAGGTATTGGATGAGGTATTGGAGAGGTATTTTGAGCCTCTGCCTAAAAAAAAAAACAGGACCCCCAGAGCCCCAGATACCCACAGATCAATTTTCCAATCGGTCTCCATAGGGAATAATGGAGTGCCCAGGAGACATTTCCCTCTCCCCCTCTGCTTTCTGATGACCCTGAAGTGGGGAGGAGGGGCCTCCAAACTGGGGGATCCCCTGCCCCCACCTGGGGATTGTCAACCCTATTTCTGCAGCTGGTTGCCCTCAAGTTTATAGTCCAATATTGAGGACATGGGTGGATGTGTTTCTCTCGGCGTGTGCATGCAGGGTTTCCAACTTCCCGGTGGGGCCTGGGGATCTCCTAGAATTAATGCTCCTCTCCAGATCAGTTCTCCTGGAGAAAATAACCGCTTTGGAGTATGGACTGTATGGCACTGTACTGAAGACTGTAAGAGTGCCTAGTCCCCACTGGTGGGGGATGGGGGTTAGGGTCATCAGATCCAGTTTGGGAAACCGAGATTTGGGGGTGGAGCCTGGGGAGAACAGGGACCTCAGTGGGTTCTAATGCCATAAAGTCCCCCTTGCAAAGCAGCCATTTCCTCCTGGAGAGCCAGTTTGGTGTTGTGGTTAAGTGCACAGACTCTTATATGGGAGAACCGGATTTGATTCCCCACTCCTCCACTTGCAGCTGCTGGCATGGCCTTGGGTCAGCCATAGCTCTGGCAGAGGTTGTCCTTGAAAGGGCAGCTGCTGTGAGAGCCCTCTCAGCCCCACCCACCTAATAGGGTGTCTGTTGTGGGGGAGGAAGGGAAAGGAGATTGTGAGCCGCTCTGAGGCTCTGCAGAGTGGAGGGCAGGATATAAATCCAATATCTTCTTCATCTTCTTCTGGGGAACTGATCACTGTAGCCTGGAGAGGAGCTGTTATTCCAGGGGACCCCCCAGGTCCCATCTGGAGTCTGGTAGCCTTAATTGTACCCCACTGAGGTCCCTGTTCTCTGCAGGTTCCACTCCCAAATCTCCAGGAGCTTCCCGGCCTGGAGCTGGCAACCCTACCCACTAACTCCTTGTGTATATAGATCCAAACGGGCAGCAGTTGAACAAAGCAGGAGTCAAGTTGGTCTGAAGCAGTTGAACAAAGCAGGAGTCAAGTGGCACCTTGAAGACCAACCAAGTTTTATTCGGAATGTAAGCTTTTGTGTGCTAAAAGCACGCTTCCTCAGACGAGGGAATAAGGTGCAGTGGGCTGAAATAGATGTAGTTGGTGGGCTAAGACGGCAAACTGATACAAAGCTGGGGTCACATGGTGGACACACACACACACATCTGCCGTAGAGTCCATCAGACCGTTCATCCATTTAATCCACTATCAGGCCTTGAATTCAGCAGGAGCACACAGGAGCACAGCTCCTGAACCTTTCTGAGGGTTCCCCCTCCTCCTCCCCACCTACCTGCCTTGTCCATTGAATAGTAGGTGCAGCTGCATAACAATCCCTGGATGAGCTCCGCCACCTATTTTTCTACAAAACGACCCCTGCCCACTATCATCTATTGCGACAGGCAAGGGCTCCCCAGAGCGGAGGTCTTCCCTAGTCCCACTGCCTGACTCCTAACTGGATCCTGGGATCCCATACGAAGTTGGGAGGTGGATCACTTTTCTCCAGGTTTTCTTCTTAGCCTTAGGGGTTTGGGCCTGTGTCTCTCCTGACAGCTGTTTCATGGACACTGTCTTAGGCTGCCGTTTTTATGCCCCTGGTAGGTTACTGGATGGCTTCATGGCTGTTTTGATGTGGACAGTTTTTATGCTTGCTTTTTTGTGAGCTTATTGTTGTGTTGCCTCTATTTTGTGGGCCGCTATTTTGTGGACTGCCAGTCTGTTCTCCAGATAAAGAAATGGAGAGTTCCCCATGAACCAAGGGGGCAACCTAGGTCAGAATTTCCTGCTCTGGTGCATTGCCTAAAAGGCAGCAATTCTCCCAGAGTTTTTCTCAGTCCTGCTACTCAAGACTTTTCTTGCTGGAGATGCCAGGGACTGTGCCTGACATCTCTAACATCCAAGTACACCATTCACTCTTGAGATGTGCAGCATTTTTGCCATTTTGCAGCTCAAATGCTGGTCCTCTGGAAATACCACTGTCTCGACGTACCCTTTTTGACTGCATGAATGGAAATGTTACTGCTGTGATACGAGTCATAGCAACATTTCGGGATATTCCATAGGATCAGGGGTCATTTTGTAGAAAAAGTGGTGGTGGAGCTCATCCAGGGATTGTCATGCAGCTACACCTACCATTCAATGGACAAGGAGGTGGAACTCTCAGAAGGAGGAGGTGGAACTCTCAGAAAGGTTCAGGAGCTGCACTCCTGTGAGCTCCCACTGAATCTGAGGCTTGCATAGGATGAACTCTCCACCAAAACAGCACCAAGCAGAGGAAACTTCCTCTGGGACGGTGCAAGTGAGTTGTGTTTTGAGTTATCTTTAGGGGAAGGACAGTGGCTCAGTGGTAGAGCATCTACTTGGTAAGCAGAAGGTCCCTCCCCGGCATCTCCAACTCAAAAGGGTCCAGGCAAGTAAGCGTGAAAAACCTCAGCTTGAGACCCTGGAGAGCCGCTGCCAGTCTGCGTAGACAAAACTGACTTTGATGGACCGAGGGTCTGATTCAGTATAAGGCAGCTTCATATTGGGGAGGGACAGTGGCTCAGTGGTAAAACATCTGCTTGGGAAGCAGAAAGTCCCAGGTTCAATCCCCGGCATCTCCAACTCAAAAGGGTCCAGGCAAGTAGGCGTGAAAAACCTCAGCTTGAGACCCTGGAGAGCCGCTGCCAGTCTGAGTAGACAAAACTGACTTTGATGGACTGAGGGTCTGATTCAGTATAAGGCAGCTTCATATTGGGGAGGGACGGTGGCTCAGTGGTAAAACATCTGCTTGGGAAGCAGAAGGTCCCAGGTTCAATCCCCGGCATCTCCAACTCAAAAGGGTCCAGGCAAGTAGGCGTGAAAAACCTCAGCTTGAGATCCTGGAGAGCTGCTGCCAGTCTGAGTAGACTATACTGACTTGGATAGACCGAGGGTCTGATTCAGTAGAAGGCAGCTTCATAGGTTCATATGTATTTCACTTTTCTGGGTTGTTGTTTCCGTGGTGTCAGAGAGGCACAGATTACTGGCAGGCCCACCATGAGACCACACGATGGGACTACCTGAAGAAGCAGTTTTTTTGATGCCATTAAGGATGAGGAGGTAGGAGCAGGCAGGTATTATCCATGGACCCCTTCCATTCTGTTGCATGGCTCCCATTTCTTTCAAGAACAGGGCAAGAATTTTACTGATTGAAATCTTACCCTCACCACACTGATTTGTAAATATACTAAATACTCTGAATCAGGGCACTTTTTGTAGCAGGAACTTCTTTGCATAATAAGGCCACGCACCCCTGATGTAGCCAATCCTCCAAGAGCTTACAGTAGGCCCTGTACTAAGAATCCTGTAAGCTCTTGGAGGATTGGCTATAGCAGGGGGTGTGACCTAATATGCAAAGGAGTTCCTGCTACAAAAAAAGCCCTGCAGTCTGAATCTAAACAAAATTGTTTCTGAGATCCAGGATTAGCTGAAATCTGATTTGATCATTATTCTGGCAGTTTGCTCTCCGTCTGCATTTTCCTTGGATGCAGGAGGGGGGAGGAGTCAGACATGTGCCTGACAAGGGCATTGTCCACCCAGAAGAGTTAGCCCACAATCCTGCCAAACAGAATTATTTTGATTGGTGTTCTGCACACAGCTCTCCTGCTACCCAACTATCATTCCACCAGCTCACTGGCATTAGGCTTATGTTTCTAATTGTAACTGTAATCGTCTGGGCCTAAAATGTGAAAAGAAATTTGGAGGAGGAGAATTTCACAAGCATCCTCAGACAGCAAGTAGGTAAAGCAGGGGGCCACAGAGTTATTCAGATGTGTGTCCATTGTCTGGGCTGGGGGAGGGGGAAGAGATTGTCCAAGCAAGGGAAAGATCTACGTTTTCCTCTTTTTCGGTACAGAAAGGAGCTCTAATTGTCCAGGAGCAAACGCACAGCTTAAAAACAGGTCTGCATAATGGGTTCCTGAGACGATTCCTTTTGCCTATCTACAGAGAGCAAAGGCTAGTTTGCAACGACCACTTTTCTGAATCATGGTTCTCACTGCAGATTAATTCAGGTGAGCAAGAAGGAAGATGAGACCTTGACTCTCCGAAGATGCTCAAAGAGGCATCTCACTCTGCTCTTCACTCCAGGAATTAAAAGGGCTTTGATGGTTCTCTCCCAGGAGGGGGGCTACTCAAAGATGCCAAGAGTGCTTCGGAGCAATTAAAGCCAATTTGGGGATGAATGAGTCAGAGCCGCAGAGGCCCTGAGCAGGAATGCGGCAACTAGCAGCAGCAGCTGCAGGTCGAAGCAGCCTCAGTCCCCATCCTTTGGGGCAAAGCCTGCAAAAACCAGGGTGAGCTCCATTGCCAGGCCAGAGTGCCCTGGTGGTAAGTTTGGGAGCTCTGGGTTGGGAAATACCTGGAAATTTGAGGGAGGTGGAACCAGGGGAGGGTGAGTTTTGGGGAGGGACCTCAGCAAGACACAGAGGAGGAGGGGGAGGAGGAGAGTTGGTTTTTATATCCTGCTTTTTTCTACCCTAGAGCCCCAAGGCGCAGAGTGTTAAAGCTGCAGTACTGCAGTTGGAGCCCTCTGTTCACGAACTGAGTTCGATCCCAGCAGAAGCTGAGTTTTCAGGAAGCTGGCTAGAGGTCGACTCAGCCTTCCATCCTTCCGAGGTCGGTAAAACGAGTACCCAGCTTGCTGGGGGGAAAGTGTAGATGACTGGAGAAGGCAATGGCAAACCACCCCGTAAAAATGTTGTGAAAGCAGCGTCACCCCAGAGTCGGAAATGACTGATGCTTGCACAGGGGATCTCTCCTTTCCTTTTTCTACCCCAAAGAGTCTCCAAGTGACTTACAATTGCCTTCCTCTCCCCGCAACAGGCACCTTATGAGGCCGGTGGGGCTGAGAGAGTTCTGAGAGAATGGTGACTGGTCCACGGTCACCCAGCAGGCTTCATGTAGAGGAGGGAGAAATCAAAGCTGGTTCTCTGGATTAGAGTCCACCACTCTTAACCGCTATACCATGTTGGCCCTTCAAAGCACCCATTTTCTCCAAGAAGACTGATCTCTGTCATCTGGAGATCAACTATAATATCAGAAGAAGAAGATGATATCGGATTTATATCCCGCTCTATACTCTGAATCTCAGAGTCTCAGAGCAGACACAATATCCTTTACCTCCCCCCCCCCCACAACAGACACCCTGTGAGGTAGGTGGGGCTGAAGGAGCTCTTACAGCAGCTGCCCTTTCAAAGACAACTCCTACGAGAGCTATGGCTGACCCAAGGCCATTCCAGCAGCTGCAAGTGGAGGTGTGGGGAATCGAACCCAGTGTCCCAAACTGGCTCTCCGGGCCCCACTGGAAGATCTCCAGGCCCACCTGGAGGCTGATCATTCTACCTGATGGTGGAGTGCAAGGGAAGTAGGAAAGGGCTCACCCACAGAGATGTTCATGTCATATTTATCAATTTCTTGCATTTAGCAGTGAGATCAATGATGTCACTGACACTGGCCACTTTCGCACATGTTAGATAATGCACTTCAGTGGTTGTTGCAAGAGGATTTTCATGTTCCACGCAAGAAAATGCACTTGCAAACGATCACCAGATTGCATGGAAAATGCATTATCCAACGTAAAAGCAGCCACTGTCGGATTACATGTTCTATGCAAACGGGGGTCATCGCTTTGAAACTGTACCCTGCCTCCCAGACACCCACACACCACAATGCTCTCGGCTTCAATAGCAATGGAAATCTCCTTACCAAAGGGTGCAATGCTGTGGCCCCTGCTTTTTCTTGCCCAGCCATCTAGATACCATCAGCGGCATCAACAGGGCATAAATCTTGGTTGGTGTCCCCATTGTCTTTCCTCCCACCCCTCTCCCATCCAAGGATGGCCCTTCCGGAGCCGGCCGGGGGTCTGGAGTGGAAGCGCTGCATGGAATGGTTTGGCTGTGTGGGGGGGGGGGGGTGGATCCCCGCCTTGAGAGAGCCTTGCCGTGTTTGACTGGAGGCGTCCTGGCTGGCAGCTGTCCAGTCCCTGAAACCAACAGGCTGACAGACGGGACGCCATCTGGGCCCTCCTCGAAAATGACTGTAGGCAGAGGAAGAAATCTGCGTCTCACTGGCAGCCATCACACTCTTGTGCCAGTTGGCTTCGCTCTATGTAAATTTATGTAAATTCAGTTGCCCTCCCCCTTTTCTATTAGGTGGTACTGGCAAACGTCCTGCTTCCCTTTCTTCTGGTGGGAAGCTTCTCTTCGCGTTGGGGGAAAGTCAAACAGGAGGGAAGGGGAAATGTGGGTGGGTGTCACTTCCGACACAGGGCAACCCTCTCAGCTCATGTCCTCCAAGACGTCCTCTCCTTCACGGCCTTCCTTAGGCCTTGCAAACTGAGGCCCACTGTGGCTTCCTTGATGAAGTCCGTCCATCTCAGGTTGGCTCTTCCTCTTTTCCCCCTGCCTCCAACTTTCCCTAGCAGAAGAGTCTTTCCCAGTCACTTTGGTGTTCTCAGAGCATAGCTAAAGTACGGCAGCCTCTGTTTAGCTTCTAGGGAGAGTTCAGGCTTGGTTTTATTGAGAACCCATTTATTTGACTGGGGGAGGGAAGTCCATGGTCTCCAGAATCTATAATCCACAAGGGGAAATAGCCACCCTCAAGCTGAGCAACTTGAGGTATTAACACCGTTTGCAAAGGGAATGGATGGAACCTGAGGACAACAGTGCCCAGCAGAGGCTATGTTAGGCCGTGACACTTGGCTACTTCTCTCAGGCTTAGAAGATGAACAGGACTCCTCTGGGGCTTTTTTCTGGCACTTTCCAGCAGAGAGTTCCTGTCCCCGGTATGTTTACGGCTGGCCTAGCAGCAGGGCACCCCCTCCAGTTGCCTCTCCGACTGGCATCTGTTCACAGGCAATCTCTGGAGATTTGGGGGCAGTGTGTGGGGACAGTGGCCTTTGGGGCAGGGAGGGAAACCAGTGGAGATGTCATTCCATAGAGACCACCACCCTCAGCAGCTGCCTTTTCTACCAGGGAAACTGATCTCAGTTGTCTGGAGATGAGAAGCCTCATCTTCTTTGTCCTCTGATGAAGAAGAAGACATTGGATTTATATCCCGCCCTCCACTCTGAATCTCAGAGCAGCTCACAAACTCCTTTATCTTCCCCACAACAGGCACCCTGTGAGGTGGGTGAGGCTTAGAGGGCTCTCACAACAGCTGCCCTTTCAAGGACAACCTCTGCCAGAGCTATGGCTGACCCAAGGCCATTCCAGCAGTGCAAGCGGAGGAGTGGGGAATCAAACCCAGTTCTCCCAGAGAAGAGTCCGCACACTTCACCACTACACCAAACTGGCTCTCTGAAGACCTTAACAAGAACTTGCTGTTTCCTGTTACTGATATCTCACGGATGCCTTTTGTCTTTTCCTTCTGTATTCTTATCCACATTAATTTTATTGTTTTTCTATTGCATTTTACATTGCTCATTTTTAATGTAGATCCGCTTTGACTCATGTGATAGGCTTTGATGGATTATAGTGCCATCCTTTCATTGTCTCCTTATGTACCTTTGAAGCGACTGCAGTTTCTCTCCCACACCCCTTTCCCCCAAATGTTTTGCTATTAAACTCCCTGGTGCTTGGTTCTGCTCTTTCCTTTGTAATGCTGGTCCTTTCAAGAATGGTCCAAGTTTTGACTTTCTGGACCCAGGATGGGCATCGCTAGTCTGTAGTCTTAGGCAGGGAGCCAACATGTGCCAGTTGGCTTTGACCAGGGCAACATTTGGGCCACAGGAGCCAGGGCTTGCCTCTTTGCAAACGATGCATTGGCTCGCACACCTGGTCTGCCCGACTCACAGCTCCTGGTGATGGGAGGTCCCATCAAGTCACACCTGACTTACGGCGACCCCAGAAGGTTTTCAAGGCAAGAGACGTTCAGAGGAGGTTTGCCATTATCAGCTTCTGGGCTGCAGTGCTGGACTTCCTTGGTGGTCTTTCATCCAAATGTTAACCACGGCTGACCCTGCTTAACTTTTGAGATCTGACGACATCAGGCTAGCCTGGGCCATCCATAGGATTACCAGTCTCCAGATGGCACCTGGAGATCTCTCCTATTACAATTGATCTTCAGTTGACCCAGATCAGTGTCCCTGGAGAAAATGGCTGCTTTGCAGGGGGGGTTCTGTAGAGCAGGGGTGGCCAACGGTAGCTCTCCAGATGTTTTTTTCCTACAACTTCCATCAGCCCCAGCCAGCATGGGAGTTGTAGGCAAAAAACATCTGGAGAGCTATCAATGGCCACCCCTGCTCTGGAGCACTATATCCTGCTGAGATCCCTCCCCTCCCCAAACCCCACCCTCCAGGTTCCACCCCCAAAAGTCTACAGGTGTTTCCCAACCCAGAACTGGCAATCCTAGCCATCCAGGTAAACCTTCCCTTGCAGATGGAACTAGTACAGCTGGGGTTGCCAACTCTGGGTTCTGAAACACCTGGAGATGTGATGCTGGAGCCTGGAGGGAGGGGAATGACCTTGGTAGGGTGTAGCATGCCATGAAGTTCACTTTCTGAAGCAGCCATTTTTTCCAGAAGGCAGGACCAGGACCAATGGGTTGGAATTAAATCAAAAGAGTTTCCGGCTCAACATTAGGAAGAACTTCCTGACCGTTGGAGCGGTTCCTCAGTGGAACAGGCTTCCTCAGGAGGTGAGGGGCTCTCCTTCCTCGGAGGTTTTTAGGCAGAGGCTGGATGGCCATCTGACAGCGATGAAGATCCTGTGAATTTAGGGGGAGGTTTTTGTGAATTTAGAGCGGTTCCTCAGTGGAACAGGCTTCCTCGGGAGGTGGGGGGCTCTCCTTCCTCAGAGGTTTTTAGGCAGAGGCTGGATGCCCATCTGACAGCAATGAAGATCCTGTGAATTTAGGGGGAGGTTTTTGTGAATTTAGAGCAGTTCCTCAGTGGAACAGGCTTCCTCGGGAGGTGGGGGGCTCTCCTTCCTCGGAGGTTTTTAGGCAGAGGCAGAGCGATGAAGATGAAGATCCTGTGAATTTAGAGGGAGGTGTTGGTGAGTTTCCTGCATTGTGCAGGGGGTTGGACTAGATGACCCTGGCAGTCCCTTCCAACTCTATGATTCTAAGTGGAATAAATGTTTTAAATAAATGATGATTTATGTAGTCTGGAGGTCAGCTGTAATTCTGGGAGATCTCCAGTCCCCACCTGGAGGCTGACAACTCTAAGTACAGCCCAAATGTGAGTTTAGTAACTGAGATGGTTCTCTGTACCCACAAACGGCCTACAGGTCTGATCCGTGATAATTATTGCATCCTGTCAGTTCTGCATACGGTTGCCAACCCTGGGTTGGGAAATACCTGGAGATTTTGGGGGTAGAGCCTGGGGAAGGGGCCCAGTGGAGTATAGTGCCATCAAGTCCACCCTCCAAGATGTCCATTTTCTCCAGGGCAACTGATCTCTGTTGCCTGGAGAGTGATTCTAATTCTAGAAGATCTCCAGCACCCAGCTGGAGACTGGCAACCCTACTTCTGCAGACTGTTGTTGTTTGAATGAATCAGCCTTTGTTGGGTCTTCTTCCTGGGTAGAGAAGAGAGCATCGTGCAAACACCGGTGCAAGAATATCCTGACACGAGGCTTTGGGTGGGTCCAGCAAAGGGTATCCAGAAATATTTCAGAGTGTAACCAATGGCACAGCAGATTTTGAGTTGTGTCAATTATGGGAAACTGCCGGGCGCCCTCCTGCTGGTTTATTTGTGCTGATGCTGAGCTGTTATTGCCTACTCAGAGAGACTGTCTGTCCCCGTGACTTCTGCCTTGCACAGTGAGAAAATATGCAAACAATTGCAAGGTCTCCAAAGATTCTGTCACCAGCCTCGAAGTCCCGCAGAGATGATTGGCTCCAAAGAAGGGATAAACCTGCTGCCCATATGCCAGTGGCAATTCAGAAGCCTATCCAGGGAACACAGAAAAAGCTGAAGGGATCAGACCGCTCTGCGAGTGGCTGCACCCAGACTAGACCTGGCATATGTCTCCTCCTCAGGGGAGGGGAAACACTAGAATCCGGAGGGCGGCAAGCCAGAAGCTCCATTCTGCTGACCACCCAAAAGCAGAAGGTCAACCCCCTTTTTGAGCAGCAAAAGTGCTGCAAACCTGCCCTGTCCTTTTTGAATACACAGGAAGTATCCTGCCAAATAAGCTTCAGCGGCTTACGAACAGCTGAACTGCTTGATGAAAAACGGTTCCCTGCTTGTGACCGGAGTGCCAAATGTAACCTGAATTAGCAGGTGTTTGAGCATCCCTAGTTGCCGGATTAAACCAGGATCCTCGTAAATCCTTGAGGCATGAATTCTTAAAATCCTTAGGTTGCGCTCAAACAAACTCTGGTTGATGAAAGAGTCCAGGCTCTATTAAGGCTCTCATTGATGTTCAGTGCTCCTCCCCCCCACACACACACCTCAAGTGTTGCACATCCCAAGACAGGTGATGACTTGGAGCTTTCCCGCCTTCTTATTTCCTGCCGCCTTATTGCTTCCTGCTTGCTAAATTCTGGTTTCTTGAGGGGAAGGGGGCTGTCTGTTCCACATGTGTTTTACTCCCTCTAGTGGTCAAATCAAAATTACATAGGTTTATAGATAATAGTGAGTAGTTGTGTCTGTAGGGGTAAAAAACATCAAGAGTACTGTAGCACCTTAAAGACGGACAGAATTTGTGGCAGGATGCTACTGGACTCTTGCTCTTTTCTATGTAGATTTATGTCCAGCATATCTCCCTACAGATTTAAACAGCAGGTTTCTATGCCAGACGTAAACCAATGTAATATCAAATTGACCACTAGAAGAAGACGGCATTGGATTTATATTCCGCCCTCCACTCAGGGTCCCAGAGAGGCTCACAATCTCCTTTACCTTCCTCCCCCACAACAGACACCCTGTGAGGTGGGTGGGGCTGAGAGAGCTCTCCCAGAAGCTGCCCTTTCAAGGATAACTCTTCCGAGAGCTATGGCTGACCCAAGGCCATCCCAGCAGCTGCAAATGGAAGAGTGGGGAATCAAACTCAGTACTCCCAGATAACGTCCGCACACTTAACCACTACACCAAACTGGCTCTCAGAGAGCAAAACCACATGTGGAATGGGGGGGGGGAGAACCCAAAGAAACAGAATCTTACAAGCGAGCAAAATGAGGAAGTGGGGAAGCCCTTTGTATCCTCTGAGCATCTTCGTGATGCTGTGGGGCTTCACATGCCCCAGACTAGAAAAAGACACATCTGCAGGATGGGGTCACTCTAAAGGAGACGATGTCCTTTGCAGCTGGTCTAAGAGCAGCCCTGCAGAGAACATATTCTGCATGGTTCTGCCTTTTCACTTTATAGAGGAAGGTGGGGTGGGCCTATGCTTGAATTCAAAAATGTGGGTACCTGGAGGAAGTATGTTGCATTTGCACATTAAGCCCTTATACCTAGCGCATGGCAGCGGCTGGAGGTGGTGGCTTTTCTCATTTGTACCGTACTGTGATAAATGTTGCATTTTAATGGACGATTTGATATTTCTGATGGTTTTATTGGATGTCCTATTAATATCTGTAAAACCATCTTGAATGTGTTGGCATAAAAAACATGACGGGGAGAGGGTGTTCCAGCTTCTTCCACACTTGCTCAACAGCCAGAATAACTTTTCCGATTAATATTTCAGCAACTGTTTAATATTGGAGGAGTTAAACTCTTTTGGTGCTTGTTAAGTGGGGCGTTGATGCACAGGCAGGGGCTGTGCTGGAGGGCCAGCAGCTGAGGCTGCCCAGAACCCACTTCAGGGCTTCGGAGAGCCTGGCTGGATGGGCAAGCGGCTCAAGAGGGCTCTCCTGGCAGGCTCACACCAGCCGGCTTGGATTTCCCAGGGCCCGGCTTCTATCTCAGCCCTCAACGTGGGGCTGTGAGATCATACAAGGGCTGTTGGGCTGTCCTCCTGTCCATCTGTCTGGAAATGTTCTGCAGAGACCGCCCTGCAATGATGCTTATCTTACCAGGGCTGGGCTTGGCTCCCTTGGTGCAATTGGATGCAGGCTCAAAGGCTATCCCCTCTAAGGGGCTGCCTGTCCCTAGACCAGGGGTGAGGAACCTTTGTCCCGAGGGCTGTATGCAGCCCTTGAGGTCACTTGGTGTGGCCCTCAGGGACTGATGGGCCGAACTGAGCCATGTGGCAGCCTCCCTGGGGCCTGGCTGGCCAGCGAGGATCATGGGGCCCAGCCATGCAGTGCAGCAGCCTTCCCAGGGCCAGGCAGGGATCACAGGGCCCAGATGTACTGTGCGGCAGCCTCCCTGGGGCCTGGCTGGCCGGCCAGCCAGAATTGCTGCAGGGCCTGGAAAAGTTACTGTCACAGTTCAGTTTGCACTTGATTCTCCCAGATGGTGTGGCCTAATATGCTAATGAGTGTGTGACCTAATATGCTAATATTAGGGGATGTGGTCTAATATGCTACTGAGTTCCTGCTGGGCTTTTTCTACAAAAAAGCCCTGGACCTATGCATTTGCCTAGGGTGGGGGGCCGGATGTGTGTGTGTGTGTGTGTGCACCAGATTAGGCTCTCCCCACATGATTTCAAATAGAAAAACAATTGTTTGTATTAATTTTGCTGGCCTGAATCATTCTCCCTTGGCGGAGCACTGTTTTTTAAGTTGATAATCTTTTATGGCCCGCAAATGATGTTATAAATATCCATATGGCCCTTGGCAGAAAAAAGGTTCCCCACCCCTGCCCTAGATGAAGAAGAAGACATTGGATTTATATCCCGCCCTCCACTCCGAAGAGTCTCAGAGTGGCTCACAATCTCCTTTACCTTCCTCCCCCACAACAGACACCCTGTGAGGTGGGTGGGGCTGGAGAGGGCTCTCCCAGAAGCTGCCCTTTCAAGGACAACCTCTGCCAGAGCTATGGCTGACCCAAGGCCATGCCAGCAGGTGCAAGTGGAGGAGTGGGGGATCAAACCCGGTTCTCCCAGATAAGAGTCCGCACACTTCACCACTACACCAAACTGGCTCTCCTGTGCCTTCAGCTGCCTGCGTCACAGCCCACCTTTCAATACATCTGCAGCTCACCCTCCAGTGCTGCCCCTCCCTGCTGTGGGAAAGGCCTCCTGAAAAGGTGCAAAGGGCACCCCATTGGCAGCTTGGAGCAAAGCACATGAGGCATTGGCTTTTCTGCCGGGCATTCTGTTGATGCTGGGTGCTTTCCTGCTCATGGTCTGCCTGATGTAGTCTCTGGCTGAGGTGCTGATTTTTACTGACACTGTGCTCAGTGCTAGGGTTGCCAACTCTGGGTTGGGAAATTCCTGGAGATTTGAGGGTAGAGTCTGAGGAAGGGGGGAACCTCAGTGAGGTATTATGGCATAGGGTCCCCTCTCCAGATTTTCTCCTGGGGAACTGATCTCTATAGCCTGAGGGGTTGGTTGTAATTCCAGGAGATCTCCAGGCCCTACCTGAAGATTACGAAACTGACTACACTAAACCTACTGGTTACTGTGACCAAAATTCCTAAATTCTCATTACATTTATTATAATAAAGACAGGTAAATCAATAATTACATATTGTAACAGACTTACAAAGGTATCTGAAAAAATCCCTTCGTGACAGTCCAGATTCCGGTATGGACTTCAATGCCATGAAGTTGGAATTTCTTGAATCCCATGAAAGATTTCATCCTAATGCGACAGGATGGCCAGTATTCCACTTCCCGTTTCAATAAAAAATTTTCCTCAGGCACGGGATTTAGAACAATTCCATAATGTCATTAAAGATAGATAGATGATAGATAGATAGATAGATAGATAGATAGATAGATAGATAGATAGATAGATAGATAGATAGATAGATAGATAGATAGATAAATTTATTGTCATTGTTTTCAACAAAAAGAGAGCAACGAAATGAGGTGCTCTTCCACAAAACATACCAACACATCAAACACACATATTCATATTCATACCATTTAAATACATCTAAAACCATTATAACCATTAAAACCATTTAAATACATCTAAAACAGATAAACATTCATAAAACCATTAAAACCATTTAAATATATCTAAAACAGATAATCCTTCATAACCCTGCATTTAGCCTAACCACAGCACTTGGATAGAAACTGTCCTTAAATCTGTTTGTCCTAGCCTTCAACACTCTGTATCGTCTACCTGACGGTAAGATCTCAAATAGCAAATGACCCGGATGTGAAGGGTCCCTTAGGATCATCTGTATCTTCCTTTTACATCCCATATTATACAGATCCACCAATTAGACATCATTTCTAAGCCTCGAGCCATCTGAGCATTTTGCCAGTGAGAAAATGAAGATGAGGACGTTATGTCCTATATGAGCTTTGTCTTCGAAATGATGCTCTAAGAGAAGGTTGGCCAAGTAGACAAAAGCCTGAGGCCAAAGGTCATTAAAATATAGGTCCCAAGGAGGTCTCCAGGGAGAACTGCAGCTGTTGCAGATCCCAGAAACAAGACGCTTACATTTAAATAGTCACACTTCCTTTAAAAGGGGGGGAAAGCTCTTCGTTTGCATGAAAGCCAAGAATCATTGAGCCTCACTTTGTCAGCCCAGCCCTATGGCCCTCATTATACCAGCGGCTGCCACCTCGGAGGGGGGGTGGGAGAGGTGCAAGTAAATCCCAATTGTGAGCCTCTGTTCACTCTGCAGTGCCCTGGGAGCCAGGCCTGGGGAACTTGCTGGGACCCTGGCACAACAGCACTGCTACTGGCTCCTACTGCCCAGGCAACTCTGAAGCTCCACATGGCCACGCTTCACCCCACAGATAGCTGGCCCTTAACAACGGTGGGAGAAGGGGAGGCAAAATCCTCACACCAGAGGACATCATGTCAGCTGCCTGCACTGAAGTCACTACTAGAGCTGCCCACACCACCCACCCTTTCCTCAACAGCACCAGATGGCACATGCAGAGTGTTTGCAAGGGAGTAGGTGGGGAAATGGTGAGTTGGTGGGCGGCAAAGGAGTCTCCCACAGGCAGCAGCAACAGGGGGACTCTCCCAGAATGCCACAGATCCAGCAGCTGCCCACGATAGAGAAGCACCTGTCGCATTCAGGAGCCCTGACAAAGGAAAATGCCAGCAGCCATGACTGGTGCCAAGCCCTGAGGCCAGTTGGCATCACACACAGGCAGTGCCCCGTGTCCCACGCCAGAGCTGCTCAAGGCCTCACCAACCACAGCAAGCCTCCCTGTACGTTTGCCACCTGGCACAGCCTCAAGGAGCTGACTGACTGGTTTCCGTTATATATAGCTGGCTGTTCTACCCCGTGGGGACCCCAAAGCAGCTTGCGTTGATTTCTCCCTGGTTGGTCCTCCCAACAACCCAATGAGGGTGATTAGGCTGAGAGCATGCGATTGACCCAAGGTCACCCAGTAAGCTCCCATGGCAGAGTGGGGATTCGAACCTGGGCCACCCAGATCCTAGTCTGGCACTGTAATGGTGGATTCTTCACCCAAAGGGTGATTAACACGTGGAATTCACTGCCACAGGAGGTGGTGGTAACTATAAGTATAGCCAGCTTCAAGAAGGGATTGGATAAACATATGGAGCAGAGGTCCATCAGTGGCTGTTAGCCACAGAGTATTGTTGGAACTCTCTGTCTGGGGCAGTGATGTTCTGTGTTCTTGGTGCTTGGGGGGGCACAGTGGGTGGGCTTCTAGTGTCCTGGCCCCACTGATGGGCCTCCTGATGGCAATTGGGGGGGGGGTTGGGCCACTGTGTGACACAGAGTGTTGGACTGGATGGGCCACTGACCTGATCCAACATGGCTTCTCTTATGTTCTTATGAGACACAGAGTGTTGGACTGGATGGGTCATTGGCCTGATCCAACATGGCTTCTCTTATGTTCTTATGAGACACAGAGTGTTGGACTGGATGGGCCATTGGCCTGATCCAACATGGCTTCTCTTATGTTCTTATGTGACACAGAGTGTTGGACTGGATGGGCCATTGGCCTGACCCAACATGGCTTCTCTTATGTTCTTATGTGACACAGAGTGTTGGACTGGATGGGCCACTGGCCTGATCCAACATGGCTTCTCTTATGTTCTTATGTGACACAGAGTGTTGGACTGGATGGGCCATTGGCCTGATCCAACATGGCTTCTCTTATGTTCTTATATGTGCAATGGATGGAGAGGACCCAGGACCCCATGGACACATTCATCCAGCCAGGGCAACTCCTTCGCTCAGGATGCAGTTGAAGGTCAGACTTTAGGAAGCCCCAAGCTGGCCTTGAGCAGCAGTGCTTGATGAGAAGGGAGAATACAGGAGGGCTGCCAGGTAGGAGGCAGGGTTCCCAGATCCAGGTTGGGAAATGCCTGGAGATTTGGGGGTGGAGCCTGGGGAAGACAGGGACTTGTATGCCACAGAGCTCACACCCCAAAGCATCCATTTGCTCCAGGGAAACTGATCTCTGTAGTCTGGTGATGAGCTGTAATTCCAGGGGATCCCCAGGTCACACTTGGAGGTTGGCATCTCAGAAGGCAGACCTCTGTTTTCCATCACCCTTTCTCCTCCCCTTGCCATTGTCACATGGCATACATGCCATGGTCTATTTGTCCACAATGCTGAACATTTGGCACCTCTGCCCCCTTGCCCAAGTCTCTCTTGCAAACCTGGGAGAAACTGCAAGCAAGGAGGGTGCCTTCTGGGACCCTAGGTGTCTGAGTGCTCTGCATGCCCAGGAGTGCTTCAGGAAGAGAACTGCCAGCGTTTCAGAGTGCTTTCAGGCAAGGGCATCCCCTCCTGTAGGAGCCAGTTTGGTCTAGGGATTATGAGCACAGACTCTAATCTGGGAGAACTCCTCCATGTGCAACTGCACAACAAGATCCAGGGCTTTCTCGGTGGCAGCACCAGAATTTTGGAACACCCTCCCAGAAGCTATAAGGGCCCTGCGGGATTTGTCGGCGTTCCGCAGGGCCTGTAAGACCGAACTATTTAAACAGGCTTTTCTGGTTGATTGAAAATGGGCTGCCACCGGACATCCTACAGAAGCTGGCGATCATAGTCAGAAGCCAATACCGCCAGACTGGACTGAGACAGCGCAAATAGTTTTTAAATTGATAAGTAAATTATGGTTTTATATGTTTTACTGAATTGATTGTTTTTAAGATGTTGTAAGCCGCCCTGAGTCCGCTTGCGGAGAGGGCGGGATATAAATGTAAAGTAATAAATAAATAAACTGCTGGAATGATCTTGGAGCAGTCAGAACTCTGTCAGAACTGTTTTCTCAAGAGCAGTTCTCTCTCAGCCCCACCAACCTCACAGGATGTCTGTTGTGGGAAGAGGAAGGGAAGGAGATTGTAAGCTGCTCTGAGACTCCCAGTGAAGGGCAGGGAATAAACCCAATCTCCTCCTCCTTCTCCTCCTCCTCATGGACCTCCCTGGTTTCCTTTATCCTTACCATCCCTCAGGTTAAGAGGTAGAGCTGGCATTCCTTGTCAGTATTCAGGTGTAGGGTTGCCAACTCTGAGTTGGTACAATCCTGGAGATTTGAGGGGAGCCTGGGGAGGGCTGTGTTTGGGGACGGACCTCAGTGAGGTAAAATGCCATGGAATTTACCTTCCAGAGAAGCCATTTTCTTCAGGGGAAACCAGTCTCTGCAGTCTTGAGTTCATCATTCCAGGAAACTGCCAGGCCCTGCCTGGATAAAGCTGTGCTTCTTCCTCCAAGACGGAAAGCAAGTCCTTGACGTCCTGTCCCAGCCATCGTGTCCTGCTGTGTTGCTCTCCATCTGCCTAATCTTTCTGCCTAATAGCCCTCTTGGCCACAGAAGATGCTGCTGATGTGTAAATGAGATTCATCTCTCATCTATTTCCATTCTCCTCCAACACATTTGGAAGTCGTGAAGTAAACACTTTCTTCCTGCCCACATCTCATTAGGAACCCACAGCAATGGTCCTGAATCCCAAGGCTGATTTGCAGAAATCCTGTTTGTGGAGGGAGGCAGGCACGCATCCACTTCCCACCAAGCAACACAGTATGTACAAAATCCGTACTTGTGTATAGGGATATGCACTTTAGGGAAGAAAAAAAAAAGGTATTTGCCAGATCCAGATATGAGGGAGCTGAAAAATATTAGTCTTCTCAGTTATAACAAACTATATGTATGGTACATGTTAAAAGGTGAATTAGTTGGATGGGGGGGAAATCCTGAGAAACAAATGCCCTCTTTTTGGCCCAGGCTTATAACAATAGAGTGATTAACAGACATTCTCACATTTTGACATATTGCTGTTTTATTGCTTTCTCATGCTCAAAGGTTTGCTCAATTTGTTAATTTTACTATTCTGTCATTGGCCTGAGTTTGATCTCCGGTGAAAGTTGGGTTTTCAGGTAGCCAGCTCAAGGTTGACTCAGCCTTCCATCCTTCCGAGGTCGGTCAAATGAGTCCCCAGCTTGCTAGGGGGGGGAGTGTAGATGACTGGGGAAGGCAATGGCAAACCACCCCGTAAAAAGTCTGTTGTGAAAACATTGTGAAAGCAACGTCACCCCAGAGTCGGAAACGACTGGTGCTTGCACAGGAGACCTTTGCTTTCCCATTGGATCTTAAATTTTGCATTCTAAACCACCGCCTACCAGCTATATGTAGGTCTGCTCACTGGACCTGATTCCTTGTCTCATGAAATATGCTTAGAGCACACAAAAGCCTACGTTCTGAATAAAACTTTGTTGGTCCTAAAGGTTTGACTTGACTCCTTCTTTGTTCTACTGCTTTAGACCAACACGGCTGCCCACTTGGATCTATTTACTCAGTTATCTGGATTCCAAATACTTGTTTGGTATTCATATCAGAGTTTTTTTCTTGGTTTCCAATATTATTCAGCTCCATTATTCTCTATGGGGGATCTTTCCAGAGGGTTGGAAGGGCTGGTGGTTTTTTTTTAGCAAACTACACCAAATTACTGCAAAACTGCTGGTACCCAATCTTTACATAATCCCCAAGTTTTGCATACCATTTCCTGGCATTCTGAAAAATCTCAGATACGATCCAGAGACCCGGATATATCCAGAAAATACAATTAAGGGGGTTTTTTACCCCCCAGATATATATATTCAGGCCTCAGATTCAGTGGGAGCTCACAGGAGCACAGTTCCTGAACCTTTCTGAGAGTTCCACCTCCTCATTCTGAGAGTTCCACCTCCTTATCCATTGAATAGTATGTGCAGCGGCATAACAATCCCTGGATGAGCTCCACCACATACTTTTCTACAAAATGACCACTGTATATATTTGGATCAGATATGAGCAAACTTAGGAGGATGGTGGAAGATAGAAGGGCCTGACATGATGTGGTTCATGGGGTCGCAAAGAGTTGGGCTCAACTGTGTGACTGAACAACAACAACAACAACATCCAAATACTTGTCTATCCCTCATGGTTCAACCATTTCTCCAAGGCATTCAATGTGACCAAGTACATACCCCATGTCAAGCTCATGACAACTTTGGGAGAGATATTATGGTGAATGAGTGGGTCAAGACCCTCCCCCCTCATTGAGCTTCATTGTGGAGACCTGAACCCCAAACCTCTCTGGTCTAAGTCCTCACACTACCACACTGGCTCCAAAAAAAAAACCCTGCTGGAAGGATCACTTGGGTGCCTTGTGGGTAGAGGAGTTCACACAGATGCTGAGGGCAGATTAAATGCATTGAGTGTGATGGGGAAGGGGATGGTGACCATCTACCCCTCCACCACCCCCGCACATGTACAGGGCTTCTTCTGGCCAAGCCTCATGAACAGATCTTGAGTCTGTCAGTGGTTTTCTTATTGTCCCTGCTGGCATTGATTGATGAGTGGAAATGGCTGAGCTCATCATAAGAAATGCTACACTTTCCAGGGAAAATGCTTCTTTTAGGTTTTCCCCTCATTTACGGGCGAGAAGCCAGAGGGCAAGAGCTGCCAGGAGGCTGCAGCCTGATCAGCTGCCCAGCAGAACTGCCTCCAGCTCCAGAGCAATGGGACTAATGACGTCCAGATTTACATGATATTCCTTTATCAGTTCGGTTTCCGTGATCTCCTGCTTTCGCTTTGGAAGCCAAAGAACTCCCACTTCAATACCCAAAACTCTAAAAGGTTAGTTTTATATAACGCACCATGAAGCAAAGCCTTACTCACAGTGCTGGGGAAGAAGAAGAAGAAGAAGAAGAAGAAGAAGAAGAAGAAGAAGAAGAAGAAGAAGAAGAAGAAGAAGAAGAAGAAGAAGAAGAAGAAGAAGAAGAAGAAGAAGAAGAAGAAGAAGAAGAAGAAGAAGAAGAAGAAGAAGAAGAAGAAGAAGAAGAAGAAGAAGAAGAAGAAGAAGAAGAAGACGACGACGACGACGACGACGACGACGACGACGACGATATTGGATTTATACCCAAACCTTCATTCTGAATTTCAGAGTCTCAGAGCGGCTCACAATCTCCTTTACCTTCCTCCCCCACAACAGACACCCTGTGAGGTAGATGAAGATATTGGATTTATATCCCACCCTCCACTCCGAAGAGTCTCAGAGCGGCTCACAATCTCCTTTCCCTTCCTCCCCCACAACAGACACCCTGTGAGGTAGATGAAGATATTGGATTTATATCCCGCCCTCCACTCCGAAGAGTCTCAGAGCGGCTCACAATCTCCTTTACCTTCCTCCCCCACAACAGACACCCTGTGAGGTAGATGAAGATATTGGATTTATATCCCGCCCTCCACTCCGAAGTGTCTCAGAGCGGCTCACAATCTCCTTTACCTTCCTCCCCCACAACAGACACCCTGTGAGGTAGATGAAGATATTGGATTTATATCCCACCCTCCACTCCGAAGAGTCTCAGAGCGGCTCACAATCTCCTTTCCCTTCCTCCCCCACAACAGACACCCTGTGAGGTAGATGAAGATATTGGATTTATATCCCGCCCTCCACTCCGAAGAGTCTCAGAGCGGCTCACAATCTCCTTTACCTTCCTCCCCCACAACAGACACCCTGTGAGGTAGATGAAGATATTGGATTTATATCCCGCCCTCCACTCCGAAGTGTCTCAGAGCGGCTCACAATCTCCTTTACCTTCCTCCCCCACAACAGACACCCTGTGAGGTAGATGAAGATATTGGATTTATATCCCACCCTCCACTCCGAAGAGTCTCAGAGCGGCTCACAATCTCCTTTCCCTTCCTCCCCCACAACAGACACCCTGTGAGGTAGATGAAGATATTGGATTTATATCCCGCCCTCCACTCCGAAGAGTCTCAGAGCGGCTCACAATCTCCTTTACCTTCCTCCCCCACAACAGACACCCTGTGAGGTAGATGAAGATATTGGATTTATATCCCGCCCTCCACTCCGAAGTGTCTCAGAGCGGCTCACAATCTCCTTTACCTTCCTCCCCCACAACAGACACCCTGTGAGGTAGATGAAGATATTGGATTTATATCCCACCCTCCACTCCGAAGAGTCTCAGAGCGGCTCACAATCTCCTTTACCTTCCTCCCCCACAACAGACACCCTGTGAGGTAGATGAAGATATTGGATTTATATCCCGCCCTCCACTCCGAAGAGTCTCAGAGCGGCTCACAATCTCCTTTCCCTTCCTCCCCCACAACAGACACCCTGTGAGGTAGATGAAGATATTGGATTTATATCCCACCCTCCACTCCGAAGAGTCTCAGAGCGGCTCACAATCTCCTTTACCTTCCCCCCTCCCACAACAGACACCCTGTGAAGTAGATGAAGATATTGGATTTATATCCCACCCTCCACTCCAAAGAGTCTCAGAGCGGCTCACAATCTCCTTAACCTTCCTCCCCCATAAGAGACACCCTGTGAGGTAGATGAAGATATTGGATTTATATCCCACCCTCCACTCCGAAGAGTCTCAGAGTGGCTCACAATCTCCTTTACCTTCCCCCCCCCACAACAGACACCCTGTGAGGTAGATGAAGATATTGGATTTATATCCAACCCTCCACTCCAAAGAATCTCAGGGTGGCTCACAATCTCCTTTACCTTCCTCCCCCACAACAGACACACTGTGAGGTAGATGAAGATATTGGATTTATATCCTACCCTCCACTCTGAAGAGTCTCAGAGCGGCTCACAATCTTCTTTACCTTCCTCCCCCCCCCCCCCACAACAGACACCCTGTGAGGTAGGTGGGACTAAGAACAGCACACAGTTGAAGTGTTCATATGGGGAAAGATGCAAGGAGGGACTCTGTATTAGCAGATTGGGGTCATCCATTGCCCAAGATGGATCCTCCACAAGGTCTCCCTCTGCTAGGTTTAAAGCTGCCACATAGCCCTCGGTCTGCCAGGGAAGAGGGACCAACATGAGGGGAGAGCGTAGAAACACATTCTATGCCCTCCTTTGACGGAGTCGCAAATATTCATCCTCAGCTGTTAATTTTCCATGTTTTTCTGCCACATCCACTTTCCGTTTAATTCCCTTTCCTAAACCCTTTGCCGCTAATGCTGTCTGTGCTCCAGCGATTACCCCCATCAGCTGGTGCTTGAAACAGATTGCCCGCAGGCAACTCTTGCTGGAAGTTGTAAAGATCACTAGAGCAGCCACACAGCAAAAGAGCAAAAGGAAGGCTGGTGTGAGTAGGTGAGATCCCCTGTCAAAAAGAAGGGGAGAAGAGCTGCTGGCCCAAAACGAGACTGACATATTGGATCTTTAGACCAGAAGTCCCCAACGTAGTGCTCGGGGGCACCATGGCACCCGCTGACACCTTTCCTGGGGCCTGCCAAGTGTTTTTAGAAAGTGGGTGGGGCTAGGTAGGTCTTTTGCCTAGCAAGGCTTCTGACTGGCCGCTGGAGTGGAGACTTAAGTGGCTGTGTAGATTTTTTAACAAACGTTGCTTGGACAGCAGCTGCCACCCCAGCACAAGGCTCTTCCCTGAGTGACTGAAGGTAAGCTGCAGCAGCAGCCATTTTTGTGGTTGGGTCCGGTTTGTGCAGCCACCATTTTGTGGCTTCCATTTTATGGCTGCATTCACCATGCTGTGTCAGAATTACAAAGGTGCCCACAGGCTCAAAAATTTTGCCTTTTTTTAAAAAAAAAACAAGAACTCCTTTGCAATATCCCTTGCTTGGTCCTCCAAGACTACAAACACCATAGAGCAAGTCAGATAGCTAGGTTCATATCAGTCTCCTTCCTGTCTGGTTCTGCTTTCACTCACGCTTTCTAACCAATAGAATGTAACTCAGGGAACTTCCTTCCTCTTTGTTCTCCTCCTCTTCCTTCTCTTTTTTCCCTGCATGTATCGGGAGGACTGAACTAAGCAAATGGCCTATTACAATCTGATCTGAACTAAGCAAATGGCCTACTACAATCCAAAGCCATCCAGTTAGATAGAATAGTTTAGACACTCCTTTCTCTCCACCACACTAATATGTTATGTTTTCTTTTGAATAAATCCACCAGTATTGATTTCTTAACTTCAAGGCTCCCTGTGCAGTTTGTGCGATAGTGTGCAAAGGCTCCCTGTGCAGTTTGTGCGATAGCGTGGTAACCATTAGATTAGGCCATGCTGCTGTGCTGAAGCGCAGAAGGAGCACTCTGCTGAGTGATGGTAAGGACAGCTGCCTCAGCAGTCCAGCCATCTTAAACCAGACCCAACAAAAAATCCTGGCTCTGCCCCTGTATAACAATCGGTTCCCTCTTCTGTAACTATGATCCCCAGTATTCTGGAATGACTACGAAACCACTTTAAATCTTTCCAGTAGAGAACACACAAGTACATGAAGCTGCCTTCTACTGAATCAGACCCTGGGTCCATCACGGTCAGTCTTGTCTATTCAGAGCAGCAGCAGCTCTCCAGGGCCTTAGGCAGAGAAAGTCCTTTCCCGTCACCTCCTACCTGGTCCTTTTGACTGGAGATACCGAGGATTGCACCTGGGACTTTCTGCATTCTGGGTAGAAGCTGAGCCATGGCCCCTCCCTTCATGTGACCCCAGAGCAAGAGCCCTGGGAGCAAAGAGACCGAAACACAAATAAGACTTTCATGCTCATTGGGCAGAGCCCACAGAGACTCTCTTGCTCTTTGACTGTACAGCCACCCCTGGAGGCATCTCATGTCACAACACGGCCTGGGTACGTTGGGTGTAATAAGGAACTTGAAGACAAGGCTGAATGGGGACTTGCCAGAGGGAAGAGCTGCCCCCTTGCTCAGACGGCAGCCTGTCTCTGCTTTATGGCTCCCTGTGATTCACAGCTGTGCGAGGAGAGAGAGTGGAGATGAGAGCAGGGCCACAGCCCTTCTGCAGGGAGCACTCGCCTTGAAGTGACTGGACTCATTCCAGGTGAGAGGTCCTGGCAGGTGTGTTGGGGAGAGCAGAGGCGCCTCCCACGTGCTTCCAGGGCCACCCCAGGAAAAGGCAAGAGGAGGAGCATCCATGGAAGTTTTAGGAAGTGCTGGTGTAACATCCTTGCTCAGAAACTAGCATTGAGAGCAGGGAGCCTCTGTTTCTATCTACCGTTTCCTGCGATGAGGGAGTGCTGTGTGCTGTGGCACAGTGGAAGAGCCTCTGCTTCCCACGCACAAGGTCCCCGGTTCAATCTCTGGCACCTCCAGCTAAAAAGGTCCAGGCAGTAGGTGATGGGAAAGGCCCTGGAGAGTTGCTGCCGGTCGGAGTAGACAAGACTGACCTCGATGGACCGAGGGTCTGATTCAGTAGAAGGCAGCTTCATGTGAGATCTGCTGACGTGCAAAATTTCAAAGCAGCCAGGAAAGGAGGCTGGGGATAGGGTTGCCAACCTTCAAGTGCAGCCTGGAGATCTCCAGGAATTTCCACTGATTTCTAGACTGCAGAAATAAGGACATCAGAAGAGCCCTGCTGGATCAGAGCAGTGATCCATCCAGTCTTGCCTCCTGTCACACACAGTGGCCAACCAGTTCCTCTGGACAACCAACAACAAGGCATAGATAGAGGCCAAGGCCTTCCCCCTGAGGTTGCCTCCTGGCTCTGAAATTCAGAGGATGAGTGTCTCTGGATGTGGAGGTTCACCTCAGCCACCATGGGGATTAACCCTTTCCTCCACTCCAGTTTCCCTGATGAAATCATCTCTTCGCCCCCAAATTATCCACGGGGACAGAAGGCAGGAAACCAGCGTTGTAACTTTGATGGCCTCCTCCCCTGGCCGTGGCCAATGGCAGTTCCGGTGTGGGTGGGTGCATGTGATATGCTCTGGGCAGGGGTCATTTTGTAGAAAAATAGGTGGTGGAGCTCATTAGCATAATTCAATAGCAGATGCGCCCACCCTCCTACCAGCCAACAGCAACCTGACACAAGAAAGGAGAGCCCTGGGCAAGCGAGGCCTGCTTGGGCTGGCTGGATCTCTAGCCAGCCCAAGCAGGCCTCGCTTGCCCAGAGATCCAGCCAGCCCAAGCAGGCCTTGCTCACCTGGGGCTCTCCTTGGCCCCCTCCCCAGCAGTCAAAAGGCCAGCAAGCCATCTGCCACCCAAAATCACATCAGAAGTGGAGAACGGTTGGCGTGGGCTTCTCCAGGGGTTAATGAGGGCTGCTGGGGGTGTGGCAGAGCATCTGGTGGCTGAATGGCTGCCCTCTCTCCTAATCCAGGGATCGTTATGCAGCTGCACCTACTATTCAATGGGCAAGGTAGGTAGGTGGGGAGGAGGAGGGGGAACCCTCAGCAAGGTTCAGGAGCGGTGCTCCTGTGAGCTCCTGCTGAATTCAAGGCCTGACTCTGGGACAGAAGGAATAAATCCACTCCTGCAAGCAGAATGACTCTGGTGCAGTTTGCAGCCTCGGTGGCAGCTGTGGAACCATAAAAAGGAAGTCAGGAGAGCGAGTCTCAGACCTCCCGCATCCCCAGCCAATCTCAGCCTCATCAGTAACGCGGGGATAAGAATAGTCGCACACCTGACACTTCTGGTTAAAATAAGAAAACAGGCATGACCAGCTCAGTATCCTCGGAAGCACTGCTGAGCGTCATCTAGCCCCATCCTGCCCCAGGATGTTACCTTGACAGGAAGCCCTGCTCTGTTCCCGTGTACCTGTTTCATCAAAAGACCAGCGACTGAGGACCCCCGCAGAATCCCCAGGCAGGACCGGAAAATGCAGAGCAGCTGCAGAGTGCCTCTGCAGAGTCATAGAAACATAGAGCTAGAAGGGACCTCCAGGGTCATCTAGTCCAAACTCCTGCACCGTGCAGGAAATTCACAGCTACCTCTCAGGCCCGTAGCCAGAAAATGTTAGGTGGGGGGGGGGGCAGGAGAGAAAATTTTAGGTGGGGGGAGGGCTGCAGGGCCCAAAATGACATCTGACTTGGAGGGCTACAGGCAGGACTGCTGAGATCACGAGCTGCGTTGGGAAGGTGCCCAGATTGTGGGGAGGGGGGTAACTTACGAAAGAAGTGGGGGAGTTCGCCTCCCTCTCGAGCAATGCTGCACTTCTTCAGAGCAGCGGTGAGTGGTGGTGAGCAAAGGGGGCAGACCGGAGGTCCTCCAATGGAGGGGCCATACAGATGGAAGGGGAGATTGAATGGAGCGACCTGGCTCCCCTGGGCCCCACTGGAGCTACAGGCCTGGCTACCTCCCCCCTCCCATTCCTCCAGTGACCCCTGCTCCAGTGACCCCAGAGGAAGGCACAAAAGTCTAAGCTCCATGGACCTGGCCTGGAGGGAAATTCCTTCCTGTGCCCAAAGGGGTGGTCAGCATTGCCCTGGGCAATGTCAGAAAGGGCCACGAGAGCCAAGCATTGGCTCTTCCCTTTTTGTCCCACCCTCACACGTGGCACAGAGTGTTAAAGTTGCAGTACTGCAGTCCTAAGCTCTGCTCATGGCCTGAGTTCGATTCCTGGTGGAAGCTGGGTTTTCAGGTAGCCAGCTCCAGGTTGACTCAGCCTTCCATCCTTCCGAGGTCGGTCAAATGAGTCCCCGGCTTGCTGGGGGGAAAGCATAGATGACTGAGGAAGGCAATGGCAAACCACCCCGTAAAAAGTCTGCCGTGAAAACGTTGTGAAAGCAACATCACCCCAGAGTCGGAAACGACTGGGGCTTGCACAGGGGACCTTTGCTTTCCCTCACAATCTGCCTCAATTCATGAGCCACAGAATCAGCAGTGCTGTCAGATGGTCACCCAGCTTCTGCTTAAAAACCTCCGCAGAAAGAGAAGCCACCACCTCCTGGGGCAGCCTGTTCCACTGAGGAATCGCTCTGTCAGGAAGTTCTTCCTAACGCTGAGCTGAAAACTCTTTTGATTTCATTTCAACCTGTTAGTCGTGCTCTGACCTTCTGCAGCAACAGACAACTCTGCTCCATCCTCTTGAAGACGACTGTCATTTCCCTTCTCAGGCTTCTCCTCTCCCGGAGAAAGGGGGAGGCCAAGACAGGACTAGCTGGGCGCTGCCAAGTGGGACCACGCAGCTTCCCCAGGGCTGCAGGCAGCCATATCTGTTCAAGGCTCCCCTGGGAGAAAACCGATTTCCTGCTGCAGCCGCCTCCTTGAGTGTGATGTGAGAAAGCCCTCCCACATGAGCATGAAGTGGCCTGTTAGCCATGGAGCCAACACATGTCCCTGACTGTGTCTTTCCCTGTAAGTGACAGCTTCCATATTGGTGGGTAATGAGGCTGGGTGTCTGTGTCGCAGCCCATCTGTTCCGGGAGCCTGGCGCTGGCAACCATGGCAGAGGGGAAGCTGGGCTGGGCACGAGGAGCCAAAGAGTCTGTTTTGCATGGCAGCCTGTCTGGTTGAGTTCACAGCATCCGTTCCAGATGCCCACTCTTCAGCCCAGGTCCGTGCAGACATCGGGGCTGCGCATGGGGTGTCTTCTGGCCCATTTCAAACCAGCCTGACTAGTTTTTTTTTTTTTTTGTCATCTATCAGTTTGGGGTTTAGCTTCTGATGCCATTCCCAGCAACAGGCAGTTTACAAATTGCATTCATGTCAACGAATCCATGTGTGTGACGGAGCCAAGCCCATCTCTTCATCTCCTGGGAGAGATGGCATATCCTGCCAGTTAAAATTCGATCCTATATGCAAACTCTGCTTGCCTTTTTTTCCCCCTTACCTGTCAAGTCGGTAGATTCAATAACGAGGCCTTGTTGATAACAAAGTAACTAGTTTATTGATATCATAGTTCTCGACTGCAAGGAGATTGAAAGACTAAAGATCATACAGTAGAATGCAATCATATAAGGTACACATCAAAAGGATTCTTGAGGGAGGGGCACTATGCAGGGCACATTCACACATTGATGTTACAATTTCATTCTCAGGCCTGCTTTGGCCTTGAGCGTCTCTTTGGCTCCAATCTCCCCGATGCCCGGCCTGAGAAGGCACTATAATCTTTTTCACATATTCCCATTTCAAAGCAAAACTACATAACAAAGGAAAGGAGGGGGGTGAGGAGAGTTCAAGCTAGCAGCATTGGCATACAGTATGGCTTTACCCAGGATGCTTCTCTCCTGAAGCAAAGATTGAGTGCAGGCTTGACCAGAGTTAAAGCAGACTTGACATTACCGTGCTTTCTACACACCTGATCCCTCCTTTCTCACCTGTCCTCACTGCCCATTCTGGGCCTTATCCTATATACTCTGTGCCCTACGCATGCCGGTCTATAAGTGCCCCACAACACTGCGTATGTGCCTCCCTCCACTACCATTTCTCAGTTCCAGATTCATTTCCATTCCAGGTCTTTGGGACAACCAGTTTCACAGCCTTTCCCCCAGGCCTATGCCCCTGATGCCCCAGCATCTGTGCGTGGGACCCACTATTCTCATGGAAGATGGTGCCAGGGAATTGGGCCTGCCAGGCCATATGCACTGTGGATGGAAGAGTGGTTCTCTTGCAGAAATGGTCTGTGATATTGTGCAACGTCAAAGCACCATACAGATGATCTATTTTCTGGGGTGGACTGGCCAATTATATGACTGGGGAAAATCCTGAAGTGCCCCTGCCCTGGAGGGCCACCCCTCCAAAAGCCCTGCCCCACCCCCACAATGGGTCTGATGGGGAGGATTGTGGCATCACCCGCCATCACTCTACTGTCCTGGGCATGGTGGGCCCAGTGATTAAGAACATGACTGCAGCCCCCACCATGCCTGGACTGGCAAGGAGGAGCGGGGCCACGGCAGCACTCAACTTTGTCCTGCCAGCCCAGGTGTGCTACAGCTGGCAAGGAAAAGGACAGAGGTCTTTGACTTTGCAATGCCAACAGGCAACGAGGATCCTATGAATTTAGGGACAGGTATTTGCGTGTTTCCTGCATTGTGCAGGGGTCTGGACTAGATGACCCTGAAGGTCGCTTCCAACTCTATGATTTTATGATTCTCTGCCCAATCCACCCCCATTCAGTTAGGGGCTGCAGTTCAGCGTCAGAGCATCTGCTTGGCTTGCAGAATATTCTAGGTTCAGTCTCCAGTATCTCTAGCTAAAAAGGATCTGGTAAGAGGGGATCTCTGCCTAAGACTCTAGAAAGCCACTGCCGATCCATGTAGACAACACGGACCTTGATGGACCGATGGTCTGGTTCAAGATAAGGCAGCTTCATGGTTGTGTTCCATTCACAAGGCATAAATTGTGTGTGTGTGTGTGTGTGTAAAGTGTCATTGAGTCACACCCAACTTATGGCAACCACAGCGACAGGCTTTCCAGGCAAATGAGAAGCAGAGGTGAGTTGCTGTGGCTCAGTGGCAGAGCATCTGCTTGGCATGCAGCAGTTCCCAGGCTCAGTATCTCCATTTAAAAGATCTGGCAGTAGGTGATGTGAAAGACCTCTGCCTGAGATCTGGGAGAGCCGCTGCCAGACTGAGTAGACACTACCAGTGTTCCCTCGAAGCTGAGTTTAGCGTGAGCTCACTCACAGATTTTTAGCCTCCAGCTCACACATTTTTTGTCTTAGCTCAAGAAGGAGGACCCCCAGAGCACACTAATTGATGCAGAAGCTCACAACTTTAATGACAGTAGCTCGCAAAGTAGGATTTTTGCTCACAAGACTCTGCAGCTTAGAGGGAACACTGGACACTACTGACATTGATGGACAAATGGCCTGATTCAGTATAAGGCAGTTTCATGTGTGTTCCTGTGTTTATGTGCTTAGGCAGTCTTAGGCAGAGATCCCCTCTAACTTGATCCTTTTTAGCTAGTGATACTGGAGCCTGAACCTGGAATATTCCGCATGCCAAGCAGATGCCTTCCTCTTCCATACTTCCTCTTCCATGGGGGTCTCCTCTCCAAGTACCCGCTTATCTTCCAAGATATGATGAGTTCAGGCTATATCTTACCTCCTTCCTTCCCAAAGTCACTGAACATGATCCCTTTTCTTCCCAACACAAACCCTCTTCCCCTCACATACAGTTGCTATTATGTGGTGAGCCAGTTTGGTGTAGTGGTTAAGTGTGCGGACTCTTATCTGGGAGAACCGGGTTTGATTCCCCACTCCTCCACTTGCACCTGCTGGGATGGCCTTGGGTCAGCCATAGCTCTGGCAGAGGTTGTCCTTGAAAGGGCAGCTGCTGTGAGAGCCCTCTCCAGCCCCACCCACCTCACAGGGTGTCTGTTGAGGGGGAGGAAGGTAAAGGAGATTGTGAGCCACTCTGAGACTCTTCGGAGTGGAGGGCGGGATATAAATCCAATATTTTCTTCTTCTTCTTCTTCTTCTTCTTCTTCTTCTTCTTCTTCTTCTTCTTCTTCTTCTTCTTCTTCTTCTTCTTCTATTAGCCCTAGTGGCCGGGGGGGGGGGCAGAGGGGGTGGGAAGCATCAGGAACCATCCACTTCAGTGTGCAAAGATGGCCTGGCTTGGTTGGGCCTATTTTTTAAAACCTAACCAGAACGTGTGAGTTGGGGGAGCTAAACTTCACGTACCCATCGTAAAGCTGAGTTCAGTGCTTGAGAAGTTTTTCTCCTGATACAGGGAACCAGCCGGGATAGGAGGGAAAAGACAAAGCTGAAGTTGGTACCCAATTCCCAGGTGTTCCAAAGCTTACAGGAGAAGGCATCTGCCCCCGATTTTCTTCTTTTCTCTTGTGGACAACCACAGAACTCTTGTTAGCTTGGGCTGTCATGTGGATCCTTTTGGATGCTCACTGGATATGGCTTGAATTCATGCCATTCTGCCATTACCCTCAGATTTCTATTTAATCACTTTCCCCCCCTCTTTCATACTTTTGTATCTCAGGAAATTCCAGTGGGGTGGGGGGAAAGCCTATGCCTTTCTGTCATTTCCTGCCCTCTCTCTTATGTTGCTTTTCAATGGACTAGGCTCCATAAAAGTGAGGGTAGTGGGCTATGTCTTTCCTGGAACCCCATAATATTATGCAACCGGTGGAAGAAAGCAGTTGAAAGGGTGTCAGTGTGTCTCTGCTTCAGAAGCCTTCCCTTGACCTTCCCTCCCTCTCAAATTACCATCGCTGTCCTTTTCTTTTCTAAGTTCACAGAGCATTTAAAAGCAGCGCACAATCAATCTACTGATTCCCAGTCCTACAGCTCTGCCTTGGTTTCCTTCCAATCTGCCTTCTAGGCTTTTCACTCAAGTGAAGCCGCTCTGACTGTAGTCTCCAGTGACATCCTTTTGGCCAGATCTCAGGGCATTTACTCTGTACTCATCATGTTAATCCTCCTTCAGAAGAACTTACCTTAGCTGGGTTCTCAGAATGCTATTGTCATTTCTTCACTCTTATCCTTTATTTCTAATTGCCTTTTCAGACTCTGCTTTAAACCCTCTTCCTCTTTTGTGTCTTTCATCAAATCTCTAGAGGCCCTTCCTTAGTCATTTACTCTGTGCTTTACACCTTGTTTCTAAGGTATCTCAGAGGTTTACACAACTCCAGCAAGACTCTGAATGTAAATGACTCAGAGCTTTTCCTTCCATTCATAATCACATTTTTTGCTTGTCTCTCTCACATATCCACCAGAAGTGCCCCGCAGCTGAGCAAAAGCTGAGCAGAGCTGCTTTTCTATCCCATCCTGAATGGTACTTCCCTTTCAGGACCAAGGACAGCAGCTTCATTCTGCGCCTACAACTTGGTGAATATTTTTGGCTCTTGTCCCTCACCTTCTGCAATGATGCAGATGAACAGCTATTTTCAGACCTCGCCACGCATTCAACATCTTGAAGATTACTGCCTTCTCTCTTGCATTTCAGCCCAATCTTTCGTTCCCATTATCGTCTATGCTCTTGATTTCTATTATATCCTCCACCGTGCATATGTGTCCTGCTTGATGTTAACAGGAAGAAACTTTCAGCTGCCTTTTCCTTTTTGATGCCGTAGCCGCCCTCAGCCACATCAACCAAGTTTAGCTTTGTAAGTGGGAGCCTATGCATCCTATATCTGAGTGGGAGTCTAGGCATCCTATTCTGATCCAGCACAGGCTCTGACAAATCTCAGCAAACCACTCATAAAGAACAATACGTCTACAAGCACAGCATCAAACCCTCACCAAGGACACTGGTAGGATAGAGCTTTAATTCAAGACAAAAGAATAGATAGATGGATGGACAGAATGCCAGGTGATGATAGATAGATAGATAGATAGATAGATAGATAGATAGATAGATAGATAGATAGATAGATAGATAGATGATAGATAGATAGATAGATAGATAGATAGATAGATAGATAGATAGATAGATAGATAGATAGATAGATAGATAGATAGATAGATAGATAGATAGAATCCTCCATTAAAGGGGGGAAACAAGCAATTGTATTTTCATAGCTACTTAATGTACAGCTTAGTGCAATGCATATTTTCTAAGATGTAAACCAATCTAAATTCAATTAGTCCAAAGGATGAGTGGATAGGACGGCAACCTTAGCTTAAAAGGTATTTGTTGGTAAGCCAAGTCTGAAAGAAGTTACTTAATAGTAATACTTTTGACATACAGCATTTTTTTTTGCATTCACATATATTGCCTTTGTGTTCTTACAACTCTGTTATTGTGATCCCTGTAATGAACATGTGTTTTTTTGGGGGGGGGCGGGGGTGAAAATAAGGCTTTCTGCAGAGAGTGGCTTGTTTTAAGGCTACCCAGCGAGTTAAATCAAACAGGGACATCCTGCCTCACAGCCACTCATACAAAATGGAGGGTATTCATCCCTTAGCCAGAGAGCCAAACTTCCACCTCATACCTTTGGCCATCTTGAATCCATGCATGTATCACCTGCACATGGTTGCCTTGTGCAGCTGAGATCACTTCCATCATTGGAAAAGGGAAGCCAATTTCAGGTACATCTGTTGATCTCACAAGTCATGCATTTTGGAAACCAATTCAAAGCCTTTTGATTTGTTTACCTTTCACTCAGATGGAGACATTCGTCCTCTGGACACAAAGATGCAGGGCAAGCATTTCCCTCTGATGCTGCCCTATATGGCTGTGGTGTTACGTGTGAATATTGCAATCAGATTGGTAGCCCCAGTTATGTGCATCTTTCGCACCTAAGTCTGGAGTCCACAACCAAGGACAGAATCTCAAGTTCACTATAGAACCAAATACGGCTCTTTTTAAAAAGAAAATTAAATCTTTAAGATCTATTGGAAGGGGAGGTGCAATGCTAGAATCACCAGTATGTGAAGGGAATGGTGAGCAAAGATTTTTATGAGATAAAACGGCTGCCTAGAGATGCTTTCCAGAAGCTGAAAGGACAGAGTCGCCAGTAATCCATGTGCAAACCATGCACAGTTCTATGCCAGTGCACTAAATTAATCACAAGGCACCTGTGTACTTTTCTTGCTTATTGTGAGGTCATATGTGTGCCACTTCTTAATACAAGGATCCCACAATAACCAGTATTCAGGCTGCAGAAACTTTGGGGAGTAGCAATTAACATGCCAGTTCCCAGCGATGTTAAGTTTATGTTCTAAAAATCAGTTTCACTTAATGTGAAGAACAGGCTTTCTTCTATTGGCTGCTTGTTGATTACGTGCTCTGAATTTTGACATAATTTAACTCTCCAGTTATAAAAGGTTGCTGACCCTAACCTAAATGGTACCCAGCCACTGGCAAAGCCATAGGAAAAGTTGTAGATCCAGAGGAGTTAACCATGTTAGTCTGTTGTTGCAAAATAGGAAAGAGTCCAGTAGCACCTTTAAGACTAACAGATTTTATAGAAGCATAAGCTTTTGAGAAACACAGCTCTCTTTGTCAGATGCATGGAGGGCTGTGTGCATAAAGGAAGCATTAGAGCTTATTCATCATATGATGGAAGACACGGAGGTTGATATGGAAGCATTGAGAGCAGAGGACATCTGGCTTACAAAGAGGTGGATGCCATCCACAGCAGGAGGGAACTTACCCTTCGGTCTTTCTAGGCCTGGTAGTGCACAAACAGCAGTACAAAATGAATAAACAGGCACAGGTGTTTGCCCCAAAGCTTGCAGCCAAATCAACTTCTTGGTATTAAGGACTTAACCCATACCCCTCCCCTACCCACCCACAACAGCTGACTAGAGAAGTCCCCTTTTGTTTACTAGGTTAGATTCCATCCATCCATCCATCCATCCATCCATCCATCCATCCATCCATTCATTCATTCATTCATTCATTCATTCATTCATTCATTCATTCATTCATTCATATATTTTCTTTCCTGTACTCTCCACCAAAGGATCTCAAGGCAGCTTAAAAACAAAGATAATATCAACAATAAAATTGTACTACAATTGCGATTCTCAGGAAGTATAACCAATTATAAAAGACTGAGATCCACCCCTGAACAGCTTCACAGCCTTCTGAGTGTAGTGAATTATTGGGGTCCTTTCCAGTCTGGGTTTAGGCCTGGTTCTGGGACCTTGGGCTACCTGGTGGATGACCTGTATCCAGAGATGACAGAGGGGGTGCAACTCCGTTAATCTCCTGGACCTCTCAGTGGCTTTCAGTACCATTTGGTCATGTATTCTTCTGGGTCACCTATTCAGACTGGGATTGGGAGACACCATTCTGCTGTGATTCCTTTACAACTCAGTGTGTTGCTGTTCAGCCCCTTGACCTGTGTGGTCCCTCAAGGCTCCATTTTGTCCCTTCTGCTTTTGAACATCTACGTGAATCTGCTGGATGAGGTCATCTGGAGCTCTGGACTGGGTAGTCACCAATATACAGTTGACACATAGCTCTATCTTGTGCTTCCAGTTGATCCCAGGGATGCTGTAGAAACCTTGAACTGGAGCCCAGAAGTTTTGAGGTGGATGCGGTATAACAAACTGAAGCTTAATCCTGACAAGATGAAAGAGCTACCGGTAAGTGGAAGAACTGACCTGGGAACTGAAGTGTCTCCCCTTCTGGATGGGGTTGCACTTCCCTGGAAGAAGGAAGTCTGTCGCTTGGAGGTGCTCCTGGATCCAGGCCTACTTCTGAATAAGCAGGTGGCAGCTGTGACCAGGAGTGCCTTTTGCCAGCTTTGACAGATTCACCAGCTGCAGCCTTTCCTGGGCAGGAAATCTCTGGCCACTGCGGTGCCTGCCTTTGTAACATCTAGATTAGATGGCAACAGTGACCTCTGCATGGGGCTGCTCTTGAAAAGTGTTTGGGAACTTCAGCTGAAACAGAAGGCCAGAGTTGGTCATAGGGACCAGGGCTCCTTTGCATATTAGGCCACACACCCCTGTTGTAGCCAATCCTCCAAGAGCTTACAGGGCTCTTCTTACAGGGTTTACTGAAAGCTCCTGGAGGATTGGCTACATTGGGGGTGTGGCCTAATATGCAAAAAAGCTCCTGCTACAAAATGAGCCCTGATAGGGACTTGACTCCTGGCCAACCTGCCTTGCAGTCTGTTTCAAGGCCCAGTTCAGGGCACTGACCTTCAAATCTGCTGGGTGACTTAAAAGGTATTGACCATTAAAGCCCTATGGATTGGGGCAGTCATACCTTAAGGACTGCCTACTTCCGTATAAACCTACCTGACTGTGATGGGGACTTGCTTTGGGTGCCTCTGTCTTCTGAGATGAGGCAAGTGGCAACTTGAGAGAGGGCCTTCTCAGTTGTGGCACCAAGACTATGGAGCTCCCTCCTCAGGGAGATTTGCCTGTCCCCTCCCATCACTGTCTTTCACCAGTGGGTGAAGGCTTTCTTCTTTCGTATGGCATTCCCCCAGTAATCCGTCTTCCCTGCCCTAGACTTTGAATTGATGTCTACTTGTTTATGTTAAGAACATAAGAGAAGCCATGTTAGATCAGGCCAATGGCCCATCCAGTCCAACACTCTGTGTCACACAGTGGCAAAAAAAAATTTATATATATATATATACACACTGTGGCTAACAGCCACTGATGGACCTCTGCTCCATATTTTTATCAAAACCCCTCTTGAAGGTGGCTATGCTTGTGGCCGCCACCACCTCCTGTGTCAGTGAATTCCACATGTTAATCACCCTTTGGGTGAAGAAGTACTTCCTTTTATCCATTTTAACCTGTCTGCTCAGCAATTTCATCGAATGCCCATGAGTTCTTGTATTGTGAGAAAGGGAGAAAAGTACTTCTTTCTCTACTTTCTCCATCCCATGCATTATCTTGTAAACCTCTATCATGTCACCCCGCAGTCGACGTTTCTCCAAGCTAAAGAGCCCTAAGCGTTTCAACCTTTCTTCATAGGGAAAGTGTTCCAGCCCTTTAATCATTCTAGTTGCCCTTTTCTGGACTTTCTCCAATGCTATAATATCCTTTTTGAGGTGTGGCGACCAGAACTGCACACAGTACTCCAAATGAGACCGCACCATCGATTTATACAGGGGCATTATGATACTGGCTGATTTGTTTTCAATTCCCTTCCTAATAATTCCCAGCATGGCGTTGGCCTTTTTTATTGCAAACGCACACTGTCTTGACATTTTCAGTGAGTTATCTACCATGACCCCAAGATCTCTCTCTTAGTCAGTCTCTGCCAGTTCACACCCCATCAACTTGTATTTGTAGCTGGGATTCTTGGCCCCAATGTGCACTACTTTGCACTTAGCCACATTGAACCGCATCTGCCACGTTGATGCCCACTCACCCAGCCTCAACAGATCCCTTTGGAGTTCCTCACAATCCTCTCTGGTTCTCACCACCCTGAACAATTTAGTATCATCCACAAACTTGGCCACTTCACTGCTCATTCCCAACTCTAAATCATTTATAAACAAGTTAAAGAGCATGGGACCCAGTACCGAGCCCTGCGGCACCCCACTGCTTACCGTCCTCCACTGCGAAGACTGCCCATTTATACTCACTCTCTGCTTCCTATTACTCAGCCAGTTTTTGATCCACAAGAGGACCTGTCCTTTTACTCCATGACTCTCAAGCTTTCTAAGGAGCCTTTGATGAGGAACTTTATCAAAAGCTTTCTGGAAGTCAAGGTAAACAACATCTATCGGGTCTCCTTTGTCCACATGTTTGTTCACCCCCTCAAAGAAATATAACAGGTTAGTGAGGCAAAATCTTCCCTTACAGAACCCATGCTGAGTCTTCCTCAATAACCCATGTCCATCAATATGCCTACTCATTCTGTCCTCGATAATGCTTTCTACCAACTTTCCCGGTACTGAAGTCAGACTGACTAGCCTGTAATTTCCCGAGTCTCCTCTGGAACCCTTTTTAAAGATGGGGGTGACATTTGCTACCTTCCAGTCCTCAGGAACGGAGGCAGATTTCAATGAAAGATAACAGATTTTTGTTAGAAGATCCACAAGTTCAACTTTGAGTTCTTTCAGAACTCTCGAATGTATGCCATCTGGACCTGGTGACTTATTAGTTTTTAATTCGTCCATCAGTTGTAGGACCTCCTCTTTTGTCACTTCAATCTGATTCAGGTCTTTCAACACCCCTTCCAAAATTAGTGGTTCTGGGGCGGGCAAAAAGTTCTCATCTTCCACAGTGAAGATGAAGGCAAAAAATTCAGTTAGCTTCTCAGCCATTTCCCTATCCTCCTTCAGTAATCCTTTTACCCCATGGTCATCCAAGGGCCTCACTGCCTCCCTGGCTAGTTTCCTACTTCTAATATATTTGAAGAAATTTTTATTGTTGGTCTTTATGTTTTTTGCAATATGCTCCTCATAGTCCCTTTTTGCCTGCCTGATCACAGTCTTGCATTTGATTTGCCACAGCCTGTGTTCCCTTTTACTAATCTCACTTGGACTGGTTTTCCACCGCTGTTCTGGTTTTTAAACCGGTTTTATGATGTGTTTTTATACTACTCTGTTTCTTGTTGTTAGCTGCCTTTGTGGCCCTGACTGGGCTGAAGGGCAGGATATAAATCATTTACATTAATCAATTAATTAATGACCAGGAGAAAGAGAAAATACTGGCTGCTGTTTCAGGCCAGAGGACTGTACTCACAGCAGCCATCTCCCTTGGGGAAATGTCTGCAGAAGCCCACCCCTGCCTTCATACAGCCTTGGTTTGGAGTGGATGGTTATTCCTCTGTTGGCATCTCAGCCATTTTTAACACTTTTCAAAGCCTTCACGAGGCAGGTGATTTTTTAGCAAACCTAGATTCTCCCTCCCCCACCTGGACTTCATTAGCCCCCAGGCTGCAGCCAGAGTGTGTTATTTCCAGCCTCATACGTCGGAAAGCATTGCTGCACAGGTTTCACAGATGACCATGTGAGAGAGAAAGCAGGAGAGGGGCCATTACAATGCATGTGAGCATTATGGCCAACGTGCACATTGCACACCTGTTGCAAGAGCAAACATGCAAATGCCTTTCATTTCTGTTGTGCTGATTCTGTCCCTAGCTGCTGTTCCTTCCAGACTGTCTCTCTCTTCTTTGTCACTGACTTATGCCCTCTGTCACTGACTTATGCCCTCTCTGCTCTCTTTGTTATCTTACTTTAGGTCCAACCAGTGTTCCCTCTAAGCTGAGTTAGTGTGAGCTAGCTCACAGTCTTTTAGCCTCTGGCTCACACATTTTTGTCTTAGCTCAGGAAGGAGGGCCCCAGAACAAACTCATTGATGCAGGAGCTCACAACTTTCAAGCCAATAACTCACGAAGTAGAATTTTTGCTCACAAGACTCCACAGCTTAGAGGGAGCACTGGATCCAACCACATTGGTGTAGCAGGCACTGTCCAACAGGGGCCAGAAACAGTCAAGCAACTACATTTCACACAAATCCCGAATTCCAAAATTTAGTACATCCTGAGGAAGGCAGAATTGCTTTTTTACAATGACAAAATATTAGAGCTTTTGGGAATATCAGTGATGTCCTGCAGGAGACACTTTCCCAAGACAGGATGCTACGATTCCCTGCAGCAAAGAACAACTAGTGGATATACTTCCGGGCTCACAGCACCTGCCCTGAAATCAACAGGGGAAGGGGTCCATTGAGAGCCAAAGGACTTTACCTGGCAGGGGAGGATTGCATCCTGCATCTTTTGTTCTGATTTTCAAAAAGGTTTCTGGGAAAAGAAAAGGCCGTTCATAACTTGTGCAGAAATGGAGGGCAACGACATGTGGAAGTAGGAAAAAACTCATGTGTCAGATAGCTGAAATGAGGAAAATCCTCTGTGCAGAATCAGCCCTGCTGACTCAAGAGAGAGCCAGTTTGGTGTAGTGGTTAAGAGCCAGTTTGGTGTAGCGGTTAAGTGTGTGGACTCTTATCTGGGAGAACCGGGTTTGATTCCCCACTCCTCCACTTGCACCTGCTAGCATGGCCTTGGGTCAGCCATAGCTCTGGCAGAGGTTGTCCTTGAAAGGGCAGCTGCTGTGAGAGCCCTCTCCAGCCCCACCCACCTCACAGGGTGCCTGTTGTGGGGGAGGAAGGTAAAGGAGATTGTGAGCCACTCTGAGACTCTTCGGAGTGGAGGGCGGGATATAAATCCAATATCTTCTTCATCTTCTTCTTCTTCAAAGTCCACGTTGTCTGTCAAAGCCCTCCAAAATGAAGCATCTTCTCCCATCTCTCCCCTCCCACCTTTGCAAGTGGGCTCAAATGGTCCCAAGCTCTGCACAGCAACCCCTCTGCCATATTGAATGCCGGCAAGAGCACTGACCTGACCCAAGAGCCAACTGGTCTGCTAGCAGAATTCCCTTTCCTTCTAACCTAAGAAACTTGCTGGCTACCTACCTATGTAGGGTGACTCCAGTCTAGCCCCATTGATTTTTACGGGCTTAGATTGGTTGTTGGTTAGATTGGTTTACAAAGGTTGTTGTTGTTCAGTTGCACAGTTGAGTCCAACTCTTTGCGACCCCATGGACAAAGTCACGCCAGGCCCTCCTGTCTTCCACCATCCTCTGAAGTCTGCTCAAATTCGTGTTAGTTATATCAGTAACGCTGTCCAGCCATCTCATCTTTTGCCATCCCTGTCTTCTTTTGCCTTCTGTCTTTCCCAGCATCAGGGTCTTCTCCAGTGAGTGCTCCCTTCTCATAGGGTGGCCGAAGTATTTGAGCTTCAGTATCTGACCTTCCAGGGAACAGCCTGGGTTGATTTCCCTTAGGACTGACTGATTTGATCTTCTTGCAGTCCAAGAGACTCTCAAGAGTCTTCTCCAGCATCACAGCTCGAAAGCATCTTTTCTTCTGCGCTCAGCCTTCCTTATGGTCCAGCTCTCACAACCATACATTACTACTGGGAATACCATCACTTTGACTATACGGACTTTTGTTGGCAGGCTGATGTCTCTACTTTTTATTATACTGCCCAGGTTCGCCATAGCTGTCCTCCCAAGGAGCAAACGTCTTTTAATTTCATGGCTACAGTCACCATCTGCAGTGAACTTGGATCCCAGAAATGTGAAGTCTGTCACGACTTCCACATCTTCCCCTTTTACTTGCCAAGGTATGATGCGACTGGATGCCATGATCTTAGCTTTTTTGATGTTCAGTTTCAAGCCTACTTTCCAAAGGACTGTTCTGTGAATTGATGAGGGGGGTGGGGCGGGGAACCAGCAGCCAGTCTGAGCCTGCTGCTTGGTCTGGATCCAAACAGATCTCTCTCCCAGCAAGCATGGGGTGCAGGGTGCTGCTCTTGGTGCCCACCCCCCCTGCCTGGGCCTCCAGGGCCTCTCTGTCACAAAGCTCCCTGCAAACCACAGGCAGAGCCCAGGAGAGAGCTGAGGCCTTCCTTCAGCAGCCCTGATGGGGCGTGAGGCTCCCTTCCTCAACTCCTTCCCCCTTTGCAGCAGCGTTTTCTTCTCTTCCACCGCGAGTTAAACGCTGCGATTCCTGCAGGCATGTGGGCCGCAGCAGCCAGGCAGCCACTCTGCAGTAATTACACGCTGTTCCATATTCAGCTCAAATTAGCATGCAGAAAAGAAGCAACTATCAGAGGGAAATCATGCCTTCCCCCCTACTCTCTAGCTAAAGATGTTTTCTTTATTAACTGCTAAAAAAAACTGTCACTCGCTCGCTGGTGGATTTGGGAGATTTGTGCCTTCTTGGCATAGATTTGCTGCCTCCTGCTGAGCCTGGAGACGGTGAGGCGCCGGCGCCCCCTGTTGGGCACAGCCTTTTCAGCCAACAGGGTCCTTTGCCAGCCGGCTCTCCACCAGTGGTGGAACAGCACCACCTGCCTTTTCCAAAGGCAACGCTTTCCCCTGCCTTTGCAGTTCAGCTGTGGCTTTCATGAACCATTTCTATCTTGCATGGAGGATGCCAGGAGGCGGAGCCCACCCACATTCTTTTCCGTGGGTCGGGAAACAACTTGTGGGGCGCAGGAAATACAACCCTGCCAAGGCCCAGCTGGGGTCATGAGGAGCACTGGGGGGGGGGGGGCAACCAAGATGTTCCATCTCAGGGTCATGAGAATCAGACGCCCCCAAAGGAACAGAAATGGAGCCAGCTGAAGATCTAGCTCTGCTGATGAGACAAAGCCAGAGGGACCCCTGGCGTTTCTACCAGGCCTGGCAAGTCCAGAGGCTGCATCCTACCTGCCAATTGGGCCTCTGACCCAAAGAAGGTGGAGCCTGGGAGGGAAGAGGTGGTGCCCCCTGGCAGAAGGGGGAGTGGCATCTCCTGGGGGGAGAGGGTGGCATGCAGTGGCTCAGAGCGCACAGACTGCCCATGCCTGGGTGCTCAGGGGCAAAACCTGAAGTATGTGGGATATGGTTGCCAACAGGCCGGTTGATAGGATTTCCAGCTTCCAGATGACACCTGGATGTCTCCCCATTATCACAATGGGTCTCCAAGATCAGTTCCCCTGGAGAAGATGAATCTTTTGGAAGGTGGACTCTTTAGCTTTGTACACTGTTGAGGTCCATCCCCTCCTCAAACTTCACCCTCTCCAGGCTCCACCCCCCAGATTTCCAGGTATTTCCCAAGTCAAAGTCAGCAACCATACCTGGAGGAAGGTGTTCTGAACCTTTAATCAAGGCTTAACGTAAATAGCATCACCTGGTAAATGGCGCCTCATTAAGCCTGTATTGAAAGGACAGGACATTTTTTTTTCTCCAGGAAGATGGCAACCCTGGAATAGAGCAACAAAGGGGGTGGGTCTTCTTGTCCTGTTGGTTCTCTCTCTCAAGCCTGACATTTTACTCTCTCCTCTGGAGACTCTGGGAAGGAGTCTAAAAAGTTTGACACATAGGAAACCTAGGGTATACCTTCAGAAATTCCGTGCTCATACTCAGGGGTGGAATTCTAGCAGGCGCTCCTTTGCATATTAGGCCACAACCCCTAATGTAGCCAATCCTCCAAGAGCTTACAAAGCTCTTATTTGTAAGCTCTTGGAGAATTGGCTACATCAGGGGTGCGTGGCCTAATAGGCAAAGGAGCTCCTGCTAGAATTCCACCCCTGCGTAGTCGAGTAGAAAAACCCCACAAAATGAGAGCACACACTATAAAGTGGCCAACCTCCAGGTGGCACCTGGAGATCTCCCACTATTGCAAATGGTCTCCAGATTACCAAGATCCCTGGAGAAAAGTGGCTGCTTTGGATGGGAGGGGGAGCTCTGTGGCACCCTCCCTTCCCCAAACTCCACCCTCCCAAGGCTCCACCCCCAAAATCTCCAGGTATTTCCCAACCTGAGCTCCAGTTTCAGCTTTCCTCCTGGCTGCATGGAGGCTCTGGCACTGCGGATGTCAGAAAGAGAGAGTGCCAAGAGCAATGCTTTGGGGGCCAGACCGCTCCCTCCTGAGCTCTGATGGTTAGAGGTCTGGTCCTGTCCATGTGGTCTGTAGTGTGCCGTGCTAGCAGGGCCTTCCAGATTAGCAAGAATTGCTGGCTGGTGACTCTATTGTGAGCTGTATTGTCAGAGGGTCTTGCAGGGGCAGGTGATGCTCCCTGGCACTGCCTTTTTGGCTTGGTTTTCTCGAACTCCGGTAACGTGCCTGCAGTGAGGATGCATGATAACTCAGAGGTAATGGGCGTAGAATCATCTGGGCCTCTGCCCACCCACCCCCCCAAACTCACCCAGCATCTTGCCAGCATCGGCTCACGACTCGATTACACTGCCAGCTGTACCTCCTTTTGAGTTGCCTTCATTTAAAGGCCTTTAGCCCCAAACAGCGTGGAACATGTTGGATGCTGCTCCTTCCACACAGAGTGAGTCAGTCTGTCTGCAGCTTCCCCAGGATCCCTCTCCACTGTCTCTCCCAACCACAGCTCCCTGTAGAATCTGAGCCAGGAAGTTATGTGAAGGGCTGAGAGGCAGAAATATGCCACTGTCTTGCTGAGGCAGCACAGAATTGCCTCCCTCCTCTACTTGCAGTGGGGACCAGCGCTTTTCCATTTAGTGATGCATGAAGAAAATCTGAAGATCTGTGATCTAGGGCTGCCATGTCCAATTCAAGAAATATCTGGGGACTTTGGGGGTGGAGCCAGGAGCAAAGCTGTGACAAGCACGATTGAACTCTGAAGAGAGTTCCGGCCATCACATTTAAAGGGACCGCACACCTTTTAAATGCCTTCCCTCCATTAGAAAATAATGGAGGGCAGGGGCACCTTCTTCTCAGACACATAGAATTGGACCCCCTGGTCCAAACCTTTTGAAACTTGGAGGGTGTTTTGAGGATAGCCAGTGGATGCTATGCTGAAATTTTGGTGCCTCTTCCTCAAAAAACAGACCCTTCAGAGCCCCAGATACTCGTGGCTCAACTCTCCATTTTACCCTATGGGAATCAGTCTCCATTGGGAATACTGGAGTGCCCAGCAGACATCTCCCTCCTCCCTTTCTGATGACCCTGAAGGATCGGAGGATGACCCTGATGACCGGAGGATCCCCTGCCCATACCTGGGGACTGGCAATCCTACGGTGATCCCCTGCTTGCTTTGTGGATATTAGTGGTCCATCTAGAGTTGCCAGGTCCCCCCGGCCACCAGCATGGAGGGCTAGAGCTGCCATTTCCATGTTGTAAGGTCACCAGCCTCCAGGAAAGTCCTGGAGATCTCCAGCTGACAGAGATCAGCTCCCCTAGAGAAAATGGCTGCTTTGAAGGATAGGCTCTATGGCAGGGGTGGCCAACAGTAGCTCTCCAGGCGTTTTTTTTTGCCTACAACTCCCATCAGCCCCAGCCAGCATGGCCAATGGCTGGGGCTGATGGGAGTTGTAGGCAAAAAACATCTGGAGAGCTACCATTGGCCACCCATGCTCTATGGCATTGTACCACACTGAAGTCCATCCTCTCCCTTAACCCCTCTCTCTCCAAACCCTGCCCTCTCCCAGATCCATCTCCAAAGTCTCCAGGTATTTTCCAGCACAGCTCTGGCAACCCTACCATGTTGGGAAACTCCTGAAGATTTGGGGGTAGAGCCTGGGGAAGGCAGGGACTTCAGTGAGTTGCAAGGATATAGAGTCCACCCTCCTAAGTCTCCGTTTTCATAGAATCATAGAGTTGGAAGGGGCCTCTAGGGTCATCGAGTCCAACCCCCTGCACAATGCAGGAAACTCACAAACACCTCCTGCAAAATTCACAGGATCTTCATTGCTGTCAGATGGCCATCTAGCCTCTGTTTAAAAACCTCCAAGGAAGGAGAGCCCACCACCTCCCGAGTAAGCCTGTTCCACTGAGGAATCGCTCTAACGGTCAGGAAGTTCTTCCTAATGTTGAGCCGGAAACTCTTTTGATTTAATTTCAACCCACTGGTTCTGGTCCTAACTTCCAGGGCTACAGAAAACAATTCAACACCATCCTCTATATGACAGCCCTTCAAGTACTTGAAGATGGTAATCATATCACCTCTCAACCGCCTCCTCTCCAGGCTAAACATCCCCAGCTCCTTCAACCTTTCCTCATAGGACTTGGTCCCCAGACCCCTCACCATCTTTGTCACCCTCTTCTGGACCCGTTGCAGCTTGTCTATATCCTTCTTAAAATGTGGTACCCAAAACTGAACACAATACTCCAGGTGAGGTCTTACCAGAGCAGAGTAAAGCGATACCATCACATCACGTGATCTGGACACTATACTTCTGTTGATACAGCCCAAAATTGCATTTGCCTTTTTAGTCACCACATCACACTGTTGACTCATGTTCAGCGTATGATCCACTAAGACCCCTAGATCCTTTTCGCACATACTACTGCTAAGACAAGTCTCCCCCATCCTACAACCATGCATTGGATTTTTCCTATCTAAATGGAGAACTTTACATTTCTCCCTCTTAGAATTCATTTTATTGATTTTAGCCCAGTTTTCCATCCTGTCAAGGTCATCCTGTTTCTGTCTTCTTCTGTGTTTGCAACCCTTCCCAATTTTGTATCATCTGCAAATTTAATAAGCATTCCCTCTATTGCTTCATCCAAATCATTGATAAAGATGTTGAACAAAACAGGTCCCAGGACAGATCCTTGAGGCATTCCATTTGTCACTCCTCTCCAAGAGGATGAGGAACCATTCACAAGCACTCCTTGGGTGCCATCTGTCAACCAGTTACAGATCCACCTAACGGTAACAGGATCCAAACCACATTTTACCAACTTGTCAACAATGATAGTATGTGGAACCTTATCAGAAGCCTTACTGAAATCAAGATAAACGATGTCTACAGCATTCCCCCGATCCAGCAAGGTAGTCACTTTCACAAAAAAAGAGATCAGGTTAGTCTGGCATGACTTGTTCTTAAGAAACCCATGCTGGCTGTTAGTAATCACATCCATTCTTTCTAAATGTTCCAGAAATGACTGTTTGATGATTTGTTCTAAAACTTTTCCAGGTACAAATGTCAAGCTGATAGGTCGGTAGTTACCTGGATCATCTTTTTTCCCCTTCTTGGAGATGGCAACAACATTCGCCTGCCTCCCGTCTTGCAACACCTCTCCTGTTCTCCAAGAATTCTCAAAAATAATAGCCAGAGGCTCAGAAATTACATCCACAAGCTCTTTGAGAACCCTTGGATGCAATTCATCTGGCCCTGAGGACTTAGTTTCATTTAAAGAAACTAGGTGTTTATATACTACACCTATGCTGATCCTAGGCTGGAACTTCATACCCTCCTTATATGTTCTGTTTTTGCCATGTTGAGCACCATTCCCCTCAAAAGAGAAGACTGAGGAAAAGTAGGAATTGAGCAGTTCCGCCCTCTCTTCATTACCTGTTACAATTTCACTTCCTTGCCCTCGCAATGGGCCTACCATGTCCTTGCTCTTTTTCTTACTCTGAACGTAAGTATAGAACCCTTTTTTGTTGTTTTTAGCATCTTTGGCCAGGCTAAGCTCATACTGAGCTTTAGCTTTGCTAACTTTTTCTCTACAAGCACTGGTGATTTGTTTATATTCATCCTTGGTTATAAGGCCCTCCTTCCAATTCCTAAAGGAGTCTTTTTTATTTCTCAAGTCTTTAGAGAGCTGTTTATGGAGCCACTTCAGCTTCTTCAGGCTTTTTCCATTTTTTCTTCTCATAGGAATTGTCTGTGATTGCGCTTTCAGTATTTCGCTTTTAAGAAATTCCCACCCCTCCTGAACCCTCTTCCTCCTAAGTATTTCTGACCATGGGATTATCTCCAGGGAACTGATCTCTGGAGAGGAGCTTTAATTCCAGGAGATTCCCAGGCCCACCCAGAGGCTGGGGTATATCTGTCTGGGGCTGAGGCATGAAGAGGGACCAGCCCTCCAACTGGAACATTTGTTCCCTCCCCAGCTCAACATTTCCCCCCTGAAGTTGGTTTCCTTTGCTCTGTGATCCAGCAGGAATTTGATGGCTGTGTGCTGTAACCTGTAATCTCTGATGTGATGTTGGCAGCAGCATTGTTAAAATGGGAAGTGTTGTGAGCTTCGTACTGTTGTTTCATATCACCTACCCAATGTCAGGGTTTTAACTGAGAAAGAGAAGTTATGGAAACAGCACTTTGAATGAGAGGAACAAACACTGCAGCACCGCGACAGGGCTAGGTTGTCAGCAATGGCAGACACAAATGTTTGTTGGGGAGGGAAACGTTTCTTAGTGAACTATGAGTAAACACAGTCGTTTGGTGGAACCAGAGTCATAGCCACGATTTTAAAAGTTGGGGGAGGCGTGTAAAAAAGTTGGGGGGCACTTAGTGACTCCCCTCCCAGGGCCACTGCCACCAAGACTCAGGGTGCCTGACCTTCCACCCCACCATCAGCATCGCTTGAGGGGCCACGGGGGTGAAAGCTGAGAGGCCAGGATCCGCCCCCTTTGGTGGGCGGGGCAGCGGTTGCTCCTGAGTACCTCTCCTGTGCAATTTAAAGGTTGGGGGCACCTGAGTTGGAACAGGAAGTCAGTGGGCAGGGCCCCCGCAGCCCCCCCTGTAGCTAAAGGCCTATGTGGAACTCCCATCGAAGGGGTAGATGGTGCTGGGCTGAGAGCAGAATTGCAGGCAATGGCAAGAGCTTTAGATACTGGGTATCTCTCATGCCACACTGTGTTAGGGCTGCCAAGCCCCTGGTCCGGGCGGGGGTTCCCCCACCCAGGAGGTTCCCAACCCACCGGCCCACATTGGGCCAGCGGGGGAAACCTCCCCCTATGTCAGCGGCATGATTAAGTCACCCAAAAGTGACATCATCGCACTGGCAACACAGCACAGCAGCTACTCTAGCCGTTTCTGGGGAAACTCTATGGTTTTCCCAGACGCTCTTGCCATTTGGGAGTGGAAACGCTATGGTACAATAGGTACCATAGAGTTGTTTCCCTCCCATATGGCTACAGCATCCGGGGAAACCATAGAGTTTTCCCGGAAACAGTTAGAGTGGCTGCACGCGGCGTCTCCGATGTGATGATGTCACTCCTAGGCGAAAGTCCCCCGCTCCGAGACGAAGAGGACTTGGCAACCCTACACTATGTTTGGCCCTAATGGCAAGGGCTATCAACCTCAAAATGGTAGCCAGAGAGCTGGGATTACAACTGATCTCCATGCAGCACAAATCCGTTCCCCTGGAGGAAATGGTCACTTTGGAAGGTGGACTCTATGGTATTATGCCTCACTGAACTTTCTCCCCTCCCCACCCTCCTCAGGCACCATCCCCCTGCTCTCCAGGTTTTTCCCAATCAGGAACTGGCAACCCTACAATTAGGCCTAAGGTGTTTGTAACTGAAAAACAGAAGTAGAGCAGTGACCCCTACCTGCCAACAGAATTACCATCCCGAGGGTTCTCTGTGGAGAGACAATCACTGTTCAGCCAGGTGAGGTCAGTAGCTGAGAATGTGCCTGACCTGGCACTGGGTGGCTCAGACCACACTTCCCATGTGCATGCGCTCCTCTGGACAGCTGAACTCGTGGCACGTCTTTATTTAGAAAATGCATATGCTGCCTCTCCAAAGGTCTGCCCTGGACAGCTCACAAAGGTTGTTTCAAAAAAAAAGTTACAATATAAACTATATATTCTAACTAACCTGTTCAGACAGAGACACAAAAACAGCAGCTGCACATGAAGCAGGTTCAAGCAGGGATGTTCGTTATCCACACACCCTGTTCCTGCACTTCTTGCTCTGTTACCACCCTTTCCCTACCCCTTTTGCTCCCAAATGCAAAGTGCCGCCACTCAAAAAGCCCTTCCTTCAGCCTCTGTCCATCCCTAACTGCCTCCGGTCATTTGTTCAGGACTTTCGTAAATACACACACATGCATGACAACTGAGCTCTTAGAGAGGTTCTCTTTACTATGGCCAGATCATAGGGCTGCCAGACCTCCAGACCCCACCACCCCTCCACTGGCCAGTGGGCGGAACTTACCCCCCCCCCAAAAGAGGGAGGACAAGCGACATGTCTATGTCACTGCCCACATGACGCAGAAGTGATGTCATCACATTGTCAGGACAGCGCTCTAGTATTTGGGCAAAACCTCTATGGTAGAAGCCAATTTTACCACAGAGTTTTTGCTTAAATACTGGAGGAGCCCCATGGTCATCTGAGTGGTAAAGCTGCAGTATTGCAGTCCAAGCTCTGCTCACAACCTGAGTTTGATCCCAGTGGAAGCTGGGTTCAGGTAGCTGGCTCCAGGTTGACTCAGCCTTCCATCCTTCCGAGGTCGGTAAAATGAGTCCCCAGCTTGCTGGGGGGAAAGCGTAGATGACTGGGGAAGGCAATGGCAAACCACCCCATAAAAAAATCTGCCGTGAAAACATCGTGATGCGACATCACCCCAGAGTCGGAAACGACTGGTCCTTGCACAGGGAACTTCCCCTATTTTTTTTTTTTACCAGAGTGTCACCCAAAATTGCTGCATGATGATGTCACTTCCAGGTCACATGGTCAGTGGCATAGGCCTGTTGCTGCATGTTCTGAGCCTCCCTCCTGCTCCAGGAAAGTCTCCCCCCCATCCCCTACCAGATCCTGTTTTTGAGGACTTTCTGTAGCTGGCCTATCCACCAAACTCGTAAAAGGCTCTACATGAGACTTGAGGCTCCAGTGTAAACCAGGACCATAGGGCTGCCAGTTTTTAGTTGGGAAAGACCTGAAGATTTGGGGGGTGGAGTCCGGGATGGCAGGGTTTGGGGGGGAGGGCAAGGAGCTTCAGCAGGATGCAATGCCATAGATCCCATCCTCCAAAGCAGTCGTTTTCTACAGGGGAAGTGGGCTCTCTTGTCTGGAGATCAGTTGTAATAGAGTGAGATCATCAGACCCCACCTGAAGGTTGACAAGCCTAAGCCCCCCCCCCTCCCCCAGCTACAACCCTGCTCCTTCAGGAGAAGTGCAGCTCATCCAGTACCTCAATCTTGTCTGCGCTGAGTTTCAGTTTCAGTTTACTGACCCTTCACTCCATCACTTTCTCCAGGCCTTCCACAGACCTACCTGAGTCAGCTGTTAAGGTGAAAGAGAGCTGGGTGTCATCCACATATTCATGGTCCCTCACTCCAAACCCCTGGACTCTCTCTCCTAGCTGTTTCATATGGAGGTTAAATATCATTAGGGATAAGGTAGATCCAGTTTGGAGTAGTGGTTAAGTGTGTGGACTCTTATCTGGTAGAACTGGGTTTGATTCCCCGCGCCTCCACTTGCACCTGCTGGAATGGCCTTGGGTCAGCTATAGCTCTGGCAGAGGTTGTTCTTGAAAGGGCAGCTGCTGGGAGAGCCCTCTCCAGCCCCACCCACCTCACAGGGTGTTTGTTGTGGGGGAGGAAGGTAAAGGAGATTGTGAGCCACTCGGAGACTCTTCAGAGTGGAGAGTGGGATATAAATCCAATATCTTCATCTAACTCACAGGGTGTCTGTTGTGGGGGAGGAAGGTAAAGGAGATTGTGAGCCACTCTGAGACTCTTCGGAGTGGAGAGCAGGATATAAATCCAATATCTTCATCTACCTCACAGGGTGTCTGTTGTGTGGGAGGAAGGTAAAGGAGATTGTAAGTAGCTCTGAGACTCTTTGGAGTGGAGGGTGGGATATAAATCCAATATCTTCATCTACCTCACAGGGTGTCTGTTGTGGGGGAGGAAGGTAAAGGAGATTGTGAGCTGCTCTGAGACTCTTCAGAGTGGAGGGCGGGATATAAATCCAATATCTTCATCTACCTCACGGGGTGTCTGTTGTGGGGGAGGAAGGTAAAGGAGATTGTGAGCTGCTCTGAGACTCTTCGGAGTGGAGGGCGGGATATAAATCCAGTTTTTTCTTCATCATCATCATCTCTAAAGGGGTCCCCATAGCATGAACACCATGGGGCCAACACCATCTTCTAGACTCATTCAGCCTAATAATAACAGACACAATGAAGCACAGTGCCCCCACAACCCAGCCATCTTGTTCACCATGGTTGATGGCAATGAAAGCCACCAAGACCCTGAGGAGGAGAATCAACAGGGACAGACTCTCTATCCATCTCCTGACAAAGGTCAGGAGATCAGTTGTAATACAGTGAGATCATCAGGCCCCACCTGAAGGCTGACAAGCCTAAGCCCCACCCCCTCTCCCCCAGCTACAACCCTGGTCTTTCCCAATTATGGTGACTGCGACTGTTGCTATCCCAAATCTGGGCTTGAGTCTAGTCTGAAATGTGTCTCGATGATTCCTCTTCCAAGACTGCCTGCAGTGATGTAGCCACCCCCCACTGGCTGGTGGGTATTTCACCTAAGGTTCAGAGATGCCTTCTTCAGAAAGGGTTGCCAGCTCTTGGGTTGGGAAATACCTGGCAAGAGCAAGGATGGAGCCTCAGATCAGTGGAGTCTAGGCAAGGGAGGAACTTCAGCAAGGCACAGAGTCCACCCTCCAAAGCAGTCGTTTCCTCCAGGTCATGTGGAGATCAGTCATCATAGCGGGAGACCTCCAGGTGCCACCAGGAGGCTGGCAAGCATAGTTTTACAGGGCGAGAGTGCTGTGGCTAATTTTGGTGTGCCAGTCGCAGGAAAACATTGCCAGTAAAATGGGCCCAGGCAGGGAGCGCTCCTGCCACTTAAGCTGTTTCCAGCTCCCTCCTGAAGCCCCCTTGATAAACATTTATAAACATTTGTAGTATTTTAAATTCCCACTCAATAATTGATGATGAGTTATTTTATATACTTTAAAGTAGATGATAATGCAAAATTCATAAGGAAAGGAAGCTGGGGATGGCAGGCAGATTCGGCAGAATGGGGAAGCCGCACATGGCATCGAGTACAAACAGGAGGAGGATGGAAACATGAAAGCGAAACACAGCAGTGTCAGCGCTGGCACTGGCAGGATCAAAGGGAAGCAGCACACGCCTGTGTGACAGGATGCGAGCGCCAGTGACAGCCCGCTCTGGCTGCCACGAGGAGACGTGCGCGCCGAGGCAAGGGGGAGAGCAAGAGGCAGGCAGAGAAAGTGGGAAGGGAGGGGGGGTGTCTCCAGGTGTAGTGCCGGAGAGCCGGTTTGGTGTAGTGGTTAAGTGTGCGGACTCTTATCTGGGAGAACCTGGTTTGATTCCCCACTCCTCCACTTGCACCTGCTGGCATGGCCTTGGGTCAGCCATAGCTTTGGCAGAGGTTGTCCTTGAAAGGGCAGCTGCTGTGAGAGCCCCCTCCAGCCCACCCACCTCACAGGGGATCTGTTGTGGGGGAGGAAGAGGAGACTGTGAGCCACTCTGAGACTCTTCAGAGTGGAGGGCGGGATATAAATCCAATATCTTCTTCTTCAGGTGGGGGGGGGCTGAGAGAGTGAAAGAGAGGAGGGGCAGGAGCAGGCTAGGCTGGGTCAGGCATGCATGAACTTGAGAAGGTTACCCCATGAATAAAACAATGGGAGATAGGAAGGAGATTACACACACACACCCCCGAACAAGTAGAAAGAGGTCACAAGGAGCCACTTTAATCCACAGCAAAAGCCAAAGTGACATTGTGAGATTTCTTAGGACCCCTCAAACAAATACAAAACAAGGTGCAAGCTTTCAGGTTCCTCAGTACTCTTCATCGGGCTGGATGTTTACAATGGTGGGGACTCAGGGGTGGAATCCTAGCAGGAGGGATATTAGACCACACCCTCCCGATGCATATTAGACCACACCCTCCCGATGTAGCCAATCCTCCAAGAGCTTACAAACAAGAGCCTTGCAAGCTCTTGGAGGATTGGCTACATCAGGGATGTGTGGCCTAATATGCAAAGGAGCTCCTGCTAGAATTCCACCCCTGGGTGGAGTGCATCTTTCCAGGCATGCCCTGAAGGCCTCTTTAGTCAGCGGTTCCCAGCTTTTGCAGTACGGTGACCATATTTATTCATGTATTTATTATTTAATTAAATGTTTGGCCACCCTTGCTAATGGCTGGTCTCAGGGCGGTTCACATGCCAACCTCCTAGTATTGTGACCCATCCAAGGCCGACCCAAGGTATTTTGGTGCCCCAGGCAAACTCTGACCTTGGCACCCATCTCATTCAGCATTACCATTTTTTTTCCCAGTGGCTAACCAGATGTTTTTGAGAAACCAGCAAACACTGCACAATGGGCACAGCTGCCCCCACTCTGAACCCCAAGCAAGTGGCATTCCAACAAACACAGCCTTTTGCCTTTGGCAGTTCCATTCCAACCTTTGGCTAACCTCTCCTTCATCCTTATTTCCTCTAGGCCTATCTAAGATGCTAAGAAATGCACTTTAGTAACCATCAGGACACATTTTAATTAACGTATATATGCAGTATACAGGAGGAGACTGCAGATTTATACCCCGCCTTTCTCTCTGAATCAGAGACTCAGAGCAGCTTACAATTTCCTATTTCTCCTATTAGGGGGAAAGCCAGTTTGGTGTAGTGGTTAAGTGTGCGGACTCTTATCTGGGAGAACCGGTTTGATTCCCCACTCCTCCACTTGCACCTGCTAGCATGGCCTTGGATCAGCCATAGCTCTGGCAGAAGTTGTCCTTGAAAGGGCAGCTGCTGTGGGAGCCCTCTCCAGCCCCACCCACATCACAGGGTGTCTGTTGTGGGGAAGGAAGGTAAAGGAGATTGTGAGCCGCTCTGAGACTCTTCGGAGTGGAGGGTGGGATAGAAATCCAATATCTTCTTCTTCTTCTTCTATATCTCCTCCCCCTACAACAGACACACTGTGAGGTGGGTGGGGCTGAGAGGGCAGCTGCCCTTTCAATGACAACTTCTGTGATAGCTATGGCTCACCCAAGACCATTCCAGCAGCTGCAAGTGGAGGAGTGGGGAATCAAACCTGGTTAAGTGTGCGGAACCTGGTACCGCACACTTAACCACTACACCAAACTAGCTCTCCAACTAACGTATGGCATGGAAGAGCCTGTTTCCAGGATCAGGTCTTGGTTTCCAAAAGACAAAAGGGAACAATGGAAACAGCAGTGGTGGCCATTAGGGGGGGGCTGGCCCATGATCCACTTTTAGAGGCACTGCAATCTCCTTTGGGGTCCCAACCCACAGGCTGGGAAACACTGCCGTAAGTTTTCCCTGTGAGAAGAGACCAACTGGGGCTCAGGCTGTGGCTGGATAAAATCAGGCTGCACCCAACCAAGAGACAAAAACCAAAGCGTCCCATAGAAAATTCCAAAATCAGCACTTGATCAATGGGACATTCTCATTTTTTATATTTCTTCTTCCCCAAATGCCAGGAGGCAATACCCTGAGCCCCTGGAAGTCAGGCTCACCAGCATCCCACAGACATCCTCCCAAATGCAGACAAAAAGAAGCCTTAAGAGCATGGCCTGAGAGACGTCTTTCTTTCTCTTCCTTCTTCCCTCTCCCCCTCACCCCCACCTAATGAAGAGCACTGGAAAATGTGAACATTTGCAGACTATTTTGTGCTATTTCCGTTAGTCCTAATAAAAGGTACGACATGACTTTTGACCCTAGAAAAATGAAGAGTGTGCAGAAAAGTTGGGAGGAAAGAGAGAAATGCACAGCGTGTTGAGATGCATGCGCAGACCAGAGGGAGCCAGGGCCAAGGTGCTTCTCGAAGAAAGAGATAACGTGGAGAACCAGGCCGGGGGAGGGGGGGAGATGTGGGAAGAATTCATGCATAAGCCGTGGATCTTTACGTGGATTGCACATGAGCTCCCGAGCACCTTGAGTCCTGCGGAAGGAAAGGAAGAGGGAGGAGGGGCAAAGACACAGATTTGCCTGCCAAGAAAAGAAAGAAGGAAAATGCCGAAAGAGAGGAGAGGGGGATGAAAGAGGCGAGGAAATCAAAGAAAGCCCAACGTGTGTGTAGGAGGGAGATAATTGGCGGGGGGGAGGGAATGCAAGATAGGCAGACAGGGAAAGGCAGCAGGTTTTGGGGAGGAGGAATGAAGGATAAGGAGAAAGGCAAGTGTTAAGGGGAGTCATTTATCGGGAAGGAAGGAAAGGGCTGGAGCAGGTAGGCAACCTGTTGGCTGCTGCACACATACAGCAGGGTGGCAGTGGCCAGGGATGGAAATCATGCAGAAGGTCCCGGGTTCAATCCCCGGCATCTCCAGTTTTTAAAAGTACCAGGCAGTGAGAAAGGCTTTAGACTCTGGCAGCTGCCAATCTGAGCAGACAATACTGACTGTGATGGACCAAGGGTCTGAGTCAGTAGAAGGACGCTTCATGTATTCATGTGTGTACAGGCGCTCAGCACTGTCAGTCATGCTCGGAAGACCGATTTGCACAGGCAAAAAGCCTGCAATCCCTTCCAAGCATCTCCAGACTGCACGGGACTGATCCAGATATGTTCATCCCCCGAGGAGCCCAATGTTGAGCAGCAACCTGCCTGTGTGAATGGACCATCACAAGCCAAACAACCCAGTTAGAACTTTTCATCATTTCAATTGCAGGTTTGGGTTTTTAAATAAAGGATGCAGAACCCATATGCAGAGGCAAATCGTTGTAAAAGAACCTGGTAGATGGATCAAATGGCATATACCAGGGGTGGCCAATGGTAGCTCTCCAGATGTTTTTTGCCTACAACTTCCATCAGCCCCAACCAGCATGGTCAATGGCTGGGGCTGATGGGAGTTGTAGGCAAAAAACATCTGGAGAGCTACAATTGGCCACCCCTGGCGTATACATATGATCCAAGCCTATACATGAGTCCTCTAAAGAACCCTTGCTCTGTGATTTTCCCGAATCTCTGCACAGTGGATGTTACCGGATGCATCTAGCAGCAGGGGGACTGTGAACCTCTGCAGAGTGGTTTTCAGTTGCTTGAGTTTTAACAATTTTTTGATAACATATGGTTACAAAACTTAATTATAAATTTCCTGTACTAACCCATATGATATTTCAATCCCCCCTCCCTCCCTTGTTTGACTTCCCCAGAGTTATATATTTAAGTTCAATACTAAAGGTACCAGTAACTAATCAAAGTTCAATATTTTTTTTCCCTCATCAATACTAAAAAATTGTCCAATGTCTTTTTACATTCCACTCTTTCTCCATATATCCTTTAAATTTCTTACACTCCTTTTTGAATATATCTAGATCATAGTCTCTTAGAGTTCTAGTTAGTTTGTCCATCTCACTCCACGATAAAACTTTCATAATCCAGTCCCATTTCTCTGGTATTTTTTCTTGTTTCCAGAGCTGCGCATACAATGTCCTAGCAGCTGAGAGCAAGTACCAAATCAATGTCCTGTCTTCCTTTGGAAATTTTTCTAATTGTAATCCAAGCAAAAAAGTCTCTGCAGTTTTTTTTAAAGTCATAACCCAAAATTTTGGAGATTTCTTGTTGTATCATCCTTCAAAATTCTTTCGCTTTTTCACAAGTCCACCACATGTGAAAAAAAGAACCTTCATGTTTTTTAGAGTGGTTTTCAATTGCTTTAGACAGGAATAATTCTACATACGTTCACACTGTCGGCTTTGCAAGATCTGATGACTCAGCAACCCAGTCGGTGAATTGACTCCATTCAAAAAGCACTGGCCTGACTAAAGCCCCGCTCTTGGCCTTTGGTGGTTGACAGCTCATGCTTACATGCACCTCCTTCCTTGATGAACTGAGAGACACAGCTGCACAACCTAGACTTTGGGCTGCTTAGTGGGCGGGATCACATGGAAGTCTTTTGCCTGTATGAACCAAGAGAGAGGGGAGAGAAAGCTGGCAAAGCACAGTAGTGCTGAACTCTCCCTGCAGGGCATTTGCCCCAATGGCCCTCCTTCCCATGAAGATATGAACACATGCAGCTGCCTTGGCCCATCAAAGACAATATTGACTACTCAGACTGGCAGTGGCTCTCCAGGATCTCTTTCCCATCACTTACTGCCTGACCCTCTAACTGGAGATCTCTCCCAGAGCTTCTACACCCATTCCTTCACAGACCACGGCACCCGATATTGCCTTCGTCCTGCTGCTGCTTGCTCTTCCCAGTGGTTCCTCAAATGGGATGTGCGAAAAGGAGTGACAGGATTGCCCACTGGAAACAATGGGAGAGGCTGGAAGCGGTGGTGCAGCAATCCTGTAGCTCCAGGGCAGCCGTTCCACCCAAGGGTCCTGCCATTCAGTCATAGCCCTACGCCCAACAAGCAGCCGAATCAACACCGCAAGGTTGGATGCAGAAACGAAAGGCAGGGCGGCAGCACCTCTGCAGCATCCTTGGAGACTGTCCACCCCCCCCACGCCTCCCATGATGCCCTGCACCAAAGAGGACTCCACATTGCCCATTCAACGACAGCACCCATCAATGGTTTGGCAGTGAGCCACTGACATCACCCAAAGGAGCACTTGTGCTTCCCAGTTGTACAACAGACAAGAGGGTTTCCAGGACCTCCATGGCCACTGGCAGGGGGTGCGGGGGTAGGGGTGCCAGCTCCAGGTTGATCAGGTGGGCAGCCGTAGAACAGAGTAGCACCTTGAAGACCAACAAAGTTCCATTCAGAATGCAAGCTTCCATAGGCATGCATACTTCTTCAGACAATGGAATGGGCTACAGTGAGCAGAACTTACCTATAGCCGGTGGTTAAGAATGCGAAGTGGTATCAAGCTGACATTCTGAATAAAACTTCGTTGGTCTTAAAGGCGCTACTGGACTCCTACTTCATTCTAGATCCAGGTTGCGGAACTCATGGATATTTGGGGGTGGAGCCTAGGGAGGACAGGGACCTAAGCGGGTCATAGAGTTGACCCTCCAGAGCAGGGCTGGCCAAACTTGCTTGACATAAGAGCCACAGAGAGTAAACATCAGAGATTTGAGAGCCTCAAGAGAGTGGGGTGGGGTGGAGAGGGAGGGAGGGAGGCAAATAGATGGGGAGGGAAGGAGAGGTGGAAAGACAGTAGCTTTAACTTGAAATGCATTCTCCAAGCTGCCACCTGGCTTGACTTGAAGAAGTGATTTAAGGAGAGAAACGGCATCTCGAAACCGGCTGACAAGGCCACACGATAGGTGTGAAAGAGCCACATGTGGCTCCTGAGCTACAGTTTGGTCACCCCTGCTCCAGAGCATCCCATTTCTCCAAGGGAGCTGATCCCTGTAGTCTGGAGATGAGCTGCAATCCCAGGGGATCCCCGGGTCCCTCCTGGAGACTGACATCCAGCAAGGAGTCCTCCTTCTGCACAAGCCAGAGAGGAACTGAAAATAAGAGACCTTTGTGAAGAACCTTCCCATGGGAAGGGCTTAAGTCCTGCTGTGGGAACAGTGGCACCCCCCCCCAACACACACACACACCAGTCCATCCCAGACAAAGAGAGGTTTTCCATGATATTTTACCAATTGGACACAGTGTTGCCTCCATGAAGGGAAGGGGGGGGGTTCAGCTCAAACAAAATCAGTAAACCATCGAAAGGCAGCTCTGGCAGCTGCCCACTGAAAAGGAAAACAGGAGTTCTCCCAGGGGGGTTGTAAATGTGACCTCCACATGCTATGCTCTGAGGGCTGAGTCACTCTAGTTAAGAAGAAGAAATTGGATTTATATCCAGCCCTCCACTCCAAAGAGTCTCAGAGCGGCTCACAATCTCCTTTACCTTCCTCCCCCACAACAGACACCCTGTGAGGTAGATGAAGATATTGGATTTATATCCCGCCCTCCACTCCGAAGAGTCTCAGAGTGGCTCACAATCTCCTTTACCTTCCTCCCCCACAACAGACACCCTGTGAGGTAGATGAAGATATTGGATTTATATCCCGCCCTCCACTCCAAAGAGTCTCAGAGTGGCTCACAATCTCCTTTACCTTCCTCCCCCACAACAGACACCCTGTGAGGTGGGTGCGGCTGGAAAGGGCTCTAACAGCAGCTGCCCTTTCAAGGACAGCGTCTCAGAGCAGCCTACCATCTCCTTTACCTTCCTCCCCCACAACAGACACACTGTGAGGTGGGTGGGGCTGGAGAGAGCTCTCACAGCAGCTGCCCTTTCAAGGACAACCTCTGCCAGAGCTATGGCTGACCCAAGGCCATGCCAGCAGGTGAAAGTGGAGGAGTGGGGAATCAAACCCGGTTCTCCCAGATAAGAGTCCGCATACTTAACCACTTAGTTAAGAAACAGGAGGGGCCACAGGATCAGAACTCAGGCCCTGTAGGAGTCCTCCACCTAGCTCACAGCTCATTGGACATACATCCGCCTTCTAGGTAAACATGGCCTCCGTCTCCTCCTGTCTTTTGCTCATCCCTTCTTTAATCAACTACGTACTTGTTTGAACGTTACCTGTGCAGTGTGCTTAATGGAGGTGAACAAATGATTCTAGCTGTCTCCACTCCAGACAGTCAAAGAATCCTCCTAAATTCAGTTTCCAGGTCCTGTCATTCAAGAGTCAAGGCTTGCTCCTTTGAGGGGCTGACCCCTAGTGATGTGCAAAAGTGGAGATGCTGGGGGACCTCTCATGAGGCACTCACTGCATTGAAAGAAGAGATGTCGCCAAAGCTAGCAGCCAGCAGAAGCCAGGAGTGGTTTGGGATTGTGGCCAAGCAATGGTTATACCTCCCTGGCAGGCTGGGCTAGAAGGCTTCTTGCAAAGGGTGTTCAGAATCTTCCACTATCCCAGAATATGGCAGCTGAATGGTTAACTGGGCTTTGCTTCAGAGAACAGTATTACAAAATCTTCACTGGTTCCCACATTGCTTCCAGACACAATTCAGAATGCTGTCTGTGACTGACAAGGCCATGAATAGTCTGAACTGGAATCTCTTCAGGCCTGCTTGCCGCTGTCTAGATCGACTCTTCTCCAAGTGACCCTCCCCTCCAAAAGTTGGGGGAGTATTATCAGAGAAAGGGCCTCTTCAGTGGTGGCCCCCCAGTTGTGGCACTCATAGGGTTGCCAGCCTCCAGGTGGGACTTGTAGCTCTCCCAGGATTAGAACTGATCTTCATATGACAGAGATCAATTCCCCTGGAGAAAACTGTCACTTTGGAAAGTGGGTTCTATATGGCATTACACCCTGCTGAGATGCTTCCCCTCCCTAAACCCCACCCTCCTCGGCCTCCACCCACAGAATCTCCAGGTATTTCCCAACTGTTGAGCAGTGTGTTTTAAAATTCAGTTGCAATAAATAGAGACGAGACTGAAGCTTATCAAAAGAAATAAAGTTTACTATAAAACATCAGGAAAAGGTACTTGGGATAAAAGAAATAAAACTTAGCATTCTAGCATGGCTCTCTACGTCTTATCTGCTGCATGGCAGCTTTACAACTCTTTGTTAGCTGGCTTCTTGTTCCCAGAGAACTTGGAGGCAGGAAGACAGACAATTCACCTTCCATATGTTTGTTATATAATGCTGTTGTTTTAATTGTATTTATTGGTTTTATTGTATGTGACCGGTTTTACTTGCATGTGATCGGTTTTACTTGTATGTGACCGGTTTTACTTGCATGTGAGCCCATCTGGGAATGGGCAGAATATAAATTTACCAAATAAATAAATAGTAGATAAAATATGAGCTCAAAGGAGTTTCGCACACAAGGTGCCAACTGATCAATATAGTGCTTACATTTTTCCTTGGTTTAGAAGAGAGAGTTCCTAATTGGATTTAAGCTACAATGCATCACATCCTCTTTTTCAGATAAACGACGACAGTTAACTCTATAATGTCTGAAATGGAATTAACTCTTTGGAAAGTGGGTTCTATGCAGGGCTTTTTATGTAGCAGGAACTCCTTTGCATATTAGGCCACACACGCCTGAGGTAGCCAGTCCTCCAAGAGCTTACAGTAGGCCCTGCACATAGAGCCCAGCAAGCTCTTGAAGGATTGACTACATGGGGGGTGTGGCCTAATATGCAAATGAGTTCCTGCTGCAAAAAAGCTCAGGTTCCATAGCATTACACCCTGCTGAGTTCCTTCCCCTCCCCAAACTCCACCCACAAAATCTCCAGGTATTTCCCAACCCAGAGCTGGCAACCCTACTGGTCAGGCTCTTCTGGCACTGAACGTAGCTTCCTATAGGCACTAAACAAAGGTCGTTTTCCCACTGACCTTACTCCGGAGCAACGTCCCTCTTCACCGCGCAGCATCTGCGTGGATTTCGCACCAACTGCTCCACAGAACCCGGAAGAGCCGCAAAGTCCCACGGCTTTTGCGTCGCAAATGTAAACTGGTTTTTGGCGGTTTACATTTGCGATGCAAAAGCCGTGGGACTTTGCGGCTCTTCCGGGTTCTGCGGAGCAGTTGGTGCGAAATCCACGCAGACGCTGCGCGGTGAAGAGGGACGTCGCTCCGAAGTAAGGTCAGTGCGAAAATGCCCAAAGTCTATCCTATTTGACTCTGCTCTTAACTGCACAGAGATTACATTTCTGCTTCTTTTCCCTTGCCCACTCCATATATCTGTTGTTTGCACACACATTTTCTTACTGTGATTTTCTCTGTTTGTTTTTAAACTTTCAGCTGGTGGCTGCCCTGAGTATCTTGTAGAGCAGGGGTGGCCAACGGTAGCTCTCCAGATGTTTTTTTGCCTACAACTCCCATTAGCCGCAGCCAGCATGGCCAATGGCTGGGGCTGATGGGAGTTGTAGGCAAAAATATCTGGAGAGCTACCGTTGGCCACCCCTGTTGTAGAGGAACGCCGCTTTAGAGTCTGTGAAATAAACAGAGAATGAGCCAAAGGGAGGGTTCGTTAGAAAGAGCAGTTCGGTGGCAGGCAGAGGGCAAGGATGCTGCCTCAGAAAAGCAGGAGCTGCCCAGCAGACTGACTTGCCTTCATTTTGTAATAGATGCAGCCTTCCTTGTGCTTAGCTCCTCTGAGACAAGACAGCATGCTCCTCCCACCCATCACTGGCTTCATTCCAGCTCATGCCCCGCCCCTTCCACTTGAGAGATGCACAGTCAGGTTTTCTGTTCCCTGAAGAATCTTTACTATGAAATCTATGAAACAGTCAGTCAGCTGAGTTCAGACAGACTCAGGAAGGTATGGTCAGGCTTGCCCAATTTGCCTTTGAAATGATAACCACCCACTTAGATGACCTTGGTCTGTCTGTGTGTCTGTCTGTCTAGGACAGGGGTGCCCAATGTAGTGCCCTAAGGGTGCCATGGTGCCCACTGACACCTTTCCTAGTGCCTGTGAAGTGTTTTTAGAAGGTGGGTGGGGCCAGGTGGCTCTTTCGTCCAGCAAGGCTTCTGACTGGCCACTGGGAATTTGATTGACTGGGCAGATTTTTTAAAAACATTGCTTTGGTAGCAGTTGCAACCACAGCCCAAGGGCCTTCACTGTGATGAGCTCTAGCAGCCATTTTGTAATTGGCTCCGCCTTCCGCATAGGGTCCCCAGGGGGCAAGGGTTCCCCCAGTTTTGTGGCCCCCATTCCATTAGCACATAGCTGGCTGGTGGGGGGGGGGGATCCCCACCCTCAAAGAACTCTGTTGGTGGAAGTGACATCATCACACCAGGCACATCATGCGAGGGATGCTCTAGCATTTGAGTAAAAACTCTATGGCACATTCCCCAACTGGGAACCAGATAAGACCTGGCAACCATACTCCTACATCAGTCATTTTGTGCACCCATGTTGTGACTTTGTCTACCGTGCTGCATCAGAATGCCAAAGGAGCCCACATGGTGAAAAAGCCGGGGACTCTGGTATAGGCTATTTCTCTGCTGCCTCCTCAGAATCCTGCTTGAGGTGGCCTACTGCTATTTTATTTATTATTTATTGCTTTAAATTTCTATCCCGCCCTCTCCGCAAGCGGACTCTACTAAAATCACCACAATTTTTTTGAAACCATTCTTAAAAGCCACGAGCCATTGAACATAAGCAGCGTAAAAACTCTCCATAAGACAGAAAGGAAAGGCAAGGTCCCCTGTGCAAGCACCACTCATTTCCCACTCTGGGGTGATGTTGCTCTCACAACGTTTTCACAGCAGACTTTTGACGGGGTGGTTTGCCATCGCCTTCCCCACCACAAGACAGAAGCTGACCATTAAAAACTTGAGGAGATATTCCGATATTTAGTAGGCATAAAGACTGTTTAATAGGGCCAAATCAAAAGTTTTCAAGTCTTCTAAGATCCAGGATCCAGCTTTAATAGTAACAGCAACAAGGGACCTACTTCCAAATGCTTAATGTACAGTTCTCTTTCATCCTGGCCTTCAGAATGAAGAATGGCAAGGGGGTAATTCCTGTAGTCTGCATGAACAGAAGAGGGGCCTTGGGAAGGTGCAGTCGATCCAGCTGTGGTGAGGGCAGCTGCTGTTTCCAAAATCCCTCCCTACCAAATCCTAAAAGCCCCACCCCTCATCCCCTTTGCATCTCACTTTCTACCTCCCCATCTTTCTCCTCTTAACAAACTAATAGGAAAGAGAAATGTATAGTAGAGTCACCTGGGCAATCTATTTAAGAGCAGGACGTGACCCGTATAAAGCTTTTGTCACAAATACTGAAGACCATCGGGATAAATGGTAGTTCCGTCCCTTCAGGTATTCCTGCTCTGTTGTCCTCTCACACAACTTATGAGGTGTGAGGGTTTAGCCCAGCTGTGGAGAGCTGTGGTGGGTTCCAGCTGTACTGAGAGTCAGGGGGGGAGACCTATGGTCCCCCCGCGGGTCACACTTGCCCCTCCCATTTCCAGTGCAAACTCAGCAGTGGGGGGAAAGTGCCCTCTGGTTCTGCTTCCATAGTGGGTAAAGCTGGTGCTATTTATGGGGCCCAGTCCCCCACCCCATGTCAGGCGAGAGCAGGGGAATCACACAAAGGTCCAAGAGCAACTTCAAGACTAACAGCATTTATTTCACCATGAGTTTTCATGAGTCACAGCCTGCTCTGTCAGATACATATGTGAAGGAAAAATCACAATGGGAAACCTTATGGGGAAGGTGAGGAGGAGGAAGAGGAAGAGGAGGAGGAGGAAGAAGAAGAAGAAGAAGAAGAAGAAGAAGAAGAAGAAGAAGAAGAAGAAGAAGAAGAACACATATTTATACCCTGCCCTTCTCTCTGAATCAGAGAATTTATGCTGGGTAGAATCCCATGGTCAGAAATACTTAAGCGGAAGGGGGTTCAGGAGGGGTGAGAGTTACCTAAAAGCGAAATACTGAAAGCGCAATCACAGACAATTCCTATGAGATGAAAAAATGGAAGAAGCCTAAACAGCTCTCTAAAGACTTGAGAAATAAAAAAGACTCCTTTAGGGATTGGAAGGAGGGCCTTATAACCAAGGATGAATATAAACAAATCACCAGTGCCTGTAGAGAAAAAGTTAGAAAAGCTAAAGCTCAATATGAGCTTAGGCTGGCCAAAGATGCTAAAAACAACAAAAAAGGGTTCTATACTTATGTTCAGAGTAAGTAAAAGAGCAAGGACGTGGTAGGCCCATTGCGAGGGCAAGAAAGTGAAATTGTAACAGGTAATGAAAAGGGCATAACTGCTCAATTCCTACTTTTCCTCAGTCTTCTTTTCTGAGGGAAACGGTGCTCAACATGGCAAAAACAGAACATATAAGGAGGGTATGAAGTTCCAACCTAGGATCAGCATAGAGATAGTACATAAATACCTAGTTTCTTTAAATGAAACTAAGTCCTCAGGGTCAGATGAATTGCATCCAAGGGTTCTAAAAGAGTTTGCGTATGTAATTTCTATTATTTTTGAGAATTATTGGTGAACAGGAGAGGTGCTGGAAGATTGGAGGCGGGCGAATGTTGTCCCCATCTTCAAGAAGGGGAAAAAAGATGATCCGGGTAACTACCGACCTGTCAGCTTGACATCTATCCCTGGAAAAGTTTTAGAACAAATCATCAAACAGTCGGTCCTGGAACATTTAGAAAGAATGGATGTAATTACTAGGAGCCAGCATGAGTTTCTCAAGAACAAGTCATGTCAGACTAACCTGATCTCTTTTTTTGAGAAAGTGACTACCTTGCTGGATCAGGGGGAATGCTTGTAGACATCATTTATCTTGATTTCAGTAAGGCTTCTGATAAGGTTCCACATACTATCCTTGTTGACAAGTTGGTAAAATGTGGTTTGGATCCTGTTACCGTTAGGTGGATCTGTAACTGGTTGACAGATGGCACCCAAAGAGTGCTTGTGAATGGTTCCTCATCCTCTTGAGAGGAAGTGACAAGTGGAGTGCCTCAGGGATCTGTCCTGGGACCTGTTTTGTTCAACATCTTTATCAATGATTTGGATGAAGGAATAGAGGGAATGCTTATTAAATTTGCAGATGATACTAAATTGGAAGGGGTTGCAAACACAGAAGAAGACAGAAACAGGATGACCTTGACAGGCTGGAAGAAACCAAATAAAATGAATTTTAACAGGGATAAATGTAAAGTTCTGCATTTAGGTAGGAAAAATCCAATGCATGGTTGTAGGATGGGGGAGACTTTCCTTAGTGTTAGTATGTGCGAAAAGGATCTAGGGGTCTTAGTGGATCATACGCTGAACATAAGTCAACAGTGTGATGCGGTGGCTAAAAAGGCAAATGCAATTTGGGGCTGTATCAACAGAAATATAGTGTCCAGATCACGTGATGTGATGGTATCGCTTTACTCTGCTCTAGTAAGACCTCACCTGGAGTTTTGGGCACCACATTTTAAGAAGGATATAGACAAGCTGGAATGGGTCCAGAAAAGGGTGACGAAGATGGTGAGGGGTCTGGAGACCAAGTCCTATGAGGAAAGGTTGAAGGAGCTGGGGATGTTTAGCCTGGAGAGGATGCGGCTGAGAGGTGATATGATCACCATCTTCAAGTACTTGAAGGGCTGTCATATAGAGGTTGGTGTGGAATTGTTTTCTGTGGCCCCAGAAGGTAGGACCAGAACCAATGGGTTGAAATTAAATCAAAAGAATTTCCAGCTCAATATTAGGAAGAACTTCCTGACTGTTAGAGCGATTCCTCAGTGGAACAGGCTTCCTTGGGAGGTGGTGGGCTCTCCTTCCTTGGAGGTTTTTAAACAGAGGCTAGATGGCCATCTGACAGCAATGAAGATCCTGTGAATTTAGGGGGACGTATTTGTGAGTTTCCTGCATTGTGCAGGGGGTTGGACTAGATGACCCTAGAGGTCCCTTCCAACTCTATGATTCTATGATTCAATCTCCTGTATCTTCTCCCCCCACAAGAGACACCCTGTGAGGTGGGTGGGGCTGAGAGGGCTCTCACAGCAGCTGCCCTTTCAAGGACAATCCTGCAATAGCTATGGCTGACCCAAGGCCATTCCAGCAGCTGCAAGTGGAGGAGTGGGGAATTTAACCCGGTTCTCCCCGATAGGAGTCCACACACTTAACCACTACATCCAACTGGCTCCCTTCTCTGTTGTCCTCTCACACAATGAAGGAAAAATCACAATGGGAAACCTTATGGAGAAGGTGAGGAGGAAGGGGGGAGTCAAGGCTTCATGTGAATTGCATTGCGAGTCTTTCAAGTGTAAATTCTCAGAGTAAGGGGGAAAGAGAGGAGTTGGCGTAGGAAGGATGGAGACTTCCATAGCTGCAGGGACAGAACTCCAGGGCCATGCGGCACGAGCAGACGAAAGCTTTGGCAGCCCCATAAGCTTTGCACATTCACGGAATCTCTGCTTCTCTGATCTAGGCTGTGGAGGGCCCTGATTGAATCAGCCTGTGCATTTCTGTATCTGGCAGTCTAACATTCCAAGGAAGATGCAACAAGATAAAAGGCGGGGTTGGGGGGGCGAGGGGGGGTAGCAGAGGCCAGTGTGGTTTCTGCTGAGCCATGTAGAAATCACCTTCGAAAACTGCTGCCTTTGTCACCCTGATCACAGTGGTTCTCTCCAGCCAGTGGCAAGGGAGGAGTGTCTGGACTGGGAGTGGGGGGGGGGGAGCACAGGTGTCAGGGGCTGCGGCTGACAGGAGGAATTCTTCTCCCCCCCCCCCTCCCGCCCAACTCTCTTCCATGGCAGCCCTGAGCCAGGGAAAGCGCTCAAGTCCCGCCGTAAAAAGGCAGCCGATCATTTTAATTACACCACCGATGCAAGCGCCTTCCCTTCCATTTCATCCTGACAGCTGGTTTCTCCTACCAAGCCGGATGTGAGTGCGTTTTTTTTTCCTCCTGCAGATTTGAGAACAACCGTGCTAATAAAAGTGGAAGCATCCTTCACACCAGAGAATGAAAAATTAATTTTGCTTCTCTTCCTCTCCCCCCCCCCCCCCCACAAAAGCTCCTTTCCCAGAATTATAGTGTGTTTTTTTTTTTCTGCAAGCTCCTCTTTGCTTCCATCCTGGGGATGTTTCCATCTGATTACAACCACTTTAAATGAGCACCAGGCTCTTTGACACTCGATTGCCGAGTTTCCATCACACACCCTCTTCCTCCTTCCCTCCCTCCCTGTGCTGTGTGCCTGCCCCCCCCACCACCACCACCACCATTCTGCCTCCCAGGGGAGGAATTTGATACTTCTCGCGCTAAAGAGATTGAGTTAGAATGGTGTTTGATGCCAATGCTTCTCAGGCAGTGATGGCTCCAGATTCATTTGCACTTATTACCGCACAAACCTGATGAGGGACTATCCCTCTCGGCCAAGTTGCCAAGGCACTTAAAACAACAAAGTGAAATTTAGCAAGGAGATGACAGCTGCAAAGACGGGGGAGGGGGTGTCTTGTCAAAATGTGATAATATCTCCCTGGCTATATATATCTTTTTTGTTCCACTTTCAGCGGGATGTCAACGAAGGCAGGGAAATGTGGCGTGTCTTACAGGTACGGCAACATTGCTGTGTGCTGTTGTCCTACTTGGAGGAATCAAACCAACTTGTGCTGCTTTGCGGCTGGAAAATGCCGAGCGTCACGTCGGCGGCTGCCTTTGCCGGGAATTGGGCACCGCAGTGTTTTTGGTCAGAGGCGGTGAACTGGCTGCCTTTTGGAACGCTGCCACCAATGAGCTACAGCTCGCCTCACCCAGTCGCACCGCTGGGGAAACGCCACCATTTCATGGGATGTGCAGCTCAGGGTAATGGGCCGTGAGTGGAAGGCAACAATATCCACACCACTCGGGGGGACTGTTGCCCAATGGGGTGCTGTGGTCTGGAACAAATAGGGAGGGGCTTCAGCTTTAGTCCCCGGCAGGGCTTTTTTGGTAGAAAAAGCCCAGCAGGAACTCATTTGCATATTAGGCCACACAACCCAACACCAAGCCAGCTGAAACTGTGTTCCTGTGCGTTCCTTCAAAAAAAAAAAGCCCATGTCCCAGGGCCAAAAAAAAAAGTCATATGCAGTGAGGTGGAAATGAGGCCCTGTTAAGAAACGCATGTCCACTGCATCGCCACAGAGGACTCCTGGGCACAGTTTGAATTTGGGCAGGGGCCACATGGCCCGCTTGGTGCTGCTCAGCTGATTCACCCTCTCCTCTGCCCGTTGCAGCCACCTTTGGCCTTCTAGGAGCACAGGGGTGAGTGGCGGCAGGCCCCAGAGATAGCTGGGAGGCCAGGTGGCGGCGTTTGGGCCAAAAGGCCATCCACTTCCAAGTCCTCTATTAAGAATTGTGTCTTCTCCCCACCTATTGCCTCCTCCCTAGACTGAGCTGACACATCAGGAACTGCTTTCTGTGAAGCCGTCTCAAGCGCAGCTGAATCGGGGAAGTGCTCGGAGTCATGGTTTCCTCTCAGCTACCTTTGCTTGGGCAGAGCAAGAAAGCATGCCCTGGGTCAGGCTCGAAACAGTTAACCCCGCTCAGCTCTTGCTGCTTGGATGCTTTGATGCAGTGGTGCGGGAGAACCTGGCCTGCAGCCATGTGGTCCTTGCCTGTGGCTGATGCCATCGAATTTGACAAACAAGCTAAGCAGAGGCTGCTGGATCAATACCTGCAGAAGAGACATCCAAGGAAGAAAGCGGGCCATCCTAATACGCGATGGCAACAACGTCTTCGGCTTCTCCTGCCTCTTTTCTGCAGGACTGATCTCAGCCGACACGCAGGGGAGGGATCAGTGGATGCAGCCCCTCCCAGACTCAGACCCCCATCCCATTGCTCTAGCCATGATCCACGACAGCAGGGCTTTCTTTGTAGAAGAAGATGAAGATATTGGATTTATATCCCGCCCTCCACTCCGAAGAGTCTCAGAGCGGCTCACAATCTCCTTTATCTTCCTCCCCCACAACAAACACCCTGTGAGGTAGATGAAGATATTGGATTTATATCCCGCCCTCCACTCTGAAGAGTCTCAGAGCGGCTCACAATCTCCTTTACCTCCCTCCCCACAACAGACACCCTGTGAGGTAGATGAAGATATTGGATTTATATCCCGCCCTCCACTCCAAAGAGTCTCAGAGCGGCTCACAATCTCCTTTCCCTTCCTCCCCCACAACAGACACCCTGTGAGGTGGATGAAGATATTGGATTTATATCCCGCCCTCCACTCCGAAGAGTCTCAGAGCGGCTCACAATCTCCTTTACCTTCCTCCCCCACAACAGACACCCTGTGAGATGGATGAAGATATTGGATTTATATCCCGCCCTCCACTCCGAAGAGTCTCAGAGCGGCTCACAATCTCCTTTACCTTCCTCCCCCACAACAGACACCCTGTGAGATGGATGAAGATATTGGATTTATATCCCGCCCGCCACTCCGAAGAGTCTCAGAGCGGCTCACAATCTCCTTTACCTTCCTCCCCCACAACAGACACCCTGTGAGATGGATGAAGATATTGGATTTATATCCCGCCCTCCACTCCGAAGAGTCTCAGAGCGGCTCACAATCTCCTTTACCTCCCTCCCCACAACAGACACCCTGTGAGGTAGATGAAGATATTGGATTTATATCCCGCCCTCCACTCCGAAGAGTCTCAGAGCGGCTCACAATCTCCTTTCCCTTCCTCCCCCACAACAGACACCCTGTGAGGTGGATGAAGATATTGGATTTATATCCCGCCCTCCACTCCGAAGAGTCTCAGAGCGGCTCACAATCTCCTTTACCTTCCTCCCCCACAACAGACACCCTGTGAGATGGATGAAGATATTGGATTTATATCCCGCCCGCCACTCCGAAGAGTCTCAGAGCGGCTCACAATCTCCTTTACCTTCCTCCCCCACAACAGACACCCTGTGAGATGGATGAAGATATTGGATTTATATCCCGCCCTCCACTCCGAAGAGTCTCAGAGCGGCTCACAATCTCCTTTACCTTCCTCCCCCACAACAGACACCCTGTGAGATGAATGAAGATATTGGATTTATATCCCGCCCGCCACTCCGAAGAGTCTCAGAGCGGCTCACAATCTCCTTTACCTTCCTCCCCCACAACAGACACCCTGTGAGATGGATGAAGATATTGGATTTATATCCCGCCCGCCACTCCGAAGAGTCTCAGAGCGGCTCACAATCTCCTTTTCCTTCCTCCCCCACAACAGACACCCTGTGAGATGGATGAAGATATTGGATTTATATCCCGCCCGCCACTCCGAAGAGTCTCAGAGCGGCTCACAATCTCCTTTCCCTTCCTCCCCCACAACAGACACCCTGTGAGATGGATGAAGATATTGGATTTATATCCCGCCCGCCACTCCGAAGAGTCTCAGAGCAGCTCACAATCTCCTTTCCCTTCCTCCCCCACAACAGACACCCTGTGAGATGGACGAAGATATTGGATTTATATCCCGCCCTCCACTCCGAAGAGTCTCAGAGCGGCTCACAATCTCCTTTCCCTTCCTCCCCCACAACAGACACCCTGTGAGGTGGATGAAGATATTGGATTTATATCCCGCCCTCCACTCCGAAGAGTCTCAGAGCGGCTCACAATCTCCTTTCCCTTCCTCCCCCACAACAGACACCCTGTGAGGTAGATGAAGATATTGGATTTATATCCCGCCCTCCACTCCGAAGAGTCTCAGAGCGGCTCAAAATCTCCTTTCCCTTCCTCCCCCACAACAGACACCCTGTGAGGTAGATGAAGATATTGGATTTATATCCCGCCCTCCACTCCGAAGAGTCTCAGAGCGGCTCACAATCTCCTTTCCCTTCCTCCCCCACAACAGACACCCTGTGAGGTAGATGAAGATATTGGATTTATATCCCGCCCTCCACTCCGAAGAGTCTCAGAGCGGCTCACAATCTGCTTTACCTTCCTCCCCCACAACAGACACCCTGTGAGGTGGGTGGGGCTGGAGAGGGCTCTCCCAGCAGCTGCCCTTTCAAGGACAACCTCTGCCAGAGCCATGGCTGACCCAAGGCCACTCCAGCAGGTACAACTGGAGGAGTGGGGAATCAAACCCGGTTCTCCCAGATAAGAGTCCGCACACTTAACCACTACACCAAACTGGCTCTCCAGGAACTCCCTTGCATATTAGGCCACACACCCCTATGGTAGCCAATCCTTCTGGAGCTTACAAAGGGCCCTGTACTAAGAGTCCTGTGAGCTCTTGGAAAATTGGCTACATCAGGGGTGTGTGGCCTAATATGCAAAGGAATTCAGCTACAAAAAAACCCCCTGCAGGACAAGTTTCCTGTCACTGCAAAGCCTTGATGCTTGATAACTAGTGAGGTCACACACTGGCCCCAGGGGGCCCTGGCCCTTACAGACTTGTTTCATTATCTCGCTCCCCTGATCCTCCTGTCCCTCTCTGCCAGGCCAAGGCCCGAGCACAGGATGCTCGACTGCAGGATGGAAAAGAATATTCTCCTCCTCCAACATGTGCTTGACCTAGAAGCTGGGGGGAGGGGGGGTGCAGAGAGCCAGGCTCATGTCTGGACTTAGAATGTAAGGTGGGGACTGTAAGCCCGCCCAGCCCCCTGCCATTCACATCCTCCTGTATTCGATAGCTCACATGTCCAACCATATCGGAAGATGTGAAAACTCATCAGATGTTCAAACTCAAATGTATTCAGGTTGGGGGAGAAAAGCACTTTTAGATGGCTGGAATGTTCTCCAAGCCTCCCGGCATTCCTAAGAGGTTTCAGGTTTCAGGGTTTGTGCCCTTTAGCACTTCATTTGTTGACCTTGAGTGACACCAGTAGGCAGGCCGGTCTTTAAAGACTATAGAATAGAGCAGAGGACTTTAAAGAAACCAGCTGTCATGGGTGCTGGGGACCCTGCAGAAGAAGCTGAGCCTGCAGAGGAAACTGTGCCCCTGCCACCTGCACCAGTGCCCCTGCCTCCTGCGGGAGAAGACCCAAGCCCCCCTGCCTCGCCCTCACGGGTGGCTCGTGTGCGGGACCGCCTTTGTCAGGACCTCAGGGATCGGAGGAGGGCGGCACGCTCACGAGCAAGACGCTCCCTGAGCCCTGAGTTTTGAAAGGATTCTGACTCTTCTAGGAGGATGTTTGAGTCTCAGCAGGATCCTGGCCACCCTCTGAGTCAGCTCAAATGGGCAACAGGCAGCAGAGGGCTATATAGCTGTAGGCTTTGGGAGGAGGCTTTGTGGAAGCAACTAGTCACTTACCTGACGTTCTAGCATCCACTTTGGCTTCTGGACCCCCTGACTTTGGCTTTGACTTCTGAACCCCCCCGACCTTGGCTTCTGGACCTCTGACCTATGATACCTGGACTGTGATTCGGTTTTGGCGTATTGCTCCCCAGCTACAGACCTTGGGCTGCCCCTGGACTTCGCCTGACCCAGCCCCAGCACATGACACCAGCTTTGCAAAGAGACTTTCCTTTAGAGCAGGGGTGGCCAACGGTAGCTCTCCAGATGTTTTTTGCCTACAACTCCCATCAGCCCCAGCCAGCATGGCCAATGGCTGGGGCTGATGGGAGTTGTAGGCAAAAAAACATCTGGAGAGCTAGCATTGGCCACCCCTGCTTTAGAGGGCTTTTGCCACTGCCCAGAAGGCAGAGTGAGTAGATGTTGCTTTTCTTAGATAGAGAAGAGGGACTCGTGCTGAGCAGCAAACTTTCCATCATTGCTTAACACACAAACACACACACACCACGATTGCCAAAAGGGGCAACATGAATCACAGGGCACATGGTTTTTCATGGAATACGTGAAGACTTTCTATTGCCCTGCCTCTTATCAGAGGCCAGGTATTCGCACTTTTAGGAGACGCTGCAGGGGTGCCAGTCTCCAGGTGAGGCCTGAACATTTCCCAGAATTACAGCTGATCTCCAAACTAGAAAGAATCCGTTTCAGTGGAGAAAATAGCTGCTACTTTGGAAAGTGAACGATATGGCATTGTGCCCTGTTGAGGTCTTTCCCCTCTCCAAAACCCACCTTCCCCAGGCTCTACCCCCAAATGGCCAGGAATTTTCCAACCCAGAATTGGCAATCTTGGAGACAGATTGTTCCATCCTGGAGTGCATCATATCTCACCTGGAGTGAGACCAACTCTTAGTCCTTAAGGGGAGCTGTCCAGCACTTAAACCTCCTGAAATGCTTTTTTTTTTTTTTTAAGCAGCAAGAACTGTCTGGAGCAACTCTGAACATCACCAGGCAATCACAAGGGCAGTTCCAGAGATAGAGAACCAATCCAATTTTCTTGGCTTCGCACAATGAATCATAGGAACAGCAGTTTGGTTAGTGTGCAGAGAATACTCTTAGCAGTCCCTCACGTTCTGTCAGAGAATTACAGCTGCTCAAAAGTCACAATCTCACACTAGAGGCCTGCTCCACAGGCATTCGAGGCTGCGTGAACTTTAAAGTTCAAACTAAGAAAACTGAGAAGTCCAATTCCCAAGCCTATCACTTGCTTGCAGTCCTTACCCTTTTACTGGCACCAATATGGTAACCAGCAATCCAGGCAATGTGCAAAGCAAACAAAAACACAAATATGGAAGGAAGTGAGAGGTCTTCTGTAAGAGCCTGCATTATATTGAGTTTGGAGTGAATTATCTTCTGAAAACATTGATTCACACTTTCTTGTGGATTTTTTTTTGAAAGGACTAAAATGGTTTTGAGTGCTCCCACTTAAAATCAATGTAAATAGACCCCCCCTCCTCCCCCTCCCCTTTTCTTTCTTCTAAACTTATTCAAAGTCAGGACAACAGCAGCGGGCAGAATCCTGTGCCCTTCTCTCTCCAACAGATTCCATTTCATTGGATTAAACATTCCAAGGAACTACATTTCCCATGTTTCCTTGTGCCTGGGACGCTGTGATTGCATTATCTTTCTAAACGTTCTCCAGTATACAAGACAAAGAGAATGCGATGATGATGCTGTTAACCTCCTGCCTGGTAAATATGAAAGAAGGAGAGAAAAAGAGATGGCAATGAAAGCATCCCAAGAAGATCAGTGAGTTAAAATTAAATCAAAAGATTTTTTTGACTAAATTAAATCAAAAGATTTTTTGACTAAACATTAGGAAGAACTTCCTGACGGAGTCGTTCCTCAGTGGAAGAGGCTTCCTTGGGAGGTGGTGGGCTCTCCTTCTTGGGAGGTTTTCAAACAGAGGCTAGATGGCCATCTGACAGCGATGCTGATTCTGTGAATTTAGGCAGATCATGAGAAGGAGGGCAGGAAAGGTTACATCTGTGCTTAGTTCTCATGGCCTTTCTTACATGCCCAGGAAAATGCTGATTACCACTCTGGGGTCAGAAAGCAGGTTTCTCCAGGAATCCTGGAAGTTTTGGGGGGTTTGTTTTGGTTTGTTTTGGTTTTCTTGCCATCTTCTGAGCATAGAGAAGGGTACCCTGTGTAAATTGGGGAAAGGTATCTGTGAATTTCTTGCATTGTGCAGGGGGTTGGACTAGATTGCCCTGGAGATCCCTTCCAACTCTATGATTCTATGATTCTAAGGGTGAGCAGTCTGGGGGAATCAGGCTCCAGTACACACGAATAGGAACTCGGGCCAAATTCAAATGGGACAATGAGCAGTTCTACAGTGAGTAGTATGGAACTGGAAGAGCTTGAATTCAGATCGTGCCCCCTTCAAACTTCTTCAGCATCACTAATAATTTATTTTACATTGTATTGTGTTTGTGCAAGCAAAGCCTCTGTTATGGATGATGACAGAGCATGTACACATTTACTCACACACAAGCAATCAAAGGGGTAGAGGCTATCAGAATGTAGTCCAATTTCTATGAAGGACAGAGTTATAGCGCGGGCTGTGATTAGAAGGTTGCAAACAAGAGAACAGGAATAGCTGGTGGGGGCACTGAAGATTAGGAATTTGTTCTAGGAGACAGGAAAGGTAATGTGCAAAGAGATCAGAAGTTAGGTGGCTGAAGGAAGCATGAAGACCAGGCAGTGAACCTGAGAGAAGGGTAGATGAAAGAGTAGGAGAGTTGAGTGATAAGGCTGAGTAGACAGGCAAGCATGAGAGAGGTGGTTCTCAAGAGAGCTCCCATACTTTGAGATAAGGAATGGCTGAATGCAAAGGGAGGACATGAGCACTACAGAGGCTGATCAAGGGGAGTAGGTAGGGTTGGATAAGAACATAAGAGAAGCCATGTTGGATCAGGCCAATGGCCCATCCAGTCCAACACTCTGTGTCACACATTGGCCCCCAAAAAATTTACATACACACACACACACACACACACACACACACATATATATATATATATATATATATATATATACACACACACACACACTGTGGCTAATAGCCACTGATGGACCTCTGCTCCATATTTGTATCTAACCCCCTCTTGAAGCTGTCTATGCTTGTAGCCGCCACCACCTCCTGTGGCAGTGAATTCCACATGTTAATCACCCTTTGGGTGAAGAAGTACTTCCTTTTATCCGTTTTAACCTGACTGCTCAGCAATTTGTAACTTTGCATGCAGAGGATCTGGGAGGGAAAGGGTTAAGAAATCAATCAGTAAAAGATGAAAGGTAAAAGGTTAGAGGGAATTGTCTCACTGCCGTATGCTTGGCACTTGGCCCCATCCTCTCATCAGTTGGTTTTGAGCCTCTTTGGCCTTTGCTTGCCTTCTGTGTTTCATTTATATAGGACCTCTTTTCTTATCTCTTACCTGGGCTTGGAGCTGTAGCAAGTTAACCTTTCAGAGTTAATCTGTTCACAATCCTACATGGATCCGTCGTGTAAGATGTGCTTCTGTTTTTATATGTAAAATTTCTTTCTCTCGTTGCCACTGGAGTCAGATCACCATTGTAATTTGTTAGAATGTCATTTTTCCCTTAACAGGGAAATGTGGAGGATCGAGGATACTACGCAGTGTCTGTGCTTCCAAGGTTGTTGGGTTTTTCTTACATTTAACCCAAATATGTAGAGGAAGAGGGGTGGTGCTGTAGCTGCAGATCAGAGACCTGAAGGGACAATGGGTAGCTGGGCCATGAGGATGAAGAAAAATGCACAATGGGCCCATACTTCACCTGAAGGGTGGTGTGCTGTTGGCAGGAAGGAAGCCAGAGGAAAGGAAGGGAATGCAAAGGCGTTGTCGTGCTGGGGGCTGTGGATCAGGATGCATAGCACCGATGGTCACAGGGCCACTGTACCCGTAAGGAATGTCCAAAAGGGCGGATTCACCCAATTGTAACCTCTGTTACCAACACGATCCAGTGACATAGCAGTCCTAGGAGGTGGCAAGGTAACCTCACAGGCTGCACACAGGCCACTTAGGTAGGTTAAAAACCCTCCTAATATCCATCTTAATGGCACTCATGGGTAGAGATAATAGAGCAAGAAAAGCTGCTAGTAGACTACTCCACCTCCCCATGGGGATTTCTGATCGCAGATTTCAGCGCTAATAGACAACCAGGTGGCCAAGGGATGGTGCAGCAAAGTGAGCGAGCACGCCCCAGTCCCAGAAGGGAAATCTCAGATCTTGATATGTTTTTTGCTTAACTAGCAGGGGAAGGAGGACTGGCGTGAGCATTTTTGTTAGGCAATATCCATTTCGTGAACCAATTCTGATTCATTTGTTAACATTTTTAAAAGGTGCCTCCCAAGATATTGATAGCGTCTCTTTGCACACATGCACTGAATTCAGGTTCCAGAATGTTAACCGGAAGTGCAAAGTTGCTTGGTTTTCATAACGAACGCACACCACAGGATTTAAATTTCCTTGACCAATCACTATAATAAAATGATTATTTTTAACAACAGTTTCCAAAGTGCTTAAAACTCTCTGTGCATTTTGAATGTTGTCCTTATGTGAAATTCCTTGTCACACAGTGCCATCGTCAGCACAATCACAACTTTCCAAGACCACCAAGTCAATGGGTTACACAATGGGACTTGCTTATAGGCATGTGTGCCTAGGATCTCAGCCTTCGATTCTCATGCTCTCACAAAAGACCCATATACACAACTAAATTGTGAGTTATTCTACGGCTAGGGTCCCCAGCCTTGTGGAGCCTTTGGGCACCTTTTGACACAGGATGGTGGGCACCATGCTGAGGAACCCTGTGCTATGGAGTCTCATGGGAGGGACAGTGTCTCAGTGGCAGAGCATCTGCTTGGTAAGCAGAAGGTCCCCGGTTCAATCCCCAGCACCTCCCACTAAAAAGGGTCCAGGCAAGTAAATGTGAAAAACCTCAGCTTGAGACCCCGCTGCCAGTCTGAGTAGACAAGACTGACTTGGATGGACCGAGGGTCTGATTCAGTAGAAGGCAGCTTCATATGTTCATTTCTTCCGATCTCCGTCATGTGCAAGGAGATATTTGCAAGTAAGGAACAGTCTGTGCAACCCTATGCCTACTTTCTGCAGTCTAAACCAGCTTAAATCGACGGGCTTAGGATGGGCAACCCTACATTGAATTGCAAGGAGGGAGTCAGAATAAAGGCTCAGCCATCCAGTGTTGCCTGCACAATAATTGGACAGACTTCTCTAGCTAGAGGCCTTTGCTAACTCTGTTAGCTGAAGCCTGAAGTGAAGCAGCCGGGGCTTAAAGCTGAGATCTTTAAGCCACCAGCCAGGCTCTCCGCAAGTGACCTCTAGCCTCGCCCACCCGTGCTCAGCCACCAGCACCAGCACCACCCATGGCACGTAGCTGAGCTCCCTTTCTTGCCCAGGTACAAAATTAATCTCTTTTTCATGCCGGAGCATCTGGCCCGCTTTCATCCCGGCTCCTGTGTAATCTCCTTCTCTTGCGGCTCTTATCCTGTTCCACATGTTGCCAGCTGGGAGCAGGTACAGATTTGCTGCTTATCAAAGGCAGAGGGGTAGGCCTTGTTCTGCCGCTTTGTGGAGCCGGCCCTGCTTCTCCCTAACGAGGCGTTTTCCATTTGAAAGCCGAGTCTGACTCAGCTCTCGCCCCTTTTGTGTGCTATCAAAGCGAGGGAAGCATATGTGTGCTGAGGCTCAGAGCAGAGAGGGCTGACAGTGTAAAACTGGAACCCAACGCCACTGTGACGCGAGGCATATGCTTCCCTCACTAGTCACTAGTTTAGCTGGCAGCGTTAAGTCAGCTAAAGTTAGCACCAGAACAAGAATGACATTTCTAAGAGGAAAACGTTTGCTACCACTGAAAGGAAGGGTAGTGGAGTTGTAGTTGAGAAAGTCTGTTTCTTAGCCAAGCATTCGCTGCTTCCCTCCTCTGGTGACAAGGAATTTTGGCCCATGGAGGCCACCAGAGTGCTAGGAAGAGGCCTTTTCTAGCTCTGTTAAATGAAGCTGAAATGGAACAGCCAGGGCTTAAAGCTGAGATCTTTAAGCCACCCGCCAGGCTCTCTGCAGTGACCTCTAGCCTCTACCACCTGTGCTCAACCACCACCACCACCCATCGCACATAGATGATTTCCCTTTCTTGCCCAGGCTTAAAAGAAACAATAAGGGTTGGTAAACCTGGGCCAAATCCAGGGTGGGGGGTTGTAGCAGGAATTCCTTTGCATATTAGGCCACACATCCCCACTGTAGCCAATCTTCCTGGAGCTTACAGTAAGCCCTGTACTAAGAGCCCTGAAAGCTCTTGGAGGATTGGCTACATTGGGGGGGGAGGGGGTGGCCTAATATGCAAAAGAGTTCCTACTCCAAAAAAAGTCCTGGCCAAATCCAACCTTCCCTAGAAGAAGGTTTTCTACAGCAACAAGGTCTGGCAGATGGGGGAACCAAGGCTTGGGCCCTTGGACAACCATTCCTCCTCTTCCTTCCCCTCCCCCCCCCCCCACCAAATATGTAATTTTCAGTGAATCTCCAGCAAAACCCATTGTGTACTAGGGCTGTGTGAAAGAAGGAACCCTGGCAGTTCAATGAAACTGCAGCTTTGGTTCTGCCTTCCAGTGAAAGTGAGATGGGAGATGTTGCCAGCTCCAGTGAAGACACCAAGGAGAGTGGTTCTCATGAGTAAATGAGCTCTGTGATTCACCATGAGACCTAGAGCAGCTTAATTTGTGAATGCTACTGATGCTATGACTGTGCCTTCTGCACTGGCTTTGAGATGGCATTCCCAGATCTTTGCAGTCAGAGAACATCTGGTCGCAAGAGGCTCCTTCTCCAAGGGAGGGGCAGGGGAGGTCAGCATGAGTTCACAAAGGGGAGGTTGGAAGGGACCTCCTTCCTGACCAATGCTTTAATTGTTGTTTTAATGCCTTTGTATGTCACCTAGTCCAACCTCCTGCACAATGCAGGAAACTCACAAATACCTCTCCCTATACATCCCCAAGTAATACCTGTTCCATGCCCAGAAGACAACAACAACAAAACCCCTCCAGTATCCTTGGCAAACTGCCCTAGAGAAAAATTGCTTCCTGAACCTAAAGTGGCCATCAGCATTGTCTTGAATGTGTAAAAAAAGGACCATGAGAACTAAGCACTGATGCAGCCCATCCTGCCCTCCTTCTCATGATCTGCCTCAGTTCACATAACCAGCATTGCTGTCAGGTGGCAATCTATACTCCAATCTATACCACAATGCTCCAGGTGAGGTCTAACCAGAGCAGAGTAAAGCAATACCATCACTTTGCGTGATATGGACACTGGACTTCTGTTGATATCGCCCGAAAGTGCTAGCCATCTCCCTCGTCTTCTCATTGCCTGCAAACCCTCAGTAAACCAGTGGGCTGCCTGGCTGCCTCAGTAAACCAGTGGGCTCTAAGGCATCTGGAAGCAGTCATGTGAGCTGCCCAGGTTATTTCCTCATTCCAGAAGTCAACCAGGGCACTGACAGAAGCGCCAACCATATCAACCCCTAGGGCAGGGGTGTCAAACTCATTTGTTATGACGGTCAGATCTGACATAAATGAGACCTTTTACAAACTTTATAAAGGACACAAACACAAAGTTTTTTTAAAAAAACTTAAAACATGCTTGAAGTATTAGCACTCTTGCGATATCTTAGTTAGTATCAAAGCAAGCTCTCCTTCCCCCCCCCCCACTTCCTCCCCAACAGAGGAGCCTCAGCCAATGGGGAAATATAGACACTAGACTTCTGTTGATATCGCCCAAAAGTGCTAGCCATCTCCCTCGTCTTCTCATTGCCTGCAAACCCTCAGTAAACCAGTGGGCTGTCTGTGCTCTAAGGCATCTGGAAGCAGTCATGTGAGCTGCCCAGGTTATTTCCTCATTCCAGAAGTCAACCAGGGCACTGACAGAAGCTCCAACCATATCAACCCCTAGGGCAGGCCGCAGCTTCATGGGAAAGCACATGCTTTGCATACAGAATGCCCCTTATTCAACTGCCAGCACCCTCCATTTAAAGGCTTCTGCCCCCAAGATCTGCTCTGTAGCTTCTGTGCAATTGAGAAATCCTGACAAAGCAAGCTGTGACACAGAAAGAAGCAAGAGAGAGGGAGAAGGAAGCAGACTTGCTCACGTGCCTGATCTGGCCCCCGGGCCACATGTTTGACACCCTTGCCCTGGAGCCATCAGAAAGCCAGTCAGAGTCATCTGGCTTTGGGGCCAGATCATTTTATTAATAAATATCCCCCACCCCTGCAAAGTCTTGATGTCTCGCTATATATAAGCCCAAGCAAATAGTATTAAGCTAGCAACTCTATTAAGAAGGCTCAGTTCCCATCACAACTTTAGATGCGGTGATTGCCTCTTGATAAAGCTCCCATCCATTAAAAATGCGACCAATATTGCTGCTCTTGGGCTGATCTCATCAGAAGAACATCTAATCACATGAATAGACAAAAGTTAAGTTGGGACAAAATAACCAGCTCAGAACTGGGTCGGAGCTCAGCATTTGTATAATAAATCCCCCTTACTTTTCCCGCATGATGAAAAGGCTTTAGATTGCTGACCTTTTGAGAATAAACAATATTATTGCATTTTCCCGAGACATGGGATGTGCACCTTCTTCATGACTAATTTCTCATTGTCGACCTGCTACTGTACTACAGTTCCACCATGCACAGAGACAGGCCACAGCTCCATGGGAAAGCACACGCTTTGCATATAGAATGCCCCTTATTCAACTGCCAGCACCCTCCATTTAAAGGCTTCTGCCCCAAGATCTGTGAAAGCTTCTTCCAGTCTGCTTAGCTCTAGCCAGACCTTTGATTAAAGGAACAATAAGATTCCATCATTAATCTGTATATTATGTTGAAGATTCAGGATATGATTTCCTGAGAGGTACATTAAGGCTGTGGTCAGATGAGCAGTTTGATCCGCTAATATTGTGATTTATAGAGATAAAGAGCATGATCAGATAGCAACATCTGCCTTCTGTGCTCCAGTTGTTGCCATCCCATTCTGTCCCATCTTGGAAGTGAGGTTATTAACAGACGCTAGGGAAAGTCCGGTGTTTATGGATGCCAGCACTTCCATCCCACATTTCCAACTGTTTGAGCTTTCCTCTTGCAAAGTCAAGCCATTTGCGAAGGCTGAACCCTCCCTTCTGTTTCTGCCTCTCTTTTTTTTCCTTTTGGATCAGGTAGCGATGCACACATAAGTGCATAAACGCCCCTGGCATTGTCAATCACTGTGCCCAAGTAGTCATTCTGGATTGGCAGTCCCTGGGGGAGTTATTTATGAGCAACAAATCCCCTCCCCCAAAACTCCTCTCTCCTGTTTCTGTGTCAGAGTTGCTGTTTGAGTGCATCCCATGATTGACACAAGGATAAATGCACTGAACTCAATGGGACTACTCTCATGTAAATCTGCACATTTCCCCCTCCTCATGTATTCCAAGGAAGAGAGGCAACGGGGAAGAGGCTGAGAGGGCCTGGAGTACTTGGCAAAGGGCTTGTGGAGCTGTCAGAAAGGAGCCAGAGATTTGGATTCATGCTTACGCACATGGGTGAAAGACACACAAAAAAAGGGATGCCACAATAATCTGAATCAGGGCTTTTTTTGAACAGGAACGTACAGGAACGCAACGCTGGCTGGCTTGGGGTCAGGGGGTGTGGCGTAATATGTAAATAGGCTCCCGTTAGGCTTTTTCTACAAAAACCCTTGTGTGAAACAATGGTGATGTCAGGGGGTGTGGCCTAATATGCAAATGAGTTCCTGCTGGGCTTTTTCTACAACAAAAGCCCTGATCTGAACTATTGACATTGGGGTACGTGCACAGTGAAGCCAGTATGTGGTGGGATGTCTGATCAAAACTTCCTGTTACAAAGTAAAATGGTGTATTAGGGTTTGTAGACTCTTTCGGGCTCAAGTGCTGTGTTCTACTGGAGAAAGTTTTTCTTCCAGACGTTTCGTTCTCAGCTGCGGAGAACATCCTCAGTGGCGTTGCAGCCGGAGCAGGCGCTCTGACCTTCTTGGCTGCTGTGCATTGAGTGAGGCCAGGGCTGCTGGAGAGCTGCTATTTCTAGGCTGGAGGGGGTGTGGTGAAAGGGCAATTGGTTTGTGGATGTGCCCATTGTTTGGTGGGCACATCCACATTGTTTGGTGGGCACATCCACAAACCAATTGCCCTTTCACCACACCCCCTCCAGCCTAGAAATAGCAGCTCTCCAGCAGCCCTGGCCTCACTCAATGCACAGCAGCCAAGAAGGTCAGAGCGCCTGCTCCGGCTGCAACGCCACTGAGGATGTTCTCCGCAGCTGAGAACGAAACGTCTGGAAGAAAAACTTTCTCCAGTAGAACACGGCACTTGAGCCCGAAAGATTCTACAAATTTTAATGATGTTACCAGCCATGAAAACCTGAAATCTTTGATAAAATGGTGTAATTGGAGCGCAGCCAGATTGCACCATGCCTGTAGTGTGACCATAGCCTAAGAAGAAAAAGTGGTTGTGGGGAGAAGCTGGACCTGGATTGAGTCTCTGCTGCTGAGATGCAAAGGATTCAACTCATTCCTTTATGCCATTCTCTGCCCCCTCCCCCCAAGCTATCAGCCCTAGTAGGGTATAAGCCCTGTGATATGGACCTGGTCCCTAGGCAGGCAGGCAGGCAGGCAGCTGTTTACCCTTTTTAATCTCTGCCGTGTTTCTTGGAACTTCTGTTCAATTTATCACATTCTCTGAGTTGCCTAAAATTCCATAATCTCAGATGTTTCCCGTTCGCAAACAGATCTGGCGCTCGCTGATTGACAATTTTTAAAACTATAGTATTGTCTACTCCGGTAGGAAAACTGCATAGCAGATATGGTTGCTGGGTCTCTGACCTTAATCTGAAGCTTCAAGGATTTAGCCCACTTCATTTCAACAGAATTTCAGAGCGAGGAGGTAGACTCAAGATGGCAGGCTATTTTCTGCTTCACTTCCGAGGGTTTCTCATTTGCTCCGTCCTCATCAGCCTCCACTCTGAGGCAGCTCCAGGCTCTCCTCTGATCTGCCACATGCAGGGTTGCCAGCTCCTCCTGCTTACAAGAGGAGGATGGGGGATAAGTGGGCCAGATCCCGGCTAGGAAGCTTTGGGGTGGAGCCTGGGAGGGGAGATTTGGCTAGGAAACTTATTTGGGGGTGGAGCCTGGGAGGGGAGATTTGGGCATGGAGATATGGCTAGGAAACTTTGGGGGTGGAGATTTGGGGGGGTCCCTGGGAGGGGAGATTTAAGCGTGGAGATTTGGCTAGGAAACTTTGGGGGTGGTGCCTGGGAGGGGAGATTTGGGTGTGGAGATTTGGTTAGGAAACTTTAGGGGTTGAGATTTGGGGGTGGAGCCTGGGAGGGGAGATTTGGGAGTGGAGATTTGGTTAGGAAACTTTAGGGGTGGAGATTTGGGGGTGGAGCCTGGGAGGGGAGATTTGGGAGTGGAGATTTGGTTAGGAAACTTTAGGGGTGGAGATTTGGGGGTGGAGCCTGGGAGGGGAGATTTGGGAGTGGAGATTTGGCTAGGAAACTTTGGGGGTGAAGATTTGGGGGTGGAGCCTGGGAGGGGAGATTTGGGAGTGGATATTTGGTTAGGAAACTTTAGGGGTGGAGATTTGGGGGTGGAGCCTGGGAGGGGAGATTTGGGAGTGAAGATTTGGTTAGGAAACTTTAGGGGTGGAGATTTGGGGGTGGAGCCTGGGAGGGGAGATTTGGGAGTGGAGATTTGGCTAGGAAACTTTGGGGGTGAAGATTTGGGGGTGGAGCCTGGGAGGGGAGATTTGGGAGTGGAGATTTGGTTAGGAAACTTTAGGGGTGGAGATTTGGGGGTGGAGCCTGGGAGGGGAGATTTGGGAGTGGAGATTTGGTTAGGAAACTTTAGGGGTGGAGATTTGGGGGTGGAGCCTGGGAGGGGAGATTTGGCTAGGAAACTTTAGGGGTGGAGATTTGGGGGTTGCGCCTGGGAGGGGGCAGGGACCTCAGTGGGGTTCCATGCCACAGTGCCCACCCTCCAAAGCATCCCTTTTCTCCAGGAGAACTGATCTTGCCTCTCATTTTTAACTGTCAAATTCTAGAATTGATGAATTGTTTTCAATGTTTTGCTGTGAGCCGCCCTGAGCCTGCTTTGGCGCGGAGGGCAGTATATAAATGCAACAAATAAATAAATTTCTATTTATTGGTTTACAGAATTTATATCCTGTCTTTCTGCCCTCATCAGGCCCACCCAGGTGGCTAACAAATTTAAAACACGCATAATAAAAACATGTCAAAAAACCATTTAAAAACCTAAAAGAATTACTATGAAAGGACATTGGACAATCTTTGATAATGGTTAAGTTTTAGAAGAAGAAGAATATAAGTTTTTGTTTTAATAGTTAAGGGTACCTTTAAATATTAGCATTTTAAGTAGATAACACCGGTGGGGGTCAAGTAACGGGGGGAGAAGTGGGTAGAAAGTAATATATGGGGTCGATAAAAGAAGTTATTAAGATTTAAGAAATGGATTTGTTACCATATGTTACCAATAAAATTGTTTTAACTTAAAAACCCAAAAGAATTACTAAAACTATTAAAGCCAAGCTAAAATACACACAACAAACCACAAAAATGATCTATTAATATTCCAGTGCGAAGGAGGGATCATCAAAGGCATGCCAAACAAAACAGAAAAGGCTGAAAACAGAAGACAAGTGAGAATTCCAGATGTCGAAGATATTTATGGTAAATGGAACTGGACCTAAGCTGGCCTCCTTTCTCAGAGTGACAAGTGACTTTATGAACTCCTATATAAAGCTCCATCTCTGATATCAAAGGCCATTGTTTAGCCCTTTCTCCATCACAGTGGCGCAGAGTGTTAAAACTGCAGTACTGCAGTCCTAAGCTCTGCTCACAACCTGAGTTCGATCCCCTGCGGAAGCTGGGTTTTCAGGTAGCCGGCTCGAGGTTGACTCAGCCTTCCATCCTTCCGAGGTTGGTAAAATGAGTATCCAGCTGGCTGGGTGGAAAGTGTAGATGACTGGGGAAGGCAATGGCATACCACCCCGTAAAAAGTCTGCCGTGAAAACGTGAAAGCTATGTCACTCCGGAGTCAGAAATGACTGGTGCTTGCACAGGGGACCTTTCCTTTTCCTCTCCATCAAGCATTAGAGCGATATAAAGCCGTTCCTCCATCAAGCACGTGGAAATGATTCTGAACTTCCATGACAAATAGGTGGTCCGGTACAAACCTGATCCTCCTTTGTCCAAAAGGGATTAAGCCTGTCAGGATGGTCCAATGTGGAATGGAAACTCATTCTACTGTAACCCCCAGGGCTCCAAAATCCCAGACAATCTCACTGACACTCTTGAGCCTAGGTATTTATAGAGTTTCTGTCCCAGAGAGTTCCAGAGTTATGGTGCCATGACTGAGAAGGCCCTCTCCTGGTTGCCACCCACCAGAGATCAGAAGGTGGGAGCAAATGAAGCACAAAGATTTCAGGTTTTCATGGCTGGTAACATCATTAGGGTTTGTAGAATCTTTCAGGCTCAAGTGCCGTGTTCTACTGGAGAAAGTTTTTCTTCCAGACGTTTCGTTCTCAGCTGCAGAGAACATCCTCAGTGGCGTTGCAGCCAGAGCAGGCGCTCTGACCTTCTTGGCTGCTGTGCATTGAGTGAGGCCAGGGCTGCTGGAGAGCTGCTATTTCTAGGCTGGAGGGGGTGTGGTGAAAGGGCAATTGGTTTGTGGATGTGCCCATTGTTTGGTGGGGCTTCCTGGAAGGGTAGTGATAAGGAAACTGGCTGTCATCACAGTAACCTAATCGAGATGCAACTAGCGCATACACCACAGTGGCCAGATCTTTTCTGATCAAGAAGCACACCTTGGAAGATGACCATAGATTCATAAGGGAGTAGGCGGACATTGAGGTATGCTATGTATGCCAGGTAGGGCATTAACACCAACACCTCGAATTGTGCCTAGGCTTGCCAAATTTCCACCGGGGTTGGGTTTCCCCCAATTTCAGGGCCTACAACCCACTGCCCCTCAACGGGCCAGCGGGGGGACCTCCACCCCCAAAAGAGCTCCGGTGTGCTGCAATGTGCCTGATGAGAAGATGTCACCTGGAAGTGTGATGCTGTAGCAATCAGGTAAAAAAATTCTATGGTGCCATAGAGTTTTTACCCGATTGCTAGAGCTTCATGCATGTGATGTGCCCAGCATGATTACATCACTTCTGGGTGACATCATCACTCCGCGCTTTGCGTGTGTGGAAACAATCCTACCCGCCCCCCCAAAGCCAGATAAGACTTGGCAACCGTAATTGTGCCTGGAGTGGTGGCAGATTGAGAGCCAGTGTAGAAGCGCCAACACTGGAATGACACAGTCCTACAACCTACTTCAGTCAGCATGCTGGCTTCAGAATTCTCCACCAGTTGAAGTTTCTGAGCTTTTCTCAAGATCAGGCCCACATAGAGGTCATCACAGTAATCATCACAGTGTGTGGACTCTTATCTGGGAGAACCGGGTTTGATTCCCCACTCCTCCACTTGCACCTGCTAGCATGGCCTTGGGTCAGCCATAGCTCTGGCAGAGGTTGTCCTTGAAAGGGCAGCTGCTGTGAGAGCCCTCTCCAGCCCCACCCACCTCACAGGGTGTCTGTTGTGGGGGAGGAAGGTAAAGGAGATTGTGAGCCGCTCTGAGACTCTTCGGAGTGGAGGGCGGGATATTAATCCAATATCTTCTTCTTCTTCTTCTTCTTCTTCTTCTTCTTCTTCTTCTTCTTCTAATCGAGATGCAACTAGGACATACACCACAGTGGCCAGATCTTTTCTGATCAAGAAATGTTTCAGTTGGCTAACCTATGACAGCTTGCTAACTTGAATAGCAGAGATTCCAATCCATAGCATGAATTACTGTAGCATGATTACTGTAATTCATGTGAATGATCATCAGGACAGAACTATGGAGTGGTAGGGAACACGGAGCTTGGATGATAGCTCTGAAAAGATCACAAGAGCAGCTCACTGAAGGCTTTATGCATGGGGGGGAGGGCGGTGCTTATTTGCGCAGGGTAGATTACACCAGAGGACATTGCCCACAAGTGTAAGAATCACTGGGAGATTTGGCTAATACAGCAGTGTGATACTGAGTGCAGTAAATATATCTATCTGTCTGTCTGTCTGTCTGCCATCTATCTATCATTTATCTATTCCCCCAAAAAAGTAAATTTACATTTATTAAAGCAGATCGAGTTCACATTCAGGTTGCAGTCAAAAGGAGAGAGAAGTCTAATCTAAGGAGTGTTTTCACTATCACAAATGGCCAGCTTGGCCAGCTTCATGTGTGTGGGAGCATGACTGCACTGTCTCTTCAGAAGAGACCTGTGGAGATGTGTGTCTCCACGGAAGGCCATGTAAAGTGGGTGAGAGGACAAAGGTAGAGAGGAGGGTTCAGATGGCAGCTTCTAGGTTAAGACAAACAGATGCATCCCATTCAAGGAGATAGAGTGATGTAGCGGCCCCCTCCCCAATGCCCAGGCATGCTGAGTCTCTCACGTCAACAAGAATGGCCTGCTATTTTCTTCTTCAGCAGCAAAAGGGGAGAAAGGCCTCTCTCACTGTAGACACAGAGAGAGATGCAGCATGACAAAGCAGCCTGTTTGCTGTCAGAGCCTGAAGATTTATTTATTTTTATGGTAATTTCTTGGTATGGTACTACCTGTCAGGTTCCCCTGTTCACTCCTTCTCCTGCTCAGCGCCCCTTGACAACACAATTGTGTTCTGAAGGGGAAACAAGACTTTCTTCTTATGAATTTCCTTTCCTGGTGTTTGCATTTGCTTCAAAGTCTCTTTTCTACCCTGTTGGGTGGCCAAAATCCATGTCCAGGTATCAGTTTGAATTTGTTGCCTTTCAAACTCCCCTCCCCTCTCCCCAGGGCAAAGAAGATGGCAAACAGGAATGCCTGGAAAGATGTGGCTTCCACAAATGGCTTTATTCTTCTGACTTATCAACATCTTTGGACAGCCTTCTGTTTGCTTACACATCTCATTCATTCTCCATACTTTATTAGGCCCAAGTCCCATCACAATGAGTAAGGTTTATTTCCAAGGAAAAGAAGACATGTGCCCCGATTTTCAAGATGGCAGGATCCCCTACATCTCTTCAGAACTTAAGAACATAAGAGAAGCCATGTTGGATCAGGCCAATGGCCCATCCAGTCCAACACTCTGTGTCACATAAGAACATAAGAGAAGCCATGTTGGATCAGGCCAATGGCCCATCCAGTTCAACACTCTGCATCACACAGTGGCCAATATATGTGTGTGTGTGTATACACACACACACACACACACACACACACACATACATACATATATATATATATACTGTGGCTAATAGCCACTGATGGACCTCTGCTCCATATTTTTACCCAATCCCCTCTTAAAGCTGGCTATGCTTGTAGCCGCCACCACCTCCTGGGGCAGTGAATTCCACATGTTAATCACCCTTTGCGTGAAGAAGTACTTCCTTTTATCCATTTTAATTTAAATAGCACCTCCACTTCTGTGGGTTCTCTAACAGTGCAATCCTACACATGGGTTTAGAAGGGTATAATTCAGCTTAGGATTTCACTAGCAGTCTCTTCCCTCGGCCCAGTCCTCTCACATGAGTGAACTTACAGTCTTTGCCTGTTCAGAGACTCAGGGTCAAACTCCACACTGTGCCATTTTTATCTGCATTTTCTTGGGCTTTTTTCTCCTGTTTACAGAACACATCTGTTGGTAGCTGTAGTTTCAAGTGAGGGGCTGTTGAGGAAGAGGAGAGTGCTTTAACTCTATCCCTTTATGTTGTTTCCCCACTGGGAAGTGGCTACATGCACCCACAAGCGTCGGTTCCAGCAGCAGAACCTCCTGGGAGGAGCTCAGTATCTGGGCAGGAAGGGGCTGTGGTTTAGCGGACGAGCCTTTGCTTTGCATGCGGAAAGTCATCATAGGTTCAGTCCCCGGCATCTTCAGTTAAAAGCACCAGGCAATAGGCAATGTGAAAGGCCACTGCCTGAGACCCTGGAGAGCAAAGGTCAGTCTGAGTAGACAAGAGTGACCTTGCTGGATCCCTGGTCTGATTCAGTCTAAGGCAGTTTCATGAGTGTGTTCATGGGGAAAGCTTCCAGGTTCTTTGCATTGAAACCATTGAAGGATTTAAAGGTCAAACTCGGCAGCATGTATTGACCCCAGTTTGCCACTTTCTTTTGTCTCTGGGGTACTTGCCTGCAAGCAGGGCTTTTTTTGTAGAAAAAGTCCAGCAAACTCATTTGCATATTAGGCCACACCCCCTTGATATCACCATTGTTTCACACTGGGCTTTTTTGTAGGGAAAGTCCAGCGGGGACTCATTTGCATGTTAGGCCACACCCCCTTGATATCACCATGGTTTCACAAAGAACTTTTGTAGAAAAAACCCTGCAGGAATTCATTCGCATATTAGGCCGCACCCCCTTGATATAACCATTGTCTCACAGAGGGAACTCATTTGCCTATTAAACCACACCCCCTTGATATCACCATGGTTTCACAAAGAACTTTTTGTAGAAAAAGCCCTGCAGGGACTCATTTGCATATTAGGCCACACCCCCTGGTGCCAAGCCAGCCAGAACTGCGTTCCTGATCAAAAAAAGCCCTGCCTGCAAATTGTCACGAGCTGGGGCTGAGTCAGGCAAAGTCCAGGGGCAGTCCAAGGTCGGCAACTCGTGAGCAAGGTGGGTCCAAGGCGCCAAAACAGAATCGCAATCCAGGTATCACCGGTCAGAGGTTCAGAAGCCGAAGTCAGGGGGTCCAGAGGTCCAAGCCAAAGTCAGGAATCCAAAAGCCAAAGTCAAGAGCCGGAGTGGATGCTAGGATGTCAGGTATGTGACTAGTTGCTTCCACAAAGCCTCCTCCCAAAGCCCACAGCTATATAGCCCTCTGCTGCCTGTTGCTCATTTGGGCTAATTGCTGTCTCAGAGCAGCAGCCAGGATCCTGCCGAAACTTAAGCATCCTCACACTTAGAAGGGCCAGAATCCTTTCACCACTCAGGGCTCAGGGAGCGTCTTGCTTGTGAGCGTGCCGCCCTCCTCCGATCCCTGAGGTCCTGACGAAGGCGGTCACGCACACGACCCACCAGAGAGGGCGAGGCAGGGGGGCTTGGATCTTCTTCAGCAGGAGGCAGGGGCACTGGTGCAGGTGGCAGGGGCACCGTCCCTTCTGCAGGCTCTGCAGGCTCGGTTTCTTCTGCAGGGTCCCCAGCACCCATGACACTATCCCCCCCCCAGGGCCCCCCTCCGTCGAGGGGCCTGGGAGGTCGGGGTGGTCGCTGTGGAATTGTTGCACCAAGTCCGGGGCATGAAGATTGTCCACAGGTTCCCAGGACCGGTCTTCTGGGCCGTATCCCTCCCAGTCCACAAGGTACTGGAGGCCTCCACGATGGTACCGGGAGTCCAGAATCTGGCGCACCTCATATTCTTCCTCGTCATCCACCAACACCGGTGGTGGCGGCGGTGGGGAAGGAGGCCGAGCTGGGTCAGGGGGTGCAGCTGGAACAAGGAGGGAGCGATGGAACACAGGGTGAATGCGGAGGTGGGGTGGCAACTGGAGCCGGAAGGCGACGGGGTTTATTTGTTCTACGACGGGGTAGGGTCCAATGAACCGTGCATCCAGCTTGTGAGACCGACCAGGCCGGCGCAGGTAGCGAGTTGAGAGCCACACCTGATCCCCCGGCTGCACTGGAGGGCCTTCTTGCCTCTTTCGGTCCGCAGCCCGTTTATATGCCTCCTTGGCCTGCTGTAGCTGCTCTCGGAGCAAGTCTTGGCTGGCACGGAGTTCTTGCAGGTAGGCCGCGACGGCGGGGACATTCGTGGGTGGCAGGATCGCTGGGAAGAACCGCGGGTGGTACCCGTAGGTTGCAGCAAAAGGGGTCATTTGGGTGGACGAGTGGACCGCGTTGTTGTATGCAAACTCCGCTAGAGGCAACAGACTGGTCCAGTCGTCCTGCTGGTAGCAGGTGTAGCAGCGGAGATATTGCTCTAGCGTGGCATTGGTGCGCTCTGTCTGACCATCAGTCTGTGGGTGGTAGGCTGAGGACAGGTGCACTCGAGTACCCAGGCTGGAATGGAGGGCTTGCCAGAACCGAGAGGAGAACTGGGGGCCCCGGTCTGAGATCAGGTGGGCTGGGAGTCCGTGCAGACGAAAGATGTGTTGCAGGTAGAGCTGGGCTGTCTCCTGAGCTGTGGGAAGTTTCGGACACGGAATGAAGTGGGCCATCTTGGTAAATAGGTCGACGACCACCAAGATGCAAGTCTGACCTTTGGATCGTGGGAGTTCTGTAATGAAGTCCATCGAGATGGTGTCCCAGGGTCCTGAGGGTGCGGGCAAGGGCTGTAACAACCCCGAGGGTTTGGCCGGGACGTCTTTGGCCCGCCGACAGACGTCACAGGAGCTGACATAGCGGGCAACATCGGAGCGAACTCGTGGCCACCAGAACTCTCGCGTCAGCAAGTGGGTGGTCTTATGCTGTCCAAAGTGCCCGGCGGGTAACGAGTCATGGGTCAGGCGAAGCACTTCTGCCCGCAAGGGCCCGGGAGGCACATAGAGGCGTTCGCGGTGTAGCAAGAGACCGCCTCGAGTCGTGAACTCGCCTGCCGAGTCGTCTTGGAGTGCCTGGAGGTGTTGCTGGACCCAGGGATCGTTGGCCTGGCTAGCACGAATGTCCGCCACGAGTGTGGGTGAAGTGGAGGTGGCTGCAAATACTGAGGGCGGCAGGATGGGAGCAGCGGGCGCGGCCTCAGTTGAAGCAGGGGCGTATTCTGGTTTCCGGGACAGCGCATCTGCTTTCCGGTTCTGGGTATGGGGGATGTAGGAGATCCGGAAGTCAAAGCGAGAGAAGAATAGGGACCACCGGATCTGGCGCTGGTTGAGACGGCGGGTGGTCTGGAGGTGCTCTAGGTTCCGGTGGTCAGTGAGCACTTGAACAGGGTGGCGAGCCCCTTCGAGGTAGTGCCTCCAAACCTCAAAGGCCGCCTTGATCGCGAGCAACTCCCTCTCCCAGATGGTATAGTTCCTTTCCGCAGCCGTGAGCTGGCGCGAGTAATAGGCGCAGGGCTGGAGTGGCTGAGACGGCTCCTCGCGCTGGGACAGCACTGCTCCCAGGGCCACGTTGGAGGCATCAGCTTCCACCGTAAAGGGAAGCTGGGGGTCAGGGTATCTCAGGAGTGGCCCGGTGGCAAAGCGAGTCTTCAGGGTGGAGAAGGCATTATCGGCCTCTGGGGACCAGCAGAAGGGTTCTTTGGGGCGGAGTAGTTGAGTCAGGGGTGTTGTCAGGGAGGCATAGGCCGGGATGGATTGCCGATAATAGTTGGCAAAACCAAGGAATCGCTGCAGGTCTTTGCGATTTTGAGGAGCCTGCCAGGTCAGGACCGCTTCTACTTTTTTCGGGTCCATGAGGATCCCTTGTGGGGACACAATGTGACCGAGGAACTCGACAGAGCGCAGGTCGAAGTCACACTTCTCCAGCTTGGCGTAGAGGCCATGGGCTCGTAGGCGCTGCAGGACCTGGCGGACGTGCTCGGCGTGCTGGGCAGGATTGCGGGAGTAGATTAGGATGTCATCCAGGTATATGATCGTGAAGCGGTCGAGCAGGTCCCGGAATACATCATTCATGAACCTCTGGAAGACAGCGGGGGCGTTGGTCAATCCGAAGGGCATCACCAGGTGCTCGTACTGCCCGTATCGGGTCCCAAACGCGGTCTTCCATTCGTCTCCGTGCCGTATGCGCACCAAATTGTACGCTCCGCGGAGGTCCAGCTTGGTGTAGATTTGGGCCCCCTTTAAACGATCCAAGAGTTCAGGGATCAGTGGTAGAGGGTACCGGTCGCGGATGGTGATCTTGTTCAGGGCCCGGTAGTCATTGCACAGCCGGAGCTCCCCACTTTTCTTCTTCACGAAGAGGACTGGGGCAGACAGGGGAGAAGTTGAGGGTCGGATGAATCCGCGTTTCAGGTTCTTGTCCAGGTAGTCTCGCAAAGCTGCCAACTCAGGCTCCGACATTGGGTACAGACGCCCCACCGGGAGTGGTGCCCCAGGTACCAAATCAATGGCACAGTCATAGGGTCGGTGAGGGGGAAGCTGATCCGCTCCTGTCTCCTCGAAGACATCGGCGAAATCCGCATACTTCTGAGGGAGCTGAGGACCACCACTCGGGATGCCGGCTGCTAGAGTGGTGGGAGGAGTCAGATGGGGGCATGGGTCTCGGAAGCGTAGTTCCTGCTGGGCCCAGTCCACGATGGGGTTGTGCAGCTTCAGCCAGGAAAGGCCTAGAATCAACGGGAAGCGAGGCATGCGGGCGACATCAAACTGCAGCTGTTCTTGGTGCTGCTGGACGTGGAAGGTGATGGGACAGGTCTCCTGGGTGACGGGGCCAGAACGGAGGAGGCGCCCGTCGATAGCCTCCACCAGTGTTGGAGTCTCTTTTGGCTGCACTGGAATCTGGTGCTGCTTTACAAAGGCGGCATCTACGAAACAGTGGGCCGCTCCCGAGTCCAGCATGGCATATACAAACAGCCAGCGTTCATCAGGCAGACGGAGTTTGACTGGTAGCAGGAACGGGCCCGGGGTATCAGTCTGCTGTTCGGAGGACCCAGCTAGTCGCCCCAGGCTGGAGGGTCCACTTACGCCTGGGGCTGGCCTTTTGGCGGCGGTGGCAATGTAGGTCCAGGTATCCGATGTTTAGCAGGGCAGCCAGAGGCATAGTGGCCTGCCGTGCCGCAGTAGAGGCACAGGTTCTGCGTGCGGCGTCTGGCCTTCTCTTCTGGAGTCAGGCGGGGTCGAGCAGCTCCAAGCTGCATAGGCTCACCCTCGTCTCTGGTACTAGCTGGGGATGGGAGAGGAGCCAAGTGGCATGGCGCAGGGAGCTGGCGCCCTCGGGTCTTGGCTTGGCGGCGACGTTCCAGGCGGCCATCGATGCGGAGGCAGAGGGTGATAAGTCCTTGGAGCGTGGGTGGCGACTCCACCCTGGCCAGTTCATCCAGGACTTCCTCTGCCAGCCCCTCGGTAAACTGGTCCATCTGAGCAGCCTCATTCCACGCCAAGTCTTGGGCCAGGAGCTTGAATTCGGTGGCATACTGAGCCACCGAGGACTGGCCTTGTTTCAGGGCCCTGATTTTCCAGTTGGCTGTGGCTGCTTGGACTGGGTTGGAGAAGGCAGCAGACAGGTGGGCCTCAAACCCCTGGTAATCAGTCAGTAGGGGAGAGGACGCAACCAGCAAGGGTGTGGCCCATTTGGCCGCCTGCCCCTTTAACAGACTAATGATAAAACACACCTTTGTTTTGTCGTTGGGGAAGTCCCGAGCTCTTAGTTCGAAGTACAGCCGACACTGTGCCAGGAAAGCAGGAAATTCTTCCACGGCACCCCCAAATCTGTCAGGTGGGGGAACTGGGCACTTGGCTGGAGCACTGGCCACAGGTTGTTGCTGCAAGTGCACTACTGCCTGTGTTAGCTGCTGTACCTGGGCTTGGAGCGCAGCCAGTAGTCCTGTGGTTCCACTTGCTTCAGCATCCATCCTGTGGAATGGGTGTTGGTTGTGGGTGGAAGCAATCTGTCACGAGCTGGGGCTGAGTCAGGCAAAGTCCAGGGGCAGTCCAAGGTCGGCAACTCGTGAGCAAGGTGGGTCCAAGGCGCCAAAACAGAATCGCAATCCAGGTATCACCGGTCAGAGGTTCAGAAGCCGAAGTCAGGGGGTCCAGAGGTCCAAGCCAAAGTCAGGAATCCAAAAGCCAAAGTCAAGAGCCGGAGTGGATGCTAGGATGTCAGGTATGTGACTAGTTGCTTCCACAAAGCCTCCTCCCAAAGCCCACAGCTATATAGCCCTCTGCTGCCTGTTGCTCATTTGGGCTAATTGCTGTCTCAGAGCAGCAGCCAGGATCCTGCCGAAACTTAAGCATCCTCACACTTAGAAGGGCCAGAATCCTTTCACCACTCAGGGCTCAGGGAGCGTCTTGCTTGTGAGCGTGCCGCCCTCCTCCGATCCCTGAGGTCCTGACGAAGGCGGTCACGCACACGACCCACCAGAGAGGGCGAGGCAGGGGGGCTTGGATCTTCTTCAGCAGGAGGCAGGGGCACTGGTGCAGGTGGCAGGGGCACCGTCCCTTCTGCAGGCTCTGCAGGCTCGGTTTCTTCTGCAGGGTCCCCAGCACCCATGACACAAATCAATATTGAAAAGAGGTCCAGCTTATCTTTTTCAATAATAACTTGATACACCAAATAACGACGACTTGATACACCTCTCAAATAAATATTCATGCCAGAGCATTCCAAGGGACGAATTTGCTATGGAACATGCAGTTCACTTTCATAAGACAAGTACGGGAGGGAAGGGGCTTCTGGCTGAGGATTCCGCTCCATTGCTCCCTGGGCCTGAGCCTCCGACTCCTCTTGAATCTCTCTTCCTTCAGGGGAGGGCAGAAGTGCAGCCGTTGGGCAGGGGGCCAGCTGGCAACCCCTGGAGGAAGCTGGCACTTCTTTAGCAGGCAACCAAACACCATCGCATCATAGCAAGGGCCCCACCCAGAACACAGTGGCAGCTGCGCCAGATGTTTGGAGATGTCCTGGGACAGGTCCTTAGGGGGAAGAACAGCTGGTGCAGACAAGCTCTAGGAGTTTAATGCTTTCCTAGCTGAACAAGAAAAAATACCAATTTTCAACCACATCCCAGCATTAATACCTACCGTGGGTAATTGTCTCTTCTAGCTGCTGGCAGAACATTCTCGGCAGTCTACCCTTTCACACACTTTCCCGTTAACAATGAAATGTTGGAATAAATATTTCAAATGGATTTCAACAATACTAGAGCACTTCTCCTTCGAAAGGTGCCCGTGTGCCATTTATTTAGCAGCCAGAGACAAAGGGGTTCAATAGAAAAGTAAAGTCTACCAGGCCCCTGGGGGGAATGACTAGGAAGGGATGGTGCTAGCAATTCATTGACCACCTAAGTGGTCATAAGGGGAATGATCTCCTTAGATTATTTGTTTCTTTGTTACCTATATAAGCAGATCAGTTCAGCCCTTAAAAATTATGTTCAGGTTTCTTACAATAGAATAACGCATAAATGAAAAGCACAATTTACAAAATTAAATCTTAGACAAACCCAGAATGAAATAATACTGGAATAAAAAAATAAAATAAAATAACTAAACTTTTTTAAAATTGGCAACAATTACATGAAAATATTATACCCTGAAAAGGGAAAGAAAGAATGACTATTCAGCCAAAGCAGAAATAGGCAGGGCAGTAGACTGAAGGGTACAGACAATGTGAATGAAAAGACTTGCAAGGGTATTCTCTGGATCAAGAGCTTTCCATTAAGTCTGGCAAACTGAATGCTTGCCTTAGCTTCATTTACATTAGAAAAGACGAAGAGCCCTGTCAGATCAGACCAATGGTCTATCTAGTCCAGCATCCCCTTTCCCACAGTGGCCAATCAGATGCTCTTGAAAGGCCTACAAGCCCAAGCCTCCCCCAGCTGTTGTTACTGGCAACTGATATTAAGAGGCATACTGCCTCTGAACATACCTAGTCATGATGGCTAATATCCTTTGATGAATCTGCTCCATCTTTTAAATGACATAAGAGAAGCCATGTCAGATCAGGCCAATGGCCCATCCAGTCCAACACTCTGTGTCACATAAGAACATAAGAGAAGCCATGTTGGATCAGGCCAATGGCCCATCCAGTCCAACACTCTGTGTCACACAGTGGCCAAAAAAAATAGGAGGTTCACAAGTGGGGCTAGAAGCCCTTCCACTTTGCACCTGCCCCCCAAGCACCAAGAATACAGAGCCTCACTTCCCCAGACAGTTCCAGTAATATGCTGTGGCTAATAGCCACTGATGGACCTCTGCTCCATATTTTTATCCAAACTCCTCTTGAAGCTGGCTATGCTTGCAGCTGCCACCACGTCCTGTGAATTCCACATGTTAATCACCCTTTGGGTGAAGAAGGACTTCCTTTTATCCGTTCTAACCCAATTTCATTGAAAGCCCACGAGTTCTTGTATTGTGAGAAAGAGAGAAAAGTACTTCTTTCTCTACTTTCTCCATCCCATGCATAATCTTGTAAACCTCTATCATGTCACCCCGCAGTCGACGTTTCTCCAAGCTAAAGAGCCCCAAGTGTTTTAACCTTTCTTCATAGGGAAAGTGTTCCAAACCTTTAATCATTCTAGTTGCCCTTTTCTGCACTTTTTCCAATACTATAATATCCTTTTTTGATTTTTCAGATTCTTGAAGGTGGCTATCATATCACCTCTCAATCATCTCCTCTCTAGGATAAACTTATAAACTTTTCCAACCTTTCCTCAAAGGACTCGGTCCCCAGAATCTTCACCATCTTTCTTGCTCTTCTGTCTTCAGTCTGGAGCCAGTGCAGCTGGTAGAGCACTGGTTGAGTATGAGCTCTAAGGGTCTTCCTGTGAACAGCCGTGCAGCTGCATTCTGAACCAGTTGCAATTTCTGGGTCAGCCTCAGGGGTAGTCCTGCACTGAGTGAGTTACAGCAATCCAAACTAAAGGTGACCATTGCATGGATCACTGTGGCTAGGTCAGGGGGAGATGGGAAAGGGACCAACTGTTTAACCTGGTGCAGGTGGTAAAACATCAGTTTAACTACATTTGTGACCTGGGCCTCCATTGACAGAGAGGCATCCAGGATCACACCCAGACTCTTGACTGTCACCCCAGATGTTAATGGAACACTGTCAAGAGCTGGGAGTTGGCATAGAGCAGGGATCACTGGGGGAGGGGGAGCTAGCAGTGTATGTCTGGCATTGTGCAAGGGGTGGGCTAGATGACCCTTAGGGTTCCTTCCAGCTCTGTGTTTCTGTTTCCTGTCCACTCACTTTCCATTTTTTCCCCAGGACCATGTGGCTGCGTTTTCATTTACTGTTGGCACCAGTGTACACCAAGACTATCACCATCTGCCTCACACTACCCAACAAGTGAACTAGACTGCCAATTTTGTCTTCAGCCTTCATCACCAGACACTGTGCCGCCTAAGTGCCCATCACAAATCAATTTCGGAGGTTACCTACCGCCCAGAGCCTCCCTCCCCTCAAGCACGGAGTGGCACCAGTGTACAACAATGTGTTCATCGTCTGAGGAATGTTCCTTCCTTCCCCTTCCTGAGTCCTCATTCACCCAAACAGCAAAGGAGCTTTCAGTGCAGGGATGAGGTAACCAGTGTTGCCTCTAAACTGAGTTAGTGTGAGCTAGCTCACAGATTTTCAGCCTCCAGCTCACAGATTTTTGTCATAACTCAGGAAGGATGACCCCGGAGCACAATAATTTATGCAGTAGCTCACAACTTTGACATCAGTAGCTCACAAAGTAGAATTTTTGCTCACAAGACTCCACAGCTTAGAGGGAACATTAGAGGTGACTCTACCAGGTCTCTGAACATCTCATCCAGATCCCTGTGTTTTTCCCTCGGCTTTCAAGGTCAGTCATACTGACCTCAAGGGAATGAGCGAGGAGTCCATTGTGCTACACACATGCTCACCACAACTCCAGTTCCACAGGAGCTAAGGATATGTGCAGCACACTGGACTATGAATAGTCCCCCTGGGCTGGCTTTGTATCTTCACAGCTAGTGCCATTAAAGCTTTGAAAACTCCAATTCAAGGTATTTAATCATACTTTGAAGTTATTCTTAAAAAATCATGTGGTAAGAGGATGTGCCTCAAGGGCTCTGTCTTCCTCACACAGGTACTGAACTTCCACAGGAATTCACCTCTCCTTTGTCTCTTACCTGACAAAGAAGTATTACTTGAACAGGGGAGTTCATGTCACCAGATATTTGCAGCGGCAGGACCATCTGAGGCTGGGCCTGATGAATCTATCTTTTTTTCCCTCTGGTCCCTCAGCAGTACCACAGAAGAGAAGGAGAATAATTCTAGCAATGGCATCCCTCCTTCTACCAGAGTCTCACTCCTGATCCATTTTAAAGAATATTATTGAGGATACTTACCTTGTGAGCAGTCTTGAGTGCAATAGACAGTAGAAAGGTAGGATCAAAGTGTGCTAAATCAGGGGGCCCCAACCCTTCTGAGCCTGAGGGCCCATTTGGAAGTCTGACACAGCATAGCGGGCATAGCCACAAAATGGCAGCTACAAGAGGCAGAGCAAGGCACAAAATGGCTGCCCCAGCTTACCTCAGTCATATTGTGAAGATCCTAGTGTTGCGGTGGCAGCTGCTGCCAAAGCAACATTTTTGTAATCTGCACAGCCAGTCATATTTTCCATGTCCAATCAAAACCCTTGCTGGGTAAAAGTTCTGCCTGGCCCAGCCCAGTTTTTAAAAACACTTGGTGAGTGCCAGAAAAGGAGTCACCATGTTGGGGACCCATGTTCTAAATAAATCATGAGTAAGGGATGTTCCCCAGTGGAGAAGTGTTTGTGCACAGGGATGCTTCAGGAGTGTGTGTGACACACACACACACACAGAAAGAGAGAGAGAGAACGAATGCTCATGCCCTCAACAAATCTCTCAGTCCATCTGTGCATGTCTCTGCATCCTTATCAGGTTGCCTCAGTTTTGGAAAGTATTTCACTTATCTGTTGCATCTTGTGCCACATTAAAGACTAACAGATTTATTGCAGCATAAACCAGAGCCCACTTCACCGGCTACCAGGGCAGCTGGATGGATCTGATAAAATGGGCTCTAGTCCACAAAAGCTTCTGCGATAATAAATCTTAATAGTCTTTAAGGTGCCACGAGACTGTCTGTTGCTTTTTCGTTACAACAAACACCCTTGCAGGGGTTTCCCTCTTGAAGTAACCTCTTGAACTCTGCTAAGATCTCTCTTTCAAAGTTAAGTGTGTGCTATATATCTGCACAAACAGAGTTGGAAGCTTTACTCAAAATGTCATCCCTTGAGGAGGAGGGTGTATCTGTGCATGTATCCCTAAAGATGTGCCCATTTATGCCATTCTTCAGATTGTCTTGACACATAATCTTTCATTGGCTATATATAATGTGTGTGTGTGTGTGTGTGTGTGTGTGTGTGTGTGTGTGTGAGAGAGAGAGAGAGAGAGAGAGAGAGAGAGAGAGAGAGGGAGGGAGAGAGAGAGATGTCAGCATATGAATGGAGTCTGTCAGAATGCTTCTTCCCAGATAACTTCCTTCTTTGTCTGGGGCTGATGGGTGCTGACAGACAAATCAGACAGCTTATCAGTCTCACTTGGGGGGGTGGGGAATGATGGTGTGAGGTTTGAGGGAACATGTGCTAGTGTTTCTCTTCCCTGTCCTCACAACCATTTACCTGGTTCCAACCGGCAACCTCCCTCCAATGCTCCCCATTCCCCCCCCCCTTGCTCAGTGGAGCAATAGAGGAGGGGGGAATGGAAAGAATGGTGTTGATTCAAGTTTGCAATACAAACTCTGATGTAAGTATTGGATGAAGAGAGTTATGGTTTGCCTTTGAAGATGGGATAGGAATAATTGAAATGATCCCAAACCCATTTTATTAGCTATGGGTGGCAGGAGAAAAAGTGTTTTCCCAAAGGCAGCAAATTTATTCTACTATTTAGGTCCTCCCTTAAGTACATTTATTTATTTTAAGAACATAAGAGGAGCCCTGCTGGACTTGACCAACAGACCATCTAGTCCAGCCGCCTGTCTCACACAATGGCCAACCAGTTCCTCTGGAGGGCCAACAACAGGACATAGAGGCTGAGGCCTTCCCCTAATAATATCAGAAGAGCCTTGCTGGATCAGACAAGTGGTCCATCTAGTCCAGCCTCCTATCTCACACAGTGGCCAACCAGTTCCTCTGGAGGGCCAACAACAGGGCACTGAGGCTGAGGCCTTCCCTGGATGTTGCCTCCTGACTCTGGGATTCAGAAGCTTAGTGCCTTTGACTGTGGAGATTCCGCTCAGTCATCATGGCTAGCAGCCATTGGTAGACTTATCCTCTGTGAATCTATCTAATCCCCTCTTAAATCTTTTTTATTCCTGTGACCATCACTGCATTCTCTTACAAAAATTACAAAATCTTACAAAATCTTGCAAAATTTATATCCCGCCTTTCTGCATTCACAAAAACCACCGTACACAATTAAATCACATTTTGAAAATATTAAAACTGCCCTCCTCAAAGACCCACCCATCATTAAAACAATTAAAATCAGAGCTAAAATGCAAGCAAGGACATAGAAACAATAATTAAAACCCTGGTCAAGAAGGAAGGATCATCACGGGAATGCCGAATGAAATGAATGACCTTCAACCATTAGCGGAAGATTGGCAACAGAAGGGGACAGGCGAATCTTCCGGAGGAGAGAGTTCCAGACCTTAGGTTCCATGGCCAAGAAGGCCCTCTCCCATGTTGCCACCCACCCAGTCTCAGCAGGTAGGAACACCTGAAGCAACACCTCCAAAGTTCATCTTGCTGTTGGTTGGGTTCATAAGGAAGTAGGAGGTTCTTTGAGTACAGTGGTTTAGGCTTTGAAGATCAAGCATCTCACTGAAATGAACTGGAAGCCAGGATAGATGGACCAAGACTAGAGGGATATAGGGTCCCTATGACCCACTCCAGTCAACATACTGGTTGCAGCATTCTGTACCTACTGAAGTTTCAGAGCACATTGCTGTAATCTAAATTAGATGTAACCAGGGCATGTTGGACCACAATGGCCAGATCTTTTCTGCCCAGGAAATGTCCTCATCTGACTAAAAGCTGGTAAAAGGCAATCTTGACCACAGCTGCCACCTGCCTATCCAGCAGTAGGCCTGAGTCCAAGAGCACCATTATGTTTCTTCAAGGGGAGTCCAGAACTAATGACACCTGAAATCCAAGTCAGACCATCCACCCACCAGTAGCACTTCCTTCTCATTGGGATTAAGCCTCAGTTTATTAGCTTGCAACCACTCTAAAAAGACTTCCTGGCACTGGTTCAGGATTTCTGCAGCCTCCCTGGGATCAGCTGGAAGGGCAAGATAGTGCTTGTTGAGCTTGTTTGAAGGTTCTAGCAGGGGAGCGCAGCTATTGTATACCCTTGACCGAAGAATGGTACGCTCCTTCTATCCGAGATGGTTGTCCTCTTCCACTGGCATGCATCTTTGAAAGGGATGCACATGGAGCAGTGAGGGAGGTAGGGGACACCCACCTAGTAAGCCAGTTCAGCCGAATCAACCCTGGTGATCAGTGTGGTGACAGATGTTTTGTGCCCAGGGGTCCCTCTAGCCACCTCCCAGCTCTAAGGACTTATTACCCCTGGCACTACAGATGTCACATCCAGTGCAAGATAGAGCTGAGTGCCATCCATATATCGGTGACAACTAGGGCCAGTGCGTGGGAGTAGGCAGTCGCCTAGGGCGCCACCTAGCCTAGGGGGCACCACTGGGTGTCCCCTCCCCGACGCATGACTCTGGCTCCTGACCACTGTCACCTTGTCCTCTCCCATCATCAAGCCACCCCCCTCTCCCCGCTGGGTGACTTGTCCTCCTACCTCATCCAATCCCGCCACCCTCCTTCCTGGTGTGACCGGCAAGCCCTTATTCTCACAATTTTTTAATAACATCGCATTTTTTGAAAAATTAAAATTAAAAATCAGTAAATTAAACATGTGAAAAGTTTCAAGTTTGGGGCTCTTCATTCTCCCTATATTTTTTACTAATGGCGGGGGCACTAATGGGTGATTCTCCTAGGGCACCGGAAAGCCTAGCACTGGCTCTGGTGACAACCCAGTCCAAATCGGTAAATGACCTCACCCAGCGATTCCATGCAGGTGTCCAAGAGCACAGGGGACGAGATGGAACGGATGGGACAGCTGCCACTTTTGGCTCCCAGCTTTGTTGAACTTTTCCGACCAAGCGAGAAGGGCACACAAGTGAATCATTGCTGTAGGGACACGCACCTGACCGCGGCTGTGAACTCTCAAGAACGAGGCTTTTGATTAATATCTTTGCCTTTGGTCATAGACAATAATGATCAGAATAACTTCATCTTCGTCGGTTTATGATAAATGAGCGTTATATTGTTATGTCAGGAGCCATATTGTAATGTTATTAGTTTGACCACTGAGGAAGGCCAATTGGGCCAAAACACGTCTGGCCAGATTGAATATTTGTCACTTTTGGATGTCACCGTATATTATCAGTGATAATTGAGGCTATTGTGAGGGCCAATATCTGTTTTCAATCGACTGTGAAATAAATGCATGTATATTTTTGCACATTGGTTAATATTTATTCATTTTAAATTTCACTAACCATGTTACTGGACCTGGACATTTATATTTTCTTAACCTTCCGGTACTTCCAGCTGCTCGGAGGTGGTGCGGGGCGGGGCTGCCGCTCTACTCTTCGGCGTGCAGCAGGGAGTGATAAGCTTTGCACACCAGCAGTCCCTGGTGTCGCGCTCCCCTCCATCTAATTGGATCGGTCAGTTCTCCTTGGCAATCAAATATAAACTGGATTTTGGTGAACTGATAGGTTAACCGGGGGGGAAAAACACATGAAGCGAGTTAGAGGCAGGAAGAGATTGCACTGACAAGGCATTTCAAAAAAAAAAAAGGAGGAGGAAAGGAAAAGACGCCCGAAGGCCTCAGACGTTGCTCTGGAGTGAAATTTTGCTGCTCCAAAGAAAGGAAAGAAAAAGTGGCTCCAGCAAAACAGAATACAGGGCAGGTGACTGCAAGCCGTTCTTTCAGGGCCTGTGCGTTTTGGTCATGTCCTGCACCAGGACTTCTGCCCTTGATTAACCCCCTGAACAGAATGGGGATAGGATGCAAAAAGGGACTCTCTTCTGTCTTCTCCATTGCATTAACAGTGCTCCCCTGTGGCATAAGAACATAAGAGGAACTCCGCTGGATCAGACCAGTGGTCCATCTAGTCCCGCCTCCTGTCTCACACAGAGGCCAACCAGTGCCTCCGGATGGCCAACAACAGAGCAGAGAGGCTGAGGCCTTCCCCTGGGGTTGCCTCCTGACTCTGAGGTTGCCTCCTGGCCCATAACCTAAACCTATTTTTGTGAGTCCAATCCTCTGCTCCCTGCCCTCCTCGAAGTGACAGTCTTTGAAATACATAAAGAGAGCAGTCATGTCCCCCCTCAGCCTCCTCTTCTCCAGATGGAACATTCCCAAGTCCCTCAGCCTTTCTTCATCAGGCTTGGTCTCCAGGCCCCTGATCATCCTCTTCACGCTCCTCTGCACCCGCTCCATTTTGTTCACATCCTTTTTGAAGTGAGGCTTCCAGAATTACACACAGTATGCCAGGTGTGTGGTCTGACCAAAGTGGTACATTTAGGGCTGCCAAGCACCAGGGACGGGTGGGGGTTCTCCCGCCCTGGAGGTTTCCAACCCCTTCCGGCCCACGTTGAGCCATTGTGGAGAACCTCCCCCAATGTTGCTGGCACAATGACGTCACCCACAGGTGATGTAATCAAGCCAGCGAAGTCGCACACGGCCGCTCTAGGCATTTCCGGGAAAACTCTATGGTTTTCCCAGACGCTCTAGCAATTTAGGAGTGAAAACACAGGGGACATGGCAACCCTATGTACATTGCACATTTATTTGCACGCTGCTGCTTGAGAATGAGGACTCGTGCAAGAGAAGACATGGTGGGCAGCAGTGCCACCCTCTGTGCACATCACGTTTCAGGATGCCTTGCCTTGTGATCAGCTGCAAGCATATGCCAGCATTCGCTGCAAGCCAGCTCCAGCAGCATCACCCGTCTTGTTGGCAAGGAGGCCGGCCATGGCCAGCTGCAAAGAGGTGTCTCCCTCCACTGCTCTGCTGCTGCTGTTCTCTCACAAGTGGCAGAGAAGAAGCCCAGTACAGAGTGGGTCTTTCCCCCACCCCCCAAGGCAGGAGCCGGTGGGCTTGCAGAACAAGCAATTCCAGCTTGTTTTGGTCATTCAGGACATTTGAGCCAGGAAGAGGTGAAGGGTGTTCCGAGCAGCGTGGGCCATGAGTGACTACCAGCCACCTGCCCGGTCTGATGAATAACGAATGCAGATGAGATGCAAAAGCACCACAACCTCAACAAATGTTGCTTTAAACTGCAAGCAAAGTCATCATTTCAGAGCATGAGTGACAGTCCCGGGCGGGGGGAGGGCGGGGGCAGCCATTGCAAGCAGGGAAATACTGATGACTTGCAAGTCTTGCCCCATCTCTAACAAACGACAACAGGAAGCCTATGAGGCCAGCAGCGGCCGGTGAGCCCACCAGGAAAAAGCAAAGGGAGGGAAGCCTGGGATGAGCATGTGGGGAGATGTGAATGTGCCTTCCTTGGGCTCTTTTGGATGGTAGAAGGGAGACATTCGTGCCTGGAAGAGTTTGTGGGAGGGTTTATGGCTCCGTGGCAGAGCATGCAGAAGGCCCCAGGTTCAGTCCCTAGTATCTGCAGGAAAGGCCTGCAACTGAGACCCTGGAGAGTTGCTGCTATTCAGAGTGGACAATAAAGTGACAGGCCAAGGGCCTAAGTAAGCATAAGGCAGCTTCACATGGCCATGTGGAAGACAGGGGGACACAGGCATTGATGCAAGACAAGCATCATTCATCTGCTGTTTGATTGTGTTTGGTGTCCTCGGCAATTGGGTAAAGTACCCCGAACCTCCTTCTTCTGTTTCTCCTCATCAAGTTGCAACTGACTTATGGTAACCCGTAGGGTTGCCAAGTCCAATTTAAGAAATATCTGGGGACTTTGGGGGTGGAGCCAGGAGACATTAGGGGTGGAGCCAAAGTCAAGGCTGTGACAAGCATAATTGAACTCCAAAGGGAGTTCTGGCCATCACATTTAAAGGGTCGGCACACCTTTTCAATGCCTTCCTTCCATAGGAAATAATGAAGGATAGGGGCACCTTCATTTGGGGCTCATAGAATTGGACCCCCTGGTCCAATCATTTTGAAACTTGAGGGATATTTTGGGAAGAGGCACTAGATGCTGTACTGAAATTTTGGTGCCTCTAACGCAAAAAAACAGCCCCACCCCCACCCCCAGAGCCCCAGATACCCGCAGATCAATTCTATATTATTTTCTATGGGAATAACAGAGTTATTCATAGGGAATAAATAACAGAGTTCCCAGCAGACATTTCCCTCCTTTCCCCTCCCCTCCCCTCCCCCTGCTTTCTGATGACCCAGAAGCGGAGAGAGGGCCTCCAAACCGCGGGATCCCCTGCCCCCACCTGGGGATTGGCAACCCCATAACCCCATCAGGTTTTCAAGGCAAGAGCCATTCAGAGGTAGTTTCCTATCACAACCCTGGACTTCCTTGGAGGTCTCCCATCCAAATATTAACCAGGGCTGACCCAGCTTAGCTTCCAAGCTCTGGTGCGACTGAGCTCTTCTGGGCTATCCAGGCCAGGGTTCCTAGTCATCTAGACAGAGTGAAATAATTTCATAGCAATGCAATCTGATGCAGTCCTATGTCGGCTGTGTGTGCTGTCCCACTGTGGGAGAAGGAGAGACACACCAAAAAGGGGGAATGGCTGTGTCTGGCAACCTTAAGCGGGGGTGGGGGGGACACACAAATGAATCAGTTGTACTTGAGAGGCTATCTCTGAATAGCTGTTGAGAGGGGCTTCTTGGGAGAATGCGGCTTCCGCATTGATGTTCTCAGGAGTCGTTTTGTAGAAAACTAGGTGGTGGAGCTAGCCTTCCCAATCCCCAGGTCCCAGTGGGGGATCCCCCAGTTTTACAGGCTTCCCCCCTCCCCCAGCCAGCTGGCCAGTGGGGGGAAGCCCCGTTCCCACAGTCACCATGTACCTCTAGAGCTCTGGAAGGTTTAGAAACCTGCAAACAGGTCCGATTTTCAAATGTGTGCCTTTAAAGTTGAGCAGATAACAGGAAGCGCTTCATGGGGAAGGGTCAGCAGCAGTTTTGTCACAGCACAGACCCTCCATTTGTTTTGCTTTCGTTTTCAGAGCAAGTAAAATTGTGGAGGAACCAGACCCAGTAAATGTGTGTGTGTGAGAAAGGGAGGGGGCAGGGGATTCTCTGGTTTGGAGGCCCTTCCCCCACTTTAGAATGCTTTAGAAAGCTTTAGAAAGTGGGGGTGGGGAGGGAAATGTCTACTGGGCACTCTATTATTCCCTATGGAGAATGATTCCCATAGGGAATAATGGGGGATTGATCCACGGGTATCTGGGGATCTGGGGGGGGATGTTATTTGAGGTAGAGGCACCAAATTTGCAACATAGCATCTGATGCCTTTCCTTAAAACACCCTCCAAGTTTCAAAAGGATTGGACCAGGGGGCCAATTCTATGAGCCCCCAAAGAAGGTGCCCCTATCCTTCATTATTTCTAATGGAGGGATGGCACTGAAAAGGTGTGCAGTCCCTTTCAGTGTGATGGCCAGAACTCCCTTTGGAGTTCAATTGTACTTGTTCCAACCTTGCTCATGGCTCCACCCCCAAAGTCTCCTGGCTCCACCCCCAGAGTTCCCTGATATTTCTTGAATTGGACTTGACAACCCTAGGTGGAGCTCATTAGCATAACTCATTAGCATATGCCACCCCCTCACCAGCCAAAGCAACCTGACGCAAGAAAGGAGAGCCCTGGGTGAGCGAGGCCTGCTTAGACTGGCTAGAGATCCAGCCAGCCCAAGCAGACTTCGCTCGCCTGGGGCTCTCCTTGGCCACCCCCACCCCGCACAGTCAAAAGGCCAGCAAGCCACCCTCCACCCAAAATCATATAAGAAGTGGAGAAAGGGTGGTGTGGGCTTCTCCAGGGGTTAATGAGGGCTGCTGGGGGTGTGGCAAAGCTCCTGGTGGCTGACTGGCTGCCCGCTCTCCTAATCCTGGGATTGTTATGCAGCTGCACCTCCTATTCAATGGACAAGGTAGGTGGGAAGGAGGAGGGGGAACCCTCAGAAAGGTTCAGGTACTGCGCTCCGGTGAGCTCTTGCTGAATTTAAGGCCTGGCTGTTCTCCTTTCTGCTGACATCACATCTGGGCAAGTACAACAACTGCCCTCACCAGCCTAATGCTAGTTGTTCAGATGGAAATTCTGGGGGGGGGGGGGGACAAGAGGTTCTCTGCCATTGTGCCCCCAGATCCCCATGCCAAGGCACCATTGCCTTGAGGGACAGAGAGCTGAGCAGCTGAATCTCCCAAACACAGCAAGTCCGCTGGGACGCGGGAGACAATCAGCCGAACTAGGGAGTAATTAATCTTGGTTCCCAGAGCGAGCAATTCTTCCAAGTCACTTCTCAGGCAACAATAGACAAATGCAAGAGGAGCAGGCGGGGAAGGGGGGAGCCCCATTGTCCTGATTTTACCGCGTGCAGTCAGAGCTGGACTCACTGCAGCGGCATTCGGAGGCTGTCCAGACTTCATTCCCTTTCAGCTCCGCAACAATGGAAGCAGCCCATGTGTAGGGCAAGATACCGTCGGTGAGGAAACTGCACCGAGTCCTGCTGGACCCAGCTGAACAAGCAGCGCTAACTGGGCTCACTCCTGTGCAAACAGCAGGAGAAGAGCTACTTTGCACAGAGCAAGTTGTGCCAGAGGAAAGCTTCCAGCTGCATGACGGGACAAGGGAGGTGGGGCACTGAACTGTGATAAGGAGGTGCAAATCTGGCTTTGCTGTCCTGTTCTTCAGGCCTCTGGCCTGGCTTTGTACAAAACAGGCCAACCTGACTGCTCAGCAGTTTCCTTGAGTGTCCATGAGTTCTTGTATTGTGAGAAAGAGAGAAAAATACTTGTTTTCTCTACCTTCAGTCAAACCCTTGTGAATGTTCCCACCTGCCCTCTGCCTTTCTAAAGCCAGTTTGGTGTAGTTTGGAGAGCCAGTTTGGTGTAGTGGTTAAGTGTGCGGACTCTTATCTGGGAGAACCGGGTTTGATTCCCCACTCCTCCACTTGCACCTGCTAGAATGGCCTTGGGTCAGCCATAGCTCTGGCAGAGGTTGTCCTTGAAAGGGCAGCTGCTGTGAGAGCCCTCTCCAGCCCCACCCACCTCACAGGGTGTCTGTTGTGGGGGAGGAAGGTAAAGGAGATTGTGAGCCACTCTGAGACTCTTCGGAGTGGAGGGTGGGATATAAATCCAATATCTTCATCTACCTCACAGGGTGTCTGTTGTGGGGGGGGGGAGGTAAAGGAGATTGTGAGCCGCTCTGAGACTCTTTGGAGTGGAGGGCAGGATATAAATGCAATATCTTCATCTACCTCACAGGGTGTCTGTTGTGGGGGGGGAGGTAAAGGAGATTGTGAGCCGCTCTGAGACTCTTTGGAGTGGAGGGCGGGATATAAATCCAATATTTTCTTCTTCTTCTTCTTCTTCTTCTTCTTCTTCTTCTTCTTCTCCTTCTTCTTCTTCTTCTCAATCTCTGCCTTCTCTATCCACTGTAAGAACTGTCCATTTATTCCTGCTGTTTGCTTCCTGTCACTTAACCACTCTTTGGTCCTCAAAAGAACCCCTCCTCTTATCCCATGACTGTTAAGTACTCAAGAGTCTTTGGGGAGGGATTATGGTGGAACTAGGCTTGACCAAAAAAGAGCCCCATGGTACAGAGTGGTAAAGCTGCAGTACTGCAGTCCAAACTCTGTTCACAACCTGAGTTCGAACCCAGCTGAAGTTGGGTTCAGGTAGCTGGCTTGAGGTTGACTCAGCCTTCCATCCTTCCGAGGTCGGTAAAATGAGTACCCAGCTTGCTGGGGGTAAAGTGTAGATTACTGGAGAAGGCAATGGCAAACCACCCTGTAAAAAAGTCTGCCGTGAAAATGTCATGATGCAACGTCACCTCATAAGAACATAAGAGAAGCCATGTTGGATCAGACCAATGGCCCATCCAGTCCAACATTCTGTGTCACATAAGAACAAAAGAGAAGCCATGTTGGATCAGACCAATGGCCCATCCAGTCCAACATTCTGTGTCACATAAGAACAAAAGAGAAGCCATGTTGGATCAGACCAATGGCCCATCCAGTCCAACATTCTGTGTCACACAGTGGCCAAAAAACCCAGGTGCCATCAGGAGATCCACCAGTGGGGCCAGACACTAGAAGCCCTTCCACAGTTGTGCTCCCCAGCACCAAGAATACAGAGCATCACTGCCCCAGACAGAGAATTCCATCAATATGCTGTGGCTAATAGCCAATTGCTGCCCTGTTCTCCAGGCCTCTGGCCTGGCTTTGTACAAAACAGGCACAAGGCAGAGGTGGAGGCTTTAGAAAGGCAGAGGGTAGGAGGGAATATCCACAAGGGTTTGACTGATCGCCTGGGGACGGGTAGGAAGAGAAGAAGACAACGACATTGGATTTATATTCCGCCCTCCACTCAAGAGTCTCAGAGTGGCTCACAATCTCCTTTATCTTCCTCCCCCACAACAGACACCCTGTGAGGTGGGTGGGGCTGGAGAGGGCTCTCACAGCAGCTGCCCTTTCAAGGACAACCTCTGCTAGAGCTATGGCTGACCCAAGACCATGCCAGCAGATGCAAGTGGAGGAGTGGGGAATCAAACCTGGTTCTCCCACATAAGAGTCCGCACACTTCACCACTACACCAGCTGATCAAAAGAGGATGGGAGGGAGGTTTTATTTATTGTTTATTTTTTCACATATTGTTATGTCACTTTTCTATGATAAGCAATGTGCCAACTTGCTCACTGGTGTTGCCAACCTCCAGGTGTGTGGCCTCAAGATCTCCTGGAATTAAAACTGATCTCCAGGCAACAGAGACCACTCCCCCCCTGCAGAAAGTGGCCATTTGGGAAGGTGTATCCCACCGGGGTTTCTCCCCAGATACCATCCCTCAAAATCTCCAGGGATTTCCCAATCCAGAGCAGGCAATCCTAATTCTCACAAAAGGAAAAAAAAAACCAGTAAATATAGTATAACCCTAAAACCACAGTAATTAAAACAGAGCAATTAACATGATCCTTCTGAAAAAGTTATACAGATCTTTCTCAAAGGCAATCTGGAGTAAATTCATTTTTCGGTGATATCAGAAGGCCCACAATAAGGTGGCTAAACCATGGTCCCTTGGGAGGGATTTCCTAGTGGGTGGGGGGTTACACAGAAGGCCCCTTGTACAGTCCCCACTGAGTGCATTTCTTATGATGTACAAGAGAGTCCCCTTGGATGGTCTCAGACTATAGGTGGATCCAAACGATCCATTTTCTCCAAAGGGACTGATCTCAGTAGTCTAGAGATGAACTGGAATTTCAGGGGAATCCCCAGATCCCACCTAAAAGCTTGGGCCTTGAGCTTTGGCCTTGAGCCAGTGGTGAGCATGAGCTGCTAATGAAACAACATTGTTGGAGACGTTTGGTCCCTACGTGCATTGATTTTGAATACTTGATATTTGTTATCATTTGTCATTGTGAAATATCCCTTGTTGATAAAGGACTGAAACAGGTGTGGCAGAAGTCAACAACCTGTCTGGGGATTTTTCCTTTCCACTATTGTTGGCGATTGGTCCTTTCTACTACTGAGCAATATACGATGGAATCATCGATTTTGAAGAATTTCATTGCATTCCGGATTTACCTGGTTCTCTTTGGGAATTTGTGAAAATGGACCTGTATCTATTATAGAGATTACTAAGTCTTCTTGTTCATGTGGGACTGTATAGTATACTGTTATATATTACATGTTATTTTGTCACTATAACCTTATGGTTGTGCTTTATTGTTTGCCCACCTAGAAGCTGGCATCCCTAATTCTCAAAAGCAGCCTTAGCTCAAAATGCTTTCATTCCTCTGTTAATGTGTTAGTAATTTTCACCATCCATTGAGACAACCCATTACTGCCCCCTTTTTTTTCCAACTAGCTCAAAGGAGCATGGATTCAGCAAACAAGTGGTGGGGCTCAGTGAGATCTCCAAGTATTCGGTCCTCATTCTTGCATTGCCCCAACCAAAAGGTATCCATGGAAATGTGACTAGCAGAAGCCTCAGGAGTGCTCAGAACTTCTGAAGTTAATGTGAAGTCTTAAGTGGGAAGAGATGCAATGAATTTTATCCACAAACATTTCTGCAAATTGGTCACAGTACACTGCTGAGCCATTCTTTGGCCCCAGAGCCTAGGCAGAATGAGCCTTTTACAACTCATTCTGTTGTAATGAGTTGTAACTCTGGGTTACAACTGTGGGTGGACTCAATGGGCATTTTTGCACAGAGCTTACCCCGGAGCAACGTCCCTCTTCACCGCGCAGCATCTGCGCGGATTTCGCACCAACTGCTCCGCAGAACCAGGAAGAGCCGAGGCTTTTGCATCGCTAACGTAAACTGGTTTTTAGCGGATTACATTTGCGACACAAAAGGCTCGGCACTTCGCAGCTCTTCCTCGTTCTGCGGAGCAGTTGGTGCGAAATCCGCGCAGATGCTGCGCGGTGAAGAGGGACGTCGCTCCGGGGGTAAGCTCTGTGCGTTAGCAGAAAAGCTCTTGCTACCATCATCACTGCAGTGCAGCCCTCGAAGGCAGTCTCTGTGTTCATTCAGCTTCCGCTTGAGTTTCTTTCACTGCTGTTCAAGCCCTCATCTCACCCACTTCATTTCCCCCCCAGTTCTTCAGGAAACTGGGGAGCTAGATGTTGCCTTGCATGTGAGAGTGAGCACTTAGCAGTTGTTGTGTCTTTGGCCTTCCAGTGCCAACCAATTTATCAGTGCTGTTGGTAAGCTTGACAGCTCATGGTTGGAAAACACCTGGAGATTTGGGGGGTGGAGCCTGAGAAGGGTGGGGTTTGGGAAGGAAAGGGAGGGGATTAAATAGGGTACAATGCCAGACAGTCCACCTTCCAAAACAGCCAGTTGTGCTGTGATTTTGATAAATATGAAGTGTTATAATGATTATTGTCATTGGAATTATGAATTGTTGTTGTAATGGAACAGTAATATTTACTGTATATTTCTTATAATGAGATGTGAGAAATGATATGCGAGACAGCCAGAACGTTCCATCTTTGATAAAATGGAAAGGTGAAACAGATTTACAAGCTAGCGGCTCTGTCAGCTGGGATGTTTGTTTTTCATTCTTTCATCATTGTTTCATTATATTGAAGAAGCCGATATGGCATTTTGAAGTCCACGTTGGTATGACCAAAAAAAAAGCAGAAAGATTGGATTCCTTTATTGAAGTTGATATTTTATTGGTTGTCATTGATACACATCTCAGCAAGTTGATTATATATTTTTGAAACATTGTGGGGGGAAATTCTACAGCACAAGACGTTTTTGAATTTCAGCACTTATTAATGGACTCTGTATGGACTTTTCTATAAAATGATTTGTGTGCTGGGTTGTTGTTGAACTTTATTTTTTTTCCCCCAGATTCACAACCACTTTTAATTGACAAAAAAACATCATGGACTGAGAAACTGGAGGAAGAAGAAGAAGAAGAAGAATTGCAGATTTATACCCTGCCCTTCTCTGAATCAGAGACTCAGAGCGGCTTACAATCTCCTTTATCTTCTCCCCCCACAACAGACACCCTGTGAGGTGGGTGGGGCTGGAGAGGGCTCTCACAGCAGCTGCCCTTTCAAGGACAACTCTTGCGAGGGCTATGGCTAACTCAAGGCCATTCCAGCAGCTGCAAGTGGAGGAGTGAGGAATCAAACCCAGTTTTCCCAGATAAGAGTCCGCACACTTAACCACTACACCAAACTGGCTCTGGAAGAACATAATACAACATTAGGAGATAAAGAGGTTTCTACTGGTCTTTTAACTCCTTCAGTCTTCGGAAGGCAGATTTCGCTATCACCGCTGAAGTAGTGTTGTATACCCAGGCACCACCAGCCACTGTCTTCATACAAGAGCCACAATGCCAGATACCCACAGCTTTCCTCTTCGTTTTCGTCTTGCCACAAAAGGAGCAGGTATACTTGGTGTGCTGGCTAATTTCAATCTTCTTCACCATCTTCCTCAGGGACGCTCCACATCAAGTACCATATTTACCCACAATGCCAACTTTCTTGGTGCGCTTGGCCATCTTGCTACCGCTACAGGCGCAGGAAGAAAAGCGTTGTTGAACTTTACTAAGGTGTTCTCGATAATTTTGTATTGATAACCATCAGGGCTTTTTTGGAACAGGAACACACAGGAACGCAGTTCCGGCTGGCATGACATGAGGGTTTATGTTTATGTTGTTTATTGGATTTATATCCCACCCTCTCCACCGAAGCAGGCTGAGGGCTGCTCACAACATGTCAAAACAGAACAGGTTCACATTACGTTATTAAAACAGTTAAAACATTCTGGTGCTAATATCAGTTGGCGTGGCCTTCTGTGCAAATGACTTCCTGCTGGCCTTTTTCTACAATAAAAGCCCTAACGACCATACTTCAAAAATATAATTTCATTTAGAAATATCACGGTTTTTGCTTTTGACCACCCAGAGGTTGGCAACCCTTCTTCAGGCCCCACATGGAGTCTGGCAATCTTCCGCTGCTCCGATGAATTCCTGCGCCTGTGAGTTTATATTGTCAACTTTCTGCTTTCTACCATCATCCAGGCTTGTCTAATTAGGGCAAAGGAAGAAACATGAACACTGTCTCTAGCCATGCCCAGTGGAATCCAGCTGTCTGGTGATCCTGGGCCTGGAAGCAAGGCCCTCTGAATGAAACACACTCTTCCTTCCCTTGCATTCTTTAGATAAAGCATCGTTTATTTCTTTATTTTTGCTGATTTCTAGTCCGCCCTTTCCCAGGTCGGGCTCAGGGCAGATTACAACATAATAAAATAGTTAAAATCACATCATGAGAGAATTAAATTTGAACAGTTAAAACCATTAAAAGGAAATAAAATAAGGCAGCCTCAGTGTACAGATACGTACATCCTTCACAGATTGAAACACAGGGTGTGGTGCAGGAAGGCCAATTAGCTGGTGTGAGGACGCCTGCCTGCCTTAGCCAAAAGCCTGGTGGAACAGCTCTGTTTTACAGGCCCTCCAGAATAGCAGTAAATCCGGTAGGGCCTGCATCTCCTTGGGGAGCTGATTCCACCAGGTTGGGGCCAGGACCGAAAAGGCCCTGGCCCTGGTCGAGGCAAGCCAGACGTCCTTTGGGCCTAGGGTTGCCAAGTCCAATTTAAGAAATATCTGGGGACTTTGGGGGTGGAGCCAGAAGACTTTGGGCGTGGAGCCAGGAGACATTAGGGGTGGAGCCAAGATCAAGGCTGTGACAAGCATAATTGAACTCCAAATGGAGTTCTGGCCATCACATTTAAAGGGACGGCACACCTTTTCAATTCCTTCCTTCCATAGGAAATAATGGATAGGGGCACCTTCTTTTGGGGCTCACAGAATTGGACCCCCTGGTCCAATCGTTTTGAAACTTGGGGGGGGGGGGTATTTTGGGGAGAGGCACTAGATGTTATACTGAAACTTTGGTGCCTCTGCCCCAAAAAACAGCCTCCCCAGAGCCCCAGATACCCGCGGATCAATTCTCCATGATTTTCTATGGGAATAAATCTCCATAGGGAATAACAGAGTTCCCAGCAGACATTTCCCTCCCCTCCCCCCGCTTTCTGACGACCCTGAAGCGGGGGGGGGGGTCTCCAAACCGGGGGATCCCCTGCCCCCACCTGGGGATTGGCAACCCCATTTGGGCCAGGGATAGTCAGAAGATGTTGATTGGCCAGTCGTAGAGGCCTCCAGGAATCCTATGGGGAGAGACGGTCCCGAAAGGTATGTATGGTGGTGGCTTCCTTGCAGCAGCCAGGATCATCTGTGAGCTGTTCTCAAGGGACTCGCTTGGAGACAGGAGTGCCGGATCCCCCCCTGACCACCAGCAAGAGATGGGGGCGGGATTTTTTTGCCAGCTCCAGATGGAGAAACTCCCGCAGATTTGGAGATCGAGCCTGAGGAGAACAGGGACCAAAGCATTCATTTTCTGCAGGGGGGACTGATCTCTGTAGGTTAGAGATGAGCTGTAATTCCAGGGGTTCCCCAGGTCCCACCTGGAGGCTGGCACCCCTGCTTGGAGACAGAAGCAAAGCAACCGGAGGGTAGCCTGTTGTGCGGTGTGACAGGTACCAGAGAAGGGAAGCCTGGCCAGATTCCTGCCCCTGCCGCTGCTCTGCTGATGTAGAAAGAGACAGGAAGAATAAACTGCTCAGACAGCCCAGCGATCTTTCCCCCAACTTACAGATTAGTTCGAGTTTTCCTCTCCCCAGTGCAGGCCACGGGGCTCAAGCCATCCTCCCTAGCAGGAGGAAAGAAATGCTGAGCGACAAGCCATCAGGCGGGATGAAGGGCGCCAAGGGCCAGATGTGAATCCACTTAGAATTGATTTTAATCCGTTGGAAAAAGGTAGCACTTGGCAGGAGCAACCCAGCCTCCCCTCCCCTTCCTGGGCCCGGCTCATTTGGGGAGATGTCAGGCTGCATAGCGGAGGGCCTCCCTGACTCTCCCCTCCAGAAAGGTCTTAATGAGCCCCTTCCCAAGCTCCCCACCCCCACACTACAATGAGAAGCGATCAAGGATGTTCCAGCCAGGCCACCCACATCTCTGGTGCCGCTGCCTGCCAATCCCAGCACCACCCAGGGTCTGTGCCCGTAGCATTCGGAAGGGACGCCCAGCCCCTGCTTGCATCCCAAAGATTCTTGACAGCCAAGCAAAGTCCCTTCTGCTTTGCTCCTGCTCTTCACAGCTCTGCTTTACAGAAGAGCTCAGGAGCTATTCCTTTCAAATATTTCTATCTCATCTTTTCAGCACAGTGGCACCCCCCCCCCTCACCTTGTATAAAGTGTTGACATTCCTGCTTGCACAGAAGTGGCGAACTGCAGCTTGGGGGCCACATGTGGTTCTTTCACACATACTATGCAGTTCCCAGAGGTCAAGGAGGAACTTAATGCAGGTTTACTCTCAAGTAAGAAAATGCAACAACAACAAAAATAAGCATGCTTAGCATCAGGGTCTCAGTCAGGGTCTCAGTCAGGGTCTCAGGCGATTATTTCTGCCATGCATAAAGTGGGGAAGGAGGGGGAAATAGGCAGGCTTGCAAGCGCTTCTCTTCTAGCACAGAGGTCACCCAAAGACCTAGAGCGGGGAAAGAGAACACTAGAGCCAAGGAGCTACTGGAAGGAGGGACAGAATTAAAGAGGGTGGCACAGGGTTCCCCCTTAGTTTCATAGCTCTTATAGGAGCTATATTTACTAATCTTGATGTTGAGGCAAAGAGAGATGCATAATGATGCAAACAGTGGTCAGTAATTTATATGGTACATGTCTGTTTCTTTTTTCCGCTGGTGCCAAAGAATAATTCCCTAACCTTTCCCTATGCTGATCTTATGGGGACTGTTATTCCCAGCTTTTGCTTTTTAAAAAGTCTTCTTCTAGCATGGTCATGTGGTAAAGTGCATACATAGGTATTTTATCTTTCTTTGCAAAGAATGTATTAGGAATTTTAACAAAGACATGTGTGTGATATTTGTTCATGTCTTGTGGCTCTCAAACATCTGACGTTTATTCTATGTCGCTCTTATGTTAAGCAAGTGTGGCCACACCTGTGCTATATACCTCTCTAGCCATCCATCTCTCTATCTGTCTGTCCATCCGTCTATGTGTAGAAACTGTCTAGGGACAATCCTGTGAACAGGACTCAGTAGGGATCAATATCACCTGATTTGACTTTCTGTACATCTTTTGCTTTTTTCCCAGGTAACCGTGCTTTGGGGTATGATCTAAACAACTCCAGCAATGAATTCTCAGGGCCCTCCGTCACCAGACTATGGTTCCCAGGATTCTTTGTGAGAAACCATGACAGTTAAGCTAGTATAAAATGGTTTGCAATCTAGATCTTCTCCAAGGTCTTACCCATGGGATCCCGCTCTGAAAAATAACATCAGTAAACCATTCTGTCCCAAAGATTTGATGTGGACAGGGCTACTAGAAAAGGGTCATAATGTGATCATCTGTTATGTCAGATTGGTCTTTGGGATTTGTCTGTAAAGCAAACAATGTGATTTAATTTCAGGGCTTTCCTCTAAAGAATTCTAATACTTTTAGTAGAGTGACAGGGCTATGAATTTCTAATGCAGTGGATAGAAGGATCAGCAGAAACTACAATTCCCAGGGTTCTGTGGGGTGCCACAAAAGTTGAACCGCTGAATCATTTACAAATCTGCTTGTTTCCTATAGATGTGTCCTCGGCTGAATAAGGGCTAGTTCTGGCAAGCTCCTATATGCTTGGAAGAAGCCAGAAGAAGACATCCTTGCAGCTGTATCTAATTATGACAATGGTGGCAATTGTGGCAATCAGATTTCAGGCGATCAGTGCTCTTTTTGTAGAAAAGGACCAGCAGGAACTCATTTGCATATTAGGCCACACCCCCTGGTGTCACCATTGTTTCATACAGGGCTTTTTGTAGAAAAAGCCCAGCAGGGACCTGCCGTGTTTCCCCAAAAATAAGACACTATCTTATATTTGTTTTTTCTCAAGAAGACACACTAGGGGTGCGGTCACACATACCATTAGTGACGACACAGCTCCGTCTGGCTGACGGATTAAATGTGTTCGTTCAGACAGCCACATCTGGCAATCAAGCGTTATCCGGGCTCATCCAGGCTTGCTACGCATGAATGGCGCATTAATTTGACAGTACATAAAGTCCGGCCCTTTTTCAAAACAGCGGCACAAGATCGGCTTTTTGTTGTTTGGACAGCTCACGCGCGATACTGCCTCTCAGCTTTTTTTTTTTTAAAGAAAGCTCCAGCAGACATGCGCATTGCCAGTTCATCCGGAAATCTGAGGTGACGCTTCTGCTTCTCCAATCAACACAGGATCGGAGGGGGGGGGGGAACGTTATCCCATTATTCAGAACAGGAAAAAATTCTTTTTTTTTCAATGTGGAGGATTTCAAGATGTCACTGCCAATTTCTAGGAAAATAATTCCTGGCAGTTCCGTGGTTTGGATTGGCAATATGAATTCTGGAAACTTTCGCTCTTCCCCCCTGCCTCTGAAGAAAGTTTTGATTTCCCAGCTCCAAACAGTTGGGCGCATGCTCAATGGACCCCCTCCCCTCCCAGAAATCACCATCTGATTACGCATGCTCCAAGAAAGGAGCGTGATAGTATTGGATGTCTGATCGCGCACAACAGAATGAATCGCATTCTTGGATGCTCGTCTGAACTGCCCTGCATCGATTCAATATTCAGCAGTTCAGATTTGAGCACTATACACCCGCTTTTAATGGTAGGTGTGACCGCACCCTAGGGCTTATTTTCAGGGGATGTCTTTATTATGTATGATACAACAATCTACATTTATTCAAATACAGTTAAGTCATCTTCTGGAACATTGTCATAACTCTCCAGGTATTTCAGTCTTCCTTGCCACTCCGCGCCGAAATGCATGGTGTGGCTATGCAGATACGCTGCATAGCCACGCCCATCACTAGGTCTTATTATCGGGGTAGGGCTTATATTTAACAAATGCATAGAAAACCTGCTAGGGCTTATTTTTGGGGTAGGTCTTATTTTCAGGGAAACAGGGTATTTGTATATTAGCCCAAACCCCTTAAGCCAAGCCAGCCGGAACTGCATTCCTGTGTGTTCCTGCTCACAAAAACCCCTACAGGTGATCATAAGTGGCCAAGACAGGAGCGTGGAGGAAGCTGCCATGTGTCAGAGTCCACATTTTACCCCATCAGACGTCAGGTGGCATTGGGACTTCTAGGATTCTTGGAGTCTCGAGCTGGGATCTGGGAAACTTCTGTGTATTTCCTCAGATGCTGAAAGAAGAGTGGAAGGAATGATTAGTCTACTGGTAGAAGAGAATTCTTTGGTGAGGTGAGGATGCAGATGTATCGACCTTGTGTGATTTCCCCCATGCACTCCAGGGCTACTACCTGGGACCTCTGGTGAAAGTCAAGAAGTAGAGCTTTTTATACACTGCTTTTCTCTACCATAAGGAACCTCACAGCAGCTTACAATCCCATCCCCTTCCTCTCCCCACAACAGGCCGCTTGTGAGGCAGGTGGGGCTGAGAGAGTTCTGAGAGAACTGTGACCGGCCCGAGATCACCCAGCAGGCTTCCTGTGGAGGAGTGGCGGAAATCAAAGCCAGTTCTCTAGATTAGAGTCTACCACTCTTAACCACTGCACCATGCTGGCTCTTGGGGTCAAGGCTCCCACTGTATTCTGTAGACATCAGAGGAGGAGTACAAACCCTGGGAACCCGGGACTGAGAAATGCAGATCTCAGGGATGTCATCCTAGTTGCATCTGGGTTGGGCAGACTAGAGATGGAAATGTGTGGGGCAGTTCACTCCCTCTAGAACAGAACGATCTCCCGTCTGCCTGAAATTTAGCAGAGAGGATCTCTTGAGTGAGGTTACAAATCTTGAGAACTGCATCCCAAGTGGGAGGTGGGGAAGTGGAGGAAGTTACAAGTAGAAATATGTTTCTTATTTGGAAGAGACGGAAATGAAAAATGAACTGGAGAAATGAAACTAGCAGCTTCAATCATGGATATACATTTTAAACAACGAAAATGAAAATAACAGGGATACAGGAACCTGGCTGTTTTATGCCGGGGTGGGGACGCTCTTTATTCTAACTGGTTTTTAATGCCTTGATTGTGTTGTTACCCTCCCTAAGCCTGCTTGTGGGGAGAGTGGGATACAAATCTAAAATAATAAATAGATAATGTTTGAGGAGTTCCACTTCCACCTTCGCTGAGTCCTCGTCCCACAATCCAAATTCAGCTCATTTCTTTTCACTAGTATGACATTTGTTATACTCTTGTTTTCGCCTTCTGTTGTTTTTTTTTCCTGTCAGCTTTAGACCATCTGCTTTTTACCAGATTAAAACGTGATCCTTTATACAAAGTGTTAAAATCAACTCCCAGAGGATGGGCCAGGATTATCTCCGTTGTTTAGGTTTCCCTCCCTAGAACAAACTCGATTTTCTCTTCCTCTTGTGTGGTTTAGCTGCCTGAATAGGCCAGCTTCGCCTGGGCTCTCTGGAGCCTGGGAGATAAGCAGGGCTGGTCAGCCAGTATTTGGATGGGACACTACCAAAGAAGACTGGGGTCGTTCTGCAGAGGAAGACAGTGGCAAGCCACCTCTGCTTCTCTGTTGCCTGCCACACCCTATGGATGGGATTGCCATAAATTGGGTGTGACTTGATGGCATGTTCTTTCTCTTCTTGTGTGGTTTACTCTCAGTGTCAATATTTCTGTCAGACAAACTGACTGTCTTATCCCCGCCCAGTATGAACATTGCATACCATTCTTTCTCTTTTGAGTTTTTTAGAAATCAATTCATTTTTCATGATTTGTATTCTAGGGTATTTTTTTTAACCCAAAACCACATTCCACTGTACCTTGAGGTTTACCCAAAACCACATTCCACTGTACTGTGGGGTTACAAAAAATTCCCTCAAAAATGATTTCATTGCTTCCATAGTCATTGTGTTTCATAGTACCCAGACAACCACAGCTTCTTTTGAGTAAATTCACTCCTGCCCTTTAGCTTATCGAATAAGCTTCTGTTGATTTATAAGTTCTGTTGCTTTATAAACCTGTGATGTTTTTACTTCCAATTTAAAGCAACAAAGGCTAGGTTTTGAGCCAAAGATATTCAAAAACTAAAGCACATACTGTTTAAGAGGAAACATCTCAAATTAATAATTTCTAAAATTGTATCTGGGATATTTTTATACCCCGATAATATATCTTTCTGTTTTGACGTAAATGTTCTCCAGGATATCAGGAAGGGACATCTAGTTGTCAAAAGGGGCTGTTTTTCTCCAGAGCACTTAAAAATGCTTCTTAGCATCAATACTTTCTGTAAAAATATTAACGGGGTATTCATATCCCCTGATGCATTATGATTATATGGACTGAGGTACAAAAAGCACCCAAAATCCAAAATGTCAGTATGTTTCTCAATATGTTTTACAACCCAGATGCTTTATTGTTTACAAAAAGGAAACTGGTAAGTAGATATACTTTGGATATATGGTTTACTAATATGCGATGACAATATTCTAAAGGGACAAAACTGTAGAGTCACTCCTCTATACATTTTGCCCCCCCCAAAAAGTGCAACTGGGGTAGAAATTCAACCCCAACGTCGGAAACAGCATTTGCAACTGTTTTGGGGATTTCCTTGTGAGATTTGCACTTCCAATGCAGGAACCAAAGGGTTTTGTTTTGTTTTTTTAAATTATCAACGTGGCCTCACTAACTTTGGCTTAACCAGCAGTTAACAGCTGTTTTAAATTGCTTCCGATTTGCAAACAGTCTCTTCTTGCTTTGTGTGGCCTGTTGTCTATGTTATGATGCACCAATCCAGATGAGTGTTATCAAGTAGTTTAAAAGAGACTCAAACCTGTTCTTCCTTTGTACACACCAACACAAACATTCCCCTTCCCTTCTGCTGAGAGGGTTCCCCTCCTCCAAGCTGCCAGGGCCAGTTAAGAGAACCAGCAGGACACTGAGGGCCCACTGAGGAGAATTCGTGCCAGGGGAAATATCAGCCAACCCTCCTGTGCTATTTACCAAAACAAAGGGAGGGGCAGCCAACCCTCACAACTCTACTAGTGCAGAACATGACGGAACACTTGGCCCACGTGCTGAGGGAACACAGGAGACCAGCATGTCACAGAAGAAGACGAAGACATTGGATTTTATCCTGCTCTCCGTTCCAAATCTCAGAGTCTCAGAATGGTTCACAATTTCCTTTTATCCCACAAAATACACCCTGTGAGGTTGGTGAGGCTGAGAGGACTCTCACAGCAGCTGCCCTTTCAAGGACAATTCCTGTGAGAGCTATGGCTAACCCAAGGTCATTCCAGCAGGTGCAAGTGGAGGAGTGGGGGATCAAACCCAGTTCTCCCAGTCCACACACTTAACCACTACACCAAACTGGCTCTCAAGAAAGAAACAAAAGCTTGGTCAAGAGTTTAAAAAGATGATAATCAGTCTAATACATTCAGTGGATTCATGATATAAAAGAGCCTATTCAAAATAGCATGATCAAGGTCAATAAATCTGAGAAGTTCCATCACTAAGGCTGCCAGCCTCCAGGTGGTGTGGCTGGAGATCTCCTAAGATTATGACTGATCCCCAGATGACAGATAGGAGTTCATCTCCAACTGGAGAAAATGGCTGTTTTGGAAGGTGGACACAGTGGCATTGTACCCTGCTGAAGTCCCTCCCCTCCCCAAACCCTGCTCCCCCAACCCCAAATCTCCAGCTGTTTCCTAACCCAGAGGTGGCATCCCTGGAAAAACAGAATGTTTCTTGTGATTGGGGAATATTGGATTCAGGCCCAATCTTCTTTCTCTATTCCCTTCTCACTGCCTATCTTTTTTGTTTCCCCCCACTTCTGGGATAAGCAGTAACTCAAAAGCCTAAGCAGACATGATAGGACATCCATCTTTGCTGTCCACAAGCCACACCCATAGCTGTAGAAAGCCTAGGACGGAGCACTGCTCCTAACAAGGAGTCTCCTTAAAACAAAAGCAGTAAAGGCGTGAGGACAGCTACCTTCCCTCCCCATGATCCATTGCTTCAGGCACTGTGTAGAAGTGGCTGCTGGGAGAAGTGTGCTCAAAGCACTGGAGCAGTGGCCCGGGACCTCCCCTGCCTTGGTGATGCATGGCAAAATAATGTCAGGCTGGACCGGATCCATATTTGGGGGGGGCAGGGGGCCAAATTTAAAAATGGCGCCCCCTTATGGGCCATTCTGTCTTATGGTCCCTTAGAATACAGTGGACTCCATACCAAATTTGGCACCCCCCCTCCGTCGGCACCCGGGACAAGCACTCCCCTCTGCCCCCCCCCCCCAGATCCGGCCCTGATGTCAGGCCATCTGCTATTTAAAGGGCCAGCAAAACTGTGCGGGCTCCCCTTTGTGAAGCGGTGAGCCCCTGCCATGTACCTGACTGTGCTCGGAGCAGAGAGCTCATCTTTTCCTGCCAATCAGCATCAGGATCCCATCCCCAGCTGTCAGCCGGGAAGATGACAGCGCATTACTGAAGGCGGCAGTCAGGAAGAGGCTGTCTCCACCATGTGGAGAGGGATAATGGCCACGGAGGGCTTTGCCTCTCCAGTCTCCTGTCACTTAGTCTTTGCAGCCCTGTCAGCCACACAGGATCCTCCCACACTCCTTTCCATCCCAACAGCATCTCCCTGATCCCAATGCGCACAGTTGCTCTTGCAGACATGAAGAAATCGACTCACGCTGAGCACACTCGGGCGAGAAGTCCTCAAGGGGAGAAGGCACAGCCCTAGAAAGCAATCCAGATACTTCCACAAAGGGCACCTTCAAAGGGCAATGCCGATCCAAAACAGGATGTGCATCTGGGCTTTGTCACACTGCAGACACCGGGTCATGCATGCGCACGAGCTCTGTGTGGCTCGCCAGAGAAAGGCATTTGGGCTGTCATCTCAAAGAGCATCTTACCCTTATGCTTAAAAATCGGTTTTCTGCTAAGAAAAGGGGGGGGGGGAATCTGTAACTGGCATACGGCTCCTTATTTGTAGTAATTATTTTGCTTCTGCTAATTATAGGGCAGGAGGAGATGGGTGGGCAGGTGGGGGCACAGAAGGCCGTCCCCTCATTGACCAAGAATCCTGAGAAGTTTTGCTTGGCTTTTTTTTTTTTAAATGGATTTCGCCATAACTCAAACCTATTTTTGAGAGACTGCAGATGCGTAGTTCCATGACCGGTACATAATCCCAGAATACAGTGCAATCCTATGTATGTTTTATTATTTTAAGTGAGGTTTACTTAATTAAGCATTTTTTATTACTTTTATTAAGCATCGTTTTATTAAGTGATGTTTAGTCATGTGCAGGGGTCGTTTCGTAGACAAACAGGTGGTGGAGCTCATCCAGGGATTGTTATGCAGCCGCACCTACTATTCAATGGACAAGGTAGGTAGGAGGAGGGGGAACCGTCAGAAAGGTTCAGGAGCCTTGCTCCTGTGAGCTCCTGCTGAATTCAAGGCCTGCTCATAGGCAAGTGTTCTTAGAACTGCAGCCATAACTCTACCCTTACACGCACAGACGCACAAGCACACACACACACCCCACAGCCTCTAGAGCAGTCCACAGGCTTTGCTGCCAGATTCAGCAGCAGACATAAGCCTCCCTGGATTCTCCCCTCCCTCTCTGCCATGCCTCCAACGGACTCCCATCTCTTCTTGTCAGTGCTCCAAAGCAACAGTGACAAGCAGACGTTTCATAAGCAAGTGTCTGTGCCAAGGGAATCAGCCCTGGTCCTTGGTCTGGGAACATGGACTCAGGCTACTCATTGCCAAGGTAACCCCGACAGCATCACAGACTGGAAGAGACAGAAGCAATCAGAGAAGAGACTTGGCCTGGTGAGCAGCAAGCCCCAAGGATCAAGGCCACCCTCATTAGCCAAGGTCACGAGTCCCCCGTTTCTCTAGTTCTCTCTCCTCCTCCGCTCCCCTGACCTCCCACTCTGTCTCTATGCAAGGAAAGAGATGTGATACCAAAGAAGCTGGAACAAAATGCAGCAAAACGTGGGCTAGGGCTGCCTCTTCTTGGTAGCCACTCGGATCACTTGAGGAAGACATTTATGTGGAATAGGGTTGCCATGTCCCCCCTGGGGGTGGGTGGGAGAGTTGCCAGCTCCAGGTTGGGGAACTTCTGGAGATTTTGGAGCTGGAGCCTGGGGAGGACAGGGACCTCAGTGGAGTACAATGCCACAGAGTCCACCCTCCAAAGCAGCCATTTTTGCCAGAACTGATCTCTGCAGTCTGGAGATAAGTGTTCCAGAGAGTCAGAGCCGGATTAACAATTAGGCCAAGTAGGCACTGGCCTATGGGCCCCCACACCTTTAGGGGCCCCAGGCTGGCTTTCCACCCCACCCCCAGGTTTTCCCCCTGCTTGCAGCCCTCCTAGCCTGCATGAGCAGCCAGCAACTGAGCTGCTCTTTGCCTGACTTGCCTGGTGCAGCTGCTGCTGGCGTTGTCAGCAAGTTCGCCTCTCTCTGCCTCTCCCCTGCAGCTTTGTCAAAGGGGCTTTTGAGAAGGGGCCTACAGACTTCAGTGGCGGCTGTGGGTGGTGGGGCAGGCACTCAGACTCTGAGTTAATTTGTGAGGGGGGCTCCCAAGGTTTCAACTGCCTAGGGGCCTCCACAGGGTTTAATCCAGCAGTGCAGCCAGTCCACCACAAGCTCATCTGAAATAGGATGCTTCTGGCTACATCAGTCTTGCCGCCCGCCTACCCCCCCCCCCTTTTACTTTTTGAGCCTTAACCATCCCATCCCAACAGTCATGTGACCATTCTACAAAGACAATCTGGGGAGGGGCTTTGCTTTTACCAGGCCTTGCAGTGGCAGGGGGTGATAAGGGTTATGAACCTCTTGGTGGAGCCCCTGGAATGACAACTAATCTCCAGATAGCAGACGGACAGTTCCCCTGAAGGAAATGGCAGCTCTCAAAGATGGACTCCGTGGAAGCAAATCCCCACTGACTCCCCTCACCTCCCCAAACTTCACTCTATGCGATCTCCGCTCCACCCCACTCAAATCTCCAGGAGCTTCCCAAGGCAGAGTTGGCAACCCTAGGAGGCATTATCTCATTCTTTAGGGTCCTCTGGCTGCCATAGACCTCAGGTTCTATTAAAGACACATGCAGACAGGCAAAAGGGACAAAACATTTCAGATGCTACAGACACATTTGTTTAGCTTATTGAAAGGAGGTCATCATGAGAATAAAGTATTAGCAAGTTCATCCTTATATGACCCGTGATATGACAAGACGGCACAAGCCAGCTTTCCAAGCCGCACATTACAATTTACAGAGAGAGCTTGAAGAGCATAAAATACAGATCCAAGAATGACGATAAGCCGGTCCTTTGAGTGACTCGCGTGCTCTTGAAGAGAAGTGGGACACACCCGATATTGACCAAAACATCTTCAAATGAAAACACATTTCAAGCTGAGAACCAGCTTTTTCTCTTTTAGTCTAGCTGTTTCCACACTCAAGAGTTTTGTCTGACATGGCTGCTGTTCGCTTGCGGAAGAACTGGGAATTGTGGGGTGTCAACCTATTGTAAGCCCATTGTTGTTGTTTTTCAAGCTATGCTCCTCTTTTTTTTATTATTTATTTATTCATTCATTCATTCATTCATTCCGTAACTTATATCCCGCCCTTCCCACAAGTGGCTCAGGGCGGCTTACAACAAACAATAAAACAATAAAATCGGAACAAAGTTATTACATTTAAAATCAAGCATTTAAAACCTAAAAACCTTAAAATTTTTACATTGAACCTATACAGTATAATCACAAAAAAATCTAGAAAGCTACATTTGTCCAATCAGGCGTAGGCTAACCGGAAGAGGGTCATCTTACAGGCCCTGCGGAACTGAGTAAGATCCTGATTTTTTCAGGTCTGGCTTTGAACAACATTGCAGCACTCACTGGTATGGACTGTCAAAGCCACCTGGCAGGAGGTGTGGCTGAGTGAGTGACATCAGGCTGGGTAACACTCCCCCCTTTCCTGCTTATGCTGCCATTTTAAAATGCCTTGCAGTGTAATCTTATCTCCCGTGCTTTCTTTTTAACAGACTGGGGTAGCTGAGAGGAAACGAGATCAGGGAACTTTTTAATTAGAGGGTCAATTTACACTGGCGGTGGGAAATGCTGTCAAGTCGTAGCTGACTTATGGCAACCCCATCGGGTTTTCAAGTCAAGTCAAGTCAAGTTAGCCTTTATTGGCATAAAACATATAGATGTATATATCAGAGCAAATTGGTTTGGGGGGAAAAAGAAGAAGATAAAATGGAACGATTGCATACATATACATCAGGAAAAGCATAAGCATAAACTATTTCTATGAGATCCTCTGACGTGCCTTTAAAACAGAATAAAGAAACTTAGCCACTTTCTCAGTGACACTAGATGAAGTATCGTTCAAAAGATTATAGCCCTTAAGTGCATCAGAACAATCAACCACGCTAACTAAAAGAGGATGTAAATACTCGCGACGAAGATCTGTATACAAATTGCAATAAAGAAGAATATGAGTAACTGACTCCACACATTTTTGCTTACAGAGACAGTATCTGACTGAGTAGGCTGTCTTGTTAAATCTGCCACAACCCATAAGGTTTTAAAGAGACAGTCAAAGGTGGTTTGTCATTGCCTTCCTCTCACTTCCCAGTCACATATAAACTAGGGCTGACCCTGCAAATTCGAACAAGATCAGGGTAGCCTGAGCCATCCAAGTCAGGATCAATTTACAGTAAAGTTGAGGAAACGTAGGGTTGGATCCCACCAGCTCTTCCAGTGGTAAAGAATGGGAGCAGGGGAGGGGGGAATCCTCTTTGACATCCAAAAAGGATTTGTCAGGGATCATGGATCATGTGTTTTATCAAAACAAAAACTATGTGGCAGTAAAAAGGAAAGGAATTGGCTGAGGCTGAGGGGGAAAGCTGGCTAGATCCAAGCCACAAGCTTATACACTTTGTTGTTGTTCAGTCGCACAGTCAAGTCTGGCTGAGAGAGCCAGTTTGGTGCAGTGGTTAAGAGTGCGGACTCTTATTTGGGAGAACCGGGTTTGATTCCCCACTCCTCCACTTGCACCTGCTGGAATGGCCTTGGATCAGCCATAGCTCTGGCAGAGGTTGTCCTTGAAAGGGCAGCTGCTGGGAGAGCCCTCTCAGCCCCACCCACCTCATAGGGTGTCTGTTGTGGGGGAGGAAGGTAAAGGAGATTGTAAGCCACTCTGAGACTCTTCGGAGTGGAGGGCGGGATATAAATCCAATATCATCATCAGCCCCACCCATCTCACAGGGTGTCTGTTGTGGGGGGAGAAGATATAGGAGATTGTAAGCTGCTCTGAGTCAGAGAGAAGGGCGGGGTATAAATCTGCAATTCCTCTTCTTTTTGTGACCCCATGGACCAAGCCACACCAGGCTCTCCTGTCTTCCGCAATCCTCTGAAGTCTACTCAAATTCATGTCCGTCTTAAGTCAACTAGAGACAGGGCCTTTTCCATAATGGCCCCTACATGGTGGAACCAGCTGCCGGAGGAGGTGAGGGCCCTGCGGGACCTTATTCAGTTCCGCAGGGCCTGTAAGACAACCCTCTTCCGGCTAGCCTACACTTAACTGGGAAGCAAATGTAGCTTACTAGACTCCTGTTAATTATATTGTATAAGATTTGATGTTAAGGTTTTAAGGTTTTTAAGGTTTTAAATGTTCTGACTTTTTAAACTGCTTATATATGTAAATGTTAATTTAAATTCTGTTTTATCGTCTGTTGTGAGCCGCCCTGAGCCGTCTTTGTGGGAAGGGCGGGATACAAATCATAGAATAAATAAATAAAATAAATAAATGTTAGTTACATTAGTACTGCAGTCCTAAACTCTGCTCACGACACTGAGTTCACTCCCCGGCAGATGCTGGGTTTTCAGGTAGCCAGCTCGAGGTTGACTCAGCCTTCCATCCTTCCAAGGTTGGTAAAATGAGTCCCCAGCTTGCTGGGGGGAAAGTGTAGATGGCTGGGGAAGGCAATGGCAAACCACCCCGCAAAAAGTCTGCTGTGAAAGCGTTGTGAAAGCAACGTCACCCCAGAGTCAGAAACGACTGGTGCTTGCACAGGGGATCTTTCCTTTCCTTTTCTTCTTTTGCCTTCTGTCTTTTCCAGCATCAGGGTCTTCTCCAGGGAGTGCTTCCTTCTCATTTGGTGGCCAAAATATTTGAGCTTCAGCTTCAGCATCTGACCTTGCAGGGAACAGTCAGGGTTGATTTCACTTAGAACTATACATTTTAGGAGGGTTTTTTTTCCTTTCAGATCTGTAACAATTTTTTTTCCCAATCATGTGTGAAGAGCATAAGCAGGGAATGGGGTGACCAACAGAATTTTTTTTTAAATAACGAAGAAATTAATAACACAAAGGGAAGAAGATTGGGGGAGTGTTTATTTAATTAATTCATTTGTACCCTGCCTTTCTCCCCAAGTGGAATGCAAAGCAGTTTACACTGTTCCCCTCTCTTCCATTCTGTCCTCACAACAACCCTGTGAGGTGGGCTAGGCTTAGAGAACGTGACTGGCCTGAAGTCACCCAGTGAGCTTCCATGGCACATAAGAACATAAGAGAAGCCATGTTGGATCAGGCCAACGGCCCACCCAGTCCAACACTCTGTGTCACATAAGAACATAAGAGAAGCCATGTTGGATCAGGTCAATGGCCCATCCAGTCCAACACTCTGTGTCACATAAGAACATAAGAGAAGCCATGTTGGATCAGGCCAGTGGCCCATCCAGTCCAACACTCTGTGTCACATAAGAACATAAGAGAAGCCATGTTGGGTCAGGCCAGTGGCCCATCCAGTCCAACACTCTGTGTCACATAAGAACATAAGAGAAGCCATGTTGGATCAGGCCAATGGCCCATCCAGTCCAACACTCTGTGTCACATAAGAACATAAGAGAAGCCATGTTGGATCAGGCCAGTGGCCCATCCAGTCCAACACTCTGTGTCACATAAGAACATAAGAGAAGCTATGTTGGATCAGGCCAGTGGTCCATCCAGTCCAACACTCTGTGTGATATAAGAACATAAGAGAAGCCATGTTGGATCAGGCCAATGGCCCATCCAGTCCAACACTCTGTGTCACATAAGAACATAAGAGAAGCCATGTTGGATCAAGCCAGTGGCCCATCCAGTCCAACACTCTGTGTCACATAAGAACATAAGAGAAGCCATGTTGGATCAGGCCAGTGGCCCATCCAGTCCAACACTCTGTGTCACATAAGAACATAAGAGAAGCCATGTTGGATCAGGCCAATGGCCCATCCAGTCCAACACTCTGTATCACATAAGAACATAAGAGAAGCCATGTTGGATCAGGCCAGTGGCCCATCCAGTCCAACACTCTGTGTCACATAAGAACATAAGAGAAGCCATGTTGGATCAGGCCAGTGGCCCATCCAGTCCAACACTCTGTGTCACATAAGAACATAAGAGAAGCCATGTTGGATCAGGCCAGTGGCCCATCCAGTCCAACACTCTGTGTCACATAAGAACATAAGAGAAGCCATGTTGGATCAGGCCAACGGCCCACCCAGTCCAACACTCTGTATCACATAAGAACATAAGAGAAGCTATGTTGGATCAGGCCAGTGGCCCATCCAGTCCAACACTCTGTGTCACATAAGAACATAAGAGAAGCCATGTTGGATCAGGCCAGTGGCCCATCCAGTCCAACACTCTGTGTCACATAAGAACATAAGAGAAGCCATGTTGGATCAGGCCAATGGCCCATCCAGTCCAACACTCTGTGTCACATAAGAACATAAGAGAAGCCATGTTGGATCAGGCCAGTGGCCCATCCAGTCCAACACTCTATGTCACATAAGAACATAAGAGAAGCCATGTTGGATCAGGCCAGTGGCCCATCCAGTCCAACACTCTATGTCACATAAGAACATAAGAGAAGCCATGTTGGATCAGGCCAATGGCCCATCCAGTCCAACACTCTGTATCACATAAGAACATAAGAGAAGCCATGTTGGATCAGGCCAGTGGCCCATCCAGTCCAACACTCTGTGTCACATAAGAACATAAGAGAAGCCATGTTGGATCAGGCCAGTCCAACACTCTGTGTCACATAAGAACATAAGAGAAGCCATGTTGGATCAGGCCAATGGCCCATCCAGTCCAACACTCTGTATCACATAAGAGAAGCCATGTTGGATCAGGCCAGTGGCCCATCCAGTTCAAAACTCTGTGTCACACAGTGGCCAAAAGAAAAAAAAAACCAAGTGCCATCAGGAGGGTCACAAGTGGGGCTAGAAGCCCTTCCACTTTGCCCCCCCATCACAAGCACCCAGAGCATCACTGCCTCAGATTTCCAACAATACACTGTGGCTAATAGCCACTGATGGACCTCTGCACCATATGTTTATCCAATCCGCTCTTGAAGCTGGCTATGCTTGTAGCTGCCACCACCTCCTGCGGCAGTGAATTCCACATGTTAATCACCCTTTGGGTGAAGAAGTACTTCCTTTTATCTGTTCTAACCCTACTGCTCAGCAATTGCATTGAATGTCCACGAGTTCTTGTATTGTGAGAAAGGGAGAAAAGGACTTCTTTCTCTACTTTCTCCATCCCATGCATAATCTTGTAAACCTCTATCATGTCACCCCGCAGTCGACATTTCTCCAACCTAAAGAGCCCCAAGCGTTTTAACCTTTCTTCATAGGGAAAGTGTTCCAACCCTTTAATCATTTAAACAAGTGGGGATTTGAACTAAGGTGGCAGAAGCATGAGTTTGTAAATTGGAGGGGGGGGGGGATACTGTGAGACTTGAACACATTTTAAAACTCATTTTCCATTTCCTTGGTTTGCAAAAAAAATTAACTAGTGCAGCAAAAACAAAGATCAAACGATGGGGAATGCAGCAAGGAAACAAGATCAGGAAATGGTCTGATTCAAGGGCCCAATTTCATTAGTGATTATGATCTCTCTGTTCCTTTTCTTTTCTCTTGGAAATGTTGATTTTGTAAAAAAAAAAAAAAAATCATTAGCCTGAATTCTATTAGTACACAACAGTACAACAGAATGACAGGCAGAACAATTAAAAATAAACAGCACATGGTGAGATGGCAAAGAGGAAATTAGATTGACAAATAATTAATTACAGATTTATTTGCAATAGTGCTGGTCGCCAGAAGGAACGCGTTCTGTCCCATCATGGCATCTACTGAGTAAACATACTTAGGCTATAAAGTCGCCAGCTTAGGATACAGAGTTGTCTCATAACTTGCTTTGTTTAAGGAACCAGTTGGAAATGTGCATTCTAGAGCAAAAAGTTTTGTGGATTTTTTTTTTCCTTTAAGGAAAATGATGCTTTAGAAAGCGGAGCTTTTTTGCTAGGAAAGGTTTCACACATACTTAGCAAGAATCACCAGAGCTAAAATTAAAATCTGGAGAAAAACATTTGCCAGTGACAACAATGTGGCGGGGGTGGGGGGGGGGGAAGAATCACATATATTGTCTCCCACAAAAGACAAAATAAGAACACTTCCATGTGCCAGAAAATGTAGGATCTGTTCAATCCCTGAATGTGCAGAACTTTCTGCTCAGCCGCAAGCATCTGGAAACAAAGAGGACCACCTGTGTGCCTGTATCACAAAACAACAAGCCTTGTACATGCAGGAAGTGGTTTGGGGGGGGGGGGGACTTTCCAAACCACTTTCTGCAAATATGCTCTGTAAAAGCTAGCTGAGGCCTGAACAGGTGCAGAAAAGCGTTCTCTGTGCTTCTGAAGGGCTCTGTAGAAACAATGGGACACTAGAAATGGGGAGGACACTCACTGGAAATAAAACAAAGACCAGGCAGTACTTAAAAATTACCCACTGTTTACAAGGCTGGGGCTACAGCACAGCATCAGATCCTTGACAGCACAAGAATTGCCAAAGTTGCCTTCACTCCCCTCTGCAGTCCCTCCCTGGGAAAACTAGGGTTGCCAAGTCCAATTCAAGAAATATCTGGGGACTTTGGGGGTGGAGCCAGGAGACTTTGGGGGTGGACCCAAGATCAAGGCTGTGACAAGCATCATTGAACTCCATAGGGAGTTATGGCCTTCACATTTAAAGGGACGGCACACCTTTTCAATGCCTTCCTTCCGTAGGAAATAATGAAGGATAGGGGCACCTTCTTTTGGGGCTCATAGAATTGGAACCCCTAGTCCAATCTTTTTGAAACTTGGAGGGTATTTTGGGGAGAGGCACTAGATGCTATACTGAAAATTTGGTGCCTTTACCCCAAAAAACAGCCCCCTCCAGAGCCCCAGATACCCGCAGATCGATTCTCCATGATTTTCTATGGGAATAAATCTCTATAGGGAATACAGAGTTCCCAGCAGACATTTCCCTCCCCTCCCCTCGCTTTCTGATGACCCTGAAGCGGGGGGAGGGCCTCCAAACCGGGGGATCCCCTGCCCCCACCTGGGGATTGGCAACCCTAGGGAAAACTCAGCCCAAGTTGCATAGTGATGGCTCAGCCTGGTCCAGTGGCACGATGGGGAACCCACAAGGAGTTGTGGAGGTCACCTCACTTTCCAAAATAACCCTCACCCCGTACTCTTCCCCTGTTTTTCCTCCTAGCAGCCCTCATATTTGCACCTTTCCCTGCATTCTTCTCTCCTTTCCACCTATCCAATAACCCACTCTTATCTTTCCCCCATCTTCAGCTATATTTATTATAGATTTACTTCACTTATGCCCTACTTTTCTCCGCAATGGAAATCCATTGTAACTTACATAATTCTCCTCTCCTCCGTTTTATCTCCACAATAATCCTATAAGGGAGGTCAGGCTGAGAATCTGTAACTGACCCCACATCACCCAGTGAGCTTCCACAGCAGAGTGGGGATTCAAACCTGGGCCTCCCATATCTTAGTCCAGCACTCTAACCACTACACAGCACCAGCTTTCATGAGGTGAATGCTGCTGAACTGTAGCGAGCAGCCACTCTTGGGTCAGTCATGTAAGCTGTGGACTTGCAAGTTGCCCATCATTGCTGCCATGCCTGGGCCTGACGAGACCTCCCTCAAAGACCATAACAACTTCAGGAAGGGTCTTTCCCCATCCCTTTGCCTTTTACTGGCAGAAACCAAGGCCTGGCAATATTGTTGCCTAGCAACCTCCACAATGGCCACTGAAAAGGCATTCATTTCTTAAAATTACAGGGACTGCATTATTAATTTCAGATTTTTCTGCACATCTGTGGCTTTCTTTAGTCCGACTTTTATTCACACATATAGGGCATGTTGAGAATTAGATATATAGGCTCCAATGAGCCCTCCTTTAAAGACCCAAACCACTCTGGAAAGGGCCCTGCCCCAAAACCTTTTACTGATACAAAAGACTGAAAACAGGGTAGACTGAATGGCAGAACCATTTTATTCTCACATCTGGCTGGGACCCCCAACTACACGTCCAATCCCCCCCCTCAACAAGGCCACACTTCTGTGAGTAGGGTTTCCAAGTCCCCCGCAGCCTCCAGAAGTGATGTCATCGCGCTGGTGACATCACTTGCTGGCTGTTCTAGGCATTTCCTGGAAAACTCTATGTCTTCCAGGATGCTCTACCGATTTGGGAGGGGAAAACTATATGGTACATTTTGTACCATAGAGTTTCCCCTCCCAAATTGCTAGAGCTTCCAGGGAAACCATAGAGTTTGCCCAGAAGCACCTAGAGCAGCCAGCGAGCGATGTCGCCACTGTGATGACATCACTTCCGGCAACATTGGGGGAGGTTCCCCCTGTCAGCCCAATGTGGGCTGGTGGGTTGGGAACCTCCAGGGCAGGAGAACCCCCGTCCGGCCTGGGGACTTATCAGCCCTATCTGTGAGTCTCCAGAAGCCACCCTGCTGGGCCCCAGCTGGCTCTCCAAATGGCAAATCATGCACACAAATATCAAAAAAATGCACTCCAGTTGGACAAACTGGCCACCAGAAAGGTGAAGCTCTACACTGCTGGGAGGTTACCCACCACAGACTCCTGAGGCCAGCCTCACAAATGCCTCAGATGGTATCTGAATCATAGGGTTGTCAACCTCCAGATAGGGCATGGAGATTTCCTGCTGTTTCAACTGATCTCCAGAAACAGATAACAGTTCCCTGGAGAAAATGGATGGTTTGGAAGGCAGACTTTATGGCATGGTACCCTACCAAGGCCCCAGTCCTCCCAAGGCTTCATGCCCAAATCTCTAGGAGTTTCCCAACCTGGATCTGGCAACCCTACCCCCCCCCCATCCCCTACTCGGGGGCCAGGGAGGACCTGGCAATCCTATACTCTACCCTGCTGAAGTCCCTCCCCTCCCTAAACCCTGCCCTCCCCGGGATCCACCCCCAGCATCTCCAGGAATTTCCCAGAGATGGTAGCTCTATGAACCAGCAATGTTTGGTCTCTGCATCTCAAGTCCAAGAAGGAGAGTAAACCGGAAGGCTGGAGTGAGGTGATCCTCCAACTCTGAATGGGGGAAGAATGGAAGGAAGAAGAGGAAGACGGGGCCTGCCTCGGCCAAGGAAAGAGATCTCCTGAATTCCTCAGTGGCTGAATTTGCCTAGGTGTCCTCCTGCTGCAGAAACGAGATTGGGTTTGTGGCTTTCCCTACTCATCACGCACATGCACGCACACAAACACACACACTCCTCCTGCTATGCCACTCACCTGTCCCTCAGACACTCTGTTTTGCTGCCTGCCGAAACAGCATGAACTCAGGGAGATATATTATTTTTGAAATAATAACAATGCAAGGATGGAATACCCAGCATGAGTGATGGGGCTGTAATGATGCCAATCAATAGGTGACACGCTGAACAATGTCTCCACTCATATTAGTGCCAAATTAAGCTGTTTACTGAAACTTTCCTCACCCAAAGAGAAGCCCGATCTATAGCAGGGTGGGAGAGATGGATGAGTCGCCAAGGGCCCTCTACAGGCGATTTTTCTTTCTTTGACAGACAGCTAAAAAAAAAAAAAAACCTTCTTCTGCCAATTACTTCTTGGAAGCTCTGGAAAGAAGGATGGAGCTGAGCTGAGCCGAGACCCAGGCCCAGCTGCTGCTGACCAAGCCATTCTCAGGCTTCAGCCATTTGTCAGGCCATGGCCAAGGGCAGTTATTCCCCACTCCAGCCTGGAGTTGCATCAGGATGACAACCTCAAGGTAGGGCCTAGAGTTCTCCTGGACTTAAAGGAGATGCAGCTTCAGAGGATGGACACTAGAGCAGAGGTGTCAGACATCTGGCCTGAGCCGAATCAGGCCCCTGGGCAACTGGCTGTCATCTGCTTCCTTCTCCCTCTCTCTTGCTTCCTTCTGCATCACAGCTTGCTTTGTCAGGCTTGCTACATCTCACAGGATCTACAGAGTAAAGCCATTATTTTCTCCATTGGCTGAGGCTCCTCGCTTGGGGAGGAAGGGGGGGGAGGAATAGCTTGCTTTTCCAGGCTCTCTCAATTGCACAGCAGAGCTGCTGAGCCAAGCCTCTCTTCCTTCTATTGGCTGAGGCTCCTCCCCCCCTCTTGGTCTCCTGGGGAAGGAAGGAAAGAGCCTTCCTTTGCCCAGTTCCCTGGATCACATGGGAGGGATACAAAGAAAGCACCTTTAAGGCCAACAAACATGCTTTAAGCATGTTTTATTTTAAGCTTTTTTTAAAAAAAAAACCTTTGTGCTTGTCTGTGTCCTTTATATAGTTTATATCTCTACTACTTGGCATTACATTTTATGACACACATGGCCTGGCCCGACAAGATCTCATTTATGTCAGATCTGGCCCTCATAGTAAATGAGTTCGACACCCCTGCTTTATGCCATCTGTGAGGGCCAGTTGGTACATACTCTTTTACTTGAAAGGGACTCTGTCCTGTGCCTTGAAGGGACCCGGAGATCCAGCCCTTCAACGATCTCCATAGTCTGTTCTCCAGTTCAGGTCTGTGCTTCTCAAGGTCTGGTGCTGCTTCAGTCACCAGAACAGGGGAAAAAACAAAGCTACCACTCTGAAAGAAAACCTGGAGAGAAACAATTGGCACCCATTGCCCCTCAGAGGGCAAGTTGTGTTTAGGATTGCCAGCCTCCAGGTGGGAAATACAGTAGAGAGAATCACGGAGAGAATGAGAACCCAAAGAAAAACCGCGACAAAATAACGAAAACAATCATTAGTTCACTTATAGCTCACAGATGGCATAAAGCAGGGGTGTCGAACTCATTTACTATGAGGGCTGGATCTGACATAAATGAGACCTTGTCGGGCTGGGCCATGTGTGTCGTAAAATGTAATGCCAGGTAGCGGAGATATAAACTATATAAAGGACACAGACAAGCACAAAAGTTTATTTTTTAAAAGCTTAAAATAAAACATGCTTAAAGCATGTTTGTTGGCCTTAAAGGTGCTTTCTTTGTATCCCTCCCATGTGATCCAGGGAACTGGGCAAAGGAAGGCTCTTTCCTTCCTTCCCCAGGAGACCAAGAGGGGGGGAGGAGCCTCAGCCAATAGAAGGAAGAGAGGCTTGGCTCAGCAGCTCTGCTGTGCAATTGAGAGAGCCACAACCACGTTTAACTTTAAAAGGGGTAAATACACTGAGATGAGGAGGCAGGTGAGGAGGAAACTGAAAGGAAAGGTACATACGGTCAAAACCCTTGGGGAAGCTTGGACGCTATTTAAAAGTATAATCCTAGAAGCTCAGATAAAATACATACCACAAGTTAGGAAAGGCACAAACAGGCATAAGAAAAGGCCTGCATGGTTAACAAACAAAGTAATGGAAGCTGTAAAAGGTAAGAAGGACTCCTTTAAGCAATGGAAAACCAGTCCAAGTGAGATTAGTAAAAGGGAACACAGGCTGTGGCAAATCAAATGCAAGACTGTGATCAGGCAGGCAAAAAGGGACTATGAGGAGCATATTGCAAAAAACATAAAGACCAACAATAAAACTTTCTTCAAATATATTAAAAGTAGGAAACCAGCCAGGGAGGCAGTGGGGCCCTTGGATGACCATGGGGTAAAAGGATTACTGAAGGAGGATAGGGAAATGGCTGAGAAGCTAAATGAATTTTTTGCCTCCGTCTTCACTGTGGAAGACGAGAACTTTTTGCCCGCCCCAGAACCACTAATTTTGGAAGGGGTGTTGAAAGACCTGAGTCAGATTGAGGTGACAAAAGAGGAGGTCCTACAACTGATAGACAAATTAAAAACTAATAAGTCACCGGGTCCGGATGGCATACATCCGAGAATTCTGAAAGAACTCAAAGTTGAACTTGTGGATCTTCTAACAAAAATCTGTAATCTTTCATTGAAATCTGCCTCCGTTCCTGAGGACTAAAAGGTAGCAAATGTCACCCCCATCTTTAAAAAGGGTTCCAGAGGAGATCCGGGAAATTACAGGCCAGTCAGTCTGACTTCAATACCGGGAAAGTTGGTAGAAACCATTATCAAGGACAGAATGAGTAGGCACATCGATGAACACGGGTTATTGAGGAAGACTCAGCATGGGTTCTGCAAGGGAAGATCTTGCCTCACTAACCTGTTACATTTCTTTGAGGGGGTGAACAAACATGTGGACAAAGGCGACCCGATAGATGTTGTTTACCTTGACTTCCAGAAAGCTTTTGATAAAGTTCCTCATCAAAGGCTCCTTAGAAAACTTGAGAGTCATGGAGTAAAAGGACAGGTCCTCTTGTGAATCAAAAACTGGCTTAGTAATAGGAAGCAGAGAGTCAGTATAAATGGGCAGTCTTCGCAGTGGAGGACGGTAAGCAGTGGGGTGCCGCAGGGCTCGGTACTGGGCACTTTAACTTGTTCATAAATGATTTAGAGTTGGGAGTGAGCAGTGAAGTGGCCAAGTTTGCGGATGACACTAAATTGTTCAGGGTGGTGAGAACCAGAGAGGATTGTGAGGAACTCCAAAGGGATCTGTTGAGGCTGGGTGAGTGGGCGTCAACGTGGCAGATGCGGTTCAATGTGGCCAAGTGCAAAGTAATGCACATTGGGGCCAAGAATCCCAGCTACAAATACAAGTTGATGGGGTGTGAACTGGCAGAGACTGACCAAGAGAGAGATCTTGGGGTCGTGGTAGATAACTCACTGAAAATGTCAAGACAGTGTGCGTCTGCAATAAAAAAGGCCAACGCCATGCTGGGAATTATTAGGAAGGGAATTGAAAACAAATCAGCCAGTATCATAATGCCCCTGTATAGATCGATGGTGCGGTCTCATTTGGAGTACTGTGTGCAGTTCTGGTCGCTGCACCTCAAAAAGGATATTATAGCATTGGAGAAAGTCCAGAGAAGGGCAACTAGAATGATTAAAGGGCTGGAGCACTTTCCCTATGAAGAAAGGTTGAAACGCTTGGGACTCTTTAGCTTGGAGAAACATCGACTGCGGGGTGACATGATAGAGATTTACAAGATAATGCATGGGATGGAGAAAGTAGAGAAAGAAGTACTTTTCTCCCTTTCTCACAATACAAGAACTCATGGGCATTCGATGAAATTGCTGAGCAGAAAGGTTAAAACGGATAAAAGGAAGTACTTCTTCACCCAAAGGGTGATTAACATGTGGAATTCACTGCCACAGGAGGTGGTGGCGGCCACAAGTATAGCCACCTTCAAGAAGGGTTTAGATAAATATATGGAGCACAGGTCCATCAGTGGCTATTAGCCACAGTGTGTGTATATAAAATTTTTTGCCACTGTGTGACACAGAGTGTTGGACTTGATGGGCCATTGGCCTGATCCAACATGGCTTCTCTTATGTTCTTATGTTCTTATAATTATTTACGTATAAAACTTCAAAGTACTTGTTTATCATGATCCAATCCAACAATTAGTATTTTAAGGTAAGTACATATAATTCATTTACAAAACGCATCTCTAAGCACAATTACATCAGAACAAATAGCTTAAAGTGCTTAGTGCTACAAAGTGCTTGTAAGTCAAAGTGCCTGTGCAGATTTTTCTTCCAAAAGGAAGATTCCCCGACGTCCCTCTGACGGAGCCTGGAGCCGGCAGGATGCTTGTCGCACCGTTTCCAGTCTTTATCAAAGAGGGATATCCAAAAAGTTGTATTTCACAATGGCTACATAAAGCAAACATATACATCTTCAATAACATTACTTTTCCAAATACAAAATTAATGTTAGCAATAATTGCAAACAACTCACCACTTAAGGGCAAGGACTGAAGCTAATACAAGCACGCATTATCGTTCCCAAGGCGTATTACTGCAACGTACATCAAACCACAAGCAATAGTTAAAGGTACATTTAACAAGAGGTTTTCAACACACCTGTATGAGATTTAACAAGCCAGGAAAACAACGCAAGCACTTACTAAAAAAATTATGAACATCATCTTATAAATAGCATGAGAAGTCTATATAATTATTTAACCCTTTGGGGACCAGTGATTGCAACCAGAAGTTCCAGAAAGTTTCTTCTCACTGCAGACACGTCTTAGCAGAGTCATCTATATGGCCAGAATATTTAAACAAAACAATGAATTTCATGTCATCAATGCTATGATTCATCTCTAGGTAGTGATTAGTTAACGGAGCGTCAAGATTTTTCATTCTCACCTGGGAACAGTGTTCCGCCACCCGTACTCTAATGGGACGGGTGATATTTCCCACATAAATCTGATTACAGCTGCACAATATTGCATACACCACATATGCAGAGTTGCAGTTACTGAAATGTAGTAACTTATATTGTATATCCCTGTCAGGTGGTGCAAAGATTTCTGTCTGAATTGCATTGGGCACATTGTACAGTTCCCGCATTGGTAATGTCCGTATAGATGACTCTGCTAAGATGTCTGCAGCGGGAAGAAACTTTCTGGATCTTCCGGTTGCAATCACTGCCCCCCAAAGGGTTAAATAATTGTATAGACTTCTTATGCTATTTATAACATGATGTTCATAATTTTTGTAGTAAGTGTTTGCATTGTTTTCCTGGCTTGTTAAATCTCATACAGGTGTGCTGAAAACCTCTTGTTAAATGTACCTTTAACTATTGCTTGTGGTTTGAAGTACGTTGCAATAATACGCCTTGGGAACGATACTGCGTGCTTGTATTAGCTTCAGTCCTTGCCCTTAAGTGGTGAGTTGTTTGCAATTATTGCTAACATTAATTTTGTATTTGGAAAAAAAAATGTTATTGAAGATGTATATGTTTGCTTTATGTAGCCATTGTGAAATATGCTTTATGTAGCCATTTTGGCTATCCCTCTTTGATAAAGACTGGAAACGGTGCGACAAGCATCCTGCCGGCTCCAGGATCCGTCAGAGGGACGTCGGGGAATCTTCAGATATACTGTATTTTTCGGTCCATAGGACGCACCGGACCATAAGACGCAGGTGCCTGGCTGGGAGACAAGCGGCGACTCCCTCCGCCCCCACCGCAAACCCAGCACTTCGCAGGGAGCGATCTCGCCGCTTGTCTCCCAGCCAGGCACGCAGGCACGGGGGAAGCACGCCTGGCTGGGAGACAAGCGGCGAGATCGCTCCATGCGAAGTGCTGGGTTTGCGATGGGGGCGGAGGGAGCGATCTCGCCGCTTGTCTCCCAGCCAGGCATGCTTCCCCCACGCCTGCGTGCCTGGCTGGGAGACAAGCGGCGAGATCACTCCCTGCAAAGTGCTGGGTTGGCGATGAGGGCAGAGGGAGCGATCTCGCCGCTTGTCTCCCAGCCAGGCGTGCTTCCCCCGCACCTGCATGCCTGGCTGGGAGACAAGTGGCGAGATCGCTCCCTCCACCCCCATCACAAACCCAGCACTTTGCAGGGAGCGATCTCACCGCTTGTCTCCCAGCCAGGCACGCAGGTGTGGGGGAAGCATGCCTGGCTGGGAGACAAGCGGCGAGATCGCTCCCTGCGAAGTGCTGGGTTGGCGATGGGGATGGGGGGAGCGATCTCGCCGCTTGTCTCCCGGGGGCTGCAGGCCCCTCCCCCCCTCATCTTTTAGTATTCGGACCATAAGATGCACGCACTTTCCCCCCCACTTTTTTTTGGGGGGGGGGGACAGTGCGTCTTATGGTCCAAAAAATACGGTATTCCTTTTGGAAGAAAAATCTGCACAGGCACTTTGACTTACAAACACTTGTAGCACTAAGCACTTTGGACATATGAATATATGAAGCTGCCTTATACTGAATCAGACCCTCGGTCCATCAAAGTCAGTATTGTCTACTCAGACTGGCAGCGGCGCTCCAGAGTCTCGCTGAGGTTTTTCATGCCTATTTGCCTGGACCCATTTTAGTTGGAGATGCCGGGGATTGAACATGGGACCTTCTGCTTACCAAGCAGATGCTCTAACCACTGAGCCACCGTCCCTGCCTAGGGATGTCACTGAGCCACCGTCCCTCACTTTAAGCTATTTGTTCTGATGTAATTGTGCTTAGACGCATTTTGTAAATAAATTATATGTACTTACCTTAAAATACTAATTGTTGGATTGGATCATGATAACCAAGTACTTTGAAGTTTTATACGTAAATAATTATAAATGAACTAATGATTGTTTTCGTTATTTTGTCATGGTTTTTCTTTGGGTTCTCAGCCTCCAGATGGGGGCTAGAGATCCCCTGGAATTACAGCTTTATACTACATAGATGACATCTGTTTATTGTTTATTTAAACCATCTCCTGCACTGGCTGCTTCAGAAGGTGGATTGTATGACATTATACCCTACCGAGGTCCCTTCCCTCTCTAAAGCCTACCCTCCAAGGCTCCACCCTCTAATCTCCAGGTATTTCTAAACCTGGAGTTGGCAACTCAATGAGTGAACTATTTGCTCTAGTGACTGTTTAGTTGGGCATCTGATACCTCTGAGCCAGAGAAAGTTTATCTCCGTCTACCATACACTGTTTCCTGAGTGAAAGAAGATGAACACCTTGATCTTAGGAATATTTAGGATGCCAGGAATGTTGAGGACTTACTGATTCCATTGAATTGAGGTTCTCAGAATTAGCTAGTCCATTAATAAAGTGTATGGAGTAGTTAAAAGTACAGTTATAATGATTACAAGGAATATAGAAACATAAAATGTCACAATTTCTCCCTGAAGAAGTGAACGGAGGCTGACAAAATCTCCTATTGAAATTAATGATGTTGGTCTTGAAAGTGTCCCTGCCCTTTTGTTTTCTCAGGCGTTCTCCTTTCATTCACTGCAACATAAACCCTGAAGTCCACCCACCTGCTGAATGTGAATATAATCCCTCCCTCTTCAGAAGTCCCACAAGACTTTCTTTCTTCCTATAGACATTTTTCACAGCCAGTTATCATACTCTCAAGGACATCGTCATTCAGGCGCTGGGCAGTGAGTTCCTTGGCAAATCATGGAATCACAGAGTTGGAAGGGACCTCCAGGGTCATCTAGTCCAACCCTCTGCACAATGCTGGAAATTCACAAATATCTTCCCCTACATTCACAGGATCCGCATTGCTGTCAGATGGCCATCTAGCTGTTTAAAAACCTCTAGGGAAAGAGAGCCCACCACCTCCCGAGGTAGCCTGTTCCACTGAGGAACTGCTCTGTCAGAAAGTTCTTCCTAATGTTGAGATGGAAGCTCTTTTGATGTAATTTGAACCCATTGGTTCTGGCCCTACCTGCTGGGGCCACAGAAAAAAATTCTGCGCCATCCTCTATATTATACCATTGTCATATAAAAAGACTCTATATAACAGAGAGAAGATACCTGCTCTTTCTTTTCTTTCTTTCTTTCTTTCTTTCTTTCTTTCTTTCTTTCTTTCTTTCTTTCTTTCTTTCTTTCTTTCTTTCTTTCTTTTCTTTTCTTTCTTTCTTTCTTTCTTTCTTTCTTTCTCTTTTTTGCAATCCAGGTCTGTGGCACTCAGGTTATGAGCCTGAGAAATTCACTTGGCAACATGTACAGAGAACATTAGCAATTAGCCCTTTGCACACCATTCTGTTCAATTTGCCCTTCCTGATAGATAGAGCATTGGAGAAATCACGGACATTCTGCTTGCAAAATCCTCCTTTCCTGAGATCAAATCTTTACGTTAAAACACTTGCATGGTTCTAAATTACTTGGGATGGGCTATCCATAGATCTCCAGTCAGTGTCATAAAACTGTATACCTTTGAATCTCTTTGGTTTCCAGTTTTGTATACTATGTGATAGCGTTTCCAGCTTCCATGTGGTAGTTGAAGATCTCCTGGGATTACAGCTGATCTCCAGGTGACAGAGGTCAGTTCACCTGGAAAAAATGGCTACTTTGGAAGGTGGACTCTATGACATTCTACCCCATTGAAGTTCCTCCCTTACCCCACAGACTCCACCCCAAAGTCCCCAGGTACTTCCCACCCCAGAGTTGGCAAGCCTACTGAGTGAGCTTCAAATATGAATTTCTGTGGCAGGAAAAGAGACTTTGATTCGTGTGATTCATTTTCCATGTCTAACTCCACAATTCAGCTTCTTGTAGCTCTGTCTGATTTTGACATTTTCCATGTCTAAAGTTAAATCAGTAATACAACCACGCTGTATTTTCTTTTATTTTAACGGCGTGCCTGAAAGGGCATCCTTCGTTCCCTGGTTAAACTTTTCCAGGTTGAAGTTTTGTCTGTTTTTCTTCAGAGGTTCTGGCCTCTATCCATACCAGCCGGCAGGTGTGTTGAAGAGGATGGCTGAGAAAATGAGGAATGGGCTCACTGAACATCTTTATCTACCTCGCTCTAAAACTGTGTTAAACATAGCGCAGTTATTCTCAACTAGTTAGTGTATTCTTGAATATCAAGAATTGTTCTGGAACAAAGAGGAAGTGTCCACTGGCCAGGGGTCATTTTGTAGAAAAAGAGATGCCAGAGCTAATTAACACAGTTCATTTGCATCTGCCACACGCCCCCTGACATCACCGGAAGGTGTACCAAATGATATCAGCTCAACATCTACCTTGAAATGTTTCTTGATTTATAATTGTCAGAAGAAAACCTTATCTCCATCTTATTTTTTAAATTACTTTCTCCTATGTGGCCACAGTGGCATGATGAAGATTTCCATATGTCTATTTTATAGTTTTAGTTATTTCCCCCCTTTTTTGTGGAGGAAAATACTAGAAAGTTTGTCAGATTTGAGGAACACAGAGTTCAGCAAAATTTTCACAGAGGGTTTGAACAATGGAGCCCAGAAGCAAGGATTTGGGGAGGCGGGTAAGAAAGAAAGAGCACAGTAACATTTAGAGGTTCTGGAGCTCCACTCCTGTGAGCTCCTGCCCAGAATGAGGCCTGACTATCACACCTTTATGCGACGGCCCTCGGGATGGACATTCCCCACCCCTGGCTTAGAGGGAACACTGATCCTGGTGAGTCATCTTTGGATTTGCATCAGAAGCAAGGTGGAAAATATCACACACTCAAAGCTGGCATTTCAAAAGTGGACTTCTTCTGGACATGGAGGTTCCTTTTCAACCTGGTAACTGTTGGTAGACTGGCTGGCAACTGTTGATAGGCATCTCCTCCATGAATTCATTTTAAAGCCACCTACGCTAGTGACCCTCACTGCATCTGGAGGCTGTAAGCTGCAGAAATTAATGATGTGTTCTCTGAAGAATGACTTTTTTTCCTTGTGTGGTTATTCCATCAGTGGAATAACAGAGGCCAAGCACCAGGAACCAATATAATGGGAGGAAGAAAGCAGTTACTATTGTATTTTTAAAATATTGTAAGCCCTGCTGTTGGAAAGTGAGAGATAAAACACAGAAGAAAGTAAAGGTTTCTGTTCTGAATGTACTCCCCTGAAGATTAATCGGGTGCCCTTAAGTTCTAGGATCTGGGAAAAGGAAGAGAGAGTCCGCCCCCCACCCCCGTGTTCCAGCCCCGGCGTAATGTTATGAACCTCAGTTATGTTGCCCTGCCCCCACATTGTCTGTTTTCTAAAGTGAAAATTCTCAATTTTTTTAAGCTTTTCCTCATAAAAAGGTGCTTCAGCCTTTATATTTGTGTAATATCAGGAGGATATAAAAATAAAGGTTATGAAGGACCAGTTTTACAAAGAATACATTGCCTCTAAGAACATAACAGAAGCCATGTTGGATCAGGCCAACAGCCCATTCAGTCCATGTCACACAATGGCCACAACCCAGGTGTCATCGGGAGGTCCACCAGCGGGACCAGAATTCCAGAAGCCCCCCACCATTGTGCCCCCAAGCACCAAGAATACAGAGCATAACTTCCCAAACATAGTGTTCCATCCATACTTCGTAGCTAATAGCCACTGATGGACCTCTGCTCCACATGTTTATCCAGTCCCCTTTTGAAGTTGTCTATGCTTGTAGTAGCTGCCACTTCCTGGGGCAGTGGATTTCATGTGTTGACGGCTCTTTGGGTGAAGAAGGACTTCCTTTTATTTGTTCTAAGCCTACTGCTCATGAATTTCATTGAGCAGCCACAAGTTCTTGTACTGTGAGAAAGGGAGAAAAGTATTTCTTTCTCTACCTTGTCTATGTCACCACTTAGCCATAATTTTTCCAAGCTAAAAAGCCCTAACCTCTTTAGGGAAAGTGTTCCATTCCTTTAGTCATTTTAAAGATAGGTAAAGGTAGTCCCCTATGCAAGCACCAGTCGTTTTCAACTCTGGGGTGACGTTGCTTTCATAACATTTTCACGGCAGACTTTTTACGGGGTGGTTTGCCATTGCCTTTCCCAGTCATTTACACTTTCCCCCCAGCAAGCTGGGTACTCATTTTACCAACTTAGGAAGGATGGAAGGCTGAGTCAACCTGGAGCCGGCTACCTGAACCAGCTTCCGCTAGGATCAAACTCAGGTCATAAGCAGAGGGCTCGGACTGCAGTACTGTAGCTTTACCACTCTGCGCCACGGGGCTATTTAGTCATTTTAGTTGCCCCTTTTTGCATTTTTTTCTAATGCTATATCTTTTTCGAGCTGCCATAACCAGAACTGTACACAGTATTCCAAATGAGGCTGCACCAGAGATTTAAACAGGGGCATTAAAGTCTGGTTGATTTGTTTCTATCCCCACCAGCAGTGTTCCCTCTAAGCTGAGTTAGCGGGAGCTAGCTCACAGATTTTTATCCTCCAGCTCACATATTTTTGTCTTAGCTCAGGAAGGAGGACCCCAGAGCACAATAATTTATGCAGCAGCTCACAACTTTAGCACCAGTAGCTCACAAACTTCAATGCCAGTAGCTCACAAAGTAGATTTTTTGCTCACAAGACTTTGCAGCTTAGAGAGAACATTGCCCACCATCATAGCATTTGCAGTCACACAGTGAGTCAACATTTTCAGTGAGTTGTCCACCATGATTCCAAGATCCCACAACTCCTGGTCAGTTACTGCCAATTCAAATCCCATCAACATATATTTATAGTTGGGGTTTCGGGGTATTTATAGTTGGGGACATTACTTTGCACTTGCCCCCCTTGAACCTCATTTGCCACATGGATGCCCACTTGCCCAGTAAAGGCAGATCCGTCTGGAGTACCTCACAGTCCTCCCTGGTTTTCACAACCATGAACAACTCAGTGTCATCTGTAGGGTCGCCAGGTTTGGGTTGGAAAATACCTGGAGACTTTGGGGGTGGATCCAGGAGAGGGTGGGATTTGGGGAGGGGGAGGAGCCTCAGCATGGGACAATGCCATACGGCCCACCCTTTAAACCAGCCATTTTCTCCAGAGGAGCTGATCTCTGCCAGCTGGAGATCCGTTGTGAAAGCAAGAGATCTCCAGGCCCCACATGGAGGCAAGCAATCCCAGTTTCTGCAAACTTAGCCCTTTCACAGTTTATTCCCAACTTCAAATTGTTAATGAACAAGCTAAAAAGCACCAGGCATGGTATTGAGTCTTGCACTACATCACTGCTTACTACCTTCCACTGTGAAAACTACTGATTTATACGCACTCTCTGTTTCCTGCTAATTAACCAGTTTTTAATCCACAAGAGGACTTGTCTTCTTATCCCAGGACTGCTGAGTTTACTGGGGAGCCTTTAATGAGGAACTTTATCAAAAGCATTCTGGAAGTCTAGGTAAACAACATCTGTTGGGTCACCCTAGTCCACATGCTGGTTCACAGGGCTTTTTTTTTTTTAGCAGGAATGCACAGGAACACTGTTCCGGCTGGCTTTGTGTCAGGGGTGTGGCTTAATATGCAAATGAGTTCTTGCTGGGCTTTTTCTACAAAAAGAGCCCTGCTTTGTTCACCCCCTCAAAGAACTCTAAAAGGTTAGTGACACAAAATCTTCCCTTACAGAATCCATGCTGATTCTTCCTCAGTTGCTTTTGTTCATCAGTGGTCCTACTAATTCTATCTTTAATAACAGATTCAATGAACTTACCCAGTATTGACATTAGACTCAGGGGCCTGTAATTTCCCAGGTCTCCTCTGGAACCTGTTTTAAAGATAGGGGTTATAGTAACTTCCTTCCAGTCCTTGGGAATGGAGGTGGGTTTTAGTGATACATTGCATGCTTTTCCAGAGATCCACAAGTTCCAATCTGAGTTCTTTCAGAACTTTTGGATGTATGCCATCTGGGCCTGGTGAACTGTCAGTTTTTAATTCGTCCATCAGTTGTAGGGCCTCCTCTCTCGTCACCTCAATCCAACACAAATCTTTCAATAGCCCTTCCCCAATTGGTGGTCCTGGAGTGAGCAAACACCTCCCATCTTTCATACTGAAGACAGAGGCTAAAAAAAAATCATTCTTTAATAATCCTTTTATTCATTGGTCATCCAAGGGTCACACTGCCTCCCTGGCTGGTTTCCTGCTACTCATGTATTTGAAGGCAAAAAAAATTATTATATGTTTTTTCTAATGTGTTCCTCATAGTCCTTTTTTGCCTGCCTGATCACCAACTTGCATTTTATTTTCCACATCTTGTGCTGTGCTCCCTTTTATTTACCTCACTCAGACTAGCTTTCCACCACTTAGAGGAATCCTTCTTACCTTTTACTGCTTCCATTACTTTGTTTATTAACCATGCAGACCATTTTTATACCATTTGTACCTTTCCTATCCTGTTATGTACATTTTATCTGCATGTCTAGGACTGTAGTTTTAAATAGTCCTGAAGCTTCTCGAAGGGATTTGAGCTTCCTTACCTTTCCTTTCAGCTTCTTCTTCAAAAACCCCCTTATTGAAAGACGTTACTTCTTTTGAAGTTAAATGTGGCTGTGTTAGTCATTTGGGGCAACTCCCTATTAACCTAAATGTTAAACTTAATAGCATTATGGTCCCTGTTCCCAAACAACGCTATCACATTTTATTATTTCTCACCATTATTTATTATTTCTCACCAGAAACCCCTGCGGTTGTTGCAAGTCTCCCGTTGGTGACACCGTCTCTGTATCTCCTGCAGGATTGATTTGCACACCCAGCACTTTGCACCTATGTCGCCATTGACAGGCTCTGCCTCTTTGCAGAGTCTTCTGTTTCTAGTGCAAGGAGGAGCAGCCGTGCTTTCAAGCAGTTGAGCTCAAGGGATAGTGAGCAGACTTGATGTTCCTCCTCTTTTGCCACACCTGAAACAGCAAAACCGAACAGGTGTGGTGAGTTTGCACACATCAGGATTAGCATAACAAAATATTTGGACGCTTAATAAATATAAATAACTGTAGCGTGCATCATCTGTTCATGTGCATCAGGCTGAGTAAGGATACAACACTTACCTTACACTAGGGATTTATCCTAAATGCTGTTTAAGTAGGATAGCCATTATTACTTGAAGTTGAGGATTGCCTTCGTTCTTAGAGATGGGACTTCTCCCCATTGCCCCATGCTGCATGGGCAAGATGGAGTTCCAAGACGAAGACTTCATGGCTTGTGCCCATCCAAGGAGGAAGGGAAGAAATTGGATTTAGATCCTGCCCTCCACTCCAAATCTCAGAGTCTCAGAGCGGCTCACAATCTCCTTTATCTTCCTCCCCCACAACAGACACTCTGTGAGGTAGGTGGGGCTGAGAGGACTCTCACAGCAGCTGCCCTTTCAAGGACAACTCCTACGAGAGCTATGACTGACCCAAGGCCATTCCAGCAGCTGCAAGTGAAGGAGTGGGGAATCAAACCCAGATAAGAGTCTGCGCACTTAACCACTACACCAGGGGGGGGGGGGGCAACGGTAGCTCCCCAGATGTTTTTGCCTACAACTCCCATCAGCCCCAGCCATTGGCCATGCTGGCTGGGGCTGATGGGAGTTGTAGGCAAAAAACATCTGGAGAGCTATCGTTGGCCACCCCTGCACTACACCAAACTGGGGGGGGAAACTTATTTCCCATGTCCTGGGGGTTTCTAATGTCCCCTTTGGAATCTGTTCCTCACACCTAGGTCATTATGATCATCCTCCTTTGAGAGAAAGAGAAACTATTTAGCCATTTGGCTTTTCTCCGACACTGTCCCTTGTGATGTGATATTCTAGCAGTGTTCCCTCCCCACCCCACCCCCCTCTGCTGTTTGCAATACGAAGCGCTTGAGTGCTCTGCATCGTTTCCAGTACTTGCTCCCTCTGCCAGTGGGGCTTCTGTTGGGGACCTGAGCAACCCCCAGGCTCCCCAACTCTGATCCTTGCCAGGAACTCACCCTCCATGAGCCAAAGCAGTCTGATAGGGCCTGGAGCAGCTGTGAAGCAGCCTTGAGCAGGGATGGGGAAACAAGGAGACGAGTGGCAGCTGGGATGCAGGGGGCAGCTGCCACTTCCCACAGGCCCCGCCTGGCTCCAATGGGGTGAGCTTCCAAAAGGGCCAACCGTAAAATGAGCCAAGCCCCTTATAAGGCAAAGGGAAAGAGGTCTGGCTTCTGTTCCTGAGACTGAAAAAAGCAGGGTTAGTTCTCACAGGGTCTCCAGTCCCAAGCAAGAGAGCCAGTTTGGTGTCGTGGCGAAGTGTGCGGACTCTTATCTGGGAGGACCGGGGTTGATTCCCCACTCCTCCACTTGCACCTGCTGGAATGGCCTTGGGTGAGCCATAGCTATCACAGGAGTTGTCCTTGAAAGGGCAGCTGCTGTGAGAGCTCTCTCAGACCCACCCACCTCACAGGGTGTCTGTTGTGGGGGGGGGGGGGAGAAGATATAGGAGACTGTAAGCCACTCTGAGTCTCTGATTCAGAGAGAACGAAAAGGAAAGGTCCCCTGTGCAAACACCAGTCATTTCCGACTCTGGGGTGACATTGCTTTCACACATTTTCACGGCAGACTTTTTACGGGGTGGTTTGCCACTGCCTTCCCCAGTCTTTTAGAAGAGCAGGGTATAAATCTGCAATTCTTCTTCTTCAAGCTGGGGGCTGGAGATCTCTCACAATTACAACCAATCTCCACATTACATAAATTGCTTATTTATTCATTTAAAACATTTATTCCACATTTCCTGGAAAAGGGGCTGCTTTGAAAGGTGGACTGCATGGTGTTATACCCCACCAAGGTCCCTCCTCTCCCTAAACCCCTCTTTCCCAAGCTTCACCCTCAAATCCCCAGGTATTTCTGATCCTAAAGCTGACAACCCTAGTGAGGAGAGAGTTGAAGAACCAGGGTAAGCCTCCTTCCCTCTCAGTCTGAGGGCTGTGGGAGGGTACACAAGTGCCCCCTGCTGGCAAGGATCTGTCAGACTTCAGCTCCTGTGTCAAATATAGAGTAAAATCCAACTGGATTATTAGGGTGGGGGACATTTCTGCAAAGGCCCTGACAGCTGTGGGCAATGTGAGTCTTGGAACGGCCCCTCAGCTTCTTCTCATTCAAATATATTTGTGTTGGCAGTTTGCTTCCTTCTTAAGTTGAACTAATGGAAGGAGATGTTGTTACTGCGTTTTTAAAAAATATTGTAAACCTTATGGTGGAAAAGTGGGATATGATTCATGTATATCACCATATGTGTGGTGTCTTAGGGATGCTGGGCTCCAGGTGGAAACTTGGGATCTTACAGTTCATCTCCAGGCTGCAGAAATCAGTCCACCTGGGAGAAAATGGATGCTGGGGGGGGGTGGACTCTCTGACACTGTACCCCACAGAAATCCCTGTCCTCCCCAAGCTCCACCCCCAAATCTCCAGGAGTTTCCCAACCTGGATCTTGCAACCCTTCCTCACATCCCCCACCAGCGGCGACCTGGCAAGCCTATATGTTAATATCTTTCACTATGAAGAAGACTCCAAAGGGTCTGATTGCTTTCCTCTCTCTTTGCCCCAATAAAGACTAAGACAGGCTGCAGTCAGACTGGCAGGTTAGCATGGTTTGGGTGTGCCCCTAATCACTCTGTCTGTTGCATTTTGTGAAGCAGATTTTTGATCAGACTCCCACCCTGATCCGGCTGCACCACACGCTTCTTCTGTGGTTGGCTGTTCAGGTTAGTGCTGGCCATTGACCATGGGGTTTCCAGCTTGGTCTTTTTTTAAAAAAAAAAAACTTTGACTTTTTTGGAAAATATTTCTTGGGTGAGCATGAGCACCCATGTGCATATGCTCTACCATTTAAAAAAACCTGGCAAAACTGGAATTAAAGGTTCGGACTTTTGAACGGGCTTGAATGCGCACCGGAAGGGTTCAGACATCTGGCAATGCAGGATGAATTACACAGGGATCCAAAAACACCAGAATTCATCTGCTGTCTATTTATTCTGTCTCCAACTCATCTTACAACAGGGAGAGTACAACTGGGGAATGGCTGCCAGATGTGCCTGTGTAAACCATTTAATCCATTAGGGTAAAGCTACTGTATCAGGCCCAACTGCCTGTCTGGTCACAACCCTAGAGAGGCCTTCGGATCAAAGTGTGCTGGAGGTGGTCAGGCCTCCAGGGACAGACCTTACCAAATCCCCCACAACCAACACCTCCCCATTCTTTTCTCCACCTTGCAGAAGGCGTTTTTCCTCCCATGGTACAGTAGGCAAGCCAGAAGACACACACAGGGTACTGCCTGTCAGAGCACTGCTTTTGTTCGCCTTTGTTTGAGGCTTTTGTGATCAACTACAATTCACACATGCATGCAAATGTGATTAAGGTGAGAGGCTAACACTTCCTCCCCTTTTTTCTTTCAGGCTGTAACAAGGTAGAAGATGTTTCTTTAATGTTTTCTGTTTTGTTCTTGCTAAGTCAAGCCTAGGGTTCTGTTTAGATGTGATCTTCTGGTTTTTTTTCCCTTTCCGCTCCAGTAATTATCTACTCTTCTCTAGCAATGTTTCTGTCATGTCGATCATATGCAAACTACATTGCAGTTTTTAATTTGATTAATCCCACAGCCAAGCCCTATTAGGGAGGTCACTTTATTTCCAGGTGCAAAAAAGGGACCAAGTGAGGAAAGGGAAGGTTTTGAGTCCACAGTGGAACAGTCTTCGCTGTGCCTGCAGCAGCCTCCAGATTCAGTCCGGGCATCTTCAGTGAAGGGGCCCTCTGCTGGAAAAGGTGGGACAGACCCATTGTCACTGGTGATGATGATGATGATATTGGATTTATATCCCGCCCTCCACTCTGAAGAGTCTCAGAGTGGCTCACAATCTCCTTTCCCTTCCTCCCCCACAACAGACTCCCTGTGAGGTAGATGAAGATATTGGATTTATATCCCGCCCTCCACTCCGAAGAGTCTCAGAGCGGCTCACAATCTCCTTTACCTTCCTCCCCCACAACAGACACCCTGTGAGGTAGATGAAGATATTGGATTTATATCCCGCCCTCCACTCCGAAGAGTCTCAGAGCGGCTCACAATCTCCTTTACCTTCCTCCCCCACAACAGGCACCCTGTGAGGTGGGTGGGGCTGGAGAGGGCTCTCCCAGCAGCTGCCCTTTCAAGGACAACCTCTGCCAGAGCTATGGCTGACCCAAGGCCATTCCAGCAGGTGCAAGTGGAGGAGTGGGTAATCAAACCTGGTTCTCCCAGATAAGAGTCCGCACACTTCTATCTGCAGTGAGTCCGCAGCTTCTATCCAAGTGCTGTGGTTAGGCTAAATGCAGGGCTATGAATGGTTATTTGTTTTAGATGTAGGCTAAATGTAGGGTTATGCATGGTTATTTGTTTTAGATGTATTTAAATGGTTTATGTATATGTCTTTTCTTTAGTGTTGATGTGTTGGTATGTTTGTGGAAGAGCACCTCATTTCATTGCTCTCATTTTCCTTTTTTGAGAACAATGACAATAAATTTATCTATCTATCTATCTTTAACCACTACACCAAACTGGCTCTCCAAACTGGTGCAGCCAGGCATATAAGGGAACAGTTGCTGGACTTGACAAAAAAAAATGATAGAGGATGTTGCAGCTCAAGATAAACAGAACAGCTAAAAAGAGTTGCAGCTCAGATAAAAATGATCTGCTGGACCTGGACAATAGGTCCCGTCTGTGAGGCGGAATCTGCCATCTTAGTCTTTGCAATTTTAGATTTTATATATTTTAAATTAGTCTTTTTGCTGTTTTTACTGTTGACCGTTTTGATGATGTAACCTGCCCTGAGCCTGTTCTCTGGGAAGGGCGGGCTAAAAATCTAATACAATAAATAAATAAACAAACAAACAAATCTGGCCTCTCGGAGGTATGTGCCAAGAAGGGGGTCTAGAGACCCACAACAGAATAGCCTTGAAAAGCAGTAAGAAGAATACAAAGTAGTAATATAATTATATGACCTTGTGTAGATTAGAAGCTGTCTAACCCATTATCAGCAGATACAATCCATTTAAGGCCCAGGTGCAGAAGAGTCTGAGAACTGCAAGAATCTCCAGCTTCACAGATATGGTTCAAGGATGGGAGTATTGGTTGAAGGCCAGAATATATCCATATGCAGGCCTCATTTTGGGAAGGAGCTCACAGGAATAAGCTCCAGAACCTCTAAATTTTAATGTGCTCTTTCCCGAATACTTGCTTTTGGGCTCCATTGTTCAAACCCTTGTGAGAATTTTCCTGAACTCTTAAGATGTGACAAACTTCCCAATATTTTTCTCCACAAAAAATGGGAAAATAACCAAAGCATATAAAGCAGAAAGGTGGAAATCAGCATCATGCAGCTGGGGCCACATAGAATCATAGCATTGGAAGGGACCTCTAGGGTCATCTAGTCCAACCCCCTGCACAATGCAGGAAACTCACAAACACCTCCCCCAAAATTCACAGAATCTTCATTGCTGTCAGATAGCCATCTAGCCTCTGTTTCAAAACCTCCAAGGAAGGAGAGCCCACTACCTCCTGAGAAAGCCTGTTCCACTGAGGAATCGCTCTAACGGTCAGGAAGTTCTTCCTAATGTTGAGCCGAAAATTCTTTTGATTTAATTTCAACCCATTGGTTCTGGCCCTACCTTCTGAGGCCACAGAAAACAATTCCACACCATCCTCTATAGGACAGCCCTTCAAGTCCTTGAAGATGGTGATCCTATCACCTCTCAGCCGCCTCCTCTCCAGGCTAAACATCCCCAGCTCCTTCAACCTTTCCTCACAGGACTTGGCCTCCAGACCCCTCACCATCTTCGTCGCCCTCCTCTGGACCTGTTCCAGCTTGTCTATATCCTTCTTAAATTGTGGTGCCCAAAACTGAACAGAATACTCCAGGTGAGGTCTTACCAGAGCAGAGTAAAGCCATACCATCACATCACGTGATCTGGACACTATACTTCTGTTGATACAGCCCAAAATTGCATTTGCCATTTTAGCCACCACATAGAAGAAAGTAAATTTTAAAAGTATGATAGGAGTGAGGTTTTGTTATGACAATTATAATTCAAGAAGCATGTGAAGGTAGATGCTGAGCTGATATAATTTAGTGTCAAGCAATGTTTTATATTACCATAACTGTCTATGTTTATCAGAATATAATGGCTGTACTGTACCTGTTACTAACCATGAAACAAAGCTAAGGCACATCAAAGTAGAATAGTTAGCTGGCGCCTCCTCCCTGCGCCTCTCTCGCTTTTACTAACAAATGCAGGAATTCGCTCTTTGAAGATAAAGCCTCCAGGGACATTTTCCCAGGCCAAGCCTGGACCCAGGAAGTATAACCACAGGGAGATAAGAGAAAGTACTGTGTGAATTTTCACACGTGAATATAGGACTGTTTAGTAATTGTAGCTTTGTTGATAGAAGCTTTGATGCGCCATCTTTAAGTATGCACTCTGCCATTACTCTGTATCAGTTCCAATTCTTGGCTCAATAGAAGCACATGGATTATCAATAAACCTATACTTTGTTTCAAATCAAGGACTGGTTACTTTGAGATCCGCTTGCTTGACATTTAGTACACCTTCCAGTGATGTCTGGGGTGTGTGGCATATGCAAATGAGTTCTGCTAATGAGCTCCGGCACCTCTTTTTCTACAAAATGACCCCTGTCTGCATGTATAAGAAACTTGTAGCCCTGACCTGGATAGCCCAGGCTAGCCTAATCTCCTCAGATCTCTGAGGCTAAGTAGGGGCAGCCCTGGTCAGTATCTGGATGGGAGACTGCCAAGGAATACCATGACTGGGATGCAGAGGCCGGCCATGGCAAACCACCTCTGAACGTCTCGGGCCTTGAAAGCCCTGCAGGGTTGCCGTAAGTCAGCTGCGACTTGGCAACAAAAAGAATGAGAAACTACTCGTGAGCTGGCATACAGATATTGAAAGAAGATATTTGAAGTAAAGGCAACTTTGGATGGTGTTTGAAGTTATGAAATAATGAGCTAGCTGAGAATGTACACACGTATCAAGTGGGACTGTTAGCTATTGTTAGGAGACGATTTTAAAATCCTATCAAGATGGAAAGATGTATTGATCAAGAGCTTCTAAGAAGGAGCTCCTTGCTTACTTTTGGGATAAGAAACTTTTATGGACTCGTGTAATTGGTCTCTTTTAATTATCTATGTGTAACTATGCTTTGTGGATTTAATCCATGTTAAAAATGCAATACATATGCTATAATAATAAAAAAAAGCTTAGAATGGAAGCAGAGATTCTCTAGTAGAAGTTACTGTGTACTGTCCCCAGAATGACACCATTCCTGAGGTATACCTCTGGCTAGGAGTTCAGTGATCTGCTATAGGAAAGCTAAATGGATGCTGAGGGTTTCTTAAGTGCATGTCTGTGTCTGAATCAGGCCTGACCTGAGTCATCCAACCTTTTATGCATGTAGCTCAAACAGAAATTTCTCCCTCTCTTTTTCTTCAGTGGGACTTATTCCCAGGTAGAAGAAGAATTGCAGTTTTATACTCCGCCCTTCTCTCTGAATCAGAGACCCAGAGCGTCTTACAATCTCCTATATCTTCTCCCCCCACAACAGACACCCTGTGAGGTGGGTGGGGCTGGAGTGGGCTCTCACAGCAGCTACCCTTTCAAGGACAACCTCTGCCAGAGCTGTGGCTGACCCAAGGCCATTCCAGCAGGTGCAAGTGGAGGAGTGGGTTATCAAACCCCGTTCTCCCAGATAAGAGTCCACACACTTAACCACTACACCAAACTGGTGTAGACCCAAACTGGTGTAGACTGTAGATTTATACCTTGCCCTTCTCTCCAAATCAGAGACTCAGAGTGGCTCACAATCTCCTATATCTTCTCCCCCCACAACAGACGCCCTGTGAGGTGGGAGGGGCAGAGAGGGCTCTCCCAGCAACTGCCCTTTCAAAGACAACCTCTGCCAGAGCTATGGCTGACCCAAGGCCATTCCAGCAGGTGCAAGTGGAAGAGTGGGGAATCAAACCCCGTTCTCCCAGATAAGAGTCCACACACTTAACCACTATACCAAACTTATATACAGGTAACTGTATATAAGATTGTTGCCTCAGCTTGGTTGCCCTTTAATCCACATGCATTGAATCAGATAAAAAGGAAGTCCTATTTAAGTCCCATTGTAATAATGCCAACCTCCAGGTGGGCACAAAAATACAATAATATAGCTGTGAATACTTACTAAATATTGGTCAAATTGTTTTGGTTTTTTAAAAATAAATATTGGATGCATGTTTCATACAGAGTGAATCTTTCATGGCTTTTTCTTGTCATTAGAGAATTTCCAGGTGGGGGGCTGGAACTCTGGAATTACAGCTAATCTCCAGACCACAGAGATTAGCTCCCCTGGAGAAAAAGGCTGCTTTGGAAGGTAGTTTCTGTAGCATTGTACCCTGCTGAGGTCCTCCACTATCCTAACTCCTGCTCTCCCCCAGGCCTCCAGGAATTTCCTTAACTGGAGTTGGCAGGCTTGGCAAGTTGAAGTGTACAGGACTTAAACAAATCACCACTTCAATGCATTGCTATTTACACCAGCAGTTCATAGACAAGCAAGTAATTTTCGGCAGGGAATTCATGGGGCTTCAGTTTTCCCCAAGATCTTTCCCCAAAGAGTTGGGGTTCACCCTTTGCCAAGGCCAAAAGGGCAGTTAGGGTAGTGGTGAACGACATTCCCTCTAAGCCGAGTTAGTGTGAGCTAGCTCACAGTTTTTTAGCCTGCGGGGCACACGTTTTTGTCTTAGCTCAGTAAAAATGGCCCCAGAGCGATCTAATTTGCACAGGAGCTCACAACTTTAATGCCAGTAGCTCGTGAAGTAGAATTTTTGCTCACAAGACTCCACGGATGAGAGGGAGTATTGGTGATGTAAATGGGTGGTAACTTCCATAATGAGCTCAAATAAAAAGATAAGTTAAATAAAAAGATAAGGTAATTCACTTTACATACATATTCATCGTTTCGTTTACTAAAACATATATTCCACATTTCTTCATCGTTTAAGGAAACCTTCGTATAAAGAATGAATATATATAATATAAAAGAGCCCCATGGCGCAGAGTGTTAAAGCTGCAGTACTGCAGTCTGAACTCTCTGCTCACGACCTGAGTTCAATCCCCGGTGGAAGCTGGGTTTTCAGGTAGCCGGCTTGAGGTTGACTCTGCCTTCCATCCTTCCGAGGTCGGTAAAATGAGCACCCAGCTTGCTGGGGGGAAGTGTATGACTGGGGAAGGCAAGGCCAACCACCTCGTAAAAAGTCTGCCGTGGAAACAACGTCACCCCAGAGTCAGAAAATGACTGGTGCTTGCACAGGAGACCTTTCCTTTCCTGGTATAAAGAATGAATATATATACACATACACACATATATACACACACAGTATATATACAGGGCTTTTTTGAGTAGGAACGAACAGGAATGCAGTTCCAGCTGTCTTGGTGTCAGGGGGTGTGTTTTAACATGCAAATGAGTTCCCGCTGGGCATTTTCTACAACAAAAGCCCTGTATGTATACATATATATATAACAAAATTTAGCGCATGACAAATTAACAAATTTTAGCACATGAAGGCTCAGGGTTGCTGGATCCTCACTGGCCACTGGTGGGATATGGGTGGGGAACATTGCCAGGTCCAGTTTGGGAAAGTCTTCAAGATGTGGGGGTGGAGCCTGGGGAGGACAGGGGCCTTAGTTGGGTTCAGTGCCAAAGAGTCCATCTGCCAAAGCCTCCATTTTCTCCAGGGGAACTGAGCTCTGTGGTTTGGAAATGAGCTGTAATTCTGGGAAATCCCCAGGTCCCACCTGGAGGCTGGCATCCCTTTGAGGGCTTCACCACAATCGTGCACAATGTTGAAACATTGCAGAGTTTTATAGGTGTTGCAATGATTGCGTTCACACTACACTAATGCGTTTTGCAAGCGGATTTTTGCTATTCTTGCACAGTTGCAGAACACATTTAGTGTAGTGTGAACACACCCAATGTATCTAAAGCTTAAATTTAAACTTGATTTTTTTTTAAATTTAGAAACTTTAGTTCCAACCCCCACTCCCCCCACTCCCCCGCCACGCATTTGTGTGCCTGTCTATATGTGAATTCTAGTCCCTGGTGGGGAAGGGGGGGGATCTTGAAGAAATGCCCTCTCAGCTCCACAGAGTTCCAACAGAACCAAAATTGCTTACTGCTTGCTTCTCCCCCAACATGCCCAATACACTCTCTCTCTTTTATTTTTGCAGAACAGCACAAAAAATTCCCTTTTCACTTGAATGCTTGCTCTCATTGTTGCCAAAAATTGGTCCCTGTTTTCATATCGTATCTAACCAGCGAATTCGTCCCTGTGCATCTTATTTCTGTGCTGCTCTAATCACATAATCACAGCATAAATACGCTATATCATCTTGATTTGTGTGATTTATGAACTGACATTCGGTGATGTAATAGCATTAAATAAATAAAATGAATTAAGAAGATCTCTGGAGAGGAAGCATAGAAGATCGCCAAATAAATAAATTAAATTGTGCTCCCATCCACATCACCGCCGAAGCCAGACAAAGCACCCAGATGTTCCTCCATCATGCCCAAACTCAGCTCCAGCTGCAGCCCCCTTCCTCCCTGTTAACCATCCACCTGTGAAGAAGTGGAGTGACTCTAGGTGATGGCTGGAGATTTCCCTGAAAAAGCCCAGCGGACGCTCATTTGCATATTAGGCCACACGCCCCCCGACATCACCATTGTTTCGCACAGAAAAGGGCCCATAGAAAAGGGCCAGTAGGAACTAATTTGCATATTAGGTCACACCCCCTGGCACCAGGCCAGCCAGAACTGCTTTCCTGCTCTGAAAAAGCCCTGCAAATGATCTCCAGACTTCTCCGATCAGTCCCCCCAGAAGGAAATGGCCGCTTTGGAGGATGGCCTCCACAGCATCACATTCCTTCTGAGTTTCTTCCCCTCCCCAGACTCCACCTTCCTCAAGACTCCGCCCCCACCCCCACATCACCAAGAATTTCCCAACTCTGAGAAGCCAGTCCTAGGTGCAGATCCGATGCAGTTACTCCAGAGGGTCTATTGTATAGTGCAGGGGTGGCCAATGGTAGCTCTCCAGATGTTTTTTGCCTACAACTCCCATCAGCCCCAGCCATTGGCCATGCTGGCTGGGACTGATGGGAGTTGTAGGCAAAAAACATCTGGAGAGCTACCACTGGCCACCCCTGGTATAGTGGGTTCTACGCATTGAGGAGTCTCAGGATCAGTGATAAGCTCTTTAATAGGAGTAGCATAGTATAAGGCTACATTACAAAGTTGGCTGCTGGGGCCACAGGGCCAACTTATATACATCTCTGGATTCCCGCGCAAGCACGTCATTGGGTCATTCAAACCTGTGGGGGCTTGTGATTGGTCCAGGGCTGCAGAGATTTGGATCCTGCAGCCCATTGTTCCCAAGTCCCCAAGCTCAGTCCGTAGGACTCCAAATGAGCCAGGCAGGAACACCCAAAGTCTTCCCTTGAGTCCACATACATAACAGACTTCATGGGTTTAGACACAAAAACTCCTTTCAAGCACCCTTTGTACTTAGAAGTTCACAGAGCTGTTGATTCTCTCACACCTGCCAGTGCTTCCATGGGGAGAAGAGTAGGCTCCAAGCAGGTTCGGATCTTGGGGACTGCGCCTCTAAAATCTTTGCCCCTCTCTCATTACCATCAAAGAGCCGCATGGCACAGAGTGCTAAAGCTGCAGTACTGCAGTCCTAAGCTCTGCTCACGACCTGAGTTCGATCCCCAGCGGAAGCTGGGTTTTCAGGTAGCCGGCTCGAGGTTGACTCAGCCTTTCATCCTTCTGAGGTTGGTAAAAACCCAGCTTGCTGGGGGGGGGGGGTGTAGATGACTAGGGAAGGCAATGGCAAATCACCCCATAAAAAGTCTGCCGTGAAAATGCTATGAAAGCAACATTACCCCAGAGTCGGAAACGACTGATGCTTGCACCTTTACCTTTTATCTAAGCGCCCTGTGGCACAGAGTGGTAAAGCTGCAGTACTGCAGCTAGACTCTCTGCTCACAACCTGAGTTCGATTGCAGCAGAAGCTGGGTTTTCAGGTAGCCGGCTCGAGGTTGACTCAGCCTTCCATCTTTCCGAGGTCGGTGAAATGAATCCCCAGCTTGCTGGGGGGAAAGTGTAGAGGACTGGGGAAGGCAATGGCAAACCACCCCGTAAAAAAGTCTGCCATGAAAACGTTGTGAAAGCAATGTCACCCCAGAGTCGGAAACGACTGGTGCTTGCACAGGGGACCTTTCCTTTCCATAACCATCAACAATTGAAAACAAAATCAAAAATGCAAACGGGAAGCTGTCCATTCCCCTCTGGCATCAATCTGTGGGGCAGCCAGAGCTTGCTTTTGGCTGCTCGCGTGCAGTGGAATTAGGCAAAACAACACAAAAGAAAGAAAGAAAGAAAAAGCACCCAAATAACCAAGCTAGGAAATGCCTAACAGATTAGAGCACTTCTATTTAGCAAGGAAATGGCTGAGGTGGGATAAACAGGGATATAAAATGGTAAACGACTGTGGGAGGCAAGTCATTAAGGAACTGGCATTTACTTTCCCTTCAAATGCAAGAAACAGAGAACACCTGGATTAATTAACAGGCAGAAGATATATAAGGGAGGGAAAAGAAAAATGTGTTTTGCTCTGCACTAGATTGACCTGTGAAATGCATTCTTGTGGCTAGAGGTAGAGCTTTTAAAGAGAAAGCTATTGCTTATTCCAGGGTAGATTTTGCATATTTCACAGCCGACGTTCTTTCTCCAAAAGGAGCTCTTTCGCGATAGGGGGGGGGGAGAGAATTATGTAGCAAAATAGCCTTGAGGCATTGTAGGTATTCCTGGTGACCATGAGAAGGAGGGGGCGGGAGACAGAGACGTGGATTTATTGAACAGAAGGGAAAAGGAAAGCCGCAAGGGAGTTCTTTTAAAAGGAAACATTTACCTGTTATTTGCATCGCAAAGCACCAGCTAGATCCACATATTTTGGATTGTCTTCAAAACAACCCAGTGAGGTAGATCATAACCCCTGATTTACAAGCAGGAAATTAAAGCAGAAATGGCAGGGGCTGACCAGCACATCTGAGGCTGCTTGGTTAGCACTGCAGGACATGGCCAGAAGAGAGCCGGGTTTAGGGTTGCCAATCTCCAGGTGGTGGCTGGAGCTCTCCTGCTATTACAGCTGGTCTCCAGGTGACAGAGACTGTTTCACCTGAAGAAAATGGCCCCTTTGGAAGGTGGGCACTGTGGCATTATATCCCACTGAAGTCCCTCTCCTCCCCAAACCCCACCCTTCTCTGTCTCCACCCACAAAATCTCTTGGTGTTTCTCAACCTGGAACTGGCCTTGAAAACTGGCTTTTGGTGTTTAATCACAGTCTCTTCTGAAAAGTCATCCGGCTCCAACATCTTCCACAGGGCTGTAGAGATGGCTTGTGTTTTTAAAAAGGAAGGAATATATACGCAAGAATGTCTCCTCAGAGCCTGCCTCCACGCTGCATGTAATGTGTCGACAGCAGAATTGACCCTCATCAGTCTGCGCGGAAGGTCACAGTTTTTAGCATGCTCGCTCGCATTTCAAGAAAATCCTTGCATGTCAGTCAACAAAAAGGTCCTCTCCCTGATGAAAGCTGGGGGTTGCGGGTGCCAGTGAATACAGCGAGTAGCTGCATGCACGGAAAGACTATCTTTTCGGTCATCACAAATGTGGTGGTGTGTTCATCAGACCAAGGTATCCCCTAAAAACAAGGGCACTGCCATTGCAGCAGAGACCTTCAACAGAAGGGAGGAGGGGCTAAATCAGCAGAGGAAGCATTGAAATTACATTGTTTTCTATATAATGGCTATATAATATACAGCATATATACATACATTACACATTATAATATACAATGTACATTTTAATATATACTTCAGTGACAGTGTCGTGTTGCCTCTTGACAGAGACATAATCTCTTTATGAATAAATGCGCACACTGGTACAGAATGGAAACAAAGCAGTTGGCCTGCCAGTCTGTTTGAACAGCTACATACAGAGGCACTCTACCTCTTGGGTATCAGATGCTAAGCATAAACCGTCAAGGCAGGGCAGTACTTCCGTTCCCCACTTGCAAGCTTGAAGAGCCTGACCTAGCTGGCCCATATGGGAAATGTCTCCTTTCAGTCTGGATGCTAACAGAAGGCTGGTCCAGATGAGTGACGTCATGCCCTGTTTCAGTTTAAAAACCCACATCCTGACCTGGATTGAGAAGCTATGATGGATCAGGCCAATGGCCCATTCAGTCCAATGCTCTGTGTCACACAGTGGCCAAAACCCAGGTGCAATCAGGAGGTCCACCGGTGGGGCCAGAACTCTGGAAGCCCTCCCACCTTTGCGCCCTCCCCAGCACCAAGAATAGAGAGCCTCAGATAGAGTGTTCCATCTATACCTTGTGCCTAACAGCTCTTGAAGCTGTCTTTGCTTGTAGCCACCGCCACCACTTCCTGTGGAAGTGAATTCCACATGTTAATTAGTCCTTGGGTGAAGAAGAAACCCACTTAGGGCACAACTTCAGCCATCTTTTTTCTTGTCCTAAGCAATGGTAGTTGACAGCAGGGCTTTTTTTTTTTTTAGCAGGAACGCAAAGGTACGCAGTTCCAGCTGCCTTGGCATCAGGGGTGTGGACTAATATACAAATGAGTCCCTGCTGGGCTTTTTCTACAAGCCCTGTGTGAAACAATGGTGGTGTCAGGGAGTGTGGCTTCATATGCAAATGAGCTCCCGCTGGGCTTTTTCTACAAAATAAAAGCCCTGGTTGACAAAATGATTACCATTAAAAGGAAAGCTGTCTTTGCACCAGTTGTATATCAATGACCTAAAAATGTCTTGAAAGAAGCAGACAAATTGGAACCATCAGCCACAATAGGTGGCAAAAGAACAAGGTTCGTGAGACAAAAGGGGATATCTTTGTACATCCCCAGCCTAAACAGAACTTTGTCTATTCCGGCAATGTTTATGTTCCTCTAAGGGGATGCACACAATTAGTTGGTGCCAGGGACAGACAGAAGGAAGGAAGAAAACAGTTTCTTCCTCACCGCCAGACAACAGAAGAGAGCAGAAGAGGAGAGGGGGACTTCTTCTCCAGCTTGGGTGTAATATCTGGGCCTGATAAGAAAGAGGTCTGTAGGTCCTTTGCATGCTGGGTGCATAGAGGGCATTTTATTCCTCCGCCCATGGTATGACTTTGCCTATGAAAGCTGCCCTCTCCCACACAGCTGTTTGCTATGATTGGGAAAAGACAGAGGCCCTCTATCATGCCCTTCCAGGCCAGATGGCAATTTGTGAGGGGTGGTTTCCATAGGCAAAACCATGTGAAGATGGAAGGGTCATACTTGTCCCCTTTATCCTCACGGCCCTGTGAATCAGGGTCATTTGCAGCTGTAGGCAAGCACTGAAAAATACCAGAGGGTCCCAGGCCCAGACCTTTCAGTATTTGTCCAGTTTATCATGGAAACTCTGAATGTCAACCGGCAGTGTTGCTGCCTCAAGTCTGAAGAAAATGAATTAAAGGCAGAGTCCCAGGTGCAAGGCTGGTGGTTGGCCCATTGGCCTGGTCTTGGACAAAGTTTTGAAGGACAGGCTGTAGGGAACATGAGCCCTGCCTCTAGGTGTGGCAGACACAAAGGGGAATGGATCTTCCTAGGGTAGAGTTGCTGGCCTCTAGGCGGTGACAGATCATCTCCTGGGATTGCAACTGGTCTCCAGGCGACGGAGATCAATTCACACGGGAACAAGTCCCTGACAGTTAAGGCTGTGATGTCTTGCTGCTGTTTGTATTGCTGGTATTATTATCCTTGCTCATTAACGATTCACTATTATTCACTGTATCTTACCCCTCATGATTTATTAACCACATATTGTACTTTTAACCGCTAGTATTCATACCCATTGATTTTCTTTAGGCATTTAGTAGTCTATACTACTAAATATACTATACTAGTCTATACTACTAAATTTGGGGAGGGACGGTGGCTCAGTGGTAGAGCATCTGCTTGGGAAGCAGAAGGTCCCAGGTTCAATCCCTGGCATCTCCAAAAAAGGGTCCAGGTAAATAGGTGTGAAAAACCTCAGCTTGAGACCCTGGAGAGCCGCTGCCAGTCTGAGAAGACAATACTGACTTTGATGGACCAAGGGTCTGATTCAGTATAAGGCAGCTTCATATGTTCATATACATAGTGGAATGTTCTAGGTCTGCAGGTGGAAGAGGGCCGTGGAGAGACAGCTCTAATCTGGTCTCCCTGGGCAACGCCGATGGACCAACTGAAAAGGGAACAGTACTTGGAATGTGACCTTGATGGAAGATAACACTGACGCTTGAGAATGGACTTTATATTAATTCAATAGACTTTTGATGGGCACGAGAAAGAGGGGAGCCGTTATTTTGTAACCTATAATTGCCTGGTAGCTTTTGATTCACTTCATTCTGCCAAGACCTTGCAAATGCATGCCAGTGCCATTAATGTTTGCTTCAGGCCTCGTCATTAAAAGCTTCTTTTGAACCAACCTAAGGAGCCTCTAGGTTGAACTTGGGCAAAATCTTACAGATGCTTTGGAGGGTGGACTTTATAACATCATACCCCAGTGAGATCCCTCTCCTCTCCTCCCCACACCACACTATTCTTAGGCTCCACCCCATTAAAAAAAAGCCTCCAGATATTTCTCAGCTTGGAGCTGGCAACCCTCTCCTAGCGCCACCTTCCCCCTACCTGTCTTCTGTTCCCCTCTCAGATACTGTTCAGCTCTGAAAACAAGAGGGATCCTGCTTGGCACAAATTTGTGGGTTGTCATTTCCTGAAGAAAGGGATCTACCTTGGGTTGGAAGGAACCCCTCCATCCTGGCTCCTGGGAGGGAGAGCCATGGGGCAGTGCTTGGCCAGCAGCTTCCTTCTCATACCTTTTAATAAAACATGAATGAGGTGCCAGCGCACATTAGATTCACTTCTCCGGTGACAGAAAATCAAAGTCTTCTTCCGTCCTCTTGCAGGCCGGCCGCTGACGGATGTGCAGGGAGCGACGTTGGCCAGTGCAAGCAAAGGAGTCTATGCACACTGAAACAGCTCTTTAATTTCTTAATTTAATATCTGACACGTAAAGATTCTCATTAAGCCAGTCAATGGAGCCTGGAAATACAATTTTCGTGCAAACTGTCGCTATCATAACTTACACGAAGCTTCAGATGGTGCCCTGTAAGCAGTGTGATTAAATCCATTCATCTTTGCTGTCAGCCACCCACTTCAGGGATTGTGGAGAGGGGCTGCTGGGATGGGACCAGGCAGAACCGGGCCAGACTTCATCCCTTGGGGAAGGGCTCGAAGGAGCCAGAAGTACCCTCTTGGAGCCTTTGCCTACCATGGCAAAGGCATCTATGCCAAGCAAGGGGAAAACTGCAGCCCTCTGGTCACTAGTCATCTCTTTTCCATCCCGGAAGCTGAACGGTGCTTGCAACGCACAGAGTGAATGATCAAGGACTGCGGGCATGCTGATTCAGGGGGCAGCTGGCCTACTTTCTGGACCCAAGCAGCTTTCTAGCTTAGGCAGCTAACGTGCCCCACCCCACAGAGCAGCATCTCTGGGTCTTCACGTAGAGTCGTAGACCGTCTAAGCAATCCACCAAGGGCAGGGCTGGCTCTGAAGAGGCAGGGCAGCAGAGCAGCCACAGTCTGTGCTGTCCACCTGCAATACAGCTAGCAGTCTTGCCTACTCGAAGATGCTGTAAAGATGCCTACCCACTAAAAGCGAGCAAGCTAGGGCATGGTTGGCATAGGTGGATCAGGGCCAAAAGCGAAGGGCAAGGGTGCGCATAGGCCATGCTGAAATCACGAGACAAATGAAAAAGTGAGAAGTCCTTCCATCATTGAATGTCATGTGCAAATGTAGACAAGGAGGAGGAAGAGATTGGATTTATACTCCACCCTTCTCTTGGAGCAGTTTATAATCTCCTTCCCTTCCCCTCCGCACAACAGGCACCCTGTGAGGTAGGTGGGTCTGAGAGTGTGCTTTTGAGAGCTGCTCTTGAGAGAACAGCTCTGCTGAGAACTTGTGGCTGACTCAAGGTCACACCAGCAGTTACATGTGGAAGAGTAGGGAATCAAATCCAGTTTTCCCAGATTAGAGTCAACACACTTAACCACTACACCAAACTAGCACTCCAGTTCTGGTGGAGGAGGGAGTCTCATTTTCCCTCTGCCTCTCTTTCTTCTTTCCCTTCCTTGAGATCTTTCACATGTCTTTCCCAAATCCAAGTCTAAAACTCTAACCACACCACCACATTGGCTTTCTCTTGGTGAATGTTGTTGAACAGTAGCAAGCAGCCGGTCCTAGATTAGTCATGCAAATCATGTGGCACCAAGCCATCCAGTGTTTGCTGCTGGGTCTGGCCCCTATAAGTCCTCCAAAATCCAAAACAGCCCTGGAACAATCCCTGCTCCCTTCCCCTTCCTTTTACTGACAGCAACCAGGGTTGAAGGCTGGCAATACTGTTGTGGTTGCCTAGCAATGGCCAGTAAAGGCATCCATTTCTTAAAGCAACAGGTGCTTCTTTTATCATTTGGGTTTTTTAAATCCCTGGTGGGGTTTGTTTTTAGATTTTTCTGTAAACCTGAAGCTTTTCTCAGGTTTGTAGAAAGATCTGTTTGTCTGTCCATGTCCTCAGTTTCTGAATATAAGTATCCACATCTGGAGCCACATTGAGAATTAGATACATGGACAACTTCCCACTCCAAAGCGCTAAAGGTAGGCCTCCTTTTGGGCAGGAACTCATAGGAACGGAGCTCTGGAAACTCTAAATTTTATTGTGCTCTTTCTTTCTTATTCCCCCCCCCCACCCCCAAAAAACTTGCTTCTGGGCTACATTGTTCAAATGAGAATTTTCGCTGAACTCGAAGACCGGACAAACTTTCTAATATTTTTCCCCACAAAAAAAAAATGGGAAAAGAACCAAAACATATAAAGCAGACGGATGGAAATCTTCCTCATGCCACTGTGGCCCCCATAGGAGAAAGTCATTTAAAAAGTATGATGGGCATAAGGTTTTATGATAACAATTATAATTCAAGAAGCAATTTAAGGTAGATGCTGAGCTGCTATAATTTAGTACACCTTCCAGTGCTATCAGGGGTTTGTGGCATATGCAAATGTTATGCAAATGAGTAGTGCTAATGAGTTCTGGCACCTCTTTTTCTACGAAATGACCCCTGGCTAAAGGCAAACTGAGAGTGACTCTTTGCAGAAAGCCTTTTTCACTGCGGTTTCGGGGGGGGGGGGAGGAGGGAAGGAGGGACGTCAGCAGACATTCCCCAAAGACACTGACTGGGCACATTAATTCCAATTGAGCCCAAGCCCTTAGGGAAAGCCGATCATCCCAATGTTGGCTAAATCTCGTACAGCAAAAAGGGATTAAAGTCATGAAAATGCTTTCCAAAGGGACCTCCCCCCCCAAGAAAACCAACCTCAGCACCATGGCCTTCCCTAGGGATGTGGCTCACAGTCTCCAACCTGCTTAAAAAGGTAAAGGTGCAAGCCTGTAACCCTGTGCGACCACTGCTTTGCCCTTTAAACTACAGACTTCAATAGTGTGTTTGTAACTTTATGACACCCTATACAGCATCATGTAACCCGATTCCTCAGTCTTCTCAAAGCACTGCTTAAAAAGGTAAAGGTGCAAGCCTGTAACCCTGTGCAAGCACCAGTCATTTTCAACTCTGGGGTGACGTTGCTTTCACAATGTTTTCCTGGCAGACTTTTTACAGGATGGTCTGCCATTGCCTTCCCCAGTCATCTACACTTTCCCCCCAGCAAGCTGGGGACTCCTTTTACCGACCTCGGAAGGACGGAAGGCTGAGTCAACTTTAAGCCGGCTACCTGAAAACCCAGCTTCCACTGGGGATCGAACTCAGGTCGTTAGCAGAGATCTTGGACTGCAGTACTGCAGTTTTACCACTCTGCGCCACGGGGCTTACTGCTTACTGGGTCCTAAAATATCTTGCTTGGCGTAAGCTCCGTTTATGGGGACTGGAAGACCCTCCATCCATGGCAAGCTGACCCCCCCAGGGAAAAGCTCTGTCCAGTTGGGCAAGGCATACAGAAGTGGCACAGGAGGAAAGAAAGGAGGAGCAATGGGAATCCAGGGGAGTTTATTCTCCTCCCCTCAAGAAGGAAAGTGCTGGCTCAGCTCAGTGCCTAGCTTCGGTACCAAAAAGATGAACGGTGCAGCTGCTCCGCATAGAGCAGTCGCAGGGCAGGGCATAGAGCAGGTTGTTGACTGAGCATGTCAATGAGCTGTAGCAGGCAGGAGATGGGGGAGAAAGAAGATGATAATACTGGGTTTATATCCCAACCTATACTCTGAATCTCAGAGTCTCAGAGCGGTCACAATCGCCTTTACCTCCCCCCTCCCCACAACAGACACCCTGTGAGGTAGGCGGGGCTGAGAGAGCTCTTACAGCAGCTGCCCTTTCGAGGACAACTCCTACGAGAGCTCTGACTAACCCAAGGCCATTCCAGAAGGTGCAAGTGGAGGCGTGGGGAATCAAACCCGGTTCTCCCAGATAAGAGTCTGTGCACTTAACCACTACACCAGACTGGCTCTCATTTGAATCCCCTCAGGAGCATTTGAATCCCCTCCAGGGATTTGCCCCTCCCCCTCCTCCAACAATGTTCATTTCAAGAGGGAAACACCCAAGGATTTAACAGAAAAGCTAGCCCTGCACCTAGGGTTGCCAACACTGACCTGGGGAATTCCTGGAGATCTGAAAGGGAGGGGGATTTGGAGAAGGGTTTCACCTAAATGCCAGATGTTTTAGAGACACAAGACGGGAAGGAAGGAAGGAAGGAAGGAAGGAAGGAAGGAAGGAAGGAAGGAAGGAAGGAAGGAAGGAAGGAAGGAAGGAAGGAAGGAAGGAAGGAAGGAAGGAAGGAAGGAAGGAAGATGGAGAGGTGGAAATAAAGCAACTTTAACTTTAAATGCATTTTCCAAGCCACTATCTGGCTTGGCTTGGAGACTAATTTAAAGAGAGAAAAGCCATTTCCAAGGCAGCTGACGGGGTGGTGGGGGCTTTGAGAACCACAAAACATATGTGAAAGAGCCACATGTGGCTCCCGAGCCACACTGTGGCCACCCCTGCCATAGGGAATCATGGAGTGTCCCACAGACATTTCCCTCCCCTTCCCCTGCTTTCTGATAACCCTGATTGGCAACCCTAATTACTACTAATCTTCCTGCAATGGAGATCAGTTCACCTGGAGACAGTGGCCACTTTGGAAGGTGAACTCTATGGAGTTGTTCCCTATTGAAGGCTGTTGCCTCCTGAAAACTCATCCTCCTCAGGCTCCACCCCAAAAATCTCCAGGTCTTCCCCAACTGGGGAGCTGGCAACCCCAGACCACTCCTTCCTTGCAGGTGGAGATCCAGGTGTGAGTTGAGAAGGAGGGGCTTCAGGCCTTCTTTGCCCTCTGTGTTCACACAGCTCTGCGACTTGCTTGGAAGATGCTCCTTCAAGGTAATGAGTTGATCGCAGACTCAGACCGATTCCCCACTAGCCTTATGCCGCTCTCACGCTCCTCTCCTCTGAGGGGCTTGTTGGATTTCACACCATCTGCCCCGGGGCTGCAGCTAGCTTCGTCTTTCTCATGCGGCAAACAGAAACCGGTTTTTAGAGGATTTTGTTTGCTGTGAGGAGAGGCGGAGCTAGCTGCAGCCCCAGGGCAGATAGTGTGAAATCCAACAGAAGCCCCGGGGAGAAGAGGAGAGCGAGAGCGAAATAAGGCTACTGGGGAATCGGTCTAAGACTACCTGGGCTTCTGTTTTAGGTTGTGATCACACCCACTAAATAATGCAAAATGGGAGTCGATTGCACCTTTAAGACCAGCTTAGTTTTATTCAGAACGTAAGCTTTCGTGTGCTCTATCTAAGCACACTTCATCAGACGAGGAATCCGGCACAGTGAGCAGAGCCACACATAGCTCATTGGCAATGGCTCAGAATGTAAAATGGTACAGATTTAAGATTCAATGACAGAATAGTAAAATTATCTGGTAGGCAGTGGTTTAGAATCCAAAGACAGAATAGTAAAATTAACAAACTGAGCAAACCTTTGGTCTGAGTAGCATGAGCAGTCCACTTTCAATGCACTTTCCAACTGGATTTTGCCAGTTCACGCAGTAAAATCCAGTTGGAATGTGCATTAGAAAGTGAATTTGAAGTGCATTATTTAGTGTGCGTGAACACAGCCTTATTATTTTACTTTTAAATTTTACTTCGTGTATATGCTGCTTTCTTCCCCAGTGGAGACCCAAAGCAGCTTACATCGTTCTCCTATCTTCCATATTCTCCTTCCAACAACCCTACGGCGGAGGCTAGCCTGAGCGTGTGAATGGCCCAAGGTCACCCAGGAAGTTTCCACACCAGAGCAGGGATTCGAACCTGGGTCTCCCAGACCTTAGTCAGTGTTCTGACCACTACACTATACTGTCTCATGGCCTGGTGAGCGGGAGGGCCCCACTCCCCATCGCTCATCCCCACAGGAGTTACACAGTGAAATGTGATACATTGGGTCCAGATTTCAATTAATCTATTAATTCAATTAATCTATAAAAAAGAAGAATCCTGAGAGTCCCTAGGACTGCAAGAAGATCCAATCAGTCAGTCCTAAGGGAAATCAACCCAGACTGTTCCTTGGAAGGTCAGAGGCTGAAGCTGAAGCTCAAATACTTTGGCCACCAAATGAGAAGGGAGCCCTCACTGGAGAAGATCCTGATGCTGGGAAAGACAGAAGGCAAAAAAGAAGGACATGGCAAAAGATGGGATGGCTGGACAGCGTTACTGATGTAACTAACATGAATTTGAGCAGACTTCGGAGGATGGTGGAAGACAGGAGGGCCTGGCTTGACTTTGTCCATGGGGCTGCAAAGAGTCAGACAAGACTGTGCGACTGAACAACAACAAAATAAAAAGAGTCCCCCTCCCCACCCCCCACAATGCTTTCTAGCTCCTTACTCCATGTCCTTGCCACTCTGCTAGAGGCTACCTGGCTGGTTTCAGGCGAGCTTATTTATTCAGCGTTGAAAAGTAGGCCATTTAAAATCTACATTGATTTTCATTGTGTAGCAGATATAGATGGCCTTTAGCGCGGAATCCTTCTCTCAAGCCTTCCCCAGCCCGCACCCTCTCACAGGTTGAGGTTGCGGGAGACGTCTGCATTGCTTTCCAGCACCCCTTTCCAGCTCCGCATATCTGTGTTGCTACACCTTGATTTCCATTGCAGCAGGAACTGCTCCCCTTGAGCGGGAAGTCCACAGACGGGATTTATGCAAAACGCTGTTATTATAGAAACGCTGCCAGCCCCACAATTTAGCTGTTCTTTTGTTTGTTTGTGTTCGTGTTTTTGTAAGGATGGAGGGCTCCCCCTTCCCCCAGCTCTCTCCTGTTAATAGCTTTGCAATGCCATTGTTTAATGTAATTGTCCACAGGTATTTGTTGATATTTCAGCCACGCTTCTCGCACATTCACTGCAGCCCGAGGCCAGCATTTTGGAACCTGGATGTGAAATCAGCCAGCAAACACACACACAAACACACGCACACCTCTAAATCAGGAGATGGGAGGCAAAGCAAAAACGGCAAGGCAAACAGCTGCAAAAGAGCCCATGCTAGGGCTGCTCGCAGAAATGGCTTTACCAACTGAGATGACTCACGGAGCATTTGTCTCCGTAGAAAAGAGCAAGAGCCCAGTAGCATCTCAAAGAATAACAAAAGTTGTGGCAGGGTAAGAGCTTTTGTGAGTCCCTGCTCCCTTCTTCAGATACATACGGGGCGAAGAAGGTATCTGAAAAGGGAGCAGTGACTCACAAAAGCTCTTACCCCGCCACAAATTTTGTTAGTCTTTCAGGTGCTACTGGACTCTTGGACTGATTTCCCACTCACCTTGCGCTGCTCTCACGTTCTGCTTCTCAGTGGGGCTTCCTTCCGATCTCACACTATCTGCCCCGGTGCTGCAAGTAGCGTCGCATTTTCACGCAGTGCACAGAACTCTCTAAAACCCAGTTTCTGTTTGCCGCACGAAAATGCCGATGCTACTTGCAGCCCCGGGGCAGATAGTGTGAAATCGGAAGAAGAAGAAGAAGAAGAAGAAGAAGAAGAAGAAGAAGAAGAAGAAGAAGAAGAAGAAGAAGAAGAAGAAGAAGAAGAAGAAGAAGAAGAAGAAGAAGAAGAAGAAGAAGAAGAAGAAGAAGAAGAAGAAGAAGATGATGATGATGATGATGATGATGATGATGATGATGATGATGATATTGGATTTATATCCCGCCCTCCACTCCGAAGAGTCTCAGAGCGGCTCACAATCTCCTTTACCTTCCTCCCCCGCAACAGACACCCTGTGAGGTAGATGAGGATATTGGATTTATATCCCGCCCTCCACTCCGAAGAGTCTCAGAGCGGCTCACAATCTCCTTTACCTTCCTCCCCCGCAACAGACACCCTGTGAGGTAGATGAAGATATTGGATTTATATCCCACCCTCCACTCCGAAGAGTCTCAGAGCGGCTCGCAATCTCCTTTACCTTCCTCCCCCGCAACAGACACCCTGTGAGGTAGATGAAGATATTGGATTTATATCCCGCCCTCCACTCCGAAGAGTCTCAGAGTGGCTCACAATCTCCTTTACCTTCCTCCCCCGCAACAGACACCCTGTGAGGTAGATGAGGATATTGGATTTATATCCCGCCCTCCACTCCGAAGAGTCTCAGAGCGGCTCACAATCTCCTTTATCTCCCTCCCCCACAACAGACACCCTGTGAGGTGGGTGGGGCTGAGAGGGCTCTCACAGCAGCTGCCCTTTCAAGGACAACCTCTGCCAGAGCTATGGCTGACCCAAGGCCATCCTGGCAGGTGCAAGTGGAGGAGTGGGAATCAAACCCGGTTCTCCCAGGTAAGAGTCCGCACACTTAACCACTACACCAAACTGGCTCTCCTGGAAGGAAGCCCCGCTGAGAAGAGGAACGTGAGAGCAGCGCAAGGCGAGTGGGAAATCGATGTTGCTCTTTTCTACTGCTACAGACAAACACGGCTCCCCATCTGGATCTATCTCCAAGGAAGGCACCACATTTAGCCATACAGAATGGGAATCCATCAGCCTTGCAATATGAGAGATGGACTCACATTCTAGCTGTATCTCCCTGGTGAGTTGCCGCCCCCCCATAAGTGGGGGTCCATTGGGATTGTCTGGTTATGATACCAACATGCCATGACCCCAACTGCATGCAGTTCTGTTTCATCCAAACAAATCCAACGCATCCTGCAGCTGGAATGCAGAGCAGGCTTCTCCAGGGGCTGTCAGAAGGGTAGCCCCAGCCCAGAATTCTGAAAACACAGACCAGGTCTTAAAAAAATTAAGACCTGAATGCTTTGAGCTTGTAGTGATGTACTCGTTCTGACCAGGCCCGCCCACTCTCCCTATGAAGAAAGGTTAAAACGCTTGGGGCTCTTTAGCTTGGAGAAACGTCGACTGCGGGGTGACATGATAGAGGTTTACAAGACAATGCATGGGATGGAGAAAGAAGTACTTTTCTCCCTTTCTCACAATACAAGAACTCGTGGGCATTCGATGAAATTGCTGAGCAGTAGGGTTAGAATGGATAAAAGGAAGCACTTCTTCACCCAAAGGGTGATTAACATGTGGAATTCACTGCCACAGGAGGTGGTGGCGGCTACAAGCATAGCCAGCTTCAAGAGGGGATTGGATAAAAATATGAAGCAGAGGTCCATCGGTGGCTATTAGCCACAGTGTGTGTGTGTGCATTTGGCCACTGTGTGACACAGAGTGTTGGACTGGATGGGCCATTGGCCTAATCCAACATGGCTTCTCTTATGTTCTTATGTTCTCTCCCCAGCTCTGCTTCCTTCCACCTATATCTCTTCATCCTTCTGCTTGCCCCCACTCCCTCCCAGCCCAGGCCAGTTTCTCCTCCTCCTTTGCCTCAGCACCCGCCTTCTCCTTTCCCTAGACAAGGACGGGGTTCACAGGAGCGGAGCATGCAATAAAGGAATGCTAGTTAACCAAAACTCCAAATACAAAAAACCTCGTTTGTCAAAAGTGTTTCCTATACCTAATCTAAACCGGAAGACCGATTTCCCACTGGCCTTACCTCGCTCTCGCTCTCCTCAGCGGGGCTTCTGTTGGATTTTGCACCAGCTGCCCCGAGGCTGCAACTCGCCCCATCTCTTTGGCGCAGCAAACAAGGTCCTCTAAAAACCACTTCTGTTTGCCGCGCGAAAAAGGTGAAGCTAGTTGCAGCCTCAGGGCAGAGAAGTGTGAAATCCGATGGAAGCCCCGCAGAGAGAGCATGAGACCGGCATAAGGCTAGCGGGAAATCGGCTGAAATATAATACCAGTTGGTACTATTCAGAAATCTTCAGCCACACCCATGACTGTTGGAATACAAGTTGTGCACATTCCAGCCATTATATAGTTAACTGTTTGTTTACCTGATAGAGGAAGTGATGTATTGTGACCTAAACTCAATTGTGGGATGGTTCTTACTTTGCCCGCGAAAGTTGAGAACACAACATTGGTCAGAGAGGATGTTAGGTGTGAAATGCTTTGATCTTGTATGCAAGGTTTATTGCTCTTCTTCCTGGCGAAATGCTTTTGGGGGAGAAGAACAGTGTAGACAAAGAAAGTAGCCATGTAGATAAGACGTAGATAGAACTAGCTGGTAAGCTAGATGTTTTTCTGTTTTATCCCAAGTACCCTATCCTGATGTTTTCTAGTAAACTTTATTTCTTTTGCTAAGCTTAAGCCTCGACTCCAATTACTGCCACTCCAAACCTCTGAATTTAGCATGTATTTCCTAACATTTTGGTAGCAGATGAATAAAAGATTCCAACAATGACTCTGACGCCCAGCTGTCAGACTGCAAAGCAAGAGGGAGAGGGAGGAGAGCGTGATGCAGCAAGAACCAGAAGAGACATGTTCCAATCCATTCTGATGAGGTTACCAGCTCTGTGTTGGGAAATACCTGGGGATTTTGGGAGTGGAGCCTGGGGAGGGCGGGGTTTGGGGAAGGGAGAAGATGATTTTGGATTTATATCCCACCCTATACTCTGAATCTCAGAGCGGTCACAATCTCCTCTACCTTCCCTCCCCCCACAACAGACACCCTGTGAGGTAGGTGGGGCTGAGAGTGCTTTTACAGCAGTTGCCCTTTCAAGGACAGCTCCTTTCAGAGCTATGGCTGACCCAAGGCCCTCTCAGCAGCTGCAAGTGGAGGAGTGGGGAATCAAACCCGGTTCTCCCAGATAAGAGTCCACGCACTTAACCACTGCACCAAACTGGCTCTCAGCAGGTATAATGTAGGGTTGCCAGGTCTTAGCTGGTTCCCGGTTCCTCACACACGAAAAGAACATATGGCATGATGATGTCACCCAGAAGCGATGTCATCATGCTGGACACATCACATGGGGATGCTCTAGCAATTTGGGTAAAAATTCTATGGTACCATAGAGTTTTTACCCAAATTGCTAGAGCATCCCCCATGTGACATGCCCAGTGCAATAACATCACTTCTGGGTAACATCGTGCTGGGCACCTTGGGCGAGACGGAGCTCTGAGGAGGGGAATCCCCCTGCTGGCCAGCTCCCTGCCAGTGGGCTGGGGCCACAAAACCAGGGGAACCCCCACCCCCAGTGGGAGGCTAGGAACCCCAGTATAATGCCATATAATCCACCCTCCAGGGGAACCGGTCATCATCTGGAAATCAATTGTAACGGCACGAGATCTCCAGATGGTACCTGGAGGTTGGCAAGCCTATATTGTAGAACTCTTGCCATCATATTAACATATGAAGCTGCCTTATAGTGAATCATACCCTTGGTCCATCAAAGTCAGTATTGCCTACTCAGACTGGCAGCGGCTCTCCAGGGTCTCAAGCTGAGGTTTTTCACACCTATTTGCCTGGACCCTTTTTTTGGAGATGCCAGGGATTGAACCTTCTGCTTACCGAGCAGATGCTCTACCACTGAGCCACCGTCCCTCCTGTCCAATCAAATAGGATTGTGCTACCAGCTCTGTCTTTCCACAGTATCTCATTTGCACCAGTCGTATCACTGGCTCATAGGCTTCGGATGGACTTTTTCAATATAAGCTGCTCTGGTTCCTGTATGCAGGCTCTTTCATTCTCTGGTCCTAAACCTGCTAGAGACAGAAGCAGCAGTTTTCTTGTAGATTGTGGCATTTACACAAAGAGAGAGAAATGGGTTGCACTTAGGGTTGCCAGTTTGGGGTTGGGAAATACCTGAAGATTTGGGGGGTGGAGCCTCAGGAGGGTGGAGTTTGGGGAGGAAAGGGACTTCGTTGGGGGGGGGGGGCGGTGCCATGCCATCAAGTCTCCCAAGTCTACCTCCCAAAGCAGCCATTTTCTTCAGGGGAACTGAGTTGAGCTCACCCCTGGCCATTAGTAGGAGATGGGGTTGCCAGATCCAGCTTGGGAAACTCCTGGAGATTTGGTGATTGAGCTTGGAGAGGACAAGGACCTCAGTGGAGTCCACCCTCCACAGCATCCATTTTCTCTAGAGAAACGGATCTCTATTGTCTGGAGATGACCTGTAATTCTGGGAGATCCTCAAGCTGGCTAACCCACCAACCATGCAGCACTCGAGTGACTAGTCTGTTTTAGGACTGGACTGGGGAAGGGTCCCCCTGAAGAAAAGCTCACACATTAATGTCAACTAGGCACAGGACCTGCCTGTTGCGTGATCCCCTATTCCCAACATGCCTGGTACAGAGATGACCAGATATCTCTGCTAAGAATGGCACCTGCCCAGCAGCTTTTTTAGCCGTCATTGTACGTGCTCTGTGCTTTCTTGGGTCTGCAGACCACCCCAGCCACCACAAGCAAGAATTAAATCGCCTGTATTACTGGAGCCATTTCTTCTGCCTCTTTGGATTTTGAGAGGTACACGGAGAACAATTCCCGGCTATTTGATCCCAGGTAGAAAGAAGATGAACCTGGAAATGAATTTCATGATTCAAACAACTAACCTCGGTGGGAAAAATTTTGGAGACTGCAGAGCTTGACTTTTTATCTCAATTGGTGGCCGGGAAATCTAAAGAAGAAGCGAGAAAAAATTGGTTGAAATTCTGTGTTTGGTTGGACACTCAAGACTCTTAAGATTCCCTGCTGTGATCTGATTTCTTTTTCTTTTTTTTCCTGTGTTTATATTAGAATAGTTATCTTGAATCGAATTTTTAATCTTAGTTTGAATAAAATTGACTACTAGAATATAATCAAAGATCTAGATTATGTAACTTTAAAATGTGTAGAACAAAATAATAATAAGAGATAACATATCTTAAGAAAATAGTGTAGAATTATCCTTTTAACTTTGGAAGGTTGATGGGGTGTGAACTGGCAGAGACTGACCAAGAGAGAGATCTTGGGGTCGTGGTAGATAACTCACTGAAAATGTCAAGACAGTGTGCGACTTCAATAAAAAAGGCCAACGCCATGCTGGGAATTATTAGGAAGGGAACTGAAAACAAATCAGCCAGTATCATAATGCCCCTGTATAAATCGATGGTGCGGTCTCATTTGGAATACTGTGTGCAATTCTGGTCACCGCACCTCAAAAAGGATATTATAGCATTGGAAAAAGTGCAGAAAAGGGCAACTAGAATGAGTAAAGGTTTGGAACACTTTCCCTATGAAGAAAGGTTAAAACGCTTGGGGCTCTTTAGCTTGGAGAAACGTCGACTGCAGGGTGACATGATAGAGGTTTACAAGATTATGCATGGGATGGAGAAGGTAGAGAAAGAAGTCCTTTTCTCCCTTTCTCACAATACAAGAACTCGTGGGCATTCAATGAAATTGCTGAGCAGTCAGGTTAGAACGGATAAAAGGAGGTACTTCTTCACGCAAAGGGTGATTAACATGTGGAATTCACTGCCACAGGAGGTGGTAGCAGCTACAAGCATAGCCAGTTTCAAGAGGGGGTTAGATAAAAATATGGAGCAGAGATCCATCAGTGGCTATTAGCCACAGTGTGTATATTTTTTTGGCCACTGTGTGACACAGAGTGTTGGACTGGATGGGCCATTGGCCTGATCCAACATGGCTTCTCTTATGTTCTTAAGGTATTTTATAAAAAATAAGACCAGAATGTATTGTGCTTTTACCCCTTTCTTTTCCTGTTCTCTATTTTCTACGCTTTGCTGAAACTAATAAAAACTTTTGAAAACTGCAAACAACTAACTTTGTAACAAAATTTAACAACATAGAATCATGTTTCTTACAAAAACTGGGGGGAAATGTTGAGCACCTTCCTCAAACTTCCTCTTCCTATAATCCTCCGGAAGTTGACATCGAAGGGAAGGCAGCAACTGTGTATTCCAGGCGCTCCGTCTTGCGTTCTCATACCGCTGAGTCTGTTTTTAATAAGGCATGCTTGCTTGTTTCAGGCCAGCTCCAGTTTCTCACCCATCTTTATTGCTCCAGTTAATTACCTATCTGCGAGTCTCCCTCTTTCCCTCGCAAACCAAGCTTGCTGATTCTAAAAGGAAAGTGATTGATTTGGCTACTCAACTCAGTGGGGAAAGGCATGGATCAGCCAGGGCTTTTTAGCAGGAACTCACAGGAACGCAGTTTTGGCTGGCTTGGCATTAGGAGGTGTGGCCTAATATGCAAATGCGTTCCTGCTGGACTTTTTCTTCCAAAAAAGCCCTGATGTCGCCCAAAGCCCTGCAGCCATGGGACGGCAAGGCTGCTATGGAACCACCACACCCTTCATCTTCTGCTGGCCCCATATCTAGGGCTGGAAGCCCCCTAATTCAGAGCACCGAAGAGTGGCACTGGAATACCTGGGGTGGAGGAGTGTCATGGGTGCTGGGGACCCTGCAGAAGAAGCTGAGCCTGCAGAAGAAACTGTGCCCCTGCCACCGGCACCAGTGCCCCTGCCTCCTGCTGGAGAAGATCCAAGCCCCCCTGCCTCGCCCTCTTGGGCGGCTCATGTGCGTGACCGCCTTTGTCAGGACCTCAGGGATCAGAGGAGGGCGGCACGCTCCCGAGCAAGACGCTCCCTGAGCCCTGAGTTTTGAAAGGATCCTGGCCCTTCTAGGAGTGAGGATGCTTGAGTCTCAGCAGGATCCTGGCCACCCTCTGAGCCAGCAATTAGTCCAAATGGGCAACAGACAGCAGAGGGCTATATAGCTGTGGGCTTTGGGAGAAGGCTTTGTGGAAGCAACTAGTCACTTACCTGACATTCTAGCATCCACTTCGGCTTCTGGACCCCCTGACTTCAACTTCTGAACCTCTGACCTGCGATACCTGGACTGTGATTTGGTTTTGGCGCTTTGAACCCTCTTTGCTCACCAGCTACAGACCTTGGACTGCCCCTGGACTTCGCCTGGCCTGGCCCCAGCTCGTGACAGGAGCGTTTGAGAGCTATTTCACAGGTCATGCTTTTCTTTTATGGCGAGATGTCCAATAAGAGAGTATGACTTTCCACCTCTTGAGATCTTCCAGTGTCTGAATCTGGGACCTCTGACATTAGAGGGAATCATCCTGCCTATGGCCCCTATCATCCTATGGCCCCTCCAAACTATGGACGCAAAAAGGTGCCTAGCAGTTCTTCTCTGGAGCCTCCAACAAGTGCCTTTCAAAGCCCTTGCTATCCCAGTTCCTTTTAATCGGAGACTGAAACTTTTATGTACAGGAAATGCCCTCTACTACTGAATGATGGCTGTTCCAACCATCCATGCATGCTCATCATAATTTATAGACAACGTCATTATGGCCATGCATTCAGATAATAGCCAATCAAGAACTGAGCCAAAATAACATCCACTCTTTTAGGCAGCTAATCCAGCTGCAACAATTTTTGACATCTGATTACGATTTGGTTCAGATCTGACCATGTTCTGTTTGCATTCATTGTCACAAGGACTGGGAGAGGTAGTGAGGCGACAGGGGTGTTATCCAACCAGAACAGTTTGTCATTAGTCCCACTGAAAAAGATTGTCCCAGTTGCCATTTCTATGCACGATGTTTCCACTTCCAATGCACTGTCTGGGCCCGGGCCTGGTAGGCAGGAGCAAAATTTTGTACTCGCTAGCTGGGAGTCACAGCTGCACACAGTGGGGAGGGTACAGAGAAAGAGACCCACACTTATCCCCATCTGGTGATAGGTGGGGCACATGCCTTGCAAGGTATGGCCAAAGAAAATATTTTGCTTATATTAAACTGGTAGGCAGTGCTGCAAAGAAGGCAGAGAGGATAAAATTCTACTGCACACTGATGAAACAGGGATGGTTCCCATTTTGTGTGAGACTCAAAGCAATAGTTGTCCCATTTTTTGGCAATAGTTGTCCCATGTCCCATGTCCAATTGCAAGCTCCACCTGGCTTTTCAGTTGACAGCCCCATAGCTTAGGGGCACAGGGCTGGAAGAACAGAGAAGAGGGCTTCTAATCCGGAAGGCTGTCTATCCTCTGCAGAAACCTCTCTGTACATTCAGGGAGCCCCTCCTGTCTCTGCGGGCCGTGAGCCTCAGTGTCTGCAATGCAAGGGAGTGAGATTTCCTCCTCCCACCTTATCCTGTGCGGCTGTTCAGGCCAGATTGTGTGAGCAGAGCACTTTGACAGGCATGTTTCATTCTGTTCTCCCACACCGTTGAAATGACAAACTTCTTTAAGTGGCTTTTTATGTAGTGTCTTCCAACATGATTCTGATTTTGTAACAGTCAGTGGGGTGTAGTGCTTAAGAGCAGTGGACTCTAATCTGGAAAACCAGCTTTGATCCCCCACTCCTCCTCCAGAAGACGCCTGCTGGGTGACCTTGGGCCAATCACCATTCCCTCAGAACTGTCCCAGCCCCACCTACCTCCCAAAGGGTCTGTAGTGGGGAGAAGAGCAGAAGGTGATTGTAAGCTGCTTTGAGACTTCTTAAGGGAGAGAAAAGCAGGATATAAAAACCTACCCTTTTCTTCCTGTTGTGTATTAAATATTTTAAAGGAAAGAAATCACTTTTAACACTTTATAATCATGAAAATAAAAAAGGACCTTACCAATAGCAGAGAATGTTTCAAATGCAGGTGATTTAAATAATGCTTCCTTCTGCATAGGTGCAAACAGAGGCCTACTGAGTGATCTGTATACGGGAACATCCCGGTCAAATCATGACTGGGGGGGAGAGAATGATTTCCTGTATAGCACAGGTGCAAAAATGGTCACAAGACAGAAAGATACTCGTCTAATCTACCTAGGGTTGCCAAAATACCGGTGGGAATGGAGATCTCCAGACTATATAAATTCAGGGCTTTTTTTGTAGCAGGAAGAAGAAAACTGCAGATTTATACTCCACCCTTCTCTCTGAACCAGAGACTCAGAGCGGATCACAATCCCCTATGTCTTTACAAATACAGAGCATTTGCAGACGATATAATGTTTATAAATGAAAACCCCATACAAGTCACACCTTTGTTGTTAGCCAAAATACAAGAATATGGGGAGTTGGCGGGGCTTTGTATTAATAAAGAAAAAACAAAACTTCTATGTAAAAATATGCAAATAAATAAGCAACAAAAATTGCAGAGACTAACGGGCTGTGAAGTTACCTCCAAGGTTAAATATTTGGGTGTGGAGATAACAATGAAGAATATTGATTTGTTCAAAAATAATTATGAGAAGCTATGGCGTAAAATGGATGAAGATATGTTAAAGTGGAATAAACTTAATTTGTCACTGTTGGGTAGAATAGACGCAATTAAAATGAATAGTCTACCAATAATAATGTATTTGTTTCAAACTATTTTGATTGTGAAAGACAGTAAACAATTTAATAGATGGCAAAGAAAAATTTCAGAGTTTGTGTGGGCGGGGAAGAAACCCAGAATCAAAATGAAAATTTTAACAGATGCAAAAGAGAGAGGCGGATTTCAGTTACCAAATTTGAAATTATATCATGAAGCAGTTTGCTTTGTATGGATAAAAGAATGGATAATGTTGTTAAACAAAAAACTCTCAGCGTTGGAAGGTCATGGAAATAAATTTGGCTGGCACGCTTATATGTATTATGGGGGAAAAAAGATAGACGGCTTTTTCTCTCACCATTATATAAGAAACAGCTTGCTAAATACATGGATGAAATATAAGAAATATGGAGATGAGAGAAAACCCTTATGGATAGTGCCAGCCGAAGTGATAAAAATAACAGCTGAGACGGGTGAAGAAAAGTGGTTGTCATATAATCAACTATTAAAAATACAAAGTGGCAAAATAGAATTGAAAACTGCTGAAGAGCTGAATAATAAATATGATTGGTTTCAAATGCAACAAATAAAGAGCTTGGTGGAGAATTATATTAAAAATGAAGGAATACGAAAAGAGCAAACAGAAATAGAAAAAGTTCTGCTTGGAGACAACGGAAAATTAATTTCAAAATTATACAAATTACTTTTAAAATGGTCTACGGAAGATGAAGCAGAAAAATCTCAAATGATTAAGTGGGCAATTAATGTAAATAAAGAAATACAGATGGAAACTTGGGAATGTTTGTGGAAGAACTCTATGAAGCTTTCGACGTGTCATAGTATTAAAGAGAACTGTTTTAAAATGATGTATAGATGGTATATGACTCCTAAGAAATTGGCAAAGATGAATAATAAGATGCCAGACAGATGTTGGAAATGTAAAAAACATGAAGGTTCTTTCTACCATATGTGGTGGACTTGTGAAAGAGCAAAAAAGTATTGGCAGATGATTCAACAAGAAATTTCTAGGATCTTGGGATATGAATTTAAGAAAGTTGCAGAGATTTTTCTGTTGGGATTACAAATGGAAAAATTTCCAAAAGAAGATAGAACTATAATTTGGTACTTTCTTTCAGGTGCTAGGACATTATATGCGCAGTTGTGGAAGCAAGAAAAAATACCAGAGAAATGGGATTGGATTGTAAAAGTTATAACATGGAGTGTAATGGACAAATTAACAAGAATTTTAAGAGACTATGATTTAGAAGTTTTTAAGATGGAGTGGGAAAAGTTCAGAAGATATGTAGAAAAAGAGTGGAAAATAAAAGGACATTGGACAATTTTTGATAATGATTAAGTCTTAGGAAAAAAGAATATTAATTTTTGTTTTTATTAGTTTAAGGGTACCTTTAAACATTAGTACTTTAAGTAAATAACACCGGCGGGGGTCAAGTAACGGGGGGAGGGGTGGGTAGAAAGTAATATATGGGATAGATAAAAGAAGTTGTTAATGATGCAAGAAATATAATTTGTTACCATGTTACCAAATAAAATTGTTTTAACCACAATCTCCTATGTCTTCTCCCCCCACAACAGACACCCTGTGAGTTGGGTGGGGCTGAGAGGACTCTCACAGCAGGTGCCCTTTCAAGGACAATCCTGCGATAGCTATGGCTAAACCAAGGCCATTCCAGCAGCTGTAAGTGGAGGAGTGGGGAATCAAACCCGGTTCTCCCAGATAAGAGTCCACACACTTAACCACTACACCAAACTGGCTCTTCTTTGCATATTAGGCCACACGCCACTGATGTAAATAATCTTCCTGGAGCTTACAGTAGGCCCTGTAGTAAGAGCCCTGTAAGCTCTTGGAGGATTGGCTACATCAGGGGTGTGTGGCCTAATATGCAAAGGAGCTCCTGCTACAAAAAAGCCCTGTAAATAAATTGCTTATTTAATGTTTGTTTAAAACATTTATTCCACCACTTCTGGAGAAAATGGCTGCTGTGGAAGGTGGATTGCACGGTAGTACACCATACCAAGGTCCCTCCACTCCCTAAACTCCATTTTCCCAGACTCCACCATCAAACCTCCAGGTATTTTGGAACGCAGAGTTAACTTGGCACCCCTGTATTTTCCAAAACTACTTTGCAGCAGGAAAATTGCCTGGCTTGGCAGATGGACACTGGGGAGAAGATGATCTGATCCAAAGCTTGACTCGCCAATAGCTCACATTGTCTGAACAAGCCATGCTTGCCTACCAAGCATGTTCACCGCTAAGTCCTCCAAACGCCTTGCTGAGACAATAGAGCAACAGGGCACGACTGGTCGGTGCTTTGTTGTGTGATTACAAGAGACAGGCTCCCTCCTGTCTTTATTCCCAGCATTATCTGGAGATGTTAGAACTGGCACATCCAGCTTGCCTCCGCACATCCTGACGTCGGCACAGCTCGCCAGAGCATGTGGTGTGTTTGATGTCAGGATTACTGGCTGGGTGGATTGTAAATGCTAAAATGAAATAAGAAGATTAGGGAAGAAAAGTGCGGCTCGGCAGAGCCTCTCCCAAGGATTGCCTTCCGCTCTATCTGCAGGAGATGATTGGCCGTGCAGGTGCTTAGGAAGGTGCCAATCACGGCCCTGGGGACCACAGAAGCACAGAGAATGGCTCAAAGCGGCCAGCCTCGTGGAGAAACTGTTACAGGACAAGCTGGCCTCTTTTAGCCTCCAGCTCACACATTTTTGTCTTCGCTCAGGAGCGATGACCCCAGAGCACGCTAATTTATGCAGTAGCTCACAACTGTAATGCCCTTCCAAGGACAACTTTAATACCAGTAGCTCAAGTCACAAAGTAGAAGTTTTGCTGACAAGACTCTGCAGCTTAGAGGGAGTGTTTGAACAGGGAGTGTTCATCTTCCATTATGCTCTTTCCCCTGCAAAACCATTCCAGCCTAAACCCAGTCCCACCTCCAAGGAAACCAACCCCTCCTGCCCCACCAGTCTCCTGTCAGAGTCCAACTGAAGACGTCCTGCCATCCCCCTGCTGAACAGGGCAAGCTCACCTCCTCGCAGTCCCATCAAGGGCAGCTCTGGAGCTTTGCTCTTGCCAAAAGTTGGGTGCAAGATTTAGCACCCTCTCGCCACCCAAAGCACAAATCCCTCAAGGCTGCCTTCTACTGAATCAAACCCTCAGGGTCAGCCTTGTCTGCTCAGACTGGCAGCAGCTCTCCAAGGTCTCAGGAAGAGAAAGGCCTTTCCCATCACCTCCTGCCTGGTCCTTTTACTTGGAGATGCCGAGAACTGAGCCTGGGACCTTCTGCATGTAGAACAGATGCTCTACCACTGAGCCACAGCCCCTCCAATAAATCCAAATTGTGTGCATTAGAACACAAGGGTAGCTGTGGTGGATCTAGTTCAGAACAGAGTTGCCAACCTCCAGGTTCCATCTGGAACTTTCCCACTATTACTATTGATCTCTAGATGACAGAGGTCCGTTCCTCCGAAGAAAATGGCTGTTTTGGAAGGTGGATTCTATGGCACTGCATACTGCTGAGGTCCCTCCCCACCCGAACCTCACCATCCCCAGGCTCCACTCCCAAAATCTCCAGGTCTTTCCAAACCCAGAGTTGGAAACCCTAAGTCCAGAATCCTGGACTGAGGACCCCACAATGTCCCCCTATTGTTGCACCAACCGCTGATAGTCAGAGATGGACTGCTGCTGAACATGGAGGTTCAATTTACTCCTCATAGCTAATGGTCATTGATGGAACTACCACTGATTTCACTAGTCCCATAGAAACCTTCATAGAGCTTTGATCCCCTATTGTTGTATCGCTCTCTGACCTCGACATTCTGCCAAAAAGCAAATTTTACCATAGTCTGATGTTTTTCTAAAAGCAAACACTCTCTCACTTCTGCAATATGGTTTTGATGTTTTTCCCCAAAAAACTAGGAAAGATTGTTCACCCTGTGCATTTCTGTGCATTCTGGGTACTCTGTTTTGTCAGACTCTGACAATTCTGATTGCCTTCCAAGCCTCTATGTATTTTATTTGTATACTATGCCTATTTGTATAGATGATATTACCTTTGTACTGAATCTGCTTTATGAGCCATGCCTGTGTGATTCTGAATGTAGGCAGACTGTAAAGTTCTATTTTGTCAAAGTTTCTGTTGGGGGGTGGTTATGGGTTTTGTTTCTTCTGAGCAAAATGCTGTATATCTTGTTATAATTCAACAAAAACTGAGAATTGAAAGGAACATGAATATTATGCTATGGCTCCCCTAAGCATGCATGCACACAAACACACACACACACACACAGGGAGAGAGAGAAAGAGAGGGAGAGAGAGGGGGGAGAAAGAGATACTGATAGGCAGGGCTTTTTGTAGAAAAAGCCCAGTAGGAACTCATTTGCATATTAGGCCACATCCCCTGATAGGACCATTGTTTCACACAGGCTTTTTGTTTAAAAAGAGCCCAGCAGGAGCTCATTTGCATATTAGGCCACACCCCCTGACACCAGGTCAGCCAGAACTGTGTTCCTGCTCAAAAAAAGCCCTGCTAATGGGATTACTTCAGTACAGCAAACCCAAGGCCTTCCTTGCCTCTTCTCGCTGGGATCGGCATTAAGTCTACAGGCAAATGTGTTTAAATGCCTATTCATATAATAAGGGCCATGAGAAACCAGTACTAGCAGCCTTGTGGATCAAATGTCCAGAAGCACAGAGAAGGTTTTGAGAAGGAAGACAAACTGTCTGAAATTACCTCTCTTCTAGCTAGGGTTGCCCACTCTGGGTTGGGAAATTCCTTAGGAGGGAAGGGTTCGAGGAGAGGAGAGAACTGCATGGGGTGTAATGCCATCGAGTCCACCACCTGAAGCTGCCATTTCCTCCGAAAGAACTGCTCTCTGTCATTGGAGATCAGTTGTAATCCCAGCAGATCTCCAGGCCCCACCTGGCGGTTGGCAACTCTAAGTGACAGAGGAAGCACAATGCATCATAAGAACATAAGAGAAGCCATGTTGGATCAGGCCAATGGCCCATCCAGTCCAACACTCTGTGTCACATAAGAGAAGCCATGTTGGATCAGGCCAATGGTCCATCCAGTTCAACACTCTGTGTGACATAAGAACATAAGAGAAGCCATGCTGAATCAGGCCAATGGCCCATCCAGTCCAACACTCTGTGTCACATAAGAACATAAGAGAAGCCATGTTGGATCAGGCCAATGGCTCATCCAGTCCAACACTCTGTGTCACATAAGAACATAAGAGAAGCCATGTTGGATCAGGCCAATGGCCCATCCAGCCCAACACTCTGTGTCACATAAGAACATAAGAGAAGCCATGTTGGATCAGGCCAATGGCCCATCCAGTTCAACACTCTGTGTCACACAGTGGCCAATAGCGTCCACCCCTATGCCTCTTGGTGATGTGTCCATGAGGCTGCCCGGTCCCCAGCCGTGGCTCTTCAAGGGTCACAGGGAGCTTCTGGGAAGGGGAAAGCCCCCCCCCTCCTCATGGTTGTCTGCCCATCACAGTTGACAGGATCGCACTCTGTCTGTTTTAGGCATTTTGTTTTATTTCTACGTCCAGGCAAAGCCCAACTGATTTCTTAAGGACCTCAAGTGATTTTACACACCCTGTATTTTCAGAACTGGGAGGAGACCAACTCATGGCAGTCACACCTGCACTTCATGGCTGTCACCCCCTGAACTCTTTGCTCCTTGTGGGCCTTGACTTGTTGGACCCCAACTGATTGCTGCCAGCAGGAGAGCAGAATGAAGATTGGTGGGGCTGAAGAAGCTTGTGTGTGGCCCATAAAGAGAAGCAGCAGCAGACTGGGAGAAGCCACCAGGATCCAGAGACTCAGCAGGCAGGCAAAGTGCCCACGCAACACCAAAAAAAAATGTGACAGCTCAGATTTTGCGTCAATATGCCACTGAGCACACTCCGTAGCAGCAACAAAAGCCCCTTCTCTTGCCCACTGTTGGTGTCAGATTTCATCATTTCTACACCACAGAAAATGTGGTCAAAATAAATCTAAAATAAATCTGCCCCATTTTTCTGCTTCCTATCCAACCAGGCAACATGATTGCTGTCAGCTGCCAAATGCATTCTGTGCATGCTCTTCAGAATTGTTTTCTGGTGTCATGGCAACTGAATAATACCTACATTACACAAGAAGGCATTTAGGCGAAATCAGACAAGCAGCTGTTTTGGCTGGTCAATGCAACCGAAACAGCCACCCTCCATTAAACGGTTTTTGACAGTTAAGCTGTTCTTGTTGCCCTGAGTAACACAAAATGCTCCCATGCTACAAAAATTTGACAGGTGGCATTTCCGACCATACACCAGCTTCAGTCTCAATACTTTCTGGAGCTAATGCCCACAGAGGTGGCTGCAGGCCAGCCCTCCAGTTGTTCTCCCAGCTAGTTGAGTTTTTCCTCTGCCTTCCTGATGCTAGTACATGGGCACTTGCTTGCCAACTGCCTGAACGGCAGAAATCCCCAATATGGTGCCCATGGGCCCCATGGTGCCTACTGACACCTATTATGGTGCCCACCAAATGTTTTCAGGAAGTGGGTGGAGCCAAGTAGAACTTTTGCCCAGTAAAGCTTCTGATTGGCTATGAAAGACATGATTCTCTGTGTATGTTTTGAAAAATGTTCCTTTGGCAGCAGCTCCCACCACAGAACGAGGATTTTCACTGTGTGGCCAAAGTTAAACTATGGCAATCATTTTGTGGCTGGTTCCACCTCCTGGCACTGTCTGGCTCCACCTCCTGACATTGTCATTTAGTTGCTGTGTCCACCATACCATGTTAGAATTCCAAAGATGTTTGCAGGTTCAAAAAGGCTTTGGATCCCTGTTCTATGGCTCCATCCTCTGTCTCCTCCTCGCCTTACAGGTACCACCCTCCCTTTGTCTCCCATCCTCATGCATCTCTCCTTCCTCTTGCCTTCATCCTTCCTCTCTCTTTTTCCATTGCCCCTTTTTCTCCTTTCTGTCTCCCATCTCATCCTCACCTCCCACATTTCTGCTGGCATCTTCCCTCCATATCTTCACTGTTTCTTCCAATTCTTCTATCCCCTTTCTTGTTTCCCAGAAGCACTCAGTTATTCCATCCTGAATTCTGCAGAATTGAAATTACTTATTCGTGATTAAAAACAGAATTAGCAGCTATTGCAAGTTAATAATTAGAGAGTGGTAAAGGTATGCATAGGGGAAAGGGAATAGTATCTTTTGCAGAAGCTTTATAGAGACTGGGGAGAGGAATATAAGTTCTAGTGAAGTTGGCTGAAATAAGCCAAGTTTAAACATTACCTTAATTGGTATATTCAGGAAGTTTCACTCATATTTTACATATAACGTAAGCAAGATAAGCTCTTAAATTGGACCCATTTTTCTAAATGCATCATGATTCAGTTATTTGGAATTACATGGAACTTCTCTGCAGAATCTGCTTTCTGCTAAGAAACATTCTGCATAGCTCAAAACTGTGCATGCTCTTAATCATAAAAAGGTTAAATCTAATTCATAAAAAACGTTAACCCATGTGACAACCCAATCAGAAGTGACATCACCAGGCTGCTGACATCGCATGGCAATGCTCTATTTCGTGGGGCAAAACTCCATGGTTTGAGCCCAAAATTTACCATCGAATTCTGCCCAAAAAATCAGGCACGTTGCAATGATGCCAGGTGGCCACAGCAAGGAGGAGCCTGCAAAAGTGGGGGAACCCATACCTGTACTGGGAGGCTGGCAACCCTATCCCTAGGCCTTCTCTTCCAGCAATCTTTGAGACCAGGGGTTATTTTGTAGGAAAAAACGTGCAGGAGCTCAATAGCATATCTCATTTGCATATGCCCCGGGATCTGTGTGCAGCAGGGAGAGAACTGCGATATGGCATTAGCCTTTCCCTAGATTTAACAGCCATTAGCTATTCATCCAGTTTCCCACACACACAAAAGTGTGAGAATGGGGAGGGACGGTGGCTCAGTGGTAAAGCATCTGCTTGGGAAGCAGAAGGTCCCAGGTTCAATCCCTGGCATCTCCAAAAAAGGGTCCAGGCAAATACGTGTGAAAAACCTCAGCTTGAGACCCTGGAGAGCCGCTGCCAGTCTGAGAAGACAATACTGACTTTGATGGACCAAAGGTCTGATTCAGTATAAGGCAGCTTCATATGTTCATATGTTCAATGAAAGTTTCTTCTTGACACTATAAAGAGAAAAACTGCCACATCTCTCACGTGGTTCACCAGTTGCCAAGATAGCACAGTGCCCACTTCTCAGAAAGTGTCATTAGCTGTTTTGCCCAAGGGGTAATGTATTTGTTTCATGTGGTATTGTTTTGGGGACCTACTAAAACAATATGTCCTAGGAAGTCTACTTGATCCAGACAATAAGGGCATTTGTGTTCTTCTGCAGCAATTCTATTCTATCTCCCTTGCCCCTCAGGTGAGTGTGAGGCATTATACCTTGTTCCTAGAAAAGTTTGTCTAAATGTATGAATTTCTAACCAGTGGAAATCATACAGCAAGGAAAAATTACTACTAAAGGAAGAAGAGTGGAGAACATTTACGATTTGTATCCTTGAACACCAAGGACCAAGCTTCATTTAAGATCTTATTTTGAAACTTTTTAGAGCTTACTTTCCTTGCCCTGTTCCCTGCAGCCTTCGGTTGCTCTACTGGAAGGTGGATTCAGGTGGGTAGCCATGTTGGTGTGAAGCTACAGAACAAAGTTGGAGTCCAATGGCACCTTTAAGTTGTTAATTTGAGATTAACAACAAACCTGCTATTTGAGATTTTACCGTCAGGTAGGCGATATAGAGTGTTGAAGGCAAAGACAAATAGATTCAAGGGCAGCTTCTATCCAAGTGCCGTGGTGAAGCTAAATGCAGGGTTATGAATGGTTATGTGTTTTTAGATGCATTTTAATGGTTTATGTATATGTCCTTTTGTGGGTGTTGATGTGTTGGTATGTTTGTGGAAGAGCACCTCATTTCGTTGCTCTCATTTTCTTTTTTGAGAACAATGACAATAAATTTATCTATTTATCTATCTATCTATCTATCTATCTATCTATCTATCTATCTATCTATCTATCTATCTTAATTTCAGATACCTCTGTGTCCACATGAAGTAGGAAGGAATGCAGATAAAAGACTTTCCCTTCCAACAGAACCCTATCATCCATCTATCTATCTATCTATCTATCTATCTATCTATCTATCTATCTATCTATCTATCTATCTATCTATCTATCTATCTATCTTAATTTCAGATACCTCTGTGTCCACATGAAGTAGGAAGGAATGCAGATAAAAGACTTTCCCTTCCAACAGAACCCTATCATCCATCTATCTATCTATCTATCTATCTATCTATCTATCTATCTATCTATCTATCTATCTATCTATCTTAATTTCAGATACCTCTGTGTCCACATGAAGTAGGAAGGAATGCAGATAAAAGACTTTCCCTTCCAACAGAACCCTATCATCCATCTATCTATCTATCTATCTATCTATCTATCTATCTATCTATCTATCTATCTATCTATCTATCTATCTATCTATCTTAATTTCAGATACCTCTGTGTCCACATGAAGTAGGAAGGAATGCAGATAAAAGACTTTCCCTTCCAACAGAACCCTATCATCCATCCATCTATCTATCTATCTATCTATCTATCTATCTATCTATCTATCTATCTATCTATCTTAATTTCAGATACCTCTGTGTCCACATGAAGTAGGAAGGAATGCAGATAAAAGACTTTCCCTTCCAACAGAACCCTATCATCCATCTATCTATCTATCTATCTATCTATCTATCTATCTATCTATCTATCTATCTATCTATCTATCTATCTATCTATCTATCTATCTTTCTATCTATCTATCTATCTATCTATCTATCTATCTATCTATCTATCTATCTATCATCTATCTATCTATCTATCTTAATTTCAGATACCTCTGTGTCCACATGAAGCAGGAAGGAATTCAGATAAAAGACTTTCCCTTCCAACAGAACAATGCAAGTTCCAACAGCACCCAGAATTAAATTTTGTTGGTCTTAAGGATGCCACTGAACTCAAACTTTGTTCTGTTGGAAGGGAAAGTCTTTTATCTAAATTCCCTCCTACTCCATGTGGACTCAGAGGAAATTAACAACTGAAACAAAACAGGAGCTATTGACAGCCCAAAAAGGGGAAACCAACATTTAATGACAGATGGATAAATAACAGCAGATAGGTTTGGAAGTCCCAGCTCTAATCGCAAGGTGGAGGAGGAGACACATCACAGAATACCCAAAAGGTTTCTAAAGGATTTGACTTGAAGAAAATAAAGACATTCTATGTGACCAGGATTCCATACCGGAGGAGCATATCTGGCAACCAGGCCTCAGATTCAGCCGAAGCTCACAGGGGCGCAGCTCCTGAACCTTTCTGAGGGTTCCCTCTCCTCTTCCCCCACCTTGCCCATTGAATAGTAGGTGCAGCTCCAGCACCTATTTTTCTACAAAGCAACCCCTGCTGACAACCAAATGTATAATTGCTCAATAAAAGATCATAAGTGCTGGTACAAATTGTCCTCCTTTGTAAAAAAAGAATTTTATAAAGAAAAGAAAGAAGGAGACTTGGCACTATGTAGAACTGGAAAAATTTAAATGTGAGAACGGTTGCCAACTCCAGGTTGGGACATTCCTGCATATTTGGAGGTGGAGCCTGGGGAGGGTGAAGTTCAGGAAGGGGAGGAGCCTCAGTGGGATATAATGCCATAGACTCTACTCATCCAAAGCAGCCAATTTCTCCATGGAAACTATCACTATAGTCAGGAGGCTGGCAACCTGGCCCTGCAGGCTCTTCCTCAGTATCACCATCCCACTTCTCCCTACCCAAGGAAAGAGGCCCAGATTCTTGTCCTTTCCCCCATATTTCACCTCAGAATGAACTCCTTCCCAAAAAAGCCAGGGCAGGGGTGTCTCTCTCCCCTCAGAACTGCTTTTGCATATGAATTCTAGTCAAGGGAGAGGAGAGGTCAGTCCGAGTTGCCCCATGAATGCCCAGCTCTGACAGCTGACCCAGGGCAGGAATGGTGCTACATGTCCCCAGTCAAGGCATGTCCTAGAAAGAAGGCCAAGGAGGAGTTGGATCCTTCCCCTTGGGAGTCCTGCCTTAAGCTGAACGTTGCCGGCTCTGGGTTGGGAAATACCTGGAGATTTTGGGAGTGTGGAGCCTGAGGAGAGTGAGGTTTATGCCTCAGTGAGGCATAATGTCATGGAGTCCACCTTCCAAAGCAGCCATTTTCTCCAGGGGAACTGATCTCTGTCACATGGAGATCAATTGTAATCCCAGGAGATCTCCAGCTACCACTTGGAGGTTGGCAACCCTGCTTAAGCTTGGGACGCCCTTTGGCCAGACTGCCCTGATCTGTCACAAGAGAGGGGCACTCCAGCCACAGTCCTCGCGCTCCTCCTAGGGGCTGTTCCTGCCTGCGGAGAATAAATGAGACATCACATTTGCGGGGCCTCGCCTGCCCCGCCTCCTCGCAGGTACCTGCCTCACCGCCATTATCTCTTACATCTGTTCCCAATCAAAGTGTAATTTAAATCAATTCAGGGAGGACGTTTTCCTTCTCCTTCTCCTGCTACCAACTGCCATTGTTTTTTGTGAGGTGCCGCAGCCGCTGAGAACGTCAGTTAAGTGACTGCGCACCCATACCAGCTCCACTTAAACACGTGTGGGTAAAGCCACAAGCAGACCCAGCTCATTTCCTTGCTTGCGGGAGAATGGAGTTGATTACATTTAAATGACAAAGCATTAGGAGCGCCTGAGAACTTCTAGGAATAGGAACGGGAGTGAGAGATGGCTGCTGAGTGCCGCAGGGTGGCAGAGGGACAAAGTTGAGGGGAGGGGGGGGATTCCCCCCACCCTGATCCCAGGGGAGCATGGTGGGGCAAATAGGGAGGCAATCTCTCCTGCGCATGGGCTGGAAGAGCACAGAGGAAGAAGAAGATGAAGATAATATTGGATTTATATCCCGCCCTCCACTCTGAATCTCAGAGTGGCTCACAGTCTCCTCTACCTTCCTCCCCCACAACAGACACCCTGTGAGGTGGGTGGGGCTGAGAGGGCTCTCCCAGCAGCTGCCCTTTCAAGGGCAACTCTTGCAATAGCTATGGCTGACCCAATGCCATTCCAGCAGGTGCAAGTGGAGGAGTGGGGAATCAAACCCAGTTCTCCCAGATAAGAGTCTGCGCACTTCACCACCAGGGACAGTGGGGAGGGACAGTGGCTCAGTGGTAGAGCATCTGCTTGGGAAGCAGAAGGTCCCAGGTTCAATCCCCGGCATCTCCAAAAAAGCGTCCAGGCAAATAGATGTGAAAAACCTCAGCTTGAGACCCTGGAGAGCCGCTGCCAGTCTGAGAAGACAATACTGACTTTGATGGACCAAGGGTCTGATTCAGTATAAGGCAGCTTCATATGTTCATGTTCACCACACCAAACTGGCTCTCTGGAAGGATAGTCTGCCTCTCCAGCTAAAGAAACCCTGGTGCCACCTAAATGTACAGAAGTCCCAGTACAGAGAGGAAAAAAAACTGTTTCAGGGAGAGCAGTAAATTTTCACCAGAGCCCAGCACTTAGGGCTTGCATGCACAACCTTGTTCTGAGCCACAAAATAACATTAGTAGTCTGAATGCAAGGGGTAAGTTTATACTCCAGACTTAAATGGGCCAGACTTCCGGAGCTTTCACACACATTAAATAACACACTTTCAATCCACTTCCAATATACTGCGTGAAATGGCAAGATCCACTTGCAGACAGTCGCTGAAGTGAATCTTCCCAGGCAGGGCTTTTTCTGTAGAAGCCCAGCAGGAATTCATTTGCATATTAGGCCACACCCCCTGGCACCAGGCCAGCGGGAACTGCGCTCCTGTGCGTTCACAGTATCCCCATCATACTACATTTCCAGGATTACTTGCAGGGAGCCATGACAGTTCGACTAGCGCTGATTCCACAAGGGGTTGCAGGTTCTGAGGTGGTCACGTTGCGCCTGTGAGGGCTGCTCAGCTTGCACTTGCAATAGAGATCCCACGTGTCACACCAGCATCCAGTTTTTCATCCTTGTTAGCCATCATTTCCCTGTCACACAAGATGTGGGTTGCACACCTCGTCACCCCCTCTGCTGTTGTCAAGCAGCCATCATGATTCTCTTCCCATCCTTTTTTGGAAACTGGGTGTCTGTGCAGCACTGCTCAGGAATAACACAATGGATTTTTAAAAGTGCATTTGCATCCTGTTGCTCCAGAAGAAGAATACTTGAATCCTTTGGTCATGCTAATTGCTAGAAGGTGCTGGGTGTCCCATTGTGGTTGTCTACATTGCAAAGACAACCTGGCCTCCTACTGCTTGAGGGAAGATGAGAGAGCACTTCAGGAATTCTTCAAGTGCTAATTGAGAGTGCCACTCGTATTGTCAATGCAGGCACCAGATTACACAAATCGGTGGTGTTGGTGTCAGCAATCACACCCTGAAAATGCAGAGAAGAAGAAGATGATGATGGGGGGGGGGGTGATGAACTGTGAGTTGGCGCACCACTCTTCTGCAGCAAACAGAAACCGCTTGTAAGAGGATCTTGCTTGCCATGGGAAAACGGCACGCCAACTCACAGCTCCGCAGCAGCTTGTGAAAATGGAAAGAAGTGCCAGGAGCAAAAGAGGCTCCACCTGGAACAAGCCTAGCACAAAATTGTTCGGACTTTATCCTCCACAGTGGCTGTGTCCTCAAAAAGAACTGATTTCCATAGTCTGGAGATACCAAACTTGAGGCTGGCAGCCATGTAACCCAACATCGCCATGCCAAGAAAGATTTATTATTCGGGGGGGGGGGGTTAATGGAGTTTTCAGCAGCAAAGGATTGTTCAGATTTTATGGAGGGAAGGAGGGCAACATCATGTGGAAATGAAAATAAAGGCACAGCGCAAGAGTTGATGCAGTGGAGGGAAACCTCCATGTGGAATCAGCCTGCTATAAGACTGATGTAAGGTTGCAGTCATGCCATGATGCCCAAACACCATCCTTGTCATTTGCTGTTTCACAATTCATTCCTCTCCACATGCTATCACTCTGTGCAATATGCAAAAAATTTTTAAAAAGCCCTCCAAAAGCTCTGTGAGGAGCTCTTTGAGGAGCTATTTTAGTCTTCAACACACAAACACACACACACAGAGCCCAACAGAAATCTGGAGCTAAAAGGCCACATACTGTGTCTGTTCATTCATCAACAGTTGCGCACTTCAACTCACAACTCCAGGGGCAAAAGAATTCAAGTTGGAAAAAGATCATCCCTTGCCTGCAGCCATCAAGAAAAGGATCATATGGCCACCCACCAAAATCTCCCAAAATCTCCCAGTGGTGTAAGTAGTCCAGGCTCTCATTGAACACTGTGCCTTCTCCCCTCAGGCAAGCTGAAGCTGCTGTGGACATTTGTTTAGGGATATGATGTCACAGGCGGGACCTGGGAATCCCCCAGAATTACAGTTCATTTCAGGACTACAAAGATCAGTTCATCTGGAGAAAATGGATGCTTTGGAGGGTGGACTCTCTGGCACTGCACCCCCAAGGTCCCTGTCCTCTCCAGGCTCCAACCCCAAATCTCCAGGAATTTCCCAATCTGTATCTGTCAACCCTACCCCACCCCCCCCATCCCTCGTTGGACTCCAAGGGGGACCTGGCAACCTATTAAGGGTACAGTTGTTGGCCGATGTGACTTGTCTATGATCTTCTCTTCTTTCACCAGCTGCATTCATTGCAGGCACAGGAGAAACTTCAATGGTTCTACTTGGCCTGGCCTGTTGCCTTCACTAAGCCCCCAAGCAAGCCAAAAACCTGGGTTTTTCCATCAGCATCTAGAAACCAAATCATGCTCATTTATTCCATCCTAAAGAGATGGTATTAGATGGTTTAACACTCTTTTTATAATCTCAGTGAATTACAGGATCTAAGGGTGGGGGACAGTGGCTCTCCAGATGTTTTTTGCCTACAACTCCCATCAGCCCCAGCCAGCATGGCCCATGGCTGGGGTTGATGGGAGTTGTAGGCAAAAAACATCTGGAGAGCCACTGTTCCCCATCCCTGCATGACTGTACCCAAGACCGAGGCCACTATTTCTCTCCCCCCGTACAGTATTTTCCTTCACACAACCCCCCACGTTGCAGAATAACCACAATCCGTGTTGAGGAAGAATAAGTTTCCATTCTATAAGTTGTGGCTACCAGGTAAATTGGAGCTCCACTCAGAACCTGCCTGTCTCTTAAACCTTTTGGACTCAGGTGGGTAGCCTTGTTGGTCTGAAGCAGCAGAACAAAGCTTGAGTCCAGTGGCACCTTGAAGACCGACAAAGTTTAATTCTGGTATAAACTTATACCCAGAATTAAACTTTATTGGCCTTAAAGCTGCCACTGGACTCAATCTTATACCCAGAATTAAACTTTATTGGTCTTAAAGATGCCACTGGACTCAAACTTTTACTTTTTGGACTGTGACAACAGGCCCATATTAGCAGAGGGATCATTTCTTCCTACCTCCTCCCCTCACTGGCTGGCCGACCCATACAATGCCATGGGGACTTTGTTGCCCCACAGTCATTAGTGAGCAGCATTGCATGCAGATTTGTTCTCAGCTTATTAAGGTTTAGAGGAAGTGAAACTCAGGCATTCAGGCGAGGGAGCTTAGCAACAGTTGCTATGGAAGTCATGCTCTCTGCCTGTGAGGCCTTGCTCAGCAGAGACAGCCAGGAGGCTGACAGGGGACCCCGACAACAGCACAGGCAGGACCCCTTTGGCCATTTGATAGGGGTGCCATTTTTGTTGTTGTTAAGGGAAGGGCATCCTTCACACCTCACGTGTTGCCAAGAGGCTTATGCCACAAATGAGACCATCCAGGGATATATCTGAAACCATCCAAGGACATTCTTCTTCTGCACCTCATCTGGAAGGGGCACAGCTGGCAGAACTAGGGCAAGAAAGGGCTGGAGCACAGAAGCAAGAGCCTGCCTGCGGCAGGTAGGAGAGCCAGTTTGGTGTAGTGGTTAAGTGTGCGGACTCTTATCTGGGAGAACCGGGTTTGATTCCCCACTCCTCCACTTGCACCTGCTGGAATGGCCTTGGGTCAGCCATAGCCCTGGCAGAGGTTGTCCTTGAAAGGGCAGCTGCTGTGAGAGCCCTCTCCAGCCCCACCCACCTCACAGGGTGTCTGTTGTGGGGGAGGAAGGGAAAGGAGATTGTGAGCTGCTCTGAGACTCTTCAGAGTGGAGGGCGGGATATAAATCCAATATCTTCATCTACCTCCCAGGGTGTCTGTTGTGGGGGAGGAAGGGAAAGGAGATTGTGAGCCACTCTGAGACTCTTCGGAGTGGAGGGCGGGATATAAATCCAATATCTTCTTCTTCTTCTTCTTCTTCAGGTGTGGGCCTCCTGAAACGAGATTACCTTCAGTTCTTTGAGACAGGCCTTCTGGTCTTTGAAGGGGGTCTTGGCTGTTCTTTCATCATGTCTCCAGATTGGTTCTGTCCTGGTCTACATCAGCCAAATGGCCTCAGCATCTTGACCCCTCCCAGACCCCCTGGCCATCTGCCGGAGATGGGAGGATTGGGTTGCCAGATCCAGGTCGGAAAACTTCTAGAGATTTGGGGATGGAGCCTGGGGAGGACAGAGCCCTCAGTGAGGTATAATGATTTGAGTGGTTTGATTTGATTTGTTCAATTTTTAGCCTTCCCTTCCCACGAATGGGAATGCCAGACAGTCCACCTTCCAAAACATCCATTTTCTCCAGGGGAACTGATCTCTGTAGTCTGGATATGAGCTGTAATTCCAGGGGATCCCCAGGTCCCACCTGCAGGATGGCATCCCTATCCCAGGGGGCCAGTATTTTTGGAATTTAAGAAATGTATAAATGTGTTATAGGCTGAAAGACCCGCTTGGAGATTAGTTGATTCTGCCTACTAGGCAGGGCCAGATCTGGGCCGGGGGGGGGGGGGGGGTGCTAGCCCCGGGCACCGCCGGGGGGGGCACCAAATTGGGTATGGAGTTCATTCTATCTATGGGCCCATAAGATAGAATGGGCCCATAAAGGGGCGTCGTTTTTTAATTTTGCTCCCCCCTCAAAAAACGTAGATCCGGTCTTGCTACTAGGTACTGTGGAATACTGTCACCCGAGGCAGAGCCACAACACATGCCCACCAACTTCCCCCTCCCCCGGGTGAAAACAGGTGACATCATCATGCCAGGCACTTGGTGCTTCTCCTCCTCAAGTGTTCTCCGAATTTGGAGGGCGATGGGGACAGGAAGCGCTGCTCTTTCTTGGCTCTGAGGGGCTGAGGGAGCGCCTCTGACCCCTCAGAGCCGAGAAAAAATGAGTCGGAGGCTCAGGGACGGCATGAGTGGGGAGGGGGCACCTACCCCCGCCGCTGCTGGGAGCTGGCTCCCTAAGCAATCACCTAGTTCGTCTACTCCCATGTGCTAGCCCTGCCCACGCTGAATGGCGCCTTGGTTGGCTGGCTCTCATTGGAGCAGAGATCACAGGAGGCTGATGCCATTTTGTACTAATGGCTTTACTATTGTACTGTTGGCGAGCCAGTTTGGTGTAGTGGTTAAGTGTGGGAGAACCAGGTTTGATTCCCCACTCCTCCACTTGCACCTGCTGGCATGGCCTTGGGTCAGCCATAGCTCTGGCAGAGGTTGTCCTTGAAAGGGCAGCTGCTGTGAGAGCCCTCTCAGCCCCACCTACCTCAAAAGGTGTCTGTTGTGGGGGAGGAAGGTAAAGGAGATTGTGAGCCGCTCTGAGACTCTTTGGAGTGGAGGGCGGGATATAAATGCAATATATTCATCTACCTCAAAAGGTGTCTGTTGTGGGGGAGGAAGGTAAAGGAGATTGTGAGCCGCTCTGAGACTCTTCGGAGTGGAGGGCGGGATATAAATCCAATATCTTCATCTACCTCACAGGATGTCCGTTGTGGGGGAGGAAGGTAAGAGAATGTGAGCCGCTCTGAGACTCTTGAGTGGAGGGCGGGATATAAATCCAATATCTTCATCTACCTCACAGGGTGTCTGTTGTGGGGGAGGGAGATCAATGAGATTGTGAGCCGCTCTGAGACTCTTGAGTGGAGGGCGGAATATAAATCCAATGTCTTCTTCTTCTTTATTTGCAGAGCACTGGAAACATCAAGGAGGCAGGGCTGCTGAGGCCAGAATTCCCAAAAGCCTACAGCTGCCAGTTCTGGGTTGGGAAATACCTGGAGATTTGGGGGGTGAAGCCTAGGGAGGGTCATCAATGGGGTATGAAGGCATAGAGTACACGTTCCAAAGCGGCCGCTTTCTCCAGGTGAACCGTTGGCTGGAAATCAGTGGTAATTCCAGATCTGCAGGCCCTGCCTGGAGGTTGGTAACCCTACCAAAAAAAACCAATGGACACCCATACTCCTGCCTGCTCATTGGTATGTTTGTTTATAAGTGCACACATTCACTTTATGAATGAAACCCAGAATCCGTCCCTGGCTAAACCTGAGTAGGTTTCACACATTCAGCTGCACATGAGTGCAACATGTGACTTCCTGAATCGGCACACAAAGAACAATTTGGGATGCCAGCCTCCAGGTGGGGCCTGGGGATCCCCCGGAATTACAGCTCACCTCCAGACAAGAGATCAGCTCCCCTAGAGAAAACTGAAGCTTTGGCGGGTGGACTCCGTGGCCTTGTACCCCATATGAGGCTGCCTTCTACTGAATCAGACCCTGGGTCCATCAAAGTCAGTCTTGTCTTCTCAGACTCGCAGCGGCTCTCCAGGGTCTCAAGCTGAGGTTTCTCAGGCCTACTTGCCTGGACCCTTTTTGGAGATGCCGGGGATTGAACCTGGGATCTTCTGCTTCCCAAGCAGATGCTCTACCACTGAGCCACAGCCCCATTCATGGCTCTCCAGGGTCTCAAGCTGAGGTTCTTCATGCCTACTTGCCTGGACCCTTTTTTAGTGGAGATGCCAGGGATTGAACCTGGGACCTTCTGCTTCCCAAGCAGATGCTCTACCCCTGAGCCACCGTCCCTCCCCACTGCACCCCTGTTTTCCCCAGGCGCCGTCCTCAAATCTCCAGGTGTTTCTTACCCTGAAGCTGGCAACCCTATCTACCCCCACCCGCTGCCAGTGGCCAGGGAGGCCTGGAACTGGCAACCCTATGTCCACTCGATGCCAAAGTAGGGTTGGCCCTCTCTGGACAATAGGTAGGCTTGCCAACCTCCAGGTGGGGCCTGGAGATCTCTCGCTTTTACAACTGATCTCCAGCGGCCAGAGGTCAGCTTCCCTGGAGAAAACGGCTGCTTTGAAGAGCAAACTCTCTGGCCATGTACCCTCCCCCAAATCCAGCCCCCCCCCCAAGGTCTCCGGGCATTTTCCTACACAGACCGGGCAACCCTACCAACGAGGCTCACGCAGCTTCCGGCTGAAGCTCCCTCCTACGTTCAATCCGCCTGCCCGGCCATCCCAGCCTGCGTGGGGGACGCGGGAGCACGTGGGGCCCGCTCGGACCGGGAGGGGCCGCCGGCCACTCGCCGAGCCCGGCTTGGCCGCCTCGCGTAGCCCGACAGCGCCACCCAGCTGCCAACTGCGGCAGCAGCAGCCCAGCAACTCCAGGGCTCGGCGCGGGGGAGGGGGGGGCGGATGCGAGAGAAGATGGGGCGGCTGCCCTCCTCGCCTCCTCCTCGCTCCGCTGGTGTGTCTCTCACTCAGCTCCCTCCCCCCCCCCCCCTGCCAGGGTAGTGTGTGCAAAGTGTGAAATAATGAGGTTTGGAAAGGTCAGGGAACTTGGCGGCGGCGGCGTTGTTTCTGTAAATGTTATTTTCTAGCTCACTGCCCTGTAACTCTCTCTGACTGTTGTGCTTAAGTAAAACAAACAGTGCATTTTAATCGCGCGCGCGCGCGCCGCCTCCGGGACGCTTCACGCGCCTTCCCGGGTTGAAGCCGCAGCTGCGACTCCAGGCCCTCCCCCTCCCCCGCGGTGGCCACGCGCAGCCCCTCCCTGGGCGCCTGGAGGGGCTGCCGCGGGAAGAGGCGGCTCACAACCAACAGGCGGCTGCCTTCCTCCGACGCCCGGTTGCCAACTCTGAGCCGAGCTCGGTGTTCCCTCTAAGCTGAGATAGCGTGAGCGAGCTCACAGCTTTGTAGCCTCCAGCTCACACGTTTTGTCTTCGCTCACGAAGGAGGGCCCCAGAGCACACTCATTTGTGCAGCAGCTCACAACTTTTAATGCCAGGAGCTCACAAAGTAGAATTTTTGCTCACGAGACTTTGTAGCTTGCACCGTTAGGCGAGATATACCTGCAGATTGTGGAGGTGGAGCCTTCAGAAGGCAGGGCTGCAAGAGGGGAGGGACCTCAGCAGGGGGAGGTATTTGTGAGTTTCCTGCATTAGATGACCCTCAAGGTCCCTTCCAACTCTATGATTCTAGGTTATAAGGCCCTGGAAGAAGAAGAAGATATTGGATTTATATCCTGCCCTATACTCTGAATCTCAGAGCCCTCACAATCTCCTCTGCTTCCCCCCCACACACACAACAGACACCCTGTGAGGTGGGTGGGGCTGAGAGAGCTCTCCCAGCAGCTGCCCTTTCGAGGACAACCTCTGCCAGAGCTATGGCTGACCCAAGGCCATGCCAGCAGGTGCAAGTGGAGGAGTGGGGAATCAAACCCGGTTCTCCCAGATAAGAGTCCGCACACTTCGCCACTATACCAAACTGGCTCCCCAGACTCCCTTTCTGCAGGGCCCCTCTTGAGTGGGGACAGGTCTGTGCCACCTGGGCTCCCTTCCTGCCTGGCTTCAAGGCTGCCCAGGCCCCTTCCTTGCTCCAGGGCACGGCAGGCTATTTGAGTGGGCAGTACTGAGGCAGGCGGCTTCCTCTGCTGTTCACCTGTTGCTCCTAAACCCCGGCTTCAGGCATTTGGTGCCAGCTACACAGAAGTGGCAGCTGGCACCTACTCTGAGGGTGAGCCTCAGCCACACCACCACAAGTCTCAAGACAGGCAAAGAAGGATGTCTCGCTCCAACTCCTGACTCCCAGGGCTGGGGTATGCTTTAGCATCTTTTCTCAGCGGGTTGCAAGCAAAGCCACAGTCACTGTGGGGAAGAACATCAGAACATAGGAAGAGCCCTGCTGGATCAGACTGGTGAGAGTCCATCTAGTCCAGCATTCTGTCTCACACAGTAGCCAACCAGTTCCCCTGGACAGCCAACAATAGGGCATGGAGGCCTAGGCCTTCCCCTGATGTTTCCTCCTGGGTCTGGGATTCAGAGGCCTCTGATTTTGGAAGGTCCCCTCAGTACTGCAGTCCTGAGCTCTGCTCATGACCTGAGTTCGATTCCAGAGGAAGCGGGTTCAGATAGCCAACTCCAGGTTGACTCAGCCTTTCATCCTTCTGAGGTCAGTCAAATGAGCACCCAGCTTGCTGGGGGGAAAGTGTAGATGACTGGGGAAGGCAATGGCAAACCACCTCGTAAAAGGTCTGCTGTGAAAACATGAAAGCAACGTCACCCCAGAGTCAGAAACAACTGGTGCTTGCACAGGGGACCTTTCCTTTTCCTTTCCTCAGCCACCATGCCTGGTAGACCTCTCTTCCATTAATCTATCTCAGGAGTGTCAAACTCATTTGTTATGAGGGCCTGATCTGACATGACTGAGACCTTGTTGGACTGGGCCATGTGTGTTCCTATTTAAAATTACATAGCAGAGATATAAACTTTATAAAGGACACAGTCAAACACAAAGTTTAAAAGAACCCCTTAAAACGCATTTAAAACATTAGCACTTGTTGGTCTGAAAGGTGGTTTCTTTGTATTTCTCCCATGGGATGCAGGAAACTGGGCAAAGGAAGCTCTGGCTCTTTCCTTCCTTCCCCCGGGGACCAGCAGGGGGAGGAGCCTCAGCCAGTAGAAGGAAGAGAGGCTTGGCTCAGTGGCTCTGCTGTGCTACTGAGAGAGCCTGGCAAAGCAAGCTATTCCTTCCCCCTTTTCTCCCCAAGGGAGGCGCCTCAGCCAATGAAGAAAGTAGAGGCTTCAATCTGTAGCCCCTGTGCGATTGAGCAAGCCTGACAAAGCAAGCTGTTATGCAGAAGGAAGCAAGAGAGAGGGAGAAGGAAGCAGATGACAGCCAGTTGCTCGGAGGCCTGATAAGAGCCCTTTGGGAGCCTGATTCGGCCCCCGGACCGCATGTTTGACCCCCCTGATCTATCTTAATACCCTTTTAAAGCTGTCAGTTCTTGTGGCCATTATTACATCCTCTGGCAGCAAATTCCACATTTTAATCACTCTCTCTGTAAAGAAGTATTTCCTTTTGTCCATCCTGAGGGTCTTTCTCACCTGGCCCCTTTTCTCCCTTGCTCCGCTCCTCTCTCTGACTGCAAGGTGGAGATCTGACCCATCCTCCTTGGCTGCTTTTCCTGCCTGTGAAAGGATCATCTTGGCTCCGATCTGAAGGCCTCTCGGGCTGCATCTTGGGTGGAATGCTTAGCTGCCTTCTGTGGGCACAGGGTATCACTAGCACTAGGCTGCGCTCAAGGCCCTCTGGGGAGGAAGGGCAAATAAATGGATGCCCCAAACAGAAAAAAACCCAGCAAAGGTCAGGTGGAACACAGAAGTCCCTTAAAAGCCTGAGAACAAAGGGAAATGTAATAATCCTAAAACTAAGAGTTACGGTTGTTAACGCCAAGCTTGGTACGATGACACAGAGCCCACTCTTTAGAGCAGCCATTTTCTCCAGGGAAAATAACCTCTGTAGTAGGGTTGCCAAGTCCAATTTCAGAAATATCTGGGGACTTTGGAGGTGGAGCCAGGATACTTTGGGGGTGGAGCCAGGAGACACTGGGGTGGAGCTAGGGGGAGGGGGGAAACGGCACCAAGGAGCGCGGCGAGCCGCCCCATCTCGGAGCGGGCGGCCGCTGCTCTGCTGCCACCTCTTCTCCGCTCACCGTAGCTGCTCCTCTGAGATGGGCTCAGGCTGGGTCCTAGAAGGACCCAGATTCGCGGCTCGCCATGCTCCTGGCCTGCCTCCACCTTCCCCTTCTCTGATTTTACCTCAGAGGCGGAGCGGGCGATGGCGCTGCGCTGCTGCCGCCTCTTCTCGGCTTCATCTTAGCTGCTCCTCTGAGATGGGCTCAGCCTGAGCCCATCTCAGAGGAGCAGCTACGGTGAGCGGAGAAAAGGCGGCAGCCGCGCAGCGGCGTCACCCGCTCCGAGATGGGGCGGCTCGCCGCGCTGCTTGGCGCCGTTTCCCCCCTCCCCCCGCTTCCGTTTTTTTGGGGAGCAGGGGAAGAGGCTGGAAATCCTGGGGTCCCCCGCCAGGGCGGGAGGGTTGGGAAGCCTACTCCGTAGTCTGGAGATCAACTGCAATTTGGGGAGAACTCCAGGCTGGAGGTTGGCAAGCCAGCTAACAATACCGAGGTGACTTTCAGTTGATGCACTAAGTGGTTCTTCAAGCCCAAATGCCCCCCTTTCACTAATATCTGCCATTTCTGTAGACCCCCATTGGGGGAGGAACATGAGAACATCACCTACTGCTGCCTCATCCTTCTCACTGGAGACATCAGGGCTTCAACCTGGGCCTTCGGCTTGCAAAGCAGAGGCTCTTCCACTGAGTCACATCTCTATGGTTTATGGGGTTTATATCCCGTCCTCTCTGCCAAAGCAGGCTCAGGGCGGCTCACAACCAGTAACAACCAGAGAGCCGCAAGACATGAATATTGAACATATGAAGCTGCCTTATACTGAATCAGACCTTTGGTCCATCAAAGTCAGTATTGTCTTCTCCGACTTCTCCAGGGTCTCAAGCTGAGATTTTTCACACCTATTTGCCTGGATCCTTTTTGGAGATGCCGGGGATTGAACCTGGGACCTTCTGCTTCCCAAGCAGATGCTCTACCACTGAGCCACTGTCCTTCAGTTTTGATGTTTGCTCTCTATGGTTCTGTTTGGCTGAAACCAGCAGCTGTGGGTGTGGCCATCATTTAAATGAAGACCATCTCATGGAGGCGATGGAGTCAACTCACCTCTCTCATTCTCCGCCTTCAAGCATGGGGAGGGGGGGTTACCCACCTTTCCTTCACTGGGGTTACACTCTATGTTGGGCTTCCCATAGATGCTAATTATGAAACACACATAGACACTGGGCTTTTCTGAGCAGGAAGGCACAGAAATGCAGTTCCGGCTGGCTCTGTGTCAGGGGGCATGGCCTAATATGCATATGAGTTCCTGCTGGGCTTTTTCTACAAGAAAGCCCTGTGCAAAACAATGGTGATGCCGGGGGGGGGGGGGGGTGACCTGGTATGCAAATGAGTTCCTGCTGGGCTTTTTCTACAAAACAAGCTCTGCACACTCACATAGGTAATCTACAGTGTCTCATCTGTCTGTCTCATCTGCCTGTCGGACGGCAGCAGCGTATAAAACCTTGTAGCCGCCATGTCCTGTTTTGTGTCTGTCCCATCCCATGTTGTCCTCTTCTTCCTGCCCTTCTCTGTTCCATCCCCCTGTCATGCCCTTGGCTTCCTGCTCCCTTGAGTAAAGCAGGGTCAGCCCTGGTTGGCATGTGGATGGGAGATGACCAAGGAAGTCCAGGGGTGCTCAGCGGAAGCGGGTAATGGCAAACAGCCATCACTTGCCTTGGGGTCACCATACATTGGCTGTGACTTGATGGCACTTCCCACCTCCACCAAGAATCTGAGGGATCTTTATTGCAGACTATGAGCCCTGTGGCACAGAGTGGTAAAGCTGCAGTACTGCAGTCGGAGCCCTCTGCTCTTGACCTGAGTTCAAAGCTGGTTCAGGTAACGGGCTCCAGGTTGACTCAGCCTTCCATCCTTCCGATGTCGGTAAAATGAGGACCCAGCTTGCTGGGGGGAAAGCGTAGATGACTGGGGAAGGCAACGGCAAACCACCCCGTAAAACGTCTGCTGTGAAAACGTTGTGAAAGCAACGTCACCCCAGAGTCGGAAACGACTGGTGCTTGCACAGGGAACTACCTTTACCTTATTGCAGACAAAGTTTCAAAGGGGGTTCCAGATCTGAACAGGTTGAAGCCCACTGGCACATAAACGCACAGATGTCACTTCGGCATAGACGGTCTGCCTGCAGCATGAAAGTCTGAAGACAGGCTTTCATGTAGCTTCCTGGCATGGGAAGTGTCCAGCCAGTGTGTGTTTTGTAAACAGGAGCTCTGAAGCTGTGCCAGAGAAGGCCTTTGGGTTACCCGCCCTCGCAAATGTCATGCCTAACTTCACCCTCCCTGAGATGGATATGGCAAAGGTGCTGCTGACTAAACCACGCCTGACAAGGGGCAGCAGCAAAGAGGTGGCCAAGGAAGAGCTCCTAACTCTTGGAAAGGCTTTGCAAAATGCACTGGCGTGGCTGTGATGAGAGGCTGCCCTGTACATACACAGACTCCCCAACACTTGCTGTCATATCAAAGGAAACACGCCACTCACACAGAGCTCCCCAAAGACACAAACAGCCCTTTTGCACTTGCACACAGTCTGGTCATTCTCCCCCACTCACCCACCCCCGCCTCCAAATTTCCTCTCCATCAGTGGAGTGTGCATGCATCCACCTTCCATTTGGCTTTGTGGTAAATACATCTAGTGAGATTTACAAGGGCCTGCAGGGAGCTTCGATTCTATTTTTAGGGGTGGTTAAAGGATTTATCAGGCTGTACTGACAGATTAAAATGAGAAGCCCTGGGGTCAGGAAGTACTGCTGGGCTGGGCTCCCAGCCTCTCCCCTCTGCAAAGGACAGGAGGGGTGGGGTTAGGGTTATTCTTGCCTTCCAGATCCAGCCTTCCACAACAGCCAGAAGCTCTCTTGCCATCTCCTGACCTGACAACTCTGGCTAACTCCCACCCACCCCCCACAGCTGTGCAGGCAGGGCACACTGGTAAGGCAGCTAGGAGACATTGCTGCCATTCCTGGGTCAAGACTTACACACAGAAGGCCATTACTCTCCCACCTAGGGTTGACAATATCCAGGTGGCATCTGGAGATCTCCTGCTGTTACAGTTGATCTCTACACGACCAAGATCAATTGCCCAGGAGGAAGTGGCTGCTTTGGAGGGTGGCTTCCAATATTCCCTCTAAGCTGTGGAGCCTTGTGAGAAAACTCCACTTTGTGAGCTCCTGGCATTAAAGTTGTGAGCTACTGCATAAATTAGTTTGCTCCAGGGCCATTTTTCCAGAGCGAAGACAAAAATGCGCGAGCGGGAGGCTAAACAATGGTGAGCTGCTCACACTAACTCAGCTTAAAAGGAACACTGTTGGATTCTACCCAGCTGAGGTCCCAGTGAGTTTTGCCGCCAAGTTGGAATTTTTGAACCCTGGACTCCCAGTCCTTAGGCCAAAACTCTAACCGCTGCTGGGTGGAGGACAGTTCGGGAAAGTTCATATTAATTATTAGAGCAGCACTTCTTATTCTTCTCCCGTCCAGCCATCTTTTAATTCTGTAGAATCAAAACAGCATGGTAAAGCCACACTTCCAGCAGGTATCTAGCAACACGGCCAAACTGATGGATTCCTAAGACAAACCAGGAGTAATGTGACAAAAGCGATTAAATAAGAAACAGCCACAAATGCATAAAACAAACATAAGGAAATACACATTATTACTACATATTCACCCAAAACTCACTTAACGATACATTTTCCATACTCATCTTACAATACATGTGCTACAAACTATGAATGAAGGTTTCAATGCTATTAGTTTGCTCACACAAATAATCTTGATGGTAGCCTTGACTGACTGATTAGACATTGCCCTGGGTTGAGTTGTTCAAATGCATAATGCACCCCGGGCCTTGAGCAGAGTTAGTTACCCACTGGTATGGAGGGCAGGCTCAAAAGGAGAAGTTAGAACTGTCTCCTTCCCTCTGGGAATCCAGAGAGCAGCAGTTTGGGATTGGCCAGAGCCTCGGGTGTATTTGACATGGATGCACCCAATGGCAGCCACTCCCTTTCTAAAAGAATCAGACACGCCTGAAGATGGGGATGGGGCCTGGCTAGATTATGCTGATTCTGGCCCCTAACAGGCTTCCCACCCCCCATATGCCCTCCCCAATGCACCCGATAGGTTCTGTGGTCCTGCCCTTCCTGTTGGTCTTTTAGTCTAGTCCAGGGGTGGCCAAACTTGCTTAACGTAAGAGCCTCATGGAATAAATGTCAGATGTTTGAGAGCCGCAAGACGTGACTATTAGATGTTTGAGAGCTGCAAGACGGAAGGAAGGAAGAGAGGAAGGAAGGAAAATAGGTGGCGGAAGGGAGAGAGAGGTAGAAAGAAAGCAACTTTAACTTGAAATGCATTCTCCAAGCTGCTGGCTGGCTTGGCTTAGAGAAGTGATTTAAACATACAAATGCCTTCTCCAAGCCAGTCGACGGGGTGGGGGCTTCAAGAGCCTCGATATATGTGTGAAAGAGCCACGTGTGGCTCCCAAGCCACAGTTTGGCCACCCTGGTCTAGTCCCTGCATCTTGAGAAAGACTGCAGAAGAAGGCGGCTGGGCTCAAGGTCCCCTCTGCCCCCAGCAAGAGTGGCCTCCAGCCGGCCAGCCAGCCAGTTCGTATTTCCTGTATGTACATGACAAGGAACAGAAGCCAAAAGGCTGATGGAAAAGTTCTTCCTTTCTGAAGGAAAAAAAAAAAGAGGCTCTGATAAAAGCCTAACTCAATTTGTGGCTGGAATGCAATATGCAGCTGTGTCAGTCCCAGGGCTGGGCTGGGCTCTTTCATTGCTCACCAGACAATTTGATTTGTGAAGATAACAAGAGAGGAGATTGTCTCCTTCTGCATTCCTCCCCCCTCCATAATCTTAACACTATGTTCTTCAGGGCAGGCAGGCAGGAGGAAGACTTCCCCCCCAGTGTGATGCCTACATTCAAGAGGTTTAACACCGTAAGAGCCAGTTTGGTGCAGTGGTTAAGTGTGCGGACTCTTGTCTGAGAGAACCGGGTTTGATTCCCCACTTCTCCACTTGCACCTGCTGGGATGGCCTTGGGTCAGTCATAGTTCTTGTAGGGGTTGTTTTTGAAAGGGCAGCTTCTGGGGGAGCTCTCTCAGCCCCACCCACCTCGCAGGGTGCCTGTTGTGGAGGGAGAGGTGGGGGGGGGGAGGTAAAGGAGATTGTGACGGCTCTGAGACTCTGAGATTCAGAGTACAGGGCGGGATGTAAATCCAATAAGCATCCATCCTCACCCTTCCCTAGTCTTGAACAACGCAGATGAAATGGTAAGTGAGACATAAGGGAGAGAAGCTGAGGGAGAGCAAAGCCAAGGGAGGGGTGGAGGCACAGTGACACACTTTGGACCAGGAATCCCCAACATGATGCCCATGAGCACCATGGTGCCCGCCAACACCTTTTCTGGCACCTGTGGAGAAAAGTCTTCTCCTGGGTGGTTGGCAGTGGGCAGGGCTTGACTATGCGGTTTAACCAGTTCCCTCCCCCCCCCCCAGATAAGAACAAGTGGGAGGGGGGAGGAAAGTCGCCCACAGTCTTCAAGATGCATCTCTTAAGAAATGTTAATAGGTCTTGCCAGAGACAATGGGGGATGGGCCAATTCACCCAGCCCCCTTCTGCAAGCAGGGAACAAGACAGGCTTGGTCCTTAGAGGACTTTTTGCTAAGTTACAGGAAGGGGCTTCCTGGAGACAACTGAAAATAGGGTTGCCAAGTCCAATTCAAGAAATATTTGGGGGCTTTGGGGTGGAGCCAGGAGCAAGATTGTGACAAGCATAATTGAACTCCAAAGGGAGTTCTGGCCATCACATCTGAAGGGGACCACACACCTTTTAAATGCCTTCCCTGCATTAGAAATAATGGATAGGGGCACCATTTTTTTTGCCGGGGGGGGGGGGGGTAGGCTCATAGAATTGAATCACCTGGTCCAATTCTTTTGAAACTTGAGAGGGTATTGTGGGGGAGAGGCATCAGATGCTATGCTGCACATTTGGTGCCTCTATCTCAAAAAACAGTCCCTCCAGAGCCCCAGATACCCACAGTAAATTCCCCATTATTACCCTATGGGAATTGGTCTCCATAGGGAATAATGGAATGCCCAGCAGCTATTCTCACCCCCTTGCTTTCTAATTATCTTGAAGCAGGGGTGGGCCTCCAAACTGGGGGGTGCCCTCCCCCACCTGGGGATTGGCAACCCTAACTGAAAAAGAAGCCTTGACCTGGGTTGACCCGAGGAGATCCAGGTTTGTTAAAACCGCCTTGCAAGGGGAAGGCAGTTTCTCTTTTCCTTGGGATGCTGAGCTGAACAGACAACTTCTTGTATTAGGTTGGGAGCAGGCCTCCATTTTGGAGCCACACGGCTGGCCTAGAGAGCTGAACCAACCCTCAAGGCAATGGAGGATCTTTAGAGAACTAGGGACACCCAAGATAAAGAGCCTGTCCTAATTTTAACATCCAGTTAGGGGATGTTTCAGAGGGAGGAACACAGGGTTTGCATTGACCAGTTTTCTTTTGTTCTTCCTTCCCTCGAATCTGGTTTGGTGCTAAAAGTATGCTTGTAAACATTTTCTTCCAATAAATATTTTAAACTTGTGATTCTGGGAAGTGGTTCTCTATACCACATAGACTCCCCCCACCACCTCCACTGTTGCAGACGTGCTATTTTAAAAGGGACCCAGGAGAGGGGCAGAGGCAAGCAGCTGGCAATGGCAACTGGCTATCCCCCCCAGGGCCGCACAAGGCCATGGTAGCCAGCACTGGGCTAGTGGGAAACACTGAGGCAAGGCCTATGAGTTTGCAAGGGGGGAGCTGAAGGTCCTGACCCTTGCAGTGGGAAACCCTATATCGGTAAGGTGGCGGTGGCTGCTACTGGAGAGAAAAAGGAGAAGACCCTCCAGGAAGATGAGAATCCCAAGGAAGAAGGCCCATAGCTACGGTGGGGCCCACAAGGTCCTGGCCCCACCATCCAAAAACTGAAGCCAGGCCCCAGCCCCACCATTGGAAGGGTCATTGGAAGAAAGGCCCCTGAATGGAATCTTGCTGGAGGTTCTTGAGGCTGGGCACAAGCCAGGCAGCATGGTGGCTGTGGGGGAGGGCTTAGTCCCGAGGAGATTGGTTTCCTGAGCCAGTTTGGTGTAGTGGTTAAGTGTGCAGGCTCTTATCTGGGAGAACCGGGGTTTGATTCCCCACTCCTCCACTTGCACCTGCTGGAATGGCCTCGGGTCAAGCCATAGCTCTGGCAGAGGTTGTCCTTTGAAAGGGCAAGCTGCTGTGAGAGCCCTCTCAGCCCCACCCAACCTCACAGGGTGTCTGTTGTGGGGGAGGAAGGGGAAAGGAGATGTGTGAGCCGCTCTGAGACTCTTCGGAGTGGGGAGGGGCGGGATATAAATCCAATATCTTCATCTACCTCACAGGGTGTCTGTTGTGGGGGGGGGGGAGGAAGGTTAAAAGGAGATTGTGAGCCGCTCTGAGACTCTTCAGAGTGGAGGGTGGGATATAAATCCAATATCTTCATCTACCTCACAGGGTGTCTGTTGTGGGGGGGGGGGAGGAAGGTAAAGGAGATTGTGAGCCGCTCTGAGACTCTTCAGAGTGGAGGGGTGGGATATAATCCAATATCTTCATCTACCTCACAGGGGTGTCTGTTGTGGGGGGGGGGGGGAGGAAGGTAAAGGAGATTGTGAGCCACTATGAGACTCTTCGGAGTGGAGGGCGGGATATAAATCCAATATCTTCCATCTACCTCACAGGGTGTCTGTTGTGGGGAAGGAAGGTAAAGGAGATTGTGAGCCACTATGAGACTCTTCGGAAGTGGAGGGCGGGATATAAGATCCAATATCTTCATCTACCTCACAGGGTGTCTGTTGTGGGGGGGGAGGAAGGTAAAAGGAGGATTGTGAGCAGCTCTGAGGAACTCTTCGGAGTGGAGGGAGGGCGGGATATAAATCCAATATCTTCATCTACCTCAGGGTGTCTGTTGTGGGGAAGGAAGGGTAAAGGAGATTGTGAGCCACTATGAGACTCTTCGGAGTGGAGGGCGGGATATAAATCCAATATCTTCATCTACCTCACAGGGTGTCTGTTGTGGGAGGGGGGGAAGGTAAAGGAGATTGTGAGCCCGCTCTGAGACTCTTCGGAGTGGAGGGCGGGATATAAATCCAATATCTTCATCTACTCACAGGGCGTCTGTTGTGGGGGGGGGGGAGGAAGGTAAAGGAGATTGTGAGCCGCTCTGAGACTCTTCAGAGTGGAGGGTGGGATATAAATCCAATATCTTCATCTACCTCACAGGGGTGTCTGTTGTGGGGGGGGGGGGGGAGGAAGGTAAAGGAGATTGTGAGCAGCTCTGAGACTCTTCGGAGTGGAGGGCGGAATATAAATCCAATATCAATATCTTCCTGGAGGATCCAGCTTCAGCACCGAGAGCCCAGCCCTTCGGCTCCCCCTAAAGAAAAAATCCTGCTGTGGCCCCATGAAATTTGAAATCTTGGCTATGGCCCTGCAAGGAAGGCAAGGCAGAACGGTGGGCACATTCTGCCACAGTACCTGCCAATGTTTTTTTATGAAGGAGCAGCAAGGCTTTTGATTGGCCGCTGGAGATTTGATGGGCTGTGCAGAATTTTTAAGCAGCTACCACAGCACAAGGATCTGCACTGTGTTACTGAAGTTAAGCTGTGGCGACCATTTTGTGGCTGGGCTCCTCCTCCTGCAGCAGCCATTTTGTTGCTGCACCCATTGTGCCATGTCACAAATTCCAAATGTGCCCACAGGCTTTAAAAGAATGGGGACCCCCGCAATTAGACCTCTTCAGACAATTCATGTGTATTCGAGCGAGGATCATGGTGGAAAGCCACAAACCTAAATATATTCATTGGGCTTGAGCATGGATGGATGTAAGCACCGCCTACAATCCTTCAAGTGATAGGGAACTAGTTTTTCAGTCCTGTGAAAAGAACCTAGTGTGCATCTGTTGTCCACACATTATGCTCCTGAGGGTCTCCATAGGCCAAGGGGTAGAGTTTTCTACTTCCTTCCCACCCCCTCTTGTGCACACTGAAGTCTCTCCTCTTTCCAAATGCCACCCTCCTCAGGCACCCCCCCCCCCCAAAATTTCAGGTATTTCCGAAACCAAAACTGGCAAGCCTTACATAGAGTCCCCCTGCCATTTAATGTAGCCTCAAAAAGTATGAAGGAAGTTGATATGAAACCAGAGCTGTTGTGCCCGGTAAGTAGAAGAAGATATTGGATTTATATCCCGCCTCCACTCCGAAGAGTCTCAGAGCGGCTCACAATCTCCTTTCCCTTCCTCCCCCCACAATAGACACCCCTGTGAGGTAGATGAAGATATTGGATTTATATCCGCCCTCCACTCCGAAGAGTCTCAGAGCGGCTCACAATCTCCTTTACCTCCCCCCCCCCCACAACAGACGCCCTGTGAGGTAGATGAAGATATTGGATTTATATCCCGCCCTCCACTCCGAAGAGTCTCAGAGCGGCTCACAATCTCCTTTCCCTTCCTCCCCCACAACAGGACACCCTGTGAGGTGGGTGGGGCTGGGGAGGGCTCTCACAGCAAGCTGCCCTTTCAAGGACAACCTCTGCCAGGGCTATGGCTGACCCAAGGCCATTCCAGCAGGTGCAAGTGGAGGAGTGGGGAATCAAACCCGATTCTCCCAGATAAGAGTCCGCACACTTCACCACTACACCAAACTGGCTCCAAACAGTACTACACTTAACCACTACACCAAACAGTACTTCATTATCTGCCTCCAATGCTCATGTAGGCAGTGATCCTATGTGGGTGGACTCAGAAGTAATCCCCATTTTATTCAATGATGCTTAGTTTCCAGGGAAAAATTCTTAGAATTGCAGCCATATTGTTTTCCTGTTCAAAACTGGCCCTCTCCCCTGGAGCTTCTAGGGGAAAGAACAGCACCCTTCCTCTTCCGACTAGAATAAAAGGACTCAGAGATCTCAATTTCTACCCCAGGCTAACTCTTGAAAGCTCATACCTTGAATCTCCTCTTAGTCTCTAAGGTGCTCCAGGATTTGAAATTAGGACATCCTCTCTTGTGTCTCTGAATTTTCACTCTCCCATCTGAAGAGGCTCCAGCAGATTCAGATGGGGAAAATGGCCCCTATTAGCCCCCCTCAGCTGTTTTGGAGGCAAAATTCCTCCTCAGAGGATGTCATCCCAGCTCTCCAGATGTTGCTTGGCCCTTGGAATAGCCTTCAGAAGTCCCGCTGCCATCACCCAGAGATCCCACAATGATTGTCCCCGGGATCTCCACCGACAGACTGTCTGGAAAGAGGTTCCAGACAAGAGAGATGTAGGCAGTTTGGGAACTAAGGCTTCCTACTCTAGGTTGGGAAATAATTGGTGATTGAGGGTGGAGTTTGGAGCTTGAGAATGGTGGGACCCTCGTTGGTATATCAGGGGTGGCCAAACTGTGGCTCAGGAGCCACATGTGGCTCTTTCACACATGTGGTGTGGCTCTCGAAGCCCCCACGGCCCCATTGGCTGACTTGGAGAAGGCATTTGTCTCTTTAAATCACTTCTCCAAGCCAAGCCAGCCAGCGGCTTGGAGAATGCATTTAAAGTTGCTTTCTTTCCCACACTCCCTCCCTCCCCATCTATTTGCTTTCCTTCCTTCTTCTTTCAAACACCTGATGTTCATGTCTTCCAGCTCTCAAACACATTGCGGCTCTCAAACATATAGCATTTATTCTATGTGGCTTTTATGTTAAGCAAGTTTGGCCATCCCTGGTATATAACACCATGGAGTCCATCCTCCAAAGCAGCCATTTTCTTCAGAGGACCTGATCTCTGTAGTCTAGAGATGCAGCGCATTACCAGGAGATCTTCAGGCCCTACCTGGAAGTTGGCAACACGACCCTTCCCTTACATGAACCTGCCTTCTACTGAATCAGACCCTTGGTCCCATCAAGACCAGTCCTTGTTTACCCAGACTGGCAGCAGTTCTCCAGGGTCTCAGGCTGAGGCCTTTCCTGTCACCTATATATATAAATTTTTTTGGCCACTGTGTGACACAGAGTGTTGGACTGGATGGGCCATTGGCCTGATCTAACATGGCTTCTCTTATGTTCTTATGTACCTACAGCCTGATCCTTTTTAATTGGAGATGCCCAGGATTGAACCCGGGACCTTCTCCATTCCAAGCAGATGCTCAGGCACTGAACCACGCCATCCTGATTAGCCCACATCGGGAGGGAATAAGGGGGGGGGGAGGGGAGAAGCTCAGTGGTAAAGCAGAAGGTTCAATCTCCGGCATCTTGGTAAACAGAAGGTTCAATCTCCAGCATCTCCAACTAAAAAGGGTCCAGGCAAATAGGCGTGAAAAACCTCAGCTTGAGACCCTGGAGAGCCGCTGCCAGTCTGAGTAGACAATACTGACTTAGATGGACTGAGGGTCTGATTCAATATAAGGCAGCTTCATGTGTTCATACGTCCACCCCCCCCCCTCCTTCCCTCTCTCACACACACAAATCCTTCTGCGCAGAAGTTAGTTGTTTTCAAATTATTTCATAACATTTGTGCTCCCCTTCGTCTTCTGCGCAGTCGCCTGATGCCACCCTACAGCCTACGACACACCCACTCTGGGCCTTTTAGGCAGGGCCGGATCTAGGGGGGCGGGGCAGAGGGGGGCACTTGCTGCGGGCGCCGATGCAGAGGGGGGGTGCCAAATTGAGGGTAGGAGTCCATTGTATTCTATGGGCCCATAAAACAGAATGGGCCCATAAGGGGGGCATCATTTTGAATCCCGCCCCTGCAAAAAAAAAAAAAAATGCAGATCCAATGCTGCTTTAGAGGAAGGACATCCTAAGAAGGTTCGCAGTGGGTCGGCTCTCTGTCTGTCACCCACAGCACCGGGGCCTGCCCGATAAGAGGCGCAGAGCCGGAGCAGAGCAAGAATTAGCCGGCTGTCTCCCCCCCCCCTCCCCGCTTGAGGGATCGCCGCCCTCTCGAGGGATTGTTTGCTGAACAGCTTTAATTACCGCGCTCAGCCGGGAGTTCTGCTGACGGCCCGCTGATTGATAGGAGTCCCTGAAAGAGGCTCCGATACCGCCAGGCGCAGGCAGGTGGAGGAGACGCCTCGGCCCGCCGCCTCCTTCCCCGATTAGCCGCCCTCCCTTCCCCCCCTGCCCGGTCTCCAGCCGGCGCTCCGTGGGGCTCATTCAACGGCCTCCTAATCTCCCCCGAGCAGCGAACAGGGGGCAGGCAGGCTGCTCCGCTCAATCCCCGGCACGCCGCCCCACCTCGGGAGGGAATGAGGCAAGCGGGGGGAAGGGAGGCTCACGGCGCCGCGCTGCTGACAAGGAGCCCAGAGGGCTGTGCAAAAGCCGGCGTGAGGATGAGCGGGGAGAGGATTCGCGCTGATCCCCTAAAGCCTGCGTGTCATTAGGCATTATCGGGGAAGGTGGCATATCTCGGGCCTCCAGCCTGGCGCCGCCTGAGCTCGCTTTGCATGAGAACGCCCGGCTTATGTCAGGCAGGAGGCCGCCAAGTGCAGGGTGGAGGGAAGGAAGGAGCAAAGCGGGAGGGAGGGAGGGGCAGCACAGAAGAAGCGCCCGACGGTCGAGGGAAGCTTCTCCTTTTGTGCCTGTGCTCTGCAAAGGCGCGCACAAAGACGCCCCGGGCGCGCGCTGCACTTCCAGAGGCCTCCCGTAGCCATCGCTAGTTGCCACGACCTTGCGGAGAGTCGTGGAGTTGTGCAGTTCGGCAGCCTCTAGCCTGCTGTGAGGCCTGACTGCATCAGCCAGGATTTCAGACCCCAGGAAAGCGAACAAGGCTGGTGGAAGAGCTTTTTGTTTTTGTAGCAGAAACTCCTTTGCATATTACACCCCTGATGTAGCCAATCCTCCAAGAGCTTACAGGGCTTTCCTTACAGGGCCAACTGTAAGCTCTTGGAGGATTGGCTACATCAGGGGTGTGTGGCCTAATATGCAAAGGAGTGCCTGCTACACGAAAAAGCCCTGATTGGGCAACGCTCATGAAGCTGCTTTATACTGAATCAGACCCTTGGTCCATCAAGGTCAGCCTTATCTACTTAGACTTACTTCTTTCATTCATTTAGAGGACCCAAAGCATCTTGCATCATTCTCCTTTACTCCATTTTATGCTCACAACAACAACCCTGTGAGGTAGGCTAGGCTGAGAGAGAATGGCTGGCCCAGGGACACCAGCACGCTTCCATGGCAGAGTAAGGATTCAGTTCTGGATCACCCAAATCCTCATACAACACTCGAACCAGGACACCACACCGGCTTTCTTGCAGCAGCTCTCCGGAGTCTCAGACAGAGGCTCTCCACATCACCTACTGCCTGGTTCTTTATTTATTTATTTTGATTTATTTTTTATTGTGTGTGTGTGGCACACACACATCTGGCAGTCATGTCAATTTCTGGTGACTGACCCCTACTGAATAAGGCTGCCCTCACCTTCCAAGTGGGTATTTCAAGCTCAGTCTCCCATCCAGTTTGGAGAGCCAGTTTGGTGTAGTGGTTAAGTGTGCGGACTCTTATCTGGGAGAACCGGGTTTGATTCCCCACTCCTCCACTTGCACCTGCTGGAATGGCCTTGGGTCAGCCAGAGCTCTGGCAGAGGTTGTCCTTGAAAGGGCAGCTGCTGTGAGAGCCCTCTCCAGCCCCACCCACCTCACAGGGTGTCTGTTGTGGGGGAGGAAGGCAAAGGAGATTGTAGGCTGCTCTGAGACTCTGTCCTTGAAAGGGCAGCTGCTGTGAGAGCCCTCTCAGTCCCACCCACCTCACAGGGTGTCTATTGTAGGGGAGGAAGGGAAAGGAGATTGTGAGCCGCTCTGAGACTCTGTCCTTGAAAGGGCAGCTGCTGTGAGAGCCCTCTCCAGCCCCACCCACCTCAAAGGGTGTCTGTTGTGGGGGTGGAAGGTAAAGGAGATTGTGAACCGCTCTGAGACTCTTCGGAGTGGAGGGCGGGATATAAATCCAATATCATCTTCATCCAACTATTAACCACAGTAGGTCTTGCTTTGCTTCTGAGATCTCCGGAGATTGGGTTTGCCTGGGCTATCCAGGCCAGGGCTTACTGCTTGGTTCTTTCAACTGGAGGTGCCAGAAATGGATCTTGGATCTTCTGCATGCCAAGCAGAGGCTCTTCTCAGGATCCCTCACCCCACGCCTTGTCCCACACGAGTGCTCAGACTGACACTGCCAAGAAGCCTTTGCATCTTTAAAATAACCACCATTGCACAGGCTGGAGAGGACTGTTCACTTGGTGTGAGGAATGTCACAGGCACTGACCAATCAGATGCCTCTAACAGCCGTCACAGCATCCTGCAGGGTAATAGGGGAGCCAGCTGCAGGAGAATTATGTTTCAGCCTTGACCGTGGTGGGAGTACTGGGGACTTAACAATGGACTTAGGACTTCAAGAAAACCAAATGGTTCCTTGAAACGGTGAAGAATTTGGCGTTTCATTGGAAGAGGGTCATGCGTCCCTCACTGCAGGTACAGCTGAGCAGGTGCCCATAACTGCAGCATAGTCAAAAGACCCGCCGCAATCATGAAAACAACTGTTGTAGAAGCAGCAGTTTGCAAGCAGGAAAAATGCCCTTCCCCAAGAAGTGCACTTCTTTCCTGTGTGTGAACATCATAGGGATATTTTGCAAGAACAGCGTCACGATCCCTGGATCCCTGTGAAAAGGCCTGCGATGCAAAAAGACACAACAACCCTGCACCAATTTAGAGACCAGGAGAGCAACTCTAAGCAAGTATACTCAGAAGCCTGACTTTAATAAAGGGGTCTTACTCCCGGGAAAGTGTCCTTGTGTTTGCAGCTGAAAGGGAATGAGTCACTGCTTCCTCTGATATCAGTTGGTACCAGGATCTGGATCCTATTTATAACAGCAAAGGTGACCATACTTCAAAACACCAGCTGAGACCATTTTGCAAAGATGAACATTAGAGTCTGTCTGTTTCATCTTTATTCCCATCTTCCTCCAACAAGGACACAATGTACAATATATATAATGTACATTGTGTCCGTGTGTGTGTGTGTATATATTATTTCATTTATATCCTGCCTTTCTCCTCAATGGGGACCTGAAGTGGCTTCCATCATTCCCTCCTCCTCCATTTTATCCTCACAGCAACCCAGTGAGATAGGTCAGGCTGAGATAGTGTGGCTGCCTCAAGGTCACCCAGCAAGCTTCCATGGCAGAGTATAGACTCGAACCCAGGGCTCCCAGATCCTAATCCCAGAGAGCACTGAGGTCAGCAGGGAAGAACCTGCTGACTATTCCCGGGCCAAAAGACGTAAAACTCCAGAGTACCAGTACTCGGGCTTTCTCCGTTATGGCTCCACAGCTGTGGAATCAGCTTTCAGAAGAAATGCGGGTCCTGCGGGACTTTGAACAGTTCCGCAGGGCCTGCAAGACCATCCTCTTTCGAATGGCCTTCACTGAGTAAACTGCTAAGTAAATTCACCATCTGAATAGCACCAACATATTAACATATTAATATTAACTTATTGTTTTTAGAATTTTAATAGTTTTTAATTATCTGTTAGTTTATATTGTTAGTTATAACTCAATGTATGTATTGAATTTTTGTTGTTAGCTGCCCTGAGCCTGCTCCGGCGGGGAGGTCGGGATATAAATAAAATGTGAATGAATGAATGAATGAATGAATGAATGAATGAATGAATGAATGAATCTAAGTGCTGCACCACGATGGCACACCCCATGAGTCTTTTTTTTCTTTTTTTGTCCTCATGACAATCCTGTGAAGCCAATTAGATGGAGAGAATGTGGCTGGCTGAAGATCTGCCAGTGGATTTTGTGGCAGGGTGGACATTTTCCAACCAGCGACAACACCGTGGCAGAAGAAGCATACCCACTGCAAGAAACAGTTTGCAGCACTGGAAGCCTTTTTGACTTGGCTGTTGAGTCCACAGCACGGGGAAACCATTTTTAAAATCCAGAAGCAGAGTGTGGTGGAAGAGGAGAAAGGAGAGGTTTGGAGGTGCCATCAGGTACATTGGACACCTCTTTGCCTCTCTGCCCCAGGTGAACTAACAGCCATTCTTTCATCAGGGTTGATACCTGGCCTCCACACACAGCTCAACCTGTATAAATACCCAAGGAGGAGGCACGAATGGCTCCAGAGTGGCAGCTTCATTCCATGTGCCAGATACCAAGCCAATTCTCTGTACCATCTTGTCCCAGAGCAAAAGATGCTGCGTGTTCAATCTGGCACACGTGAGCCCTTTGTGAGCCCTGGACAGCACATTAGAGCACATTGGCATGGATTGGGAGCCTGGATTACAAGCCCTCCAAGGTTTAGCTCTCCCTCACTAATGCCCAGATTTGCTTTGCTTGTCACCTCAGCAGATCAGATCTCTCCCCATCCGGGCTTTTTTTCCACGCTGAAAGGACTGGTGTGCTCTTGGGCCCAAGGTACGGCAAGCAGCAAGTGTCCTCTCTGCAGGGCTGAAGCTTCAAAGCCAGGTGGCTGGGGGTTAATATATAGTGCAGGGGTCCTCAACCTACGGCCCGCGGGCCAGATGCGGCCCGCTGAGGACATTTATGCGGCCCGCCGGGTTATGGCAAAATCAGACCGGAAGTGACGTTCGACCTAAACTTGCGTTAGCAACGCACACTTCCGGCACTGGGCTGAGGCGGCAGAGACAGAGTGTGAGGTGATACCGAGGTGAGGTGAGTTCCCAGGCCAGGGTGTGTGGTGTGGGGAAGGGAGAGAGATGCAGAAGACGGAGAACTGACGGCCCGCGGCCTTGTACAGTAACGGCAGTCCGGCCCTCCAACAGTCTGAGGGACAGTGAACTGGCCCCCTATTTAAAAAGGTTGAGGACCCCTGATATAGTGGATGCAATGCAGACCGCCTTCTGCTCTCTAGCAAAGCCCTACCCGGTCCACTGTTCTGCCTTGACCTCTTTGGTATGAGACCTGTAGGTGCAAGATTTTCAGAATTATACATGAGAAATTGGATCACAGATATGTGGTTTAAATACACTTCTTAATCCTCTATGATCGGCTGATGACAATTTACAACAACTGTTCAAGGCCATTCTGCAATGGGGCTCTAACAGAAAAAAAATGCCGAAGAAGATATTGAAACGGTGTCTTAAGCAGCTGCCAGATGGTCAATTGCTATACCTTGCTAATCGTCATAACTTGTTGTATGATGTACTGAATTTTTTAGATTTGAATGGTCATACTTCACTCCATTATGCACTGTATACGGGGACTGTTTTTCGCATCACACTGTACTTTTTGCACAGTACATATTAACGTTTGGTTTGTATGCCAATTAGTATATCAGCCTTTTCTTTTGCGTGGCCTCTGGCACTCAGGAGAACCCTCTTTGGCTCCCCACAAAAGCCTCCCCTCTCCCCCGCTTTCTCTTGCTCTTTCTCCTTGCCTAAATGTTAGCCAGAGGGAGTTATGAGGCTGGGAGTCCAGTTTTTCCACTCATGGCAAAGAATTCCATTTCTAGAGGAGAAACCTGCCGTTGCCCTGGACTGGATGCTGCCGCACTCCAAGAAGCGCTTTGGAGAAGGAATGGTTGCCATGCTTCAGTTGGGAGGGAGGCAGGCAGGGAGGGAGTGTGAGAGTGTGTGTGTGTGTGTGTGTGCGATGCTGCCGCTGTTGTGAATATGTTAGGGCAGCCGATAAAGCTCTAATACTCGGCAGGTTTAAGGTCTCAGTTATTGGAATTGATTTTCCAACATCTTGTTAAAGTGCTTGTGCAAGCCGCCAGACCAGCTGCTCCTTCCTTCCTGCAGCCTCGTCTGGTGCAGCCGGACACTTGCTCCCGAGGACTCTATCTAGGGGCTCCTTTTGACCTTGTGGTACACATTGATGGACTCTGGCATGCCTCATCATACACCCAGGCCCTGGAGCCGCACTGGGAGGGACAGTGGCTCAGTGGTGGAGCATCTGCTTGGGAAGCAGAAGGTCCCAGGTTCAATCCCTGGCATCTCCAAAAAAAGGGTCCAGGCAAAGAGGTGTGAAAAACCTCAGCTTGAGACCCTGGAGAGCCGCTGCCAGTCTGAGAAGACAATACTGACTTTGATGGACCAAGGGTCTGATTCAGTATAAGGCAGCTTCATATGTTCATATGTTCTGCAGCCTGAGCTGCCAGGAGAGACCCCACGGGAGGGAGGGGGAGGCAAGGAGAGGGCCAGTGACCCACGCTGAAGGTGAGCCCTGAAGCGCCAAGCCTCGTGCATCCCTCAAGCGGGGCTGCAACGGCCACCCTGCCCCAAGCCGTGGGTGCGGATCTCGCATCATGGAGAACTGCATGCTTCACCTGAAGCACCAGATCAGCAATGGATCTCATTTTGACTCTGAATGAAACGGGGGAGGGAGCTATTGTGATTGGGAAAAGCTGTATAGGATTGGGTGGAGGTTATGTTTTCCTTCCCATGCCAGATTCCTCTCCCAGCCGTTGTTTGCTCCAGAGGGAATTTAAGGGGCACTGCAAACACCTATAGTTAGTTCCATTGCCTAAAAAGCAAAATAGCAGCTGGAGGGGAGCAATTTAGAGCTGGAAACATTGTTCCAGGATGGGGGTTGAACACTCCCCCCGACACCAACATATGAAACAAACTTGCACTCCCCACCCCATGCATGAAGAGAGTTGCCCAGGGTTTCCTTTCTTGGCAAAACATGTTGTTTAGCCCTGAATGTGGAGAGCATAGTAAAAAAAAAGAAGAATTTATTCCACACATGCAAAACAGGATCGAGAAGAGAAATGATACAAAGCCAGAAAGATGATGCTGGTGACAGACTTCGCCGCCCTCTTCGGTATTATTTTCTGAATTCCACATTTCATTTGAGTGGCGGGAAGTTCTCCAGGCCTTTTACAGGGTCCTTTCCCTTGAGAAGAGCAAACACAAGAGACGTAGCGGCATTCTTATTCTCTCTGCTCATGTACAAAAGCATGTTGAGTATGTGTGGGGAGGCAAGGAAGCCCACTGACAGGCCATGCTTCTTTGTAAAGCAACCACCCCATCCCCACTCTCCAAGAAAAGCACCAGGCACCCACCGCTCCCATTGTCCACTTCTTCCTACCTAGTTGCAAAAGCTCTAATTCACAAGGCCTTCGCTGGCTGTATCTCCTTCTCTTTCGGCCGCACAAAGAGCATAGCATCCGATGCCTCTCCTCAACCCTCCTTTGGGGGTCCAATTCTATAAGCCCCAAAAGAAGGTGCCCCTATCCCTCATTATTTCCAACTGAGGGAAAGCATTTAAAAGGCACTTGATCCCTTTAAATGTGATGGCCAGAACTCCCTTTGGAGTTCAATCTTGCTTGTCACAACCTTGCTCCTGACTCCACCCCCAAAGTCCCCAGATATTTCCTGAGTCAGACCTGGCAACCCGAGGGGTCTGGTAGCTCATGCCCATCAGCCCTGCAAAGTCAACAGCATTCATTCAGAATGCACCACTAGCTACTGTAAAGGGGGGGGTGGGCTGCAGAAATTGCACACTGCCTGTGGAGAAATGCCAGCTGAAGCGCAAATACTTTGGCCACCAAATGAAGAAACTGGAGAAGACCCTGATGCTGGGAAAGACAGAAGGCAAAAGAAGACGAGGATGGCAAAAGATGAGATGGCTGGACAGCGTTACTAATGTAACTAACATGAATTGGAGCGGACTTCGGAGGATGGTGAAAGACAGGAGGGCCTGGCGTGACTTGGTCCATGGGGTTGCAAAGGGTAGGACTCGACTGTGTGACTGGACAACAACAAACTGTGAGTTGGATGGGGAGAAACTGTCAAACTCGAGACAGGCCTTGGCTTAGTCTCCTCCTTATTCCGCCCCCTCCCTCTCCCATGTGTAACCAGTAATCTTAGGACAGTTCCCTAGAGAGAACAGGAAGTCCATCAAGGGGCTGTCCCAGAATGCTCTGTCTGGGGCAGTGATCCTCTGTATCCTCGGTGCTTGCGGGGCCACAATGGGAGGGCTTCTGGAGTTCTGGCCCTGCTGACGGACCTCCTGTTGGCACCTGTGTGACACAGCGTTGGGCTAGATGAGCCACTGGCCTGATCCAACATGGCTTCTCTTATGCTCTCACTTTGTTGGGGAACCATCTGTAGGTGGGAGTCACCTCAGCAGATCAGTTGGCACAAAGTAATATATGGCAGAAGTCCTTTAGATATGCGGGTCCTAGGCCATAAAATCCCCACACCTCCTGCCTGGCAGAAGCCCGATGACCATTTCCCATGCTGTCATTTCCAAAGGAGGGGAAAGTGGTCTCTTTTGCACTGCCCATCTGTGCTTCCACTCCACAGCACCAGATTGATGGCTCTGCCATGCAGATGTTCTCTGAAATAGCTCTCCTAGATGAAGGGCCCATTCATCAAGTGACCCCATAATAAAAAATGTGCAGCAGAATCCCGCTCCTTTTCTCTTTTAACAATGAAATTCTGAGTGGTACTATTGGTTGTGCTTTAGCTTCTCATATGCCATTCCAAGGTTCAAACGTTTCTTCACTGCTGAAGGAAATCAAGGAGTCAGTCAACAGTGAGATGAGAGCGAGCCTGCTGCAGTGACTGGAGTGTTGGACTAGGATTGGGGAAAGCCTGGTTTGAATCCCAACTTGTGCCATGGAAGCTTGGTGGGTGGCCTTGGGACAGTCACACACTCAGCCTAACCAGTTTGGCGTATTGGTTCAGTGTGCAGACTCTTATCTGGGAGAACCGGGTTTGATTCCCCACTCCTCCACTTGCACCTGCTGGAATGGCCTCGGGTCAGCCATAGCTCTGGCAGAGGTTGTCCTTGAAAGGGCAGCTGGTGTGAGAGTCCTCTCAGCCCCACCCACCTCACAGGGTGTCTGTTGTGGGGGAGGAAGATAAAGGAGATTGTGAGCCATTCTGAGACTCGGAGTGGAGGGCGGGATATAAATCCAATAGCATCATCATCATCTAACCAACCTCACAGGGCTGTTGCAAGAATAAAATGGAAGACAACGAAGTCACCTGCTTTGAATCCTCATGGAAAGGTATACATTGGCAGGGTATAAATGAAATTAGTAGGTAATGTGATGAGTCAAAATCTAGAAATTAATCTCTGGTGCCAAGCAATTCCCCCTGAACCCCGTTCATCCTTGACGCCACAATAATCCTGCACCCACTGTATTACACTAGGGATTTTACTCAGGGCTTCTTTTGCAGCAGAAACTCCTTTGCATATGAGGCCACACCCTCCTGATGCAGCCAATCCTCCTGGAGCTTACAGTAGGCCCTGTGCTAAGCTTTTGGAGGATTGGTTACATGAGGAGTGTGGCCTAATATGTAAAGAAATTCCTGCTACCAAAAAAAACCAAAAGCTCTGATTTTACTTCCTGAATGATGTGCCCTTTCTGTGCAGATTTGTAGGCAATAACCCCATGCTGGGGCCACAGCCTGGATGTCAGAGAGTCATGAAAAGCCCTTCTGTTGCATAGGGCAGGTGAACTCAGGCAAAACTCAAGGAATCGCTGTTCCTCACCCTGGTCTCCTTTCCAACATAGGTACAAATGCAGTGGGATGCAGCATTCCTCATGGTTGCCTCTTCTTCGAAGTGCACCCCGAATACTGGCCCTGTTGGGCATCTCCTAGGAAGAAAGGGGATGCTTTCTGGAGACCACGGAGCCAGCAATGGCTTACAGAGGCAGCTGGTGGGACTACTGAATGGGAATCATGCCATCTCTCCTCAGCTGGCTGGCACAGGTCCCTGGCAGCCACTCAATGTGTAATTACTGTTGCTGACTGCAATCTATTGAAGATGGGAAAGGCCAGGTGCCATCGGCTGTCTTCCCTTTTCATGGGAGTAGAGACGTGCCAGGAGTGCATGAGCCCAGGGTGGGGAAAATGTGCAGCCCTGAGACAGCAAGTGCAAGCCCCAGATTGTGGAGGATCTGAGCAGCACGAGAGAGCCAAGCCCATCCCACGAAATGCACGCGATGTGCAATGGTCCGCGTCATGCGTGCACACATGCCCTGGAAACCTGAGCTCTACGAAGCCCTCGGCACCAATCCCCCCAGCGCTTGCTGGCAGCATCAGGCACGGTTAAGGCTCTAACTGTGCCATCTTGAGAGCGAAGGCAGCATCCGTTGCTGGAGCGCCTCTCTCAGAGGCTGGGAACTGCCGCGCGTGGCACTTCTGAGCTCTGCATCAACGGCTTCAACAGAAACACTTCAAAGGGCCGAGCACCTACAACAAGCCAGAAAGTTAAAAATAGCGCAGAGCGTATTGCTCAGCAGGGAGGTCTCTGTGTGCCTGTACAGAACGACACACATTAGTCCAGATTCCTTTGTGCAAAGGACGGTGCTCGTTGGTCCTCGCCTCCAGTTTGGTCCAGCTCAGACTCGGCGATCGCTAGGCCGTTCTGTGTTCAGGATGTGACCACGGCTTACTCGCATAACCTCTAGGGAGCTTCCCTCTGGGACAGCTTTGCATTCTCTTGTGGGGCTCTGGGTGCCTCTTCAGTCAGAACTTACCAGTAGCACAATCCTAGAATGAATTTTCACCGCCGGCAACCAGCCCTAGAACAGTTCAAGGTGGGTACCAGCATCCCCCAGATCTGATAAGGCAGAAACAACCCCTACAAGTAGCAGGGCCTCTGAATCCATCCCAATTCAGTCTTCAATGTAAGCCGTAGTTTATTTTGGAGGACAGGGCTGGTCCTGAAGAGTGCCTTCAGAGTTCCTGAGGGCCCCTCTCAGCTTTCCTTAGTTTTGGGATCATGGGAGGGGTGGTGAGGCTTCCGAGTGGGTGGGCACCTCTGCATTTTCTTGCTGCCAAGGCCTTGAATCTCCTTCCACCTCAACAGACCGAGGTCCAGATTACTTGGGCAAATCCTTGATTCTTCTACCTGAGGGATGGAATGAAAAGCTGCCAGAGGAAACTCGATGGGAGGGATGATTAACTTAATGTAGCCACATAGAACGCCCCCACTGCTTAGCTGCAAATGAGCGTGCCCATCCTTAGAGATACAGCAGACCCAAACTCTGCATTTCCAGATTTCTCTTTAAAAACAAAACAAACAAGCTTGCAGCCCTTTTCTTCCTGGAAATCTGGACCAGCACCAGCATACCTGGAAGTGGGGCAGCTGCCACAATCCAGAACTTCTGGTGGTGCCCACTGCTGCTGCCTTCCCATCTACACACCTCCCCTGCCACCTGCCTGCACCCAGGCTCTCACCTGCCCAGAGGCATGGAAGGGGGGCCCGTGGGTGGTACACAGTGGTGGCCACAGCAGCAGCACTCCCAGCTGAATCCAGTGGCCATTGCTGTTGGGAGAAAGGTACGCAGGCGGCGCAAGCAACTGAGCATGGGCGGTGGGAGGGCTTGCAAGCAAGCGAAGGACATGGGTTGATGAAGGGCATGCAAGTACGGGGTGGAAAGGAGGGCCCTGGCAGTGGGCAGGTTGGGACCCCTGGGCATTGTCTGCCCAGGGGCCCCCAAATCCTGGAGCCCACCCTGATGGGGATCAAGCAGTTTTGTCTCTTGGGGGGAAGCAGCCTTCTGTTTCCAACCGTGAAAGATCTGAACACACCAGACTGTCTTCATGGGCCTGTGCAGAACATAGTTCCAAATCGCACCGGGCAGAGGAAGGCTCCAGGAGGAATGGGAGGAGCTGCATGGAATCTCAAGCTGCATGAATCTGCTTCATCCCAGCTGGCAGCTGAGTGGCATTTGGGGACCATCTCCTGGACGGCTGCATTTGTGAAAGGATCGGCGATCTAGAGGGAGAGTAAAAGGTCTCCGGCTTGCCAGGTATTGATGGATGAGGGTTGCCACTGATGGCTGGCTTCTTGCCCCCTTTTAACAGTTGGATAACTTGTTGAGTTACTGGATGGCTTGAGCTTCATTCACACGACAGCAGAGTCACCAGGCTATCCTGGTGAATTTAAGATTCCCAGGCCACACTGGAAATGGAATCCACAAAGACTGCAGTCTTCCAGTCTCACTGGAAGGATCGAGAGTTACTTAGGAATGGACTCACTTTGGATGGGGCTGCACTGTAGAATTTGAAACGAAACATTCAAAACTGGAGTTTAAAAAATCCAATCATGAGATTTATGATAGGGTTGCCAGGTCTCTCCTGGCCACCAGCAGGGGTTCGGGAGGGCAAGGTTAAGAACATAAGAGAAGCCATGTTATATCAGGCCAATGGCCCATCCAGTCCAACACTCTGTGTCACATAAGAACATAAGAGAAGCCATGTTGGATCAGGCCAATGGCCCATCCAGTCCAACACTCTGTGTCACATAAGAGAAGCCATGTTAGATCAGGCCAATGGCCCATCCAGTCCAACACTCTGTGTCACATAAGAACATAAGAGAAGCCATGATGGATCAGGCCAATGGCCCATCCAGTCCAACACTCTGTGTCACATAAGAACATAAGAGAAGCCATGTTGGATCAGGCCAATGGCCCATCCAGTCCAACACTCTGTGTCACATAAGAACATAAGAGAAGCCATGATGGATCAGGCCAATGGCCCATCCAGTCCAACACTCTGTGTCACATAAGAACATAAGAGAAGCCATGTTGGATCAGGCCAATGGCCCATCCAGTCCAACACTCTGTGTCACATAAGAACATAAGAGAAGCCATGATGGATCAGGCCAATGGCCCATCCAGTCCAATACTCTGTGTCACATAAGAACATAAGAGAAGCCATGTTGGATCAGGCCAATGGCCCATGCAGTCCAACACTCTGTGTCACATAAGAACATAAGAGAAGCCATGTTGGATCAGGCCAATGGCCCATCCAGTCCAACACTCTGTGTCACATAAGAACATAAGAGAAGCCATGTTGGATCAGGCCAATGGCCCATCCAGTCCAACACTCTGTGTCACATAAGAGAAGCAATGTTAGATCAGGCCAATGGCCCATCCAGTCCAACACTCTGTGTCACATAAGAACATAAGAGAAGCCATGTTGGATCAGGCCAATGGCCCATCCAGTCCAACACTCTGTGTCACATAAGAACATAAGAGAAGCCATGTTGGATCAGGCCAATGGCCCATGCAGTCCAACACTCTGTGTCACATAAGAACATAAGAAAAGCCATGTTGGATCAGGCCAATGGCCCATCCAGTCCAACACTCTGTGTCACATAAGAACATAAGAGAAGCCATGTTGGATCAGGCCAATGGCCCATCCAGTCCAACACTCTGTGTCACATAAGAGAAGCCATGTTAGATCAGGCCAATGGCCCATCCAGTCCAACACTCTGTGTCACATAAGAACATAAGATAAGCCATGTTGGATCAGGCCAATGGCCCATCCAGTCCAACACTCTGTGTCACATAAGAACATAAGAGAAGCCATGTTGGATCAGGCCAATGGCCCATCCAGTCCAACACTCTGTGTCACATAAGAACATAAGAGAAGCCATGTTGGATCAGGCCAATGGCCCATCCAGTCCAACACTCTGTGTCACATAAGAACATAAGAGAAGCCTGTTGGATCAGGCCAATGGCCCATGCAGTCTAACACTCTGTGTCACATAAGAACATAAGAGAAGCCATGTTGGATCAGGCCAATGGCCCATCCAGTCCAACACTCTGTGTCACATAAGAACATAAGAGAAGCCTGTTGGATCAGGCCAATGGCCCATGCAGTCTAACACTCTGTGTCACATAAGAACATAAGAGAAGCCTGTTGGATCAGGCCAATGGCCCATGCAGTCTAACACTCTGTGTCACATAAGAACATAAGAGAAGCCATGTTGGATCAGGCCAATGGCCCATCCAGTCCAACACTCCGTGTCACACAGTGGCAATTTTTTTTTAATATATATATATATATATATATACACACACACACACACACACACACACTGTGGCTAATAGCCACTGATGGACCTCTGCTCCATATTTTTATCTAAACCCCTCTTGAAGGTGGCTATGCTTGTGGCCGCCACCACCTCCTGTGGCAGTGAATTCCACATGTTAATCACCCTTTGGGTTGCAAGATCCAGGTTTGAAAGCTCCTGAAGATTTGGGGGTGGAACTTGGGGGGAAACAGGGACCTCAGTAAGGTACAATACCTTGGAGACCACCCTCCCACGTGTCTATTTCCTCCCGGGTGAACTGATTTCTGCAGTCTGGAGATGAGCTGTCATTCTAGGGGATCCCCAGATCCCAAGGGAAGCTGACATCCCTAAATTTAGACATTAATACCAAGTAGTCTTAGACGGACAAGCAGTGCTTTCTCTGCTGTTAGTGCAAGATTGTTCTTGACCTTCACGAATAAGCTGATTTAATTCCTTCACTTACACCCTGCCTTTCTCCCCAGCGGGGACTCAAAACAGATTACAATGTTCCCCTCTCCTTTGTTGTATCCTTACAACAACCCTGCGAGGTGGGTCAGGCGGGGAGTGTGTGAGCGGCCCGCAGTCAGCCAGCACAAGCTTTCAAGGCAGGATTCAAAACCGGATCTCCACCACTCTCAACACACAACGGTGGCACTTTTTTAAACAGGAAAAGACAGTCCTGGGTCCAAACCAATGCACAAAGTCGCAGTATGCAGCTGCAGACCAGTGTTTCCTCAAGTGAGCAGCCGCTCCTTGACACAGGGAGCCCCACCCAGCAGCGGACTGGCACTGCCCATTGCCCAGTAGAAGTTGGCAGCTATGTTCTACTCAGGATGTGAACTGTTCTGCTCAGGAAGGGAGGGAAATTAGAGGGAACATTGCCATGCACAGACCCAGCCTGCTCACACATGGGTATAGGGTTTTCCCTCAGTCTAGTAACCATCATGCTGCCCTGATAGAGAAAAAAAGGTTTAAACTCCCCAGTTTGGTGTAGTGGTCAAGTGCACAGGCTCTTATCTGGGAGAACTGGGTTTGAGTCCCCTCTCCTCCACTTGCAGCTGCCGAAATGGCCTTGGGTTAGCCATAGCTCTGGCAGAGATTGTTCTTGATTCCCCTCTCCTCCGCTTGCACCTGCTGGAACGGCCTCGGGTCAGCCATAGCTCTCCTAGGAGTTGTCCTTGAAAAGGCAGCTGCTGTGAGAGCTCTCTCAGCCCCAACCACCTCACAGGATGTCTGTTGTAGGGGAGGGAGATAAAGGAGATTGTGAGCCGCTCTGAGACTCAGAGTGGAGGGCGGGGTATAAATCCAATATTTTCTTCTTCAAAAAAGGGGAAAGGGAGGCCAAGGTACTACTCTGACCCTAAGAAGCTATGAAGGCTGACTATAGATGCACCCTGTCCTGTCCTAGAATGCTGGATACCTGTGGCACACTGGACACCTGTTCATTTCTCAAGGACTACAGTACTTGTTCTGCCCCAATAAGGTGCCATTTAGGACCACCGACAAAGAGCTTTAATATTTCAAGAGTCGCTAAGGCAGAACATCCACAGGTACAAGAGGATTCCTCCACCCAAGCCGGTGGCACAGTCCAAAGAACTGGGCAAGGAATAAAACTGAACACTCCCCTTTGACTCTGGGTGCACCTCAGAGATGCCAGCCTCCAGTTGGGACCTGGGGATTCTCTGGAATTCCTGCTCCTCCCCAGACTCCAGAGATCAGTTCCCCTGGACCAACTGGATGCTTTGGAGGGTGGGCTCTTTGACAGTGTACTCCATGGGGGTTCTCCCCAGGCTCCATCCCCAAATCTCCAGGAGTTTCCTTACCTGGAGCTGGCAACCGTATGGTCCCCTGCCCTTGGCTGGTGGCCAGGGGGTCCTGACAACCCCAGTCCACCCTCAGAGGCACCAGGGACCCCTCCACCACCCACTCTTGGCAACACCCATGCCCTGCCCATAGAGACAGGGCCTCCATCAGCCAGAAGTGACAGGTCAGGTCATGCATCCCTCAGCTTCTCAGGGAGTAGGAGAAGGCACAGCGGGGAGGCAAAGGGAAGGGAGGGGCAGAGGCCCAGAGGTCGTTGCAATTGGCTTCGCAACACTTCCTGACCACCCCTGGCCCTAAGGACACCCGGCTCACCACAACCAGGGCCAGGGCCTTTTCAGGCCTGGCCCCTGCCTGGTGGAATCAGCTCCCTGTGGAGATCCGGGCCCTACCTGAACTACTACCATTTCGTAGGGCCTGCAAGACGGAGGTGTTCCGCCGGGTTTATGGTTGAGCCAACGGGCAGCCTATTATTCCATCATTTGGCCTCCCTTGTGAGGACATCATGCTCTGTGGAAACATTGAACATGAACATATGAAGCTGCCTTATACTGAATCAGACCCTTGGTCCATCAAAGTCAGTATTGTCTTCTCAGACTGGCAGCGGCTCTCCAGAGTCTCAAGCTGAGGTTTTTCACTCCTATATTCACTCCTATGCAAGGAGATCCAGTTTGGTGTAGTGGTTAAGCGTGCAGACTCTTATCTGGGAGAACCGGGTTTGATTCCCCACTCCTCCACTTGCACCTGCTGGCATGGCCTTGGGTCAGCCATAGCTCTGGCAGAGGTTGTCCTTGAAAGGGCAGCTGCTGTGAGAGCCCTCTCCAGCCCTACCCACCTCACAGGGTGTCTGTTGTGGGGGAGGAAGGTAAAGGAGATTGTGAGCCGCTCTGAGACTCTTTGGAGTGGAGGGCGGGATATAAATCCAGTTTCTTCTTCTTCTATTTGCCTGGACCCTTTTTTGGAGATGCCGGGGATTGAACCTGGGACCTTCTGCTTCCCAAGCAGATGCTCTACCACTGAGCCACCGTCCCTCCCCATTGTACCTTATTGCAGCGCTGTCAGCATCACTTAAATGTGGGCTTATCACTGGCTGCTTGACATGCTGTGCCTTTTTCGCCAATGGTGCATTTTATTTATTGGTTATTGTTTTTACTGTTTAATTTTAATGCGGTACTTTAACTCTGTTTTATAGCTTTGTATTGTTTCTATTATATGTTGTGATCCGCCTTGAGCCCGGTTACGGGAGAAGGCGGAATAGAAGCCTACAAAATGAAATAATAAATAAAATAAATAAATGCCAGATGTTTGAGAGCCACAAGACATGAACGTCAGATGTTTGAGAGCCGCAAGGAAGGAAAATAGATGGGGGGAGGTGGAAAGAAAGCAACTTTAACTTTAAATGTTCTCCAAGCTGCCAGCTGACTTGGCTTGGAGAAGTGATTTAAAGACAAGCGTCTTCTCCAAGCTGGCCAACAGCGCAGTGGGGGCTTCAAGAGCTACACAACATGTGTGAAAGCGCCACCCCTGTTCCATAGGCTGATGCTCTAATCACACAGGCACATGGGACGTTCATGCTGGGCCCTTTGCAAAATCATGACACGCTCCTCTCCTTTGTCTCCCCAGTGACACACAGGAGATGATCTCAGCCGCAGCAGTCACTCCATTAGCTGCCCATCAAACATCAGCTTCAATTCAAGACACTATCACATGCAAGGCACATCACAGCCTTGGACCCTCATCGCTGCAGAACCGGCTCTCCTCTGGCGCTCCGCCAGGACAGCTTCTTTCGGCCACGTAGCACGTCCTGCAAGTGCCATTCTGCAAACGGGCAAGATCAACAACTGCACCCTCGGTTGCAGCGCCCACCATGAGGAATGCCCTGCTTGAAGAGGGCAGGAAGCCCACACACACACACACCGCCGGCATTCTGCAAACTGTATTAAACAGAATTGTTCAGGAAGGTGTATTTATAAAGGGACTAGGGCTATTTTATAACAAAATAATGAGGTTTGAGTCCAGCGGCATAAAAGCTTATACCCAGAATAAATCTTTGTTGATCTCCCCCATCCATCTCTTCCTCCCCTGGACTCCAGCTTTGGTCCCCTGCTTCAAACCAATGAGGCTGCCCACCTGGCTCTTGTAGAATAGTTCAGGAAGGTGCTTATTAGAGCTCTCGTCCTAGAGATGCCAGTGACTCACACTGTGCCTTGAACCTCAAGGGAAGAGGCAGACTATGGACAAAGTAAACAATGATGGAATAAGCAGAGCCTTGGGCCTGAAAACGCAGGTGTCTCACACTGCAAAGGAGGCTTCAGGATCCAGCCCTCTCTTGCCCTTCCCCCTTGGTCATTTGCTTGAGCAGAGTTGCCTGGTGCAATCCCTCCCCATCCATCTCTTCCTCCCTGCATGATTTCTCACACCAGATGCAGCCATGGGACTGTGAGAGGGTGGGAGTCTCTTCCCAGTCCTCTGTGGGGGCACAAGTGCCTAGAGAAGAAGATATTGGATTTATATCCCACCCTATACTCTGAATCTCAGAGTCCCAGAGTGGCTCACAATCTCTTTTACCTCCCCCCCCCACTCCGCACAAGAGACACCCTGTGAGGTGGGTGGGGCTGGAGAGGGCTCTCCCAGCAGCTGCCCTTTCAAGGACAACCTCTGCCAGAGCTATGGTTGACCCGAGGCCATTCCAGCAGGTGCAAGTGCAGGAGTGGGGAATCAAACCCGGTTCTCCCAGGTAAGAGTCCGCACACTTAACCACTACACCAGACTGGCTCTCGAGATGCTGCTGATGTGCAACCCGGAAGCTGAAAAGGAGGACTAAGGAAAGTGATAGGAGGGGGGATCCCAGGAGCTCAATTATGCAAGGTATGTAGACAAAGGAGCAAGGGTGCTGTCCAATGTTCACACTAAGCTGCAGAGTGTTGTGAGAATAAAATCCTACTTTGTGAGCTACTGGCATTAAAGATGTGAGCTCCTGCATCAATTAGTGTGCTCTGGGATTATCCTTCCTGAGCTAAGACAAAAAGGTGTGAGCTGGAGGCTAAAAATCTGTGAGCTAGCTCATGCTAACTCAGCTTAGAGGGAACACTGGCGCCTTCTCCTTGTTCCAACAAGGTGCTTCTGTTTCTGGAAGCTCCTAAGACAGCAGAGTGGGTATCCCAGCACCACAGCCCTCTCCCCAAAATGGCTGGAGTCAGCTGCCCTGCAAAGATACCAGAAGGTCACTGTTGTGGGTGTTCTTGCTGTGGTCTCAACAGATGGTAGGAACTGCAAGAGGAGAAAGAATCATCCTGGCCTTTGTATCTGTTGGTGGGCAGCCTGGGAAGAGATGAGAGACAGTCAGAAACACGCAGGCTCTAAGATGGCTGGACATCCCATGTTTGGAGCACTTTTTTTTGGGGGGGGGCAATTTAATTTTCAGACATGCAGGTTCCCCATACTCCTGAATATTTTTTTAAAAACACACAGAGAACTCCAAACACACAACATCCCATGCAAGTCTGATAAGGCATGCCAGATCCCACTGGGGGGAAATGATGCAGCGGCTGGGTGATTCTCTCATTCCCCTCTGCTCTAGGATGCACACATAAGGGGAGCTGCCCCAACCACTGAGAACATTCTCCTCTTCAAAAGGGAATGAGAAAGAGCTGCTGGAAGGCAACCCTGATCCTGCCAAGCAGCAGTTTGGGAGCCCAGTTAGATCCCGCCAGGCTTCCACAAAAGCCCCACAGTGCTCAATGACCTTTCTTGGCCTTAGCATCACCACCTGAGTGTCTTCGGCCAGTCGTGAAAGTAGCTGGTGAGGAGCGCCAGATGTTCATTAACAGATGTGGCGCTCCAAACTGCCTTTGCCAGCACATGGTGTACTTAGCTCCGTGTGCTTACATTTAGGCCTCCCACCTGTTCTTTAATTCAAGGACGTGCCCCTTTTTAAAAATAATGACAGAAGTGCTGGTGGAAAACGGATACGCCATCTTGAAAAGCAACGCAGTGATGTAACTGAAGAACTATAAAGAACTATCTGGAGAAGAAGGAAAGAGCAAAAGTCCAGGAGCACCTTCAAGACTAACATGCTTAAAATGTTAGCACTCATTGGTCTTTAAGGTGCTTTCTTTGTATTTCTCCCATGAGATCCAGGGAACTGGGCAAAGGAAGCTCTGGCTCTTTCCTTCCTTCTCCAAGAGACTTGGCGGGTGGAGCCTCAGTCAGTAGAAGGAAGAGAAGCTTGGCTCAGTAGCTCTGCTGTGCAATTGAGAGAGCCTGGCAAAGCAAGCTACTGTCCTCTTCCTCCCCGAGGAGCCTCAGCCAATGGAGAAATAGAGGTTTGCTCTGTAGTTCCTGTGCAATTGAGCAAGCCTTGCAAAGCAAGCTGTTATGCAGAAGGAAGCAAGATATAGGGAGAAGGAAGCCGAGGACATCCAGTTGCTGGGGGGCCTGATTCAGCCCCCAAACTGCATTTGACACCCGTGCTCTAAAGTATTCATGTGCTCCACAGGAGCTGACCTCTGCAACCTGCAGATGAGCTGTAATTCTGGAGGGAATCCTCACCCCCCCCCCTTCAGGCTGGCATCCCTATGTGCTCTGAAACTGCATGGCCAGAGGCCAGCAAGCTGTAGCCCCACCCCCTTGCGTCTGTGATAGGAGCAGCCCAGCAGGGTTTGCTGCCTCGTGTTGATAGGCAGTGATGTTCCACGAAGTCGTCTGGGACCTGAGCATCATTGGACTGCTCAGGTGCAACAGGAGGAGGAGGAAAGCATGGCTGCTGCTGAAGCTGTTGTATCTCTCCACTGCTGGGGAGGGCGTGACTTTGCTCAGGGGAAGCCTGAAGCAGGCCCATGCAGGTCGGTCCTGCACTCCCCCACTGATCTGGCCCTTTAGCCTCCCGCTGAGTGACCCCAGAGGAATCGGCACTCACTCAAAGCTGCGTGTTCATGACTGCCATGTTGCAAGGAGTTAGGATTTCATCTGGGTGGTGTAAACATGGGGTTGCCAACTCAGGGTTGGGAAACACCTGGAGAATTGGGGGGCGGAGCCCGAGGAAGGCAGGGTTCGGGGAGGGGAAAGGAAGGGCTTCCATGAGGTCTGCCGCCACAGAGTCCACCTTCCAAAGCAGCCATTTTCTCCAGGGGAACTGATGTCTGTTTCGTGGAGATCAGTTGTAATCCCAGGAGATCTCCAGCCACCACTTGGAGGTTGGTAACCATATATAAACAAGAGGGGTCATTTTGTAGAAAAAAAGGGTGGTGGAGCTCATCCAGGGATTGTTATGCAGCCGCACCTACTATTCAATGGACAAAGAGGTGGAATTCTCAGAAAGGTTCAAGAGCTGCGTTCCTGGGAGCTCCCACTGAATCCGAGGCCTGCATAAACATGAAGCCTTTACAAAAACAGACGCCTCCCTTTGCACATGGAAGTCCCCAGCAGACCTGGTCGCCAGCTCCAGGCTGGGAAACGCCTGGAGATTTGGGGGCAGAGCTCAGGGAGGGACTTCAGCGGGGTTTAATGCGAAAGTGGCCATTTTCTCCAGGATCTTTGTCACCTGCAGATAAGTTGCGGCAGAAAGTCTCCAGGCATCACCTGGAGGCTGGGATCCCTACATGAAGATAGAGAAAGACAAGAAAACAAAACCGCCGAGTCCCTGGAGAAAATACCGCTGGGAAGACTTTAAAAAAAAGGCAGGCTGCTGGGCTCTGCCCTCGTCCTAAGCTCAAGGGGGCCACAAAGCCCACAGGCTTTTGAGCCCTCGGCGGCTACAGGCAAAGCCGCCCCTTCCGCTTCTTCCATTCCCATCATCTGCAAGGCCGGAGCCTGTTGACCTCAATTCGGCGGCGAGATCGAGCTCCGACTGCGTCAAACCGCCCAGGCGTCTTGACTTCTAAATACAAGTGGGGGCAGGCGAGGAGCCGGCGCGCTCTCCTCCGGGCTCTGTCCGCCCGCCCGCCCGCGAGGACTCGGCCGGCGAGGCAGCCAGCTGCACGGCCCGCTCCAAGCCGCTGGCTTAAGCCGCTTCCAAGATCCCCCCATTGTTCTCCGGCTTGATCCGCGGATGCGTCTCGCACAATGCGCGGGCCATGAGCTGCTGCCATTAATCCCCCAGCGGCGCGCGGGCGGGGGATGGCGAAGGCCTGCAGGGCGGGGGCGGGGGAAGGGCACACGCCAGACTCTCGCTCGGGCTGCCAGCACGCCGGGCGGAGGGCACCTCTAAGCCGCCGGCGGGCCACCCTTGTGAATACACCCCCCAAATGCACACACACACACCCCTCCTCTGCGCCCATCCCTCCTCCTCCTCTCCCCGGGTTAGCAAGCCAGGCGCATGCAGGCCGTCCGCGCCAGCAATTAAGCAGAAGCGGCCGCAGCCGAGGCCTGGCTCGCTCCTGCCATGTCAATATCCCATTAGCCGGGAGATCCATCCATTATCTGCAATTGGACGGGGCCCAGGAAGCGGTGGGCGACGCCGCTCCCCTCCCCAGGAGGAGCCTGGAAATTCAATTGTGGCGAGGAGGCCCCATCTGTCTCGCTGGGTGCGCGCCCCGGCCCGCGGGCGGGAGGCGAGGAGCGGGTCCCATCCAGCCTCATTAGCAGAGCAAGATCCCCGCAAGCACGCGCGCGCGCACGCCCCCTCTGCTCATTGCACAGCCGGCGTACTTGACGGGTGCACGATCCAAAAGGCAAATCGCTTTATGTCGGCGAAGGGCCGAGGCTCGCCAACGTACAGCCAGAGAGCTTTATTGCCACCTGACCCAGAAGAACTCCCTAATTTGCGCCTGTGCGTCATTGGCAGGCGGCGGCGGCGGCTTTGTGCAGAAGAAAGACAACCATCTCTCCCCCCCCCCCCCCCAGCTCAGTTCGCCTCTGCAAACCAAACAGGAGCCGGGAGCAAGAAGAAAGCTGGCCACCCATTGCCAGTCAGCTGCCCCTTATGCAGCTTGGCATAAACACAATGGGGGCTGGGTTTGCCACTTCCCCGTAGGGTTGCCAGGTCTGTGTGGGAAAATACCTAGAGACTTTGGGGGTGGATCCAGGAGAAGGTGGGATTTGGGGAGGGGCCTCTGCAAGGTACAAGCCACAAAGTCCACCCACCCTTCAGAGCAGCCATTTTCTCCAGGGGATCTCACCTCTGGCAGCTGGAGATCACTTGTAAAAGTGAGAGATATCCAAGCCCCACCTGGAGGCTGGTAATGCTGCCCTACAGGCCCAGCTTTGGATGTTTAGGCGAGGAGCCGATTATGGCTCGCCCGCGGAGCCAAATGGACCCGGAACGGTTCCAGATGGCTCTACGGGACCCCTGGCCCTCTGGCGATTCCCTCGATGGCCTGATTGAGACCTGGAATAGCCGGCTCTCTGGGGCCATCGAGGAAATCGCACCTCGGCGCCCTCTGCGACCTCGGACTAAGCTGGCTCCGTGGTATACCCCGGAATTACGCCAGCTGAAACAAGGCCTTAGACGGCTAGAGAGGCAATGGCGACGTACTCGTGACGAGGCGATTAGAACATCTTACAGGAAGTTTATGAAGTCCTATGAGATGGCAATCAAGGCCGCAAAGAAAACATACTTTGCGGCTAAGATTGCATCCGCAAATTCGCGCCCAGCCCAATTATTTAGAATAATTCGGAATCTGACTACATTGCCTCAAGGCAATTCAAAAGCTAAGGAATTGGAGATTGGCTGTGAGGCTTTTGCAAAATTCTTTGCGGATAAGGTCCAATCGCTCCGCCAGGACTGCCCCGCCAATTTTGAGGCAGTAAGTGGACTCGAAACCCAATGCGTGTCTTCTGAGTTAACTCTGGATTGCTTCGACCCGCTCAGCTTGGAGGAAGTCGACAGAATTCTTGGCACTGCACGATCCACAACTTGTGATCTGGACCCATGCCCCTCCTGGCTAATTAAGGCCTGCCAGGAGGAATTAAGATATCCTATACGGGATATTATAAATCGATCCCTTTCAGAAGGCGTTTTTCCAACACCCCTGAAAGAGGCATTGGTCCGCCCTCTCCTGAAAAAACCGTCATCAGACCCGGCCGAATTGGCACACTACCGGCCGGTCTCAAACTTGCCCTTTTTGGGCAAAATTATCGAGAGGGCTGTGGCGGTGCAGTTACAGGAATTTCTGGAGGACGCTTCCGTCCTAGACCCATGCCAGTCCGGCTTCCGCCCGGGCCATGGGACGGAAACAGTCCTGGTCGCCCTCATGGATGACCTCCGACGACAACTGGATCGAGGCGGCTCGGCGGTATTGCTGTTGCTAGACCTATCGGCTGCGTTCGATATGGTCGACCATCAGCTGCTGACCCGCCGCCTCGCCGACGCAGGAATTCGGGGGCTAGCCTTACAGTGGCTCTCCTCCTTTCTTGATGGTCGGGGACAAAGGGTGGCAATTGGGGGGGAGCTGTCTCAGAGATACCCACTTCATTGTGGTGTGCCTCAGGGGGCAGTTCTCTCCCCGATGTTGTTTAACATCTTTATGCGCCCCCTTGCCCAGATTGCACGGAGGTATGGGCTGGGTTGTCATCAATACGCAGATGACACCCAGCTCTATCTATTGATGGACGGCCGGGCTGGCGATGTCCCTACAAATTTGGACCGGGCATTACAAGCCGTGGCTGACTGGCTCAGGCTGAGCGGGCTGAAGTTGAATCCGGCGAAGACTGAGGTCCTTTGCGTGGGCCGCGGCGGACCGGGAGGGGAGATCACTTTACCGGCCTTTGACGGTGCGCCACTGGTACCAGTGCGCAAAGTCAAGAGCCTGGGAGTGCTACTGGAATCCTCTTTATCAATGGAGGCCCAGGTAGCCGCCACTGCTAGATCCGCCTTCTTTCACCTTAAGAGGGCGAGGCAGTTGGCTCCCTTCTTGGAGCGCACCGACCTAGCAACTGTGATCCACGCAACGGTCACTTCGAGATTGGACTACTGCAATGCCCTCTACATGGGGCTGCCCCTATACCGAACACGGAGACTTCAGGTAGTCCAGAACGCGGCGGCCAGGCTACTGGAGGGACTACCACGGTGGGAACCTGCGCGGCCTGGGCTGCGGGATCTGCATTGGCTGCCGGTTGTCTACCGTGTTCGCTATAAGGTGCTGGTCATCACCTTTAAAGCCCTATATGGCCGAGGACCTGCCTACCTAAAGGACCGCCTCTCCCCATATGTGCCCCAGAGAGCGCTGAGATCCGGTTCTCAGAACTTACTAACAATCCCTGGGCCAAGAGAAGCTAGGTTGAAGGCTACCAGGGAGCAGGCCTTCTCGGTGATAGCCCCTCGTTGGTGGAACGACCTTCCTGAGATGGTGCGAGCCCTGCGGGACCTGAACCAGTTCCGCAGGGCTTGCAAAACATTTCTTTTCCAGCTGGCTTTTGAGATAGAACTTGATTAATCCAACGAATGGACATCTAGCCATCTTGCGTACATTATGATACAGTATTTTAGCACCATTTTATATATTTTAACTATTTTAAATAATTTATTTGTGACTGATATATTTAAAACTGTTTATGTTGTTTTATGTGAATCATGGGATCCCCATGTCTGTTAGCCGCCCTGAGCCCGCCTGGCGGGGAGGGCGGGATATAAAAAATAAAATATTATTATTATTATTATTATTATTATGTGCATGCACACGCGCACACATACCCGTGCGCAGGGGTCATTTTGTAGAAAATAGGTGGTGGAACTCATTAGCATATGCTGCCGTCCCCCCACCAGCCAAAAGCAACCAGATGCGAGAAAGGATCCAGGGATTGTTATGCAGCTGCACTTCCTATTCAATGGACAAGGTAGGTGGGGAAGAGGAGGGGGCACCCTCAGAAAGGTTCAGGAGCTGCGCTCTTGTGAGCTCCTGCTGAATGCAACTCCTGTGCGTGGCGTTCCTGGTAAAGGTTAAAAGCCAGAAAGAGCATTAAACAAACAACGGTAACACAAAAAAAACATTGGGATGCATTACAGATACTGGAGAACAATATCTTAGAAATGAAAACATGGAACTCTCACATCTTGATTAACCTTTCCCTGGCCAAAACACCCAGAACAGGGCAGAATGGATACTAAACAAACAATAGTTCCACAAAAATGGTACACGTTACAGACATTCAAGAACAATATTTAGAAATGGGAATGTGGAGCGCTCATACTTTTATGAACTCCCCCCAGCCCTGAAGCCAGGATTTGGAAAGGGGGAGGGGCTTTAATTTGGGGGGGGGCAGTCAGTGGCCCTTCCCCACCCCCCGCAGCCTTCCCTCCCACCACTGCTTGAAGAGGAAGAATCCTCCCAGGCTGCTGACTCACCCCAGGGCCTTCCCTCCCCACCCCTCTCCCAGCCGCTCTTGTGGCTTCCCTGTGTGACCTTCCCTTTCCTTCAGGGCCCCTGACCTGCCATCGCGTCCACCAGCACCCCACGTGGCCTTCCCTTCCCTGCTGCTCTCGCCATCCCCGTCCTCTTCCGCACCACTCAAATTGTGCATGGCGGGCGGCAAAAGCAGCGGGGAGAGTGGCTCTTTGAGGGCTGCAGTGGCTGCCCCCATCCCCAATTCTAATTGCACGTGGCTGGGGTGGCAGAAGCAGCTGCCAGCCTCCTGCACCATTTACAAGCTCCGCCGACCAGCTGACCCTTTAAATTGCATGGGAAGTTGGCAGCTGCTTCTGCCGCCCCTCCTGTGCGTGAGTTGAGTGGCGGGGAAAGGAAGGGAGGAGGAGGCAGTGAGACCGGCAGGGAAGGAAGGGAACGCAAGGTCCCACAGGGTGCCAGTGGCATGATTGCACGTTGAGGCCCGGGCCTGCCAGAAGATGGGGGCAATGCCCCCACAGCTCCCTCATAGCTACAGGCTTAGCTCTTTCCCAGCCCAAATGCCTCTGGAACACCTCAGAATAGGCCAGAACAGGCATTAAACAAACAACAGTAGAGGTCTTTATTCAGAGCCCGTTTGGTGTGGAGAGCCAGTTTGGTGTAGTGGTTAAGTGTGCGGACTCTTATCTGGGAGAACCGGGTTTGATTCCCCACTCCTCCACTTGCACCTGCTGGAATGGCCTTGGGTCAGCCAGAGCTCTGGCAGAGCTGTCCTTGTGAGAGCCAGTTTGGTGTAGTGGTTAAGTGTGCAGACTCTTATCTGGGAGAACTGGGTTTGATTCCCCACTCCTCCACTTGCACCTACTAGCATGGCCTCGGGTCAGCCATAGCTCTGGCAGAGGTTGTCCTTGAAAGGGCAGCTGCTGTGAGAGCCCTCTCCAGCCCCACCCACCTCACAGGGTGTCTGTTGTGGGGGAGGAAGGGAAAGGAGATTGTGAGCCGCTCTGAGACTCTTCGGAGTGGAGGGCAGGATATAAATCCAATATCTTCATCTACCTCACAGGGTGTCTGTTGTGGGGGAGGAAGGTAAAGGAGATTGTGAGCCACTCTGAGACTCTTCGGAGTGGAGGGCGAGATATAAATCCAATATCATCTTCTTCTTCTAGTACAGTAAAGAACAGTGGGATGCATTACAGACACTCAAGAACAATATTTTACAAATGAAAAAGCGGATCTCTCATGCTTTTATTAATTTTCCTATAGCCAAATGCCTCCTGAACACCCTGGAATAGGCTGGAATGGGCATTTAAAAAATTAGTACCGCAAAGAACAGTGAAATGCATTACAGATAACTTCGAACAATATTTTCGAACAAAGGATAAGAAGAGATTGGATGTATACCCCACCCTTCACTCAAGTGTCTTAGAGTGGCTTACAATCTTCTTCCCTTCCTTTCCCCCCAACAGATACCCTGTGAAGTAGGTGGGGCTGAGAGAACAGCTCTGAGAGAACTGTGGCTTGCCCAAGGTCACCCAGATGGCTGCATGTAGAGGAGTGGGGAATCAAACCCAGTTCGCCCAGATTAGAGTCTGCTCTACTAACCACTATACCAAACGGTCACACCTTTATTTGTTGGGGTAAGGTGGCTTTGCATGCCTGGACATTGGGGATTGCTATTGTTATGTATTGGAACTGGGGTTTGGCCAGCAGAGACTTGGCTGAGCTGGAGACCCTAAAACAAGAGCCACCTGGATTCAGGAAGGAGGGAACGTTGTTGTGTGTAATGGGATGATGGTAATGGGTTTTTGGGTGGGGAGGTTTGCATGTATATAAGCAGGGCCATTGGTCCTGCCCAGCAGTTCTGTTCCTATCTCATTATGCTGAATCACTGAATAAAAACCTGTACTCACTATCTCTTGGGCATCCTCATGCTTTGAACCCAGTACATTTTAGCTACATTGCTGTAGATGCGTATATGCGTTTTCTTCTTAACGAATGGGGTGCCTCTCTTTGTCTAACTTCTGGCTCCTCATTCTCTTTCTGTATCCTTTCTGTCTATTAGACTACCATTTCTGCCATGCAGGTGTTTGGTTAGAAATTTTTCAGTTTCAGTTTGGTTTCCCATGTGGTGTGGGGGCTAAAACTGTCTTGTGTGCCATGCTGAAGTACCAGAAAGGGGTCAATAAATAGGATGGCCTACCACCTGGAGATATCCAGAGATTACTTCTAATGTCCAGATGACAGAGATTAGTTCCCTCGGAGAAAATGGCAGCTTTGGAGGGTGGATGCCAACATTGACTCCCCTCCCCTCCAAAAACTCCATGCCTTCCAGACTCCATCCCCATATCTCCAGGAATTTCCCAATCCAGAAGCAGCAAGCCGACAAATAAAACAGTGAAATTTCAGTGCTATCATTTCTAAAATATTGTTCTCAAGTGTCATTAACACATATCACTGTTTTTTTCCACACTGTTTGTTTAATGCCAGTTCAAGGCGATTCCATGCTGTTCAAAAGCCATTTGACTGAGAAAGGGTGAATAAAAGTGTGTCATGTCAGTGTTTTCATTTCTAAAATATTGTTTTCAAGCATCTGTAATACATTGCACTGTTTTGGGGGGTTGTCTTTTTCTTTTTTGTAGCATTATTGTTTTCCCAAGTTCCATTCCAAGGTGTTCCAGAGCCATTTTGACCTGAAAAGGGTTAATAAAAGAGAGTTCCACTTTTTCATTTCTAAAATATTGTTCCCAGGTGTGTATAACACATTCCAGTGTTTTTTGTGGTACTATTGTTTGTTTAATGCCTGTTTTGACTGGTTCTGGGGCATTTTGGCTGGGAAAAGGTTAAAAAAAGTGTGAAGGTTCCTTATTTTCATTTCTAAAATATTGTTCTCAGTGTCCATAATGCATCCCAATTTTTGTGTGTGTGATACCATTGTTTGTTTAATACCCATCATGGCCCATTCCATGGTGCTCTGGAAGCATTTTGGACCGGAAAGGGTTAATAAATATGCAACATTTGAACATATGAAGCTGCCTTATACTGAATCAGACCTTTGGTCCATCAAAGTCAGTATTGTCTTCTCAGACTGGCAGCGGCTCTCCAGGGTCTCAAGCTGAGATTTTTCACACCAATTTGCCTGGACCCTTTTTTGGAGATGCCGGGGATTGAACCTGGGACCTTCTGCTTCCCAAGCAGATGCTCTGCCACTGAGCCACCGTCATTTCTGCATTTTGCCTTCCAAAACATTGTTCTGGTGTGCCTTTAACACATCCCACTGTTTTTTGCAGCACTATTATTTGTTTAACGCCCGTTCTGACCTGCTTCTACCCTGTTCTCCCATCCTGCCTAGTCCGGGCCTGCCTGCATTCTCCTCCAGCAGCTCGCATAAGAAGATCAGGCGCTACTCAGGCTCTAAGAGGGGCAGCCCCACCCCCAACTCCATTGTTATTGTTCCGAGCCAGCGGGGAGGGGGACATTTTTAAATTCTGCTTGATTAATTGCTTCCTTGCAGAAGCCGCAGCATTCCTGAAAGGATTCTTAATCAGTGTAAGGGGGAGTCTTGCCCCGTGAATCTCAGAAGCTCCAGCCCCCTCCTGTCCCCCCTGCAGGCTGGCAGGTCTTGATCCGGGTTTCAAAGGCAAGAAGGAGCCAGGCTGCAGGGAGAGCTCTTCCTGCTCAGCCGCTCCTCCCCAGGCCGTCTAAAGCTCCAGTCTCAGAGCAGGGTTACCGTCAAGAAAGTGTGTGTGTGTGGAGTAGGGTTGCCAGACCCCCCCAGTCCAGCCAGGGGGTCTCCCGGTCTTCTGGGCTCCAATCCACTGCCAGCCAGTTGGCTAGCTGGGGGAAACCCCACCCTCAAACAGGGACATCGTTGTGTGACATCCCTGACGTGATGATGTCACTCAGAATTAACATCATGTCACTGACATTGCACAACGAGTTTTTGGGCCAACTCTGTGGTTTTGTAGCCAAAAAAACAGAGGTTTCGCCCAAAACCTAGAGTGTCACGTGCGACATTGGCAACACAATGATAGCACTTCCGAATTATGTCACTGCACCCGGCACACAAGGTAGGACCTGCCAACCCCAGTGTGGAGGAAATTGGAGCTTCAGGCTAAGGTGGAGCATGGAGATCTTTGAGAACTGCAGCTCATCTACAGAAATCAGTGCCCCTGGAGAAAATGGCTGCTTTTGAGGATGGACTCTGTGGCATTATACCCCTACTGCGGTCCTTCCCCTTTCCAGGCTTGAGCTAGGGATGCCAGCCTTCAGGTGGAACTGGGGATCCCCCAGAATTACAGCTCACCTCCAGACTACAAAGATCATTAAAGGTAAAGGTAGTCCCCTGTGCAAGCACCAGTCGTTTCCGACTCTGGGGTGACGTTGCTTTCACAACGTTTTCACGGCAGACTTTTTACAGGGTGGTTTGCCATTGCCTTCCCCGGTCATTACACTTCCCCCCCAGCAAGCTGGGGACTCATTTGACCGACCTCGGAAGGATGGACGGCTGAATCAACCTGGAGCCAGTTACCTGAACCAGCTTCCGCTGGGATCGAACTTGGGTCGTGAGCAGAGGAGTCCGACTGCAGTACTGCAGCTTTAACACTCTGCGCCATGGGGCTTAAGGAATAGCAAGAAGCTTTTGGCTACATTCACATCTCACGTTGTGTTTTGTGGTCCTCTTGAACCATCTATGGGAATAGCCCAAAGTAATCTTGGAATGAACAGTGTGGATCATTACCCCTGGAGAACATGGATGCTTTGGAGGAGGGACTCAATGGCACTGTCCGCCCCTGAGATCCCTGCTCTTCCCAGACTCCACTCCCAAATCTCCAGGAGTTTCCCAGCTTGAATGTGGCAACCCTGCCCTCTCATCCGCCACTGGTGGGCAGGGGAGACTTGACAGCCCCACTTCTTCAATGCCACACACCTGATAGGAATCAACCTCCTCTCCTCTCCTCTCTCCTCTCCATGCATGCATGGTTTCTTAAAAAAAATGCTGGGGGGGGGGTGGAGGGTGGCTCTGAGCAGAGTGGGGGTCTGGTTGCCCTCTCCTCTTCACCACCAGCCAACTGCAACAGCATATTTCACACAGAGGCCCTGCAGGTAGGGGCTTCTTGGGGGGGGGGGTGTCACAGACTTGATTGCTTTTGCCTGCAACAACAAAAAAAGTTCATTAGTACTCATCATCATGTTTAGAATAGCGGTTGCATGATTATAATATGTTGCTTGTGAAAAAAAGACAAGGAAAAAAAATGAATGAGTGATCCCTTTGGTGGCAAAGAAGAAAGTAGTAATTAAATCACACACCCTCCCCACCGTTAAGGATGACTTCAGGTGCTGTGAGGGAACAGGATTAATTAAAGTGAGAAAGGGGAACAATGAAGAGGGAAAGATGAAAATTTAAAGGGATGGTGCCTCTCGGAAACCTCGCTGTTATTTGTTTATTTATTAACTTCATTTGCAGCCTGCGTCTTGCACTCAGGCTCAAGGCAGATTATGAAATACGAAGCACAATTCAATCAAACAGCAATGATTTCTAATAACACAATATGTAGGCCAGAAATATAGAACAATGGGGGAAAATGGCTCAGGCACACAGAAAAGCCTCTGGAGGGTGGCTGGTTGTTGCAATTCTCTTTTGAGTGAAAAGGATTCTCTCTCTTCTTTCAGATCTGATTTATGGCAACCAAGGGAAATGCTGGAATGTGATGAGTTAACAAGGATGTTGTCTGGATTTTCCTTAGAAATGAACACATGAGGTCCATTCCATACTAAATGGCAAATGTGGAAGCAACTAACACTCCTTTCTGTATCGGTGTTTCCTGAAATGGTCACATTAACTACCTACTTTTTCTTTGAAGCATCACTTCCCTAAAATAAAGGGTCAATCATGACTTTCTTTTGCCTCCTTGGAGCAGAAAGGGCATGAAAGGATCCCAGGAGGCATGATCCCAGGAGCACCCCTTCGGAAACTGTGGCATCCAAAACAGGAGGGTGCTTGCTGAGGCGGGATTTATTTTTGTACACATCAGTAACCAAACCAACCTGCAGTTATCAGAAGGCTAATACATACACACTAATAAGTTTCAAGACCTTACAGGTAAGCTTTATTAGACTCCAAGTTTCTTCTCTGGACAGAAGGCTTAAACATAAATACATATATATATATATATATATATATATATATGTGTTGTTGTTCAGTCGCACAGTTGAGTCTGACTGTTTGCGACCCCATGGACAAAGTCACGCCAGGCCCTCCTGTCTTCCACCATCCTCCGAAGTCTGCTCAAATCAGTAATGCTGTCCAGCCATCTCATCTTTTGCCGTCTCCTTCTTCTTTTGCCTCCTGTCTTTCCCAGCATCAGGGTCTTCTCCAGGGAGTGCTCCCTTCTCATTTGGTGGCCAAAGTATTTGAGCTTCAGCTTCAGCATCTGACCTTTCAGGGAACAGTCTGGGTTGATTTCCCTTAGGACTGACTGATTGGATCTTCTTGCAGCCCAAGGGACTCTCAAGAGTCTTCTCCAGCACCACATCTCAAAAGCATCTATTAATCTGCGCTCGGCCTTCCTTAAGCAAAGCAATAGATAGCATTAGTACATTTGCTCATACAGCTATATAGTTAGAATTCATTTCTATAGTCAAGCATAGTTCCATAGTTAAGCACAATTTATAGTCAAGCATTCTATGCAAAGTCTAAGTCTCTATTAGACTAACACCTTGTTAGTCTACACTTTCTCATTTAAAGTCTTAAGTCCCAAGACACATTTGTTTGGCATGACCAGCATAGAGACAGTCTCCTCTCTCTAGTCAGATCAGCTTGAAATCAACAAAGGCTTGTTAATTTCAGGGCCTGACCAGCATCTCTCTCAAGCAGGCAGCCCCCTCTGTTCAAAATCCCAAGGTTTATAAAGGCTTTCCTCCGAGAAACTTTATCACTTATCTCTATTTCATCTTCATCTTATCATATACGTCAACTACATTTCAGAACTACCAGCTGCGTCTTGCAGATGGCCAGTTATCTTCACTCTTTCTGGTTCCTGCTCATACCATATAAGGCTTTTCCTGTCCTGAGACAGCTTTTACCTTTCACCCACATTTCTACTGACCTAGATTCTCAGCCTAAGCTGTTAGCTGCTTAGCAATATGAATGCTTAATAGTGCTGAATAGCTTGTTGCCAATTTCATAAAGAGGATCAACCCCGAAAGAAATTCTGCCGCACTTGGCTTGGACATATTGGGATCATCCGCACCCATGGCTGGCATTTTGTGGTGGCACTCGGTATCTTGCCAAAATTCTGTACATGCCCAGAGGATCAATAAGTTTGGGGACTTGTGCTATACCAGGGGTTGCCAACAGTAGCTCTCCAGGTGTTTTTTTGCCTATGACTCCCATCAGCCCCAGCCAGCATGGCCAATGGCTGGGGCTGATGGGAGTTGTAGGCAAAAAAACATCTGGAGAGCTACTGTTGGCCACCCCTGTGCTATACCATCAATAAGTCCTCCTATCAGCTTCCATGACTCACAGTGCAAGCCGCCACCTCCTGCTCTAGCAACTGGAAGTCCATTCATTGTCTCCCCACCACCACTGGCCATTGAACCATATCCAATGGCATCTCTACAGAACTGTATCAGTTTAACTCTTGTGGTTTCCACCAAAGAACTTTAGAAATTACCGTGTAGAGCTGGGGTCCCCAACCTTTTCAAGCCTGCAGGCACACTTGGAATTCTGACATGGTGTGGTGGGCTGGGCACAACCACAAAAAGGCTCCCTCAGGAGACAGAAGCAGCCACAAAATGGCAGCCACAGTTTAACTTCAGTAACACAGTGTAAAGCCTTGTGCTGTGGTGGCAGCAGCTGCTAAAGCAACATTTTTTAAAAAATCTGTCCAGCCAATCAAATCTCTTAACAGTCAATCAGAAGCCTTGCTGGGCAAAAGTCCTACCTGGCCCCATCCACCTCCTAGAAATACTTGGCGGCCATCAGAAAAGATGTCAGTGGGCACCATGACACCCAGAGGCACCACACTGGGGGCCATGGTGTGGAGGAACACTAGGAATCCGTAGCCCTGTTCCCTCACCATGCAACTGTAACTTCTGGAGTTCCTACAGGAGAATGAAGGCTACAACCATGTTAGATCTATTGTTAATTTATTTTTATTTATTTATTTATCTAAGATTTATATCCCGCCCTTCCCACTAGGTGGCTCAGGGCGGCTTACAACATGTAAAACTAACATAAAATATAAAATTAAGCATTAAAATTACATTTCATAATTTATAGTTAAAAATCTAAACAATTATTATATACATAAACATTAAAATCATACAGCGGTCTTAAAGCTACACTCGATTCAAGTTCGATTTCAGATTCAGTATTTCGGTGTTCAGTGTTCGATGTTCGATGCCGGTTAGCTGTGGGCCAGCCGGAAGAGGGCTGTCTTACAGGCCCTGCGGAATTGGTTAAGGTCCCGCAGGGCCCTTACCTCTTCCGGCAGCTGGTTCCACCAAGATGGAGCCATTACGGAGAAGGCCCTGTCCCTTGTGGCTTTCAAACGGGCTTCCTTTGGCCCGGGGACAACCAGGAGGTTTTGAGCTCCCAATCTCAGTGCTCGCTGGGGAACGTGTGGGAAGAGACGGTCCCTCTCTTTAAGTCAATCTCCTCAGCATTCTGATTTGTCCTCACAATTAGCCAAAAACTTCAGTGTACAGTCTCCTTGAGCAGTGAGCCCCATCCCATGTGGTGCCCACCTATGGATTTCCTAGTGCCTGTTAGCTTCCCTCCTCCCCACCACTGGGCCTGAATAGGGCATGGTGCAATAGCATTTATTCAGTGCTGCCATGCAGCAGTACATGCTGGACTGGGGGTGCATCATCACACTCTGGAAACTTCTCCAGGGTTGTTCCTTCCTCCCCCCCTCCCACCACTTTGGGAAAAGTCCAAGTGAAATATGGAACATGGCTGACTTCATGCCCCTGTATAAATCGATGGTGCGGTCTCATTTGGAATACTGTGTACAGTTCTGGCCACCGCACCTCAAAAAGGATATTATAACATTGGAAAAAGTCCAGAAAAGGGCAACTAGAATGATTAAAAGGTTGGAGCACTTTCCCTATGAAGAAAGGTTAAAACGCTTGGGGCTCTTTAGCTTGGAGAAACGTCGACTGCGGGGTGACATGATAGAGGTTTACCAGATTATGCATGGGATGGAGAACGTAGAGAAAGAAGTCCTTTTCTCCCTTTCTCACAATACAAGAACTCGTGGGCATTCAATGAAATTGCTGAGCAGTCGGGTTAAAACGGATAGAAGGAAGTACTTCTTCACCCAAAGGGTGATTAACATGTGGAATTCACTGCCACAGGAGGTGGTGGCGGCTACAAGCATAGCCAGCTTCAAGAGGGGATTGGATAAAAATATGGAGCAGAGGTCCATCAGTGGCTATTAGCCACAGTGTGTATATTTTTTTGGCCACTGTGTGACACAGAGTGTTGGACTGGATGGGCCATTGGCCTCATCCAACATGGCTTCTCTTATGTTCTTATGTTCATTCTTATTCCCCTTTTCTGCCCTATCAGTGTTTCTGTTGTAATTTGTTAGTAGTATTGCCAACTCCAGGTTTGGATATTCCTGGAGATTTGGGGGGTGGAGCCTGGGGACTGCAGGGTTTCAAAGGGGGAGGGACCTCAGTGAGGCACAATGCCATAGAGGCCACCTTCTGAAGCAACCATTTTCTTCAGAGAAACTGATCCCTCTAACTTGGAGGCCAATTGTAATTCTGGGAGATCTCCAGAGCCTACATGGAGGGTCTCAGCCATCTTTGTGAGGGTTGCAGGAGGGATTTGGTTGCGTCAACTACTAAATTATTAGGTTGCCGGACATTAAGGAACCATAAAGGACTGAAATGGGACTCAGTCTATGAAGTGTGATGTATTTGTCCCTGACTGGAGAGAAAGAAAATGAACTGGTGAGGAAAAGAGTGTTACTTGCTGCAGTGCATATTGATTTTGCAAGGAAACACACCAGTGGCAATCATTTTGTGATCAGCCCTGCCTTCACCCCCAAGGCTTTTTATTTTGGGGGAGGGAACACCTTGGCTTTTCTCCCTCCCTAGGTATGTACAAAAAGGACCCCAGGTTTCTCAGACTCTCTTTCTCTTTCTTTCTGTCTAGATAAAGATAGACAGACATATAGGGTATGCTACTTGAACAGCCACAGACGAGGCCAACTCCACACTCTCCAAGTCTCTTCTCTCAGGCTACTCATTTCACAGAAGTGAGGGGAAAAAAACGGATTTATTGAGAAAGAGAGTTTAGGATGAATCAACAAAAATTCCCAAGTGGTTTGAGGGTACTTTAGGCACTGGACTTAATTAACTACGGTGTAAGGTGGTAAAATGGCTCACAGAACATTTAGAGAGCAATCTGAAGCAAGTCTACTCAGAAACCTATTCAATAGGGCTTACTCCCAGGAAAATGTTTTTAAGGATTGCATTGATAATCCTTCTAGCTATCAGTGGTTACAGATTTTGTCCCTTCTCCTTGAAGAAGACTGGAAAAACAATTCAATCTTGGCTCCTCTGAGCAAACCTCTGGCAGCCGACCATTTCCTGCCCCCCAACTGTTGCCACTGTTGTGTGGCAACAGAATCTATTCTTGACAGGTCCTTTTGCCAGAGTGCCTCAGTGTGGCTCTTTGGGATGCTCTGCCACGCAGCTTTGTGCCTGTGTAGCAGCCTCTTGAATCACAGAGTCACAATCTGTTTATCCCTTGGAACAGTGCCTTTGTGGCCACTTTTGCACCTGCACTCTCAGATAACCACAAATGCCCTAGAGTCATAGTCAGGTGATTAAGGTCACCTACTTTTCAAGCCCAGCTCACTCACCCTTTGCCCCTCTTTGTGTGAATTCACCCCCACCCACCCCCACCATGCAGGGACCGTGAGCTCAAAGCACAACGAGGTGCGTTACCTTTAGACATTTAAAAAATTATAGAAATACTTTTTTGTAGATACAGGGGAAGGGTATCATCTATGGCTCTAGATAGCTCACGACCACGTGTTATTTTGTCATTAGTGACAAAGAGCCTCAAACTGGAGGTGGTGGCAGTACCCGTGGTACTTTGTAGGGTTGTCCATTCTGGGCTGGGAAATTCCTGGAGTTCTGAGGGCGGAGCCTGGAAAGGGTAGAATTTGGGGAGGGGAGGGGGCTGGGATGTGATGTCATCGAGTCCACCCTCCACAGCTTCTATTTTCTCCAGGAAACTTATCTCTGTAGTCTGGAGATAAGTGATAATTGCGAGAGAACTGCAGACCCCAACTTGGAAGTTGGCAACACTCAGTACCAGAAAGGTACCAGCTGTATGCAATTGCACCTGCATGGTTGCCTTTACCCTTCTACCCAACTCACTTGGGGTGCTTGGACATATGAAGCTGCCTTATACTGAATCAGACCCCTGGTCCATCAAAGTCAGTATTGTCTTCTCAGACTGGCAGCGGCTCTTCAGGGTCTCAAGCTGAGGTTTTTCACACCTATTTGCCTGGACCCTTTTTTGGAGATGCCGGGGATTGAACCTGGGACCTTCTGCTTACCAAGCAGATGCTCTACCACTGAGCCACTGTCCCTCCCCTTGTCCCTTGGAGGCATGCGAATGATGGTTCTATCAGACCTCTGACTTCCACATTCACTACCTGCAAGCAGGAAGTGAACCAAACTGGCACTGGAGCATCCTTGCTCTAGGTTGGAGCGGCCATTTTGTTTGTCTCCAATTTCGGGCCTCTCTTGTGCTGGAGCTGCCGCAACAACAGTCTCCTAAGCCAAAATCTAGTGAGAGTTTTCACCCCTCAGTGGGCTGCCGCAAACAAAAGGAAGGCAAAGCACCTTTGCTTTTAGGCACCAGCTCACCTTCTTCCCGCACACAGAAAGCCTGAGAAGATTCCCAATGATAGGCTAGCCGATCCATTCCACAGAAGCTGGGCATGCCCCCAATCCCCCAGCACTGACGCCCAGCGCAGCCCACCCTCCGACCTCCATGCTGCCAGAGGCATTGCAACTTCAGATCAGCAGTTGTGTTTCTTTCCTAATTCATTACCTCCTCAAGAGAGAACGGGAGGGGAGGGATGGTGGCTCAGTGGTAGAGCATCTGCTTGGTAAGCAGAAGGTCCCAGGTTCAATCCCTGGCATCTCCAACTAAAAAAAAAAAAAGGGTCCAGGCAAATAGGTGTGAAAAACCTCAGCTTGAGACCCTGGAGAGCCGCTGCCAGTCTGAGTAGACAAGACTGACTTTGATGGACCCAGGGTGTGATTCAGTAGAAGGCAGCTTCATATGTTCATGTTCAACAGCCCGCCTCTCCACATGCGTGTGCCCACACCCTAGAAGAAGAAGAAGATATTGGATTTATATCTCGCCCTCCACTCCAAAGAGTCTCAGAGCAGCTCACAATCTCCTTTATCTCCCTCCCCCACAACAGACACCCTGTGAGGTGGGTGGGGCTGAGAGGGCTCTCACAGCAGCTGCCCTTTCAAGGACAACCTCTGCCAGAGGTATGACTAACCCAAGGCCATTCCAGCAGGTGCAAGTGGAGGAGTGGGGAATCGAACCCGGTTCTCCCAGATAAGAGTTCGCACACTTAACCACTACACCAAACTGACTCTCAGAGAGGACGGCCCCATGTGTCATGAGTAGAACTACAATTGGGTCTGAGAAAGCCAGCAGTTGCTAAGTCATCCATTTATGGGACTGCCATGCTCTGCCCTATCCAATAACTTCGCAATGATGTGGAGATCCGCCGTCAAGGCCTCTCATAAAGAGATTTAGGAGGGTGAGAGGGATAATTAAACATCTCTTCTCCGGGTATTGACTTCCAGCCAAACACAGGGGGGAAAAATAACTACATTTCTCACAGTCGGCCTAAATCACTGCTGTTCTTCACATCTTCACCTGTCTAACCAGAATGGGAGGGCGGCTCTTGCCCCGGCACAACCGTGCTGCACAGAGCAGGATGTCCTGAGCATCGTTCTGAAAGATGTCTGGCAAGGTGGCTCGGCTTTGGCATATTATTTTGCCAGAAGTCCTGATGTTCTCTGTGCTGAGCTGATGCACGCAGAGTTAGCATGTGCAGGAACAGACGCAAAGACCATGAACCTCAGCAGCATCCGTGATGAAGACAATGACTCCTTCTCAAGGCGCTCCATGGCTGCATTTGTCAATAATCCTGCAGGTAAATCGACCGAATGAAGGCTGAACTATCCAGGACCATGGCAGAGCTCTGCCCGAGTCTCAGGTTGCTGCGGATTCAAAATAAGCTAGGTGGGATGGGAATTACAACTGAAAATGCAACATGGGTGAAGATGCTTTTCACCTCATAACCGCAGTGCCCTGGCTGTTAACCGCCCCCCCCCCCCCCCCTGGGTCTAAAAGACCAGATCTTGCCTGCTGAGAACTGGCTGGGGGGCAGCAGTTAAATGCACAGCTGCCTTTGGCATGCCTCTGGCATTTAGACCAGAGATCTGGTTCCACGCAGGGAAATCACATAAACTCAGCAAGGAGGGGGAAAGGGCTGGTTGCAGCAGAGCCCTCCTGATTCATCTCTTCTTGGGTACAGTTGGGTGGATGACTAGCTCTGGATGGTTTTGGGGGAAAAATTCCCAGAGCACTGCTTTCTGGGGTTGTCAACCTTCAGGTGGTAGCTGGAGATCGCCCACTATTCCAACCGCTCTCCAGGCAACGGAGATTAGTTCACCTGGAGAAAATGGCCAGTAGACTCTATTGCAGGGGTGGCCAACGGTAGCTCTCCAGATGTTTTTTGCCTACAACTCCCATCAGCCCCAGCCAGCATAGCCAATGGCTGGGGCTGATGGGAGCTGTAGGCAAAAAAACATTTGGAGAGCTACCGTTGGCCACCCATGCTCTAGGGCTTTATACCCCATTGAAAACCCTCACCTCCCCAAGCCCCACCCTCCTCAGGCTTCACCCTCCCAAAAAAATTCTTCAGATATTTTCCAACCTGGAGCTGGCCGCCAAACTGCTTCTTCAGATGACAAAGGAGTTATCTTTGGAGACTTGTGGCAACCTGAATAGTAAATAATTATGCTTGAACATCCACTGGTTTGGCTCACATCTGGCTTGCTGTTTGCAGAAGAAAGAGTTGACGCTCCAGCAAACTGTTTAGATGAAACAAATGAATTTGGACGTGTCCATTTACATGATTCCAACGGTTTTCTCACATGTTTTCAGAACCGTCGTATTCCTGCTGTGCTTACTGCGGTCTCCAGTTTTTAAAAGAGCACATAGGAACATTTTTTAAGAAATCAGTTAGAGATTTCTGATTGGATACTTACTATTTACTATCTCTGTGTGCCTTCAGAGTCTGCCCAGGAATCCAACTAATCTTGCAATCAATTCTTGCAATCACATCTCAGAGATGCCACTGACCACTCAGGGACAGAGGAAATTACCACCAACTACTTTACAGAGCTCAATTAATTTAATGGCCTAAACAGCTATGACCCTGAGAATGCTCCCTCTTCTCTCATAAACGAGAGAGCTTCGTTCTTGAACTAGACCAGTAGCTGCAAGCCGCAATAACCAAGCAGCTGCTGCATAGGCACAAAAGCTGCGTTGTGCAGTACTGTGCTCAAGATTAAGTCTGTCAGGAAATGAGACAGCGATCCAATAACCAGGGGCTTACCTCACATGTAACCGAGGGAGTTAGAACTATGTTTGCCTGGTGAGCAAGGCCACTGTGAAGTTCTCAACACGCTTAATAAATAGTAAATTGTGTATTTAACAGATAGAAAGCAACCACCTCGGCTTGCAGGCCACGGTGCTCCAGAACCAGGGCTGTGGGATCTCATGGGAGTTCCACCAAAGTATCAGCCAGTTTCAAAACTGCCTCCTTGCCAAAGTCTCTTGGTTTACCAGTTGCTCCTCTTGGTTTACCAGTTGGTTTTTGTTTTACCGGTTTTTCCTCTTTACCCCACTGCCCAGAAGCCGCATCTCAGCTGGGCACTGAAAACCAAGTTATATGAGCAGCAAACAGATTTCTCCTTTCTTTTGAACAATACCAGCATGGGAATCTGTTGGATTATGGGGGAAAGAGGATGGTTGGGAAATTCCTGGAGATCTTGGGGGGGGGGGGGGGGAGTGGAGCCAGCAGAGTGCAGGGTTTGGGGAAGGGAGGGAGCCCAGCAGAGGTGGGATGCCATAAGGCCCACCCTCTAAAATAGCCATTATTTTCCAGCAGAATTAACCTCTGTCATCTGGAGATCAGTTGTGGTTCCATGAGACCTCCAGGCCCTGCCTGGAGGTGAAACACTTGGGTTGCCAGGGAAATTCTTGGAGAATTGGGGGTGGTTCCTGCAGAGGGTGGGCTTTGGGGAGGGATCTCAGCAAGATATAATGCCGCAGAGTCCACTCATCAAAGCAGCCATCTTATCCCAGGGAAATGATCTGTGTAGTCCAGAGATCAGTTGTAATTCTGGGAGATCTCCAGGCGCAATCTGGAGGTTGGCAACCCTAGATCAGAGAGCAACCCTGGAAGAGCAGAGCAAAGTGGGATGGAGAGGCAGAGGAAGCCTAGCTGTGGATGAATCTTCATGAGAAGCAAAGGAAGGTAGAGCTACCTGTTCAGCAGAACTAAGTTGGCAGAATGCTGAAGAGCTCGGGGTGCCAGCCTCCAGGTGAGACCTGGGGATCCCCTGGAAATACAGTTCATCTCCAGATATAGAGATCACTTCTCCTGGAGAAAATGGATGTTTCAAAGAATAGACCTGATAGCCTTGTACCTCACTGAGGTCCCACTGAGAGCCAGTTTGGTGTAATAGTTAAGTGCATGGACTCTTATTTGGGAGAACCAGGTTTGATTCCCCACTCCTCCACTTGCACCTGCTGGCATGGCCTTGGGTCAGCTATAGCTCTCACAGGAGTTGAGCTTGAAAGGGCAGCTGCTGTGAGAGCCCTCTCAGCCGCACCTACCTCACAGGGTGTCTGTTGTGGGGGAAGATATAGGAGATTGTAAGCCGCTCTAAGTCTCTGATTTAGAAAGAAGGGCAGGGTATAAATCTGCAGTCTTCATTTTCTTCTCTCCTCCCCAGGTTCCATCCCCATATCTCCAGGAGTTTCCCAACCTGGATTTGGCACCCGTACCCCTCAATCCCCTGCCAGTGGCCAGAGGAGACCTTCAAACTGCAAGCCAGGGGGTGCTATTTTGGATCCCTTTCTTCTGTCAAAATATCTCGTAAGCAAACAAAGTAGCCTGACAAGGATTTCTACGAGTGCAGGGGAACGTTTCCCCAACCTGCAGACCGACCACTCGGTTTCCAGAGGAGATTTTCTCTTGCATTCTGCTTCTTATGGGCATCAGGTCATGCTGTGTCTTACATCATCCTTGACCAAGGTCCTCAAAAGGTCCTGTTTTGATTCATCCGTGTGAGGTTTTTTCCATTGTCTCTCAGCTCTCTGAATTTCCATTTCGTTCTGCTGAATGTGTAGGCCAGGCAGGAGGAAGGTAAAGGGCAGCAGAGATCGACAGGCAGGGAAATAGGCAGAGAGAGAAAAGGGGAGCATGGAGACAGAGGCGTCACTAGGGTGGGTTGCACCCTGGGGTGTAACTGATTCAAGTCACCCCCCCCCATTGGGCATCACCCCTTTTGGAGGGCTGCGTCACCCCCTCCGCACACAACCCCGCCCACTTCACATGGCCCCTCCCTCATCCACCCCCTGGTCACATGACCAGCCCCCGTAATCCAAGATACCAGTTTTGCAGCATTTAAGTTTCCCCCACTCATCCACACGCTTTTAGCTGAGCCGGCGGCAGCACGGCCCCGGTTTCAGAATCCCGGCCAGGCCACACACAGCAGCAGCGTTCTAGTTCCAGGGCTAGCCCCTTCCTGTGGGGGGGGGGGGTCATGGGTCAGTGCCTGGGGCCAATGAGAATGCTCTGGGGGAGGGCCGATGGCCCCCTTGGCCCCGCCCTAGTGAAGCCGCTGGATGGAGAAACTGAAGGGGGGGGTGTGGAGAGAGGAAACTGTTTCCTTCTTGAGCTACCCAGGAGGGAGAGTGAATGAGGGCTGCAAGCAGGCTCAGAGATGTGAGAAGGTTTATTACAGAGGTCCCCAACCTTTTTGAGTCTGTGAGCCTATTTGGAATTCTGATGTGGCATGGTGGGCACAGCAACAAAATGGCTGCCACAAAATTGCTGCTGCAGGAAGTGGCGCCAGCCGCAAAATGGCTGCCACATCTAACCTTCAAGTGGGCAGCTGTGTTGGTCTGAAGGAGAAAAGACATGAGGTGCTATGATTGCCACCTTCTGATACCAAAAGGGGTTGCAATGCAGAGGACGGGGCACATATGCTTTCAATAATGATGAGGTTTCCTCTGAATTTGAGGACCAACTTCCTGATAGTGAGGTTCTACATATAACCTTCAGTCACCCTGTGAAAATTCTTGTGCAGTGGGGGGAGCTGCTGCCAAAGCAACATTTAAAAACACCCACAGCCACTCAATCTCCAGTAGTCAATCAGAAGCCCTGCTGGGCAAAATCCCCATCTGACCACACCCACTTTCTAAAAAAAACCCTTGGAGGATGGCAGAAAAGGGGGAAGAGATCCCTGTGAAGAGCAGCAGGGCAAACAGTGTGGCTCTCATATGCCCCTTACTGAATCCTGAAAGGTGGACCATTCCATCCTACAGAGCTTACACATACCAGGTGTTCTGTGTGAAGGGGGAGGGGAGCAAAACTTTCTCCTTCTCCCGCACCCTGTTTCTTCAGGCCAGTGAGCTAGGCTGGGAGAAGAGAGTGTCAAGTCCTGGAGGTAAGCTATGTAAGGTGGAAAAGGGGCTAAATTCTACTTACTCCCCTCTGCCATGTGCCCCCTTTCCCACTAAACGCCCTCCTTTATCCATGACCAGACATAAGCAGAAGGGAGCTGAGATGTTCTCCACAAAGGCCCTCTTCTAGCTATGCAGGAACCATACCTGATGTCTTGTCTTACCTACAACAAGAAGCAGTAACCTCCTCCTCTTCTTCCCTCCCCCTCACTCCCTTTCACAATTCAGGAGCCCAAAGGCAGCGTCTGTTCTGACCCGGAGAGATGGCAGCCCTGCTCGTTGCGGAGAGGGGTGTTGTGCGGCCCGCACACCTGCTGCCCACGAGATTAGAGCTTGCCCGCTCCCCTGCCAGCGAAACACAAGATTGAGTGTTCTGCCTGAGCGTTGTGATGTTCTCTAAGTGCTTCCCTGCAGAATCACAGATAGCTCCCAGCACGAGATGCCGTATGCTGCACAGAGACTGCTCTGCAGCAGGAATCAGTGAGCTGCTCATCACACAGAGGGGAGAGTGCTGGCGAGCGAAGGCGTAAGGCTGGATTTATCAAGCACGGCTGTGCTGTGGAAATGTACATGCGCTCGTGTGTGCGTGCACAGATGCACGAGAAAGCCACTGTCCAGCCTGCTGGTTTATCAGTGTTAAGTATTGTAGAACACATATTGGAGGGCATCATTGGTAGTAGCATGTGGTCAGAGATTTACTAATCAAGTTCAGACCAAAGAAAACCAATTTATAAATATTGTCAATGTTCCAAATCCAGAAAGAGTTATTTCACGTATTCAGGGGTGATCATAAACTCAGATATTCTAGAGCCTCGCTGTCTGGTTTCAACTTCTCAGGCAGTGGGTGGCAGAAGGTGTCACGAAGGGAGAAAATGACTCAACAGATGTGTGCCTGTTAGGAACGTCATCCAGCCATAGCCATTAACGTATCTTCCTGCCCAACACTGTCCTGTTCTTATTATCTGACATTCATTGCACAGTTTCACTGGTTTTGGAAGGCATTTCTGATTCCAAATAAGCACATGTCTGGTATGTGTGAGCTACTTCATTCTCTTGGGCTGCAGTAGAGGCTTCCACACCTTCAAAAAAGCTTTTCCTTCTGTAGAAGAACTGTGCATACTATGCAAATAACATTCCCCCTAGATCAGCTTGTGTCCACTGCATGTCCTCTGGAACAGCAGCACTGCCTCGTCTTTATTTATATGGACAGGCAGAAAGCCTTGCTGCTTCATTAAGACCAGCATCCTGTTTCCAACAGTGGGCAGCTAAAGGCCTCAAGGCAGCTTTCGAGTAGGACACAAAGGTGATCGCTTTCCTCTTTCTGTCCACAGCATCTTGTATTCGGGGGCAGACTGCCTCCATATATGGAAGGTCCATTTCGCTTTTGTGGCTAGTATTTCAGCAAATAGGAGGTTCTCATTCAAGCCCTGCATGGAGCCAGCTCCCAGAAGTAGTCCTGGGCAGCCCTCCCTCTAAGCTGTGGAGTCTTGTGAGCAAAAATTCTACTTCATGAGCTACTGGCATTAAAATTGTGAGCGACTGCATATATTAGTTTGCTCTGGGGCCATTTTTCCTGAGCCAAGACAAAAATGTGTGAGCTGGATGCTAAATAACTGTGAGCTAGCTCACATTAACTCAGCTTAGAGGGAACACTGGTCCTGGGCACCACTGAGGATTTGCAGTACCGGCCTCAATCACTGTTTTTGAGATTGAGCTGGTCATTTTGATTGGCTTCTCCAAATGCCAACCAAGCTCCAGTTATGTTGCTTTACATCTTCCCATGAAGCCGTCCCGCCACGGCCTTCATGAGAGTCATCATAACTGGTGCCTGCTGTTTATCCTAGCAACCCTCGTTCTCCCTCTCTGCTCCACTTTATGCACTACGCCAAGCAATGAGTAGGCGGATACTGAATCCTGAGGCGCCTCCCCTGTGCAGTCACTGGAGGACCTTCAACCCGGTCCCAGTGGCGAGTCCCATCCTGAAGACAGCTAGGATTAGAAGAAGAAGAAGAAGAAGAAGAAGATATTGGATTTCTATCCCGCCCTCCACTCCGAAGAGTCTCAGAGCGGCTCACAATCTCCTTTCCCTTCCTCCCCCACAACAGACACCCTGTGAGGTAGATGAAGAGATTGGATTTATATCCCACCCTCCACTCCGAAGAGTCTCAGAGCGGCTCACAATCTCCTTTCCCTTCCTCCCCCACAACAGACACCCTGTGAGGTAGATGAAGATATTGGATTTATATCCCACCCTCCACTCCGAAGAGTCTCAGGGTGGCTCACAATCTCCTTTACCTTCCTCCCCCACAACAGACACCCTGTGAGGTGGGTGGGGCTGAGAGGGCTCTCACAGCAGCTGCCCTTTCAAGGACAACCTCTGCCAGAGCTATGGTGGACCCAAGGCCATGCTAGCAGGTGCAAGTGGAGGAGTTGGGAATCAAACCCAGTTCTCCCAGATAAGAGTCCGCACACTTCACCACTACACCAAACTGGCTCTGTTAATAATGAACAGAGGGTGAGCATAGATCCCTGTCTAGCAAATGCTATTAAAACAGTCACATCCAGACATTTACTCAACAGCATCCAGAATAAAGTTCTGAAGGCAAGTAAAGGAATAGGGCTGTGAACTTTCTTGGTCTAGAAATGGTCCTGTCCTTATAACAGCTGCGCTAAAACCCCACAAAATCAAAGGTAGGGCTTTCCCTGTCACTGCATGTCCATGATAGCTGTAACTATGCCAGTCAAACAGATGTCCATTTAGGAACAGTGCAGGAGCTCAGATACAACAAGAGGGTTGGCAACCCCACTGCACAGCTGCTAACAACATCCTGGCCACTTCAGTTATCGGTCATGGAATAGGCTCAGCAGGTGATGTCCACTGCATTGAGAATGGGGTCCATACTGGCTTCCACCCTGTTGTACGAGTCACACTGGCTGTCGTAGAAGGGCTGCTGCTGAACAGGAGCAAGAAGCCAGGCCTAGTTAAGTCATGTTAGTCATGTGGCATCAAGTCACCCAGAGGATGCTGCCAGGCCTAGGGTAGCCAACCTCCAGGTGGAGCATGAAGATCTCCTGAGATCATAACTAAACTCCAGACAACAGATCTCTCTCCCCTTGGAGAAAATAACTGCTTTGGAGGGTGGACTCTATGGCATTCTCTTCAGCTGAGGGCTTTCCCTTTACTGACAGTAGCAACTTTGGTTTCCTAGCAACAGCCTCTGGCTAACAGCTTCCCCAGGCTTAGGGAGGAGTGAGGGAGGGAATGACAGGGAAAGGGCAGCTGAGATGGCCTCTGAGGAAATGCTTCGTGAATTTCCTACCAACCTGGAACTGGCAGCCCTAGTCAGGACTGGGCCCAATAAGTTTCTCTGTCTGTTTCCCTTCTAGAGGGGGAGGGGGAGAAGCCCTCAGCCAATCAAGAGAAGGCTTTCTCTGGCTCTTTCCCTCCTCCACCAATTGAAGGAAGGCTTTCTTTCTCTCCTCTGTAAAGCAGTGCGACAGGCAGCTCAACCTATGGGAGAATAGGGAGACCCAGAAACTGCCAGAACCAATGTTGGTTGCCTTTTACTGACTGAATCAGGTTGGCTGGGTAGCCACAGCCACTCGGGCAGGAGACAGGAGCAGACTCAACCAACACCATGTAAGTACTCTTGATTGATGGTTTGATGGGCTAAAGATTGATGGAGCAAACCCCCAACCAATGGGAGAGCTTCTTTTTGCCAAGATGTAAGGGCTTTTATATCTATAGGATAAATGTATAAATTCACGCTAATCACTCAAGCGAAATAATAACCATAGCTTAACACACAGAGACCTAAGAAACAGAGGTGATCAATAATGACAAAAAGGGGTTGGATATAGATTAGGGCAATATTCACCTGATCCTGAAGACTGGAATCCACATGGAGAAAGGAGGGGGAAGACATGTCTGACCAGCGGTTCGTGCCAAATGCTCAGACCAAGTCCGAGGATACCCTCATATGGGTGACTCAAGAGATATACTAAATTTGGGCACAGAGTGCCAGTTTGTTTTGGCGAGCTAGGGAATGGGCTGGCCCAAAGTGTAATGAGTAATCAGATTAAAGTTGGGTATGTGTATGATCAGGGCTTTTTTTTTAAGCAGGAACGCACAGGAATCCAGTTCCAGCTGCCTTGGTGTCAATGGGTGTGGCTGAATATGCAAATGAGTTCCTGCTGGGCTCTTCTAAAAAAAGGCTTGTGTGGAACAATGGTGACATCAGCGAGTGTGGCCTAATATGCAAATGAGTTCCTTCTTTTCTACAAAAATAGCCCTGTGTATGATGCTTGGCTTAGCCATAGCTCTGGCAGAGGTTGTCCTTGAAAGGGCAGCTGCTGTGAGAGCTCTCTCAGCCCCACCCACCTCACAGGGTGTCTGTTGTGGGGGAGGAAGGTAAAGGAGATTGTGAGCCACTCTGAGGCTCTTCGGAGTGGAGGGCGGGATATAAATCCAATATCTTCTTCATCTTCCAGAGTCTAAAAATTTGCCATTGTTTGTGTTTCTATGTGTCAGTGGGTCAATGTTGGGTGGGGAAAAGGTCTAGACCTTGAAAATTGCTTTGCAGGAGACAATAATAATAATTTTTATTTATATCCCGCCCCTCCCCGCCAAGGCAGGCTCAGGGCGGCTCACAAACATGGAAAGTGCCATGAATTACAGTAAATACATTATACAATAAAATACAATAAAATACATTAAATAAATAGATTAATTAATTAAAACCACAACAGATAAGGTGCTATAATACATAACGATGTATATCAGATGGCTGGTAATGCAGCTGTGCCAGAGTTAAAAGAGATAGGATAAGGGATTTGTAGGGAGACAAGAATGGCTATCGATGTTGATTGTTATCAGCCACGGGATCCTGTGTACGTGCTTGCTCTCAGCACTCCTTTAGGCTTGCCTTCCCCTGGTCTGTTAGGCTGGTTCAAAGATGGAGTCTGTGCTGGCCTTTGACAGACCACCATGAGATGGGAGGCCTGGTCTTACTGCCTTACTAGCTACCACGTCCCTCTGAGTCTTTGGGGAGAGTGAACTTAGCGCAGGTATATTTGGGGGAGGTAGCAGCAGGTTCCCCACTGCACAGCTCGGCCAACACTGTGCAATTTGACCAGGCTTTTCCTAGGGAGGGAGGGACTGCCAGGGTAGGAAAGGAGGAAAACTGACGACGGGGTGGGGAGGGCAGATAAAGATAGGTATGTTGGCTGGTAGGAAGGAGAGAAAGAGGTAGGAAAATGGAAAATACTATGGGGCTTTCAGAAAATGGAGATAATGGGGGAAGGGAAATGATGCCCCTTGCAAGTCTTTGCATGTCCCCTTTGTAAATATATCTAATTCTCACCATGGCCCAACACAGAGACTGGTGGCAGAACAGACAAGACAGAGCATTCAACAAACCAGACGAACCCCCCAAGTTTGCAAAATAAAATAAAAATAGAGGCAGTGCATTTACCTTTAAGAAACATTTGCCCTCAATGGCTGTTGTGGGGGATGCCAGGCAACCAAAACAATATGCTAGACTTCAACACTTGGAAGAGGAGGGGGCAGGGCCCTTTCCAGGACTATTTTGCCTCCCAGTCCATACCTCCTGCCCTCTCCTCTGCCTGGAGGGAAGATCCATCAAGGCCCAGCCTGGCAACAATCGACAGGGAACTCACTACCACCAGACTTGCGCAACCCACCCAGGCCCATCAGCAACCTCCTGCCAACTCACCACTATTCAAAAGCAGCCACCACACGAAAACCAGCGTGGTGTAGTGGTGAAGAGTATCAGACTAGGATCTGGGATACCCAAGTTCAGATCTAAAGTCTGCCAAGAATGTGTGACCTTAGGCCAGGCTCACATTCTCAGTACTCTCTCTACCTCAGAAGGTTGTTGTGAGGTTAAAATGGCGGCGAGGAGAATGATACAAGTTGCTTTGAGAGAAAGGCCAGGTATAAATAAAGGAGATAAATAATAAATATACCTGGTGGAGCTAATAAAAGGTTGGTTTGTGGGTGGGAAGGAGAAAGGTTGGTTTGTGGGTGAAGCAGGAAAAGGTGGGGTTGCCAGGAGGAAGAAAAGAAGAAAAAGGGTGGGGGAAGTAAGGTGTGCCCCGTGCAAGCTTTCCTGGCCCATGCTTGGCAATCTCAGGAGCTCTGGGGGGGTGGGGGGAGCAGGGCATGACACCATCTTCAGACCGAACCCAGAAATGACAATTGTTCTATTGTCTTTGGTTTCTAATTTTATTGTATAATTTTAAATTGTAGATTTTAATTGTTGTTCAATTCATGTTGTGAGCCGCCCCATGCCCGTTATAGGAAAGGGCAGAATATAAGCCTACTAAATCAATCAATCACACTGCTCTAGGATTTGTTCCCACTGAATCCTAGAGAGGCATGACATCACTTCAGAATTCATCCTGGAAATGAGGTCACTTCATTGCACCAACAGTAAGTTTTTGTGTGTGTGTGTGTATTTCCCCTGCTGGCCTACCAAGCAAGGTTGCTGCCAGGAGTTCTCTTTCCATGGCAGGACACCTGGCAACTATAGCCCTGCAAGTCCTCACAGGCTCCACACTGCAACTGGTCCCAGCTGGGCAACCAGCATGGTGCAACTTGGCTAGAATTTTCCCAGGGAGAGACTTCTGGGAGGAGGAAAACTGAAGATTTTTGGGGGGAGGGGTGGGGTTGGAATAAAGGAAAGTCGGCTGGTAGGAGGAAGGAGAGAAGGAAGCCGGAAAAGGGAAGAGGCTATGGAGGCTGCCAGGGAAGAGAAAGAAGAAGGAGAGGGGGGAATAAGACGTAAAGTGCCAGCAAGTCATGGCCTACTTATGGTAAGCCTGTAAGCGGGCCTCAGTTTCAGTAGCAGCTCACAGGAGCGCAGTTCCTGAACCTTTCTGAGAGTTCCTCCTCCTCCTCCTTAGAGTTCCACCTCCTTGGCCATTGAATAGTAGGTGCAGCTACATAACAATCCCTGGATGAGCTCCGCCACCTGTTTTTCTACAAAATGACCCCTGCCTGTAAGGTTTTCAAGGCAAAAGACAACAGAGGTGGTTTGCCTTTGCCTGCCTCTGCATAGCGACCTTGGACTTCCTTGGTGGTCTCCCATCCAAATACTAACTAGGCTGGCTTGGGTCTTCCAGGTCAGGATGGAAATTAGACTTCCCCCTGCACAAGTTCTTTTTGGGGCCCCAATTTGTAGGTTTAGAAATCGCTATCCTATCCACCACCACCACCACCACCACCCTCGCAATTGTCTTGTCTCAAAACTAAAAAGCCCCCCTCAGCGCTTTGATCTTTCCTCTTAGGGGAGCCGCTCTAACCCTTTGATCATTTATCTTGCCATTTTCGGGGCCTGTCTGGAATGAGAGGAGGGACCAGAACTGCAAACAGGATTCCGAGTGCACACCGCAGACTTTCAATAAAGCGCTTGCTTTATTTACAATCCCTTTCCTCCTTTCTTCCTCGGCACCTGGAGGAACCAAGACGGCCTCCCTTTGGAGAGATCCTGCTGCCGGTGGTGCTTCTGCCTGGTTGTCTTGCCTACTGGCCCCTCCAGGCAGGAAGCTTCCTTCCGACCTTCCGGCGTGCAGCAGGTCCTCGCCCACACGACCCTCGGGGAATGGTTCACGATCCTGGGCAGTGCTGCTTACTTGTCTCCTTCCACGTCTTCCCTCCCCTCATCTGCATGTCACTCAAAGGAGGAGGCACCGGCTTTGCACTAAGCAGCTCGATGCCTTCACTTCCCCTACAGCCGGCAATGATGCCTGCTTTAAAGCATTATTTATCACAGGTGTAATCGCTTCCCACTGACACCGAAGGCAGCAGTTTGCCTAGAGCCATCAAACATTCTTTGTTCCTGTAGCGAGACGTTACCTTGTGATCCCTGCTGCAGCATAACCCAGAGTCTCTTGCAAGCCAGAAGAACGGCGGTCAGGCCTCACAGGGAGCTGAGCGTGGAGGGGAGGTGGCGCCGAGGCCGTTCTCCTGGTGTAACAGCGCCACCTTGCAGTATTATGTCAAGCATGCCATTTCTATATGCTACTTCAAATGGTGTTCAGCAGACAAGCCAGATACAAAGCAGAGCACTCTTCTCTTCATGCTCTTTCCCCTCCCCGCCCCCCCCCCCCACTGCTTTCTCCTTCTAACCAAAGGGTGCATAATAAATCAACCTAGAGCTGGCAAGCTTAGCTAGCTCTAAGGTTGCTGTCTCTGGATTAGTGCATTTCAGAAGATCTGGTGGGATCCAATATGAGAACTGTGTGTCATCTCAAACTCCCACAGCCCCTTCAAAGCTTGCCCCCACACTTTTGCATCATAGTTCACCCGCACACAGGTGAAGGGAACAAGGAAAGTCCTGCTGAGTTGTGCTCCAGTGCCCTAAGGGGTAGGGGCTGTATAGCTCAGTATCCCTATTATTCATACTCAGGCCTCTTCTGTACATGTTAGGGCTGCAGGGGTTCTCCTACCCTGGAGGTTCCCAACCTGCCAGCCCACATTGGGCCAGTGGTGGGAACCTCCCCCAACGTTGCAGGCACAATGATGTCACCCGGAAGTGATGTCATTGTACCAGTGATGCCACATGCCGGCCACTCTAGGCATTTCCAGGAAAACTCTATGGTTTTCCCAGGCGGTCTAGCAATTTGGGAGGGAAAACTCTATGGTGCCGTAGAGTTTTCCCCTCCCAAATTGCTAGAGCGTCCAGGGAAACCATAGAATTTTCCTGGAAATGCCTAGAGCGGCCAGCATGCGGCATTGCTGGTACGATAATGTCACTTTCAGGTGACGTCATCGCACTGCGTGCACATTGTGCACACAAAAAAAGTCCCCTGTCAGAAGCCACGGGGGACTTGGCAACCTAGCATCTATAGTGGAAAGAGGTGAGAGAAGTGCCGTAGTGGAGGAAATGGTGTTGCCATTGCAGGAGGAAAATGACATTGTATAATGTTACCCCATGTTTTAAAAAACCACTCCCAAGTTTAAAACCCACCCTGAGCCTGTTCTATGGGAAGAGCGGGCTAAAAATTGAAATAAATAAATAGATGAGGGAAAATAGCATAACAGGGCTGAAGGTTCTACCCTTACCTAATATTTGCTAAATTACTTTTCCCCTTGCATACCATTGTTCTTTTCTTCTCCTCCTCCTTTTCAGAGCAGGGTATTCAAAACTCCTAAGAGAATGCAGGGACCCAGCCTACCCTTTGGGTGCCTCTCTCAGTCATTCTGCCATCATTCGGCTCAGCTTTTGCAAAATAGCCAGGAGCCGACAAACGCCCAACGACTCCACCTCCTCTGCATGCCACACTGTGCCCCCAGCAGCACCACACCCGGAGACCAAATGGAAGGGAGACATGTCTGTGCTTCTCCTACCAGGCTCTGGAATTTCCCACCTGTGCACCGTGCTTGGTTTTGTTCTGCTGTGTTCATCAGGGCAGCCTCCATTTTGCTGCTGAGTGCCAGTGCTGCTGCCTGATTTCTATACCACATTCATTTTGCAAGCCATACCTGCAGCACATTCCACTGGGGGTGACCGTCTGTCCACTGCAATATAGCGGAGTGTGCAGGACTGCAAGCAGGAAGCTGAGTTGTGCTCTTGGGACTCTTTACAGGCCTGTCCCATCTTTTGTGAGTGAGAAGAGGACAGCTGGTGTGCCTGCATCTGCACAAGCCCATTGCATCATGCCAACGATGAACTTCTCATTTGTAACCTGCAGGAGCAAGAAAATCAGAAGACATTCTGACTCTCCATTGCTAAGCAGTTGGTCCCAGGATCTCCCCATAGATGTTGATTCTGGACCACTGGAACAAGGGCTATTTCCCCAGCCTCCACAAAGCTCTAAGGAAATTTCCCAGGCCCCCCATGGATGAGAGGACTTGGACTTCTGCTCCCCAATATAGTTGCAAAAAACTTGTAGGTAAGTACAGAATAGGCTTCCCAACCCTCCCGCTCTGGCGGGAGACCCCTGGGTTCGCAGCCTCATCTCCCGCTCTTCAAAAATCAGGAAGCGGGGGGTGGGGGTGGAGGGGGGGGAGAACATACCTGTAGGCTTCATGTTATTATAGAGCTCCTGAGCCGTTTGTAAAATGTATGCCCCTTTAAGGCTGGGCAGGAAGCAGGAAGGGCTTGGGAGAACGGCCCCTCCCTTTCTTTTGCTTTCGTTTTCACAGCAAGAGTTCTCCGGAAGAAGATCTGGTAAGTATTTGTGTGTGTGAGAGAGGGAGGGGGCAGGGGATTCCCAGGTTTGGAGGCCCTCCCCCCCTTTAGAAAGCGTGGGGGGGGGGAAATGTCTACTGGGCACTCTATTATTCCCTATGAAGAACGATTCCCATAGGGAATAATAGGGAATTCATCCGTGGGTGTTGGGGGCTCTGGGGAGGGGTCTATTTTTTGAGGTAGAGGCACCAAATTTTTAGTATAGCATCTAGTGCCTCTCCCCAAAATACCCCCCAAGTTTCAAAACGATTGGACCAGAGGGTCCAATTCTATGAGCCCCAAAATATGGTGCCCCTATCCTTCATTATTTCCTATGGAAGAAAGGCATTTTAAAAGGTGTGCTGTCCCTTTAAATGTGATGGCCAGAATTCCCTTGGAGTTCAATTATGCTTTTCACATCCTTGTTCTTGGCTCCACCCCCAATGTCTCTTGGCTCCACCCCCAAAGTCTCCTGGCTCCACCCCCAAAGTCCCCAGATTTTTCTTTAATTGGACTTGGCAACCCTAGTACAGAAATAAAAACCTCAGGGCACATAAAACATGGATTCTGATGTCTCTACACTAATGCACAGAGTATGGGGGAAAAGCAGGAGGAACCTGAAGTCCTAATACAGGAAGGGGACGATGACCTAATAGGCATTATTTAAACTTGGTGGAATGACACTCACAATTGGAATATTAGGATTGAGGGGTTCAATTTATTTAAAAGGGACAGACAAATGAGGAAGATCGAAGGGCTAGCATTATACTAAAGGAGGTATATACTTGTGAGAAAATACATTAAACTGAGCATGGAAGTTCAGCTGAGTGTCCCTGGGTTTTAAAAAAAGGAGTAATAGTGATATTATGGTGGGGCCCTGCTATGAGACACTTCTAGAACAGATTACAAAGTTCTCCAAGAGACAGGACACAGTGGTCAAGGGAGATTTCAATTACCCAGATATCTGTTGGAAGTCCCAACTTTGCTAAAAATGAAAGGTCAAATAAATTCATTTTCCAGAAAGTAGAGAGGGAAACGAGAGGATCTGCTATCTTGAACTTGATTCTCATCAACAGGAAATAACTGGTTGATAAGGTGAAAGCAGTAGTGGGCACCCTGAGTAGTAGTGATCATGTCATTTTGGAATTTACAGTCTTGGGGAAGAAAATGACATAGTCAGACATACAGGTTGGACTTCAGGAAAGCAAATTTCGACAAATTCAAAGTTATACTGGATAGAATTCCATAGTCAGAAACACTTAAGAAGAAGGGAGTTCAAGAGGGCTGGGAGTTTCTTAAAAGTTTGAAAGATTGAAGGCACAATCACAAACGATTCCTATGGGGAGGGGAAATGGGAGGAGCCTAAAGAAGCCAAGGTGGCTCCATTAACAGCTTTCTGAAGAGAAATAAGAAAGACTTGCTTAGGAAATGGAAGGAGGGCCTTATAACCAAGGATGGATATAAACAAATAACCAGCACTTGTAGAGAGAGAGAGAGCAAGGAAAGCTAAAGCTCTGTAGAGCTTAGGCTGGCAAGAGATGCTAAGAAAACCAAAAAAGGGTTCACAGTAACACAAAGAGCAAGGACATGGTAGGCCCATTGCAGGGACGGAAAAGTGAAATTGTAACAAGTGATGAAGAGAGGGCAGAACTTCTCAATTCCTACTTTCCCCAGACTTTTATTGTGCAGGAAATGGTGCTGAATGTGGCAAAAACAGAACACATGATGAGGGAAAGGCATTGCAGCCTAGGATCACCATTGGGGTGGTGGTACATAAACACCTAGTTTCTTTAAATGAAATCCTTGGGGCCAGATGAACTGCATCCCAGGGGACTATAAGAACTTGAGGACGTAATTTCTGAGCCTCTGGCCATGATCTTTGAGAATTCTTGGACAACAGGTGAGGTGCCAGAAGATTGGAGGTGGAAAGATGTTGTCCCCATCTTCAAGAAGGGGAAAAAGGAAGATCCAGGTAACTTCCAACCCATCAGTTTTATGTCTATACCTGGAAAAGTTTTAGAATAAATCATCAAACAGTCCATCCTTGAGCATTTAGAAAAGACGGCTGTAATTACTAAGAACCAGAATGGGCTTCTCAAGAACAAGTCATATCAGACTAACCTTATCTCTTCTTTTTTTGAGAAAGTTACTACCTTGCTGGATTAAGGGAATGCTATGTAGATATAGTTTATCTTGATTTCAGTAAGGCTTTTGATAAGGCTCCATATAATATTCTTGTTGACAAGTTGGTAAAATGTGATTTGGATCCTATTAGGTAGATCTGTAACTGGTAGACAGATTGCATCTGAAGAGTCCTTAATAAGGGTTCCTCATCCTCTTGGAGAGCAGTGACAAGTAAAATGCCTCGAGGATCTGTTATGGGACTTGTTTTGTTCAACATCTTTATAAATTATTTGGATGAAGGAATAGAGGGAATGCTTATTAAATTTGCAGATGATACAAAATTGAGAGGGATCGCAAATACAGTAGAAGACAGAGTCAGAATACAGGACTATCTTGACAGGCTGGAAAACTGGACTAAGAAATAAAATGACTTTTAACTGGGATAAATGTAAAGTTTTGCAGTTATGTAGGAACAGGGCTTTTTATAGCAGGAACGCATAAGAATGCAGTGTCAGGGGCTTGGTATCAGGGGTGTGTTCTAATATGCAAATGAGTTCTTGCTGGGCTTTTTCCTAAAAAAAAAAGTCCTGAGTAGGAAAAATCAAATGCATCATTATAGGATGGGGGAGACTTTTCTTTGCAGTCGTATGTATGAAAAGGATCTAGTGGTCTTAATGGACCATACACTGAACATGAGTCAGCAGTGTGATGCAGTAGCTAAAAAGGCAAATTCCATTATGGGCTGTATCAACAGAGGTATAGTGTCCAGATCACGCAGAATGATGGTATCACTTTCCTTTGCTCTGGTTAGACTTCATCTAGAGTACTGTGTTCAGTTTTGGGCACCACAATTTATGAAGGATATAGACAAGCTGGAATATGTCCAAAGGAGGATAACGGAGATGGTGAGAGACTGAAGACCAAGTCATGTCAGACTACTCTTATCTCTTTTTTAGAAAGCTACTACCAGTGTGGTGTGGTGCTTAAAAGCACTGGACTCTGATCTGGAGATTCAGGTTTGATTCCCCACTCTTCCTCCACTCAAAGCCTGCTGGGTAACCAGAGGCTGGGTCATAGTTCTCAGAATTCTCTCAGCCCCACCTACTTCACATGGTGCCTGTTGTGCTGAGAGGAAGGGAAGTGATGATTGTAAGCTGTTTTGAGACTCCTTAGGGTAGAGAAAAGCAGGGTATAAATACCAACTCTTCTTCTTCTAGGGATCTGACTGGGAGAGATCTTTTCTTCTTTCATCCCTCAACTCCCACATGTTCCAGCAGTACACAGATATGTCCCTCCCCCTCACTGCTGGATCCTTCCCCTACATCCAAAGATGGAAAAGAACCCCAAACAAACATTCTATTTGTACAGTTCACTACTGTACTTTTAGAGATGATTTCACAAGCACACCCACTTGGATGGATTCTAGGGGATCCCTTTGGAATCTTTTGTATTTGGAATCCTTAGATGTTGCACAATCCACATGTTTTCTGTTTACTTGTTTCTCCTTTTGGCCCTGGAGAGAGAGAGAAAGGAGTCACTTTCTACTCACATGCTCACATAAAGAGGCTAACAAGGCTATCTTCCACATGGTCTCCTCTCCTGGATAAGGAAATGGTGTTCCCAAACCAAAAGAGTGACCTATCCAAAGCGTGTTAACATCAGACAGGACAAGTTTTTGTTTGCAAGTCCAGATACTAAGAACTCTGGCAGGCAAACAGGGTCTGGGCGATTAAATTCCATAGCAACAAGTCCCCTCAATGTCTCTGAATTACCATATAAACCAGTGGTAATTAACGAATAATTAAAATGATGGTCCCATTGACTGATTAACATTCAGTTGCAGACAAAAGATGAATTGGCTACTGTCTGATTCAAGGGCCCATAACGTGGTGCCCATGGACATCACAGCGCTCACTAGGGTTACCAAGTCCAATTCAAAAAATATCTGGGGACTTTGGGGGTGGAGCCAGGAGACTTTGGGGGTGGAGCCAGGAGACATTAGGGGTGGAGCCAAGATCAAGGCTGTGACAAGCATAATTGAACTCCAAAGGGAGTTCTGGCCATCATATTTAAAGGGACGGCACAACTTTTCAATTCCTTCCTTCCATAGGAAATAATGAAGGATAGGGGCATCTTCTTTTGGGGCTCATAGAATTGGACCCCCTTGTCCAATCTTTTTGAAACTTGGGGGGGTATTTTGGGGAGAGGCACTAGATGCTATACTGAAAATTTGGTGCCTCTACCCCAAAAAACAGCCCCCCCCCAGAGCCCCAGATACCCTTGGATGAATTCTCCATGATTTTCTATGGGAATAAATCTCCACAGGGAATAATAGAGTTCCCAGCAGACATTTTCCTCCCCTCCCCCCGCTTTCTGACAACCCTGAAGCAGGGGGAGGGTCTCCAAACCGGGGGATCCCCTGCCCCCACCTGGGGATTGGCAACCCTAGCGCCCACCAACAACTTTCTTGCTGCCCACCAAATGTTTTAGAAGGTGGAGAGGCCCGGTGGGGCTTTTGCCTAGCAGGGCTTCTGATTGGCTCTTGGAGATTTGATCGGCTATGCAGATTTTTTAAAAATGTTGCTTTGGCAGCAGCTGCCACTGGAGCTCAAGGATCCTCATTGTGTGACTGAACGGAAGCAGTGGCAGCCATTTTGTGACTGGCTCCAGCTTCTGCAGCAGCCATTTTGTGGCTGCACCTACCACACAATGTCAGAATTCCAATGGTGCCCTCAGGCTGAAAAAGGTTGGGGACCCTTTGTCTGATCACTTAGTGAAATTCTTATAAACATGAAGCCAAATGCAGCACCAGTAATCACACAGTTACAAAGGTTAAGGCAGACAAGAGGGTTGTGTAGTGTAATGTGTCAAGCATGGTGAAATTCCATTGCTTTATGGTCCTGCCTAACCTGGTCTGTAAAATATCATGGAGGACCTAACTTTGCTGGCTTGTTATTCTTTCCCTTCCCCCTTCTATGCTTTATGGCTTGCAATTAGAATTAGTGGGAATCGAAACTAAGTAGTCGGCACCTTCCCATACATTCCAGTAAGGGAGTGAGAGACATCTGAGAAAGCAAGGACACAGTCCTGATAACACTATGGGAAAGTAGACAGTTATGATAGTTTATGTGTGAATGCTACCCTGCAACCCCATCCCTTGGAATCCCTTTGAAGTAGTCCTTAAAAGTATCATATCAATGTATAGTTGGCATTACTCTCAAGAACCTGTTTCCAAAGTATCGGTCTATCAATAAACGTAGTCTTTGTATCAACTTCGACTCGTCATTGAACCTGCATGCTTGACATAATGAGGAGTTTATAGTAGGAGCAGAGGTGGAGTGTGAGCACTGCCTTAGCCAAAGATGTAGTTTGTGCATGTTTATTTGGAGACAGTCCTACTGAATTCATAGGATCCTACAAATACAAAGGATCAGTGTACATGAGAGCAATTGCCATATGCAGCCTTTTGGAAACAGCCCAGCTTGTTCCTAATATAATCGGAAAGATTTTCCTGTCCCTTTTGAGCAGTAGAGAAAGCACACATTGGCTACTATACAGTTACTCCAAGATGTTTTCATATGAACACATTTCTGTTAATGACATGTTAAATTACAGGAGCAGTCATTCTACATAAATACACAGTGTCTTGCAAAGATGTTATAGGAGGTAATTATTAGTTGTCTCCACACTAATTGCTCAGAGAAAATGTTTAATTGTATGTTAAATGGATCCAGTGTGGTTTTCATTTCATGTAATATCTGCATACTTTTAATAGTGCCACTCCCCCCAATTTCAGTTAAATCAAAGAAATGGGCAAGTGGGAGCTTTGCACGACTCGCCCAGACGTCAGAGGTGAAATTGGAAGCACGAGACAGATTTTCTCGTGTTTATTAGGAACAAGGCTCTGAAGGGAGGTTGCTGCTGTTTTGTAATGGGAAGATGTGATGAGGAAATCGCTTGTAGACCTCAAGGCTGCCATTAAGAGAAACCTGAAACTTCCCTTCCGTGTTTTCTTTCCCCGCTAGTTTATTACTTAGCAGGAATATAAAGCTGGACTCCAAATTTTATAGCTTTGAATGCCTGTGGATCTCTCCACCACCACAATTTGTGGGTTTGCTTCTTTGTGCATGGTACTTTGAAGAGCTCAAGGAGGAGAGAGGTCTCTCTCCCAAACAGCATCTAGGCTAAAACTAGAAGACAAAGGAAGGGGAAGAGAGAGAAATAAATGGAAAACAAGGTACATTCCCTTTTGGATATATGACTTGTGGGGTCTGCAAAGTGAAGGGATTGGACCAAAATCTTCTAAAGAAAGGTGGGGTCTGAGAGCAAGGTTGAAGGAAGTGTTAAAGGCAGCATCAGAGAAGTGTTCTAGGAGGCAACTCCACACACCACAACAGTGTCCCGCCCAGCCCGGGCAGGGACTGCGCGGAGGAGACCCCCCGGCGCCTGCCAGCCGCTCCAAGCCCCCGGCATCGCCCCAAGAGCCCCCCCCACCTCTCCAAGCCCCTGTGGAGGCCCCACCCCTCACCTCGACTGACGGGGCGAAAGCAGCCACCCGAGCGACGCCTCCCAGACGGCGAGCCTGGCTTCGAGTCCGTGAGGTCTGGCCGGGGCAAGACGCCAGAGAGCAAGAGGGAGAGCCATTCAGCTCGTCGCAGCACGAGACGCTCCCTTGCAGCACGCCGCTGAGGGCTGGGACGCCTGAGGCACGCCCAGTCAGCCCGGCCCCGACGCACCTCTCCTGGGCGTCTGGGGCTTTGAAGGGGGGAGGAGCCAGAGAGGGGCAGGTCCTGGGAGGGGGGAGGATGGGTCGGGAAGCATAAAAGGAGGGAGGGAGGAGGTCGCTGAGGAGAGCTGGCTGATGCGCAAAGAGGCTGCCTCGCGAGAGAGAGGGACAAGAGCCATAGCACAGCCAGGAGGGAACGGGGGCCTGCGGTGAAGTAACCCAGTGCCCACCCCCCTGTTTCTGAGACCTCCGGGGAACGCCCCAGAGTGCCCGGGTGGGGCAACGGCGACGCCGGGGGACCGGGAGGGGCACCAAAGACCTGACAAACAGTAACCCAAGAGAAGGGGTGGGAGACCTTTGAATAGCTGAGAGGTAGCAATGGGAAAAAAAAGGGAAAAGGTAGGAATGTTTGGGGCACAGAGATATGGGGTGCAAAGCAGGAAGGATCTTGAAGGTAAAGATGAGGCCTTTGTCCTAGAATTGGTAGAGGACAGGAAGCTAGTCTTAGAGGGGCATATAGTCTGAGCAATAACAGAGAAGAACGTTTCAGCAGCAGAACTCTGGAGAGAGGTGAGGGGCTTTATAGGGTTGCCACTTCTGTGTTGGGCAGTACCTGGAGATTTGGGGGTGGAGCCTGGGGAGGGTGGGGTTTGGGGACTGACATCAGCAGGATACAGTGCCCTACAGTCCACCTGACAAAGCAGCCATTTTCTCCAGAAGAGCTTATCTTGATTTCAGGGCCTCCAACCCACTGACCCCATAATGGGCTGGCAGAGGGAGCCCCCCTCTTGAAGAACTCCAGTGCACTGCGACATGCCCAGCTTGATAACATGACTTCTGGGTGAGACTTGGCAACCCATATTCTGGGAGATCTTCAGGCACCACATGGAGGTGGGCGACCCCAATCACCCTTGTCCGCATTCATTCGTAAGGCTGATTTCTCTGTTATTTACTTCATAATTCTTTCTCTCTACCAAATTTACTCCAAACAGACATTCAGCTAACTGGCCTGTAATTTCCCATATCTCAACTGGATCCCTTTTTAAAAACATTGATGTATATTTAGTACTTTCCAGTCCCTTAGATTGGAGGTTGGTTTTAGTGAGAAGATGCATATTTGAGATAGATCAAGAATTTTGCATTTGAGTTCCTTAGCCTATATTTATTTATTTCATTCCATTTGCTAGGCTGCCTTCCCTGCAAGCAGGGCTCAGAGCGGCTTACATCAAAACACCTATACCTATCTACCTGTCTGCTTGCCGTTGGGTTTCAATGACTTGTTCATTTTCAGTTTGTCTGTTAGTCCTGATTAGGGGTCATTTTATAGAAAAAGAGATGCTGGAGCCCATTAGCGCAACTTTTTTGCATAACTCATTTGCAGATGCCCCACACCCCTGACATCACCAGAAGGTGTACTAAATTATATCCGCTCAGCGTCTACCTTAAAATGCTTCTTAAATTATAATTGTCATAATAAAACCTTACTCCCGTCTCATCACACTTTTAAAATTACTTTCTCCTATGTGGCCAGTGACATGACGAAGATTTCCATCTGTCTGCTTGATATGTTTTGGTTATTTTCCCATTTTTTGTGGGGGGAAATGTTAGAAAGTTTGTCAGATCTTAGAGTTCAGCAAAATCCTCACAGGGGGGGTTGAACAACGGAGCCCAGAAGCAAGGTGACTGGGGAAAGCAATGGCAAACCACCCCACCGTAAAAAGTCTGCCGTGAAAATGTCGTGATGCAACATCACCCCAGAGTCGGAAACGACTGGCGATTGCACAGGGGACTACCTTTACCTTTTAAGAAAGGAAGAAGACAGTGAGATGTAGAGGTTCCAGAGCTCCACTCCTGTGAGCTCCTGCCCAAGATGAGACCTGGTCCTGCTATCCCACGACTTTGTCTCTTTCCCATGGCCTGGGTGGGGGTAATTAATGTCACGTTATTACACAACTCTCTCCCCTGACGGCTGTCCTCATTTCTTTCTTCATTTCAAGATCACCCTCAAGAGTATTGGTTAGGCAGGTGAAACTGTGTCCCCAATATTGTTATTATTCAGGCATTTCCACCTGGCATTTCCACCCACAGCAAGACGGGGGTGGGGAGAGAGAATATCTCTGCCTCTTTTCTAGTTCATTGGACTATATGCCCTCTCAGAAATACAGAGCTACTTTACTTCAATATATTAATTTAATTTAATTTTCCCATTTATAACCGCCCTATCCTGCAAGCGGACTCAGAGTGGCTTACAACATTAAAAACTTTACAACAACATTAAATAAACCACATCCAACAAAACATATCTTTCCCTGTCCTTATATCAAGGGGCAGCTGTATCCCATTGATTTCCCCCATTATCCCAGGTGTCAGAAGTGCCCACTATATCTGTGTTCTCATTTAACACTCCAGCCCTCCCATCAATATGAACCCCTATCCCTTGCTTCTTTCTCTGAGCACCCTTGGCATGTATGTCATTTCGTGATGTACACTCCTTGTCAAATCCTAACCCATCTTGTCTAAATTATCTGGACCAGTTAACCAATCATCCCTTAGGGATGAGTCATCCCAAAGCAGATGCTCTTCGGTTTCTGTCAGCTTTCCCTCAGGAGTTAATTTAAAAGCTGCTCTGCTTCCTTTCTGAGATTAAGCACCCGAGTTTGCTTTCATTTCAGTTCGAATGCGGCCTGTTCTTTCTGCAGAGGGTCAGCTCCTCTCCCAATGTTTGCCATTGCAAAACTATCAAATCTAACCCTTTCCTCCTAGCACCACAGTCTCTTCCACATCTTTATTTATTTTATGGGGTTTATATCGCATCCTATCTTGAGATGGGCTCAGGACAGCTAACAGTGAGTGGATATAAGCAACAGTACCATATAATAAAATCGGTTAAAACAATCAATCATCAAACAATAAAGAACAAATAAGACCAGTTACAAGATGGCTGTAAATCAGTAAAACTCTCCTGCAAGATGATGATTCTGAAGTGTGGTTCTGGGGCAGGGGAGGCCGAGATGGACTGGCAGAACAGCTCCATTTACAGGCCCTACAGAACCGTAACAGATCGTAGGACTCTGATCTCACATAGGAGCATGGCTTTTTTAAAAGCAGGAACGCACAGGAACGCAGTTCTGGCTGGCTTGGTGTCAGGGGGTGTGGCTTAATATACAAATGAGTTCCTGCTGGGCTTTTTCTACAAAAAAGCCCAGTGTGAAACAATGGTGACATCAGGGGGTGTGGCCTAATAGGCAAATGAATTCCTGCTGGGCTTTTTCTACAAAAAAAGCTCTACATAGGAGCATGATCCACCAGGCTGGGGCAGGGCAGAAAAAGCCCTGGCCCTGGCTGAGGCTAAGTGGACCTCTATCAGGCCAGGGTAGGGTTGCCAAGTCCAATTAAAGAAAAATCTGGGGACTTTAGGGGTGGAGCCAGGAGACTTTGGGGGTGGAGCCAGGAACAAGTATGTGACAAGCATAATTGAACTCCAAGGGAGTTCTGGCCATCACATTTAAAGGGACAGCACGCCTTTTTAAATGCCTTTCTTTCATAGGAAATAATTAAGGATAGGGGCACCATCTTTTGGGGCTCATAGAATTGGACCCTCTGGTCCAATCGTTTTGAAACTTGGGGGGTATTTTGGGGAGAGGCACTAGATGCTATACTAAAAATTTGGTGCCTCTACCTCAAAAAATAGCCCCCCCAGAGCCCCCAATACCCATGGATCAATTTCCTATTATTCCCTATGGGAATCATTCTCCATAGGGAATAATAGAGTGCCTAGTAGACATTTCCCTCCCCCCCCACGCTTTCTAAAGGGGGGGGGCTCCATACCAGGGAATCCCCCCTCCCTGCCCCCTCCCTCTCTCTCTCACACACACACACACACAGACACACAAACACTTACCTTACTTGGTCTTCTTCCAGCAGAATGTGCTTGCTGGGAAAACGAAAGCAAGGCAGCACAGGAAAAGAAAGGGAGGGGCCGTTCTCCATGGAAACTGTTATTTTCCCATGAAGCCCTTCCTGTTTCCTGTTTCCTGTGCAGCCTTAAAGGGACACATTTTAAAACGGATCAGAAGCTTTACAACATGGTGCCTAAAGGTATGTTCTCTCTCTCTCCCCCCCCCCCCCGCCCCCAGATTCTTTGAGAGCGGGGGAGGAGGACGCAATTTCGGGGGTCCCCCGCCAGGGTGGGGGGGGGTTGGGAAGCCTAGGCCAGGGGCTACCAATATTGAAACCTTAATCTCCACCTGTCCAGTTGGCACAAGGCAAGGAACCCGAAATGTTTCTGAGAACAGCCAAGATGAACAGATGAAGCTACTTTATACTGAAGCAGACCATTGGTTCATTAAGGTCAGTATTGTCTACTCAGACCGGCATCCAGGGTGTTAGAGGTCTTTTACATTCCCTGCTACCTGGTCCTTTAACAAGGGATCCCAGTGATTGAGCCTGAGACCTTCTGCATGCCAAGCAGATGCTCTAACTCTGAGCCCTGGCCCCTCCCCTCCCCTTGGAGCCCTGGCCTGTAACATCCCGCCTTGCATCCTACTTTTTCCTCCCAGGACTGAATGTCAGTGCTTCCCAGCACTATTGATACAGTCATGCACTATGACCAACAGATTGCATCCATACATGCCTACCTGCCTATTTAGACAGCAAATGACCTGCACAATCATTGCCCCAAGTAAATAACACTCATCACAGATCTCTCTCTTTGTATTCCAAAGGATTAAATCTCCCCTTCTTCCATCCCCAGGATGTTAGTTCACCATCCGAGGAATGCATTCCCTCTGAGGAATCTCTTCTTCCTAACAACCACCTTTCCAAAGACTCTTGACTCTCCACAAATTAGGTGAGTGGGCAACAATGTGGGAAATGAAGTTCACTATTGGGGATTGTAAGGTGAAGTGCATTGGGACAAAAAATCCCAACCTCAGGTATAGGCTATTGAGTTCTGAACCTGCTGAGACAGAGAAGGGAAAAGATCTTAGGGTTGCAGTGGGTAGCTCGATGAAAGTGTCAACTCAGTGTGCTGCAATAGTGAAAAAGGCAAACTCTGTGTTGAGGTTATTAGGAAAGGGACTGAACATAAAATGGCTGCTATTATAACGCTTCTACATAGATCTACGATGCAGCCTCATTTGGAATACGGTGTACAGTTCTGGTCACCATATCTCAAAAAAGGACATCACAAAGCTGGAAAAGTGCAGAAGAGAGGTCATCAAGATGATTTGGGGGTTGGCGGATCTTCCCTAAGGCTGAAGAGTCTGGAAGTTTTCAGTTTAGAAAAGATCTGATTAAGGGGGGACATGACAGAGATTTATAAATTTATGCATGGGGTGGAGAGAGTTGACAAAGAGAAATTTTCCTCCCTCTCCCAAAATACTAGAACTTGGGCATCCTGTTTCAGGACAGATAAAAAGAAATACTTCTTTTCACAGAGAGTGATGAAAATGTGGAATTTGCTGCCAGAAGATGTACTGATGACCAAAAGAATAAATAGCTTCCAAAAGGGGATTAGACAGATTCATGGAGAATAGGTCTATCAGTGGCTACTAGCTACGGTGACTCAAAGGCAATCAACCTCTGAATCCAGGAGGCAATACTGGGAAAGGTCTCGGCCTCTATGCCCTGTTGTTGGCTCTACAGAGAAACTGGTTGGCCACTTTGTGAGACAGAATGCTGGATTAGATGGACCACTGGTCTGATCCAGCAGGTTTCTTCTTATGTTCTTATGACTGCATAGGAACTATCTCCATGGAATCAGAGTGACTCCAACAAGTCTAAGAAGCCTGCACCTGCAGTCCCTGAGTGCTGTTTGGGGGTGGACCCTGGGAGGGAAAAGCATTGCTGGTGCTTTGACATTTCCCCTTCAGAAGTGACATCACTGCCTTCCCCCACAATGCTTTAGGAATCTCCCAAATTGCTATGGTAAATACCATAGATTTCTATGGTAAATACCAAAGAGATCAGTACCTTTTTGCACTCTTCTTGTCACTTCTGCCTTTATTGCTTGGAAGGGGGGGGGGTCTTTTCTGCACTTGTTTTGCTCCCTCTAGTGGTTGCTTTGGTATTACTTTGCTGTATCTCCAGAGTATTTCCCTGCGTATTTACCTCCTCAACCCTCCATGTTTTTTAATTATTTTAGAGATTTTTTCCTCCTTGATGAGCGTCCTTGAAGCAGCTGATCCTGATACTGTGAATGACACAGAAATAGCACTGTGAATGACACAGAAATAGCCCCAGCACAGTCAGCTGCCAACGGTGCAGCCCAGACACCATGAGCACCAAGTCCAATGAGGGGTTACCCCCAGAAGACAGTGCCTTATCAGCCCAGGATCCTGGAAAAACCCTGCAGGCAGTATCACCACTCCAATACCCAAACCCACTAGAATGTAGGCATCCACATCATGACCCTGAAATCCCTTGGAGGTCTCCCATCCAAATACTAACCAGGACTGACTCTGCTTAGCTTCTGAGATTTGGTGAGATCAGGCTAGCCTGGGCTATCCAGGCCAGGGCTTGGAACTCCATGAAAGGAGACAGACCTGGGTCTGGCAACTCAGGAGGATCACCTGGGGCTAATGAGTCAGCTCAGCCCAATGGGACTCAGCTGTAAGCATAGCATAAAAGAGGAAGTGGCAAACGGATCAGGCATGGAAGCAACACATGACACTACTGCTGATGCCCTGACTGCTGCAACGGACCATGTTGTCTCCTTACCACAACTCTTGGATCTGCATTTAAACGACCTTTGGACCCTGCGATTCGGCTCTTTGAACAACTCCTTGGACTTTGGCTGAACCCTCTTTGTGTGTAGGCTTCCCAAACCCCAGGTCCCAGCGAGGGATCCCCTGGTTTTACAGGCTTCCCCCACCTCCAGCTAGCAGCCCAGTGGGGGGAAGCCACGCCCCCACAGCCACCAGTACCTCTAGATCTCCTGCAGGTTAAGAAACCTGCAAGCAGGTTCCGTTTTAAAATACCTCTGTGTGTGCCCCTTTAAAGTTGAGCAGGAAGTACTTCATGGGGAAGGGTCAGAAGCAGAGCCTCCATTTGTTTTGCTTTCGTTTCACAGTAAGTAAGAGTGTGTGCATGTGAGAGAGAGAGAGAGCAGCATAGCCCCTGTAACTGTCAGATGTCGTTGTGGAGAAACCAGATCCAGTGAGAGAGAGAGAGAACTTTTCAGAAGTCGTTGTAGGGGAGGCAGTAATAGTGTGTGTGTGTGTCTGTGCTTGTTTTGCATTGTTTTCAAAGTCTTTGTATAGGAGCCTGTTTATGGGATAGAGGAAAACTCCCACCTCTCTCTCTTTTGTTTGCCTGTGTTAGGCTGAAGAACAGCAGTTGCTGTGAGTAAAGCCCCAGTGAGATCACAAAAATGTGAGCTTGCAAACTGTGTGCATTTTGGCTGCTTTTTGTGTGTTTACCCTTTCATTTACTAGAATTGCAGCTGTTGGGGGATGAGGAAATGACGACTATTCTGGTGAACTGCACTGCTGTATTTTTATGCATTTATTTTGGAAATCGGAAAGTCTGGCTCTGCCCCAAAGTCTCCCGGCTCCACCCCCGAAGTCCCTAGATATTTTCTGAATTAGACTTGGCAACCCTCTTTGTGTATGACCTTTGGACTGGACCAGGGCTGGCCCTAGCCCGTCTTGCACTCTAGGCGAGGCTAACTTCTGGTGCTCCCCCTGCACTGATAATGTCACAGAGTCACACGGGGCGCCCAATTCAGTGCCTCCAGAAGGCGGGCACCCTAGGCAATCGCCTAGTTTGCTTAGTGGCAGGGCCAGCCATGGACTGGACTTTTGACTCTGTTCCTTGGGTCAGTGTTTCCACCCGACTGCGCCAGTGCAGCCCCGCCCAGTTCTGCCCTGACCCAGGTCACCTGGAAGAGCTCCAAGGCGTTCATTGTGGACTGGGAAGGCTATGGCCCCGAGGACCATTCATGGGAACCCACAGACAACCTACACGCCCCTCCAAGGCGTTCGCCTCGTTTGCGTTCTCTCGGTTACGTGCCAGTGACTCATCAATAGGCGTGCAAGAATACATTATTTATAAAAAACAAGAACAATGTTTATTTTTAGATGTTTTATCGCTGAGAAATTTCACAGCTGCAAGAAATTAAGCAGCCTGACAATATCTGTATAATGACAACAGATAACTGACATTCTGAAATGTTAAAAAGGAAGCACTTTATAATTAACTAATAACTAAAGTAGAAACCGTATATAATAAATGAAATTAGCAGCGCAACAGATTTCCCTGTTTTAGTTGGAGGGAGCTGTAAATATTTCCATCGCTATGTTGTCTGTATTAATCTCCGCTGCCATTTGGGGACCCTGAGCGGGGGTGGGGGGTGGGACTAAGCCTGGCACTCAATAAGCCAAGCCCCTTCCCTTGCCTCATTTTCCTTTCCTGCAAGTGAAAGGAAACAGCTTGTTCATTACACCCCCATAGCTTTCATCTCAGGGCTTCAGTAACAGGTCCAAGCCTCTCTAGAAAGACAGCAATCACCACTTTAACCCTTTATTTGATTTGAAAGCTAGCTGCAGGAACTGCCCTATAGCGAAACAGCACTTCTTGGTTTTCCAGATGGAAAAGGAAAGGAAAGGTCCCCTGTGCAAGCACCAGTCGTTTCCAACTCTGGGGTGATGTTGCTTTCACAACGTTTTCACGGCAGACTTTTTACGGGGTGGTTTGCCATTGCCTCCCCCAGTCATCTACACTTTCCCCCAGCAAACTGGGTACCCAGGGGTGGCCAACGGTAGCTCTCCAGATGTTTTTTTTTTGCCTACAACTCCCATCAGCTCCAGCCAGCATGGCCAATGGCTGGGGCTGATGGGAGCTGTAGGCAAAAAACATCTGAAGAGCTACCGTTGGCCACCCCACTCAGTTGGCCACCGTCTTCAGAAGGATGGAAGGCTGAGTCAACCTCGAGCCGGCTACCTGAACCCAACTTCTGCTGGGGATTGAACTCAGATCATGAGCAGCGCTTAGGACTGCAGTACTGCAGCTTTAACACTCTGCGCCATGGGACTGGCGCAGATGAGCAACAAGTAAAAATGAGAGTCCTAGAGAGACTCTCTCCAGCTCTGTTCCTTTGACCATTGATGAGTCCCTAAGCTCTCTTTCCCATTGTGTGTGCATTGAGGGGTTATCTCTTTTTCTCTTTGGGTTTGCCAGAGAAGCCCTGATGAATAAGAAATAAATCCCATTGAAATCTTCAAACCTCACCTTTTACTCACCTCCCCCCCTTTTTGTGCCTTCTTAATTTTGCATTTCGTTAAATATTCTTTCACTTCAAGGGTGGGGTTGCTAATTTCAGCCTGGGCAATTCCTGGAGATTTGGGGGTGGAGTCTGGCAAGGGCAGAGTTTGGGGATGGGAGGGAACTCAGCTGGGAAGTGATGCTATGAAGACCCCACACTGGAGCCTAACTGGAATACCTTTGTTGTTGTTCAATCGCCCAGTCGAGTCCGACTCTTTGTGACCCCATGGACAAAGTCACATCAGGCCCTCCTGTCTTCCACCATCCTCTGAAGTCTGCTCAAATTCATGTTTGTTACATCAGTAACACTGTCCAGCCATCTCATTTTTTGCTGTCCCCTTCTTCTTTTGCCTTCTGTCTTTCCCAGCATCAGGATCTTCTCCAGTGAGTGCTCCCTTCTCATTTGGTGGCTGAAGTATTTGAGCTTCAGCTTCAGCATCTGACCTTCCAGCGAACAGTCTGGGTTGATTTCCTTTAGGACTGACTGATTTGATCTTCTTGCAGTCCAAGAGACTCTCAAGAGTCTTCTCCAGCACCACATCTCAAAAACATCTATTCTTCTGCGCTCGGCCTTCCTTATGGTCCAGCTCTCACAGCCATACATTACTACTGGGAATACCATCACTTTGACTATACGGACTTTTGTTGGCAGGGTGATGTCTCTACTTTTTATTATACTGCCCAGGTTCGCCATAGCTGTCCTCCCAAGGAGCAAATGTCTTTTAATTTCATGGCTACAGTCACCATCTGCAGTGATCTTGGATCCCAGAAATGTGAAGTCTGTCACTACTTTGCCAAGGTGTGATGGGGCCATGATCTTAGTTTTTTTGATGTTGAGTTTCAAGCCTACTTTTGTGCTTGTCTCTTTCACCCTCAACAAGAGGTTCTTTAGGTCCTCCTCACTTTCCACCATTAGAGCGGTGTCATCTGCATATTTGAGGTTGTTGATGTTTTTCCCGGCAATCTTAATTCCAGCTTGTGCTTCATCCAGGCCAGCATTCCACATGAGGTACTCTGCATATAAATTAAATAAGCAGGATGACAATATATATCCTTGTTGAACTCCTTTTTCTATTCTAAACCAATCAGTTGTTCCATATCCCGTTCTGACGGTTGCTTCTTGACCCTTATACAAGTTTCTCAGGAGACATGTGAGGTGGTCTGGTACTCCCATCTCTTTAAAGACTTGCCACAGTTTGTTATGATCCACACCATCAAACGCTTTAGCATAGTCAATGAAGCAGAAATAGACGTTTTTCTGATTCTCCCATGCTTTCTCCATAATCCATCCTATGTTGGCAATTTGATCTCTAGTTCCTCTACCTCTCCGAAACCCAGCTTGAACTTCTGGTAGTTCCCGATCTACATACTGCTGAAGCCTAGCTTGTAGGATCTTTAACATGACCTTGCTGGCATGTGAAATGAGTGCAATGGTGTGATAGTTGAACATTCCTTGGCATTACCCTTCTTTGGGATTGGAATATAAACCGATCTTTTCCAATCCTGTGGCCACTGTTGTGTTTTCCAAATTTGTTGACATAATGTGTGCATCACTTTAACAGTATAATCTTTTAGGACTTTGAATAGCTCAACTGGGATACCATCATCTCTGCTCGCTTTGTTGTTAGTAATACTTTCTAAAGCCCATTTGACTTCACACTCCAGGATGTCTGGCTCAAGGTCATCGATTTCACTGTCATGGTTGTCCGGGACATTGAGATCCTTCTTGTATAATTCTTCTGTGTATTCTTGCCACTTCTTCCTGATCTCTTCTGCTTCTGTTAGGTCCTTACTATTTTTGTCCTTTATCATGGCCATTTTTGCACGAAACGTTCCCTTGATTTCTCCAATTTTCTTGAAGAGATCTCTTGTACTTCACATTCTATTATTTTCCTCTATTGCTTTGCGTTGTTCCCTCAGGAAGGCCTCCTTATCTCTCCTTGCTGTTCTCTGGAAATCTGTATTCAGTTAGGTGAATCTTTCCTTTTCACCTTTGCCTTTCACTTTCCTTCTTTCCTCAGCTATTTGTAAAGCCCCATCAGACAACCACTTTGCTTTCTTGCATTTCTTTTTCTTTGGGATGGTGCTGATTGCTGCCTTCTGTACAATGTCACGAACCTCCATCCATAGTTCTTCAGGCACTCTGTCTATCAACTCTAGTTCCTTAAACCTATTCTTCACCTCCATTGTATATTCATAAGGGATGTGATCAAGGTCAAACCTGAATAGCCTAATAGCTTCCCCAGTTTTCTTCAGTTTAAGCCTGAATTTTGCGATGAGTAGCTCATGATCTGAGCCGCATCAGCTCCAGGTCTTGTTTTTGCTGACTGTAAGGAGCTTCTCCATCTTTGACTGCGGAGTATATAACCAATCTGATTTCTGTGTTGCCCATCAGGTGATGTCCACATATAGAGTCGCCTTTTAGGTTGTTGGAAGAGGGTGCTCGCTATGACCAGCTTGTTCTCTTGACAAAACTCTATTAGCCTTTGCCTGGCTTCATTTTGTTCTCCAAGGCCGAACTTGTCAGTTGTTCCAGTCACCTTTTGACTTCCTACTTTGGCATTCCAGTCCCCTTTGATGAGGAGAACACCTTTTTTGATGTTGATTCTAGAAGGTGTAGATCCACATAGAACTGGTCCACTTCAGCCTCTTCTGCATCAGCGGTTGGGGCATAGACCTGGATTACTGTGATATTGAATGGTTTGCCTTGGATACGGACTGCGATCGTTCTGTCATTTTTTAGATTGTATCCCATTACTGCCTTCCTCACTCTCTTGTTAACTATAAAGGCCACACCATTTCTTCTACGGGACTACTTTCATAATGTTTTTGGTCAGTTGGATCTGGTCGTGGACCATAATAAATTGAACTGAACACACTGGAGCTGCCATTTCCTCCAGCAGAACTGATCTCTGCAGTCTGGAGATGAGTTGTAATTCCTGGAGAGCTCCAGGCCCCACCTGTAGGTTGGGAACCCTGGCTGGGGGGTCCAGCAGGAAGGTGTTCAGGGGACCACGATGGCTCCGGGCAATCCTGTGTCTTGTCACAAGGCCAAGGATTTAAAAGCTGGTTTGTGTTGGGAAGGTTTAAAAAAACAACACCACCTTAGGCTGTAAACACATTGATTGGCTGGATGTTCATGCTGCACTTTAAAAGAAAGTCAAAAGTGGACAGGCCATCTGAGTCACCCATTAAAACATGTCTGTCATTTGTGTTATGAAGTTCAGGAGAAGCTGAGCTTGCTCCATGGTGGGGGGGGGGGAGAATCAGTGTCTCTTATTGTCACATGGACATCAGCATGACCCCAAAGATGAACTTCTCATGGCTAGCCACGGGCAACTCAACTGCATCATGCAAATTAGCCACATGTCATTGGCTAAAAAGGTTAAAGCCACAGCCTCCCCGTTTCTGATGTCAGACAGTGTCAGTGAGGATGAGGTTCGGCATGGAAAATCCCGGAGGCCATCCCAGGGGAGGAGGGGGAGGGGGGAGTTATAGGGCTCTGTGGTACAGGGAAGCCTGCAGATTAGCCAGGGAACAAAAGGTGGTGATCTGCTCCCTTTTCCCCAGTAGCATGACTAAATTAAGGAGGACAAGCAAGAGACCGGGAGTGAAGGAATCATAGGAGAGAGCTCAAGGGACATAACACAGCAGAATTCATCTGGTTTGTGTGTGCTGCTGAGAAACAGAGTTACACATGGAGCATCTTGCTCTTTGCAAAACTAATATGAGATCTTTATTGGAAGGGACTCCATTCCAGACACGACAGGAGAGACAGGATTGTAATCTAGTCTAGCTAGCTAAAATGGATGGATGGATGGAGATGCAGAAAGTGCCCTGCCCTCATGGTGCCAAGATGGAGACGTGTAGGGAGAGAAGGATGGAAGGAAGATTCCCTGAGAGAAGCAATCTGCACATCAAAGTGATAGTATCAGAGCCGTAGAAGGGAAAGATGTCCAGGGTCCTCCTGACCTCTCTCTCTCTCTCTCTCTGACTCTCTACGGTCCCTCTCTGAAGGCTGAGGCTAAGAAGCAGTGCAAAATTCTTCACTTCCAGCAGAGACAACAAAAGAGAGATGAAAAGGAAGACACGGGTTAGAAGGAGAGCCCAGCATAGACAGGATTAAGCCCACTCCACATAATACTTCCCTTTGAAATGTGTTTATATATTTTTTTTTCTTTGTTTGGGACCCAAAGGAGTGTTTTGATGAGAATGCTGATTGCCAGATGCTATGCTATAGATTTTGATACTCATTGGGGAACTCACAAAATTTGCAGATTTTTATTAAAAGGAGGGGAGTTTCAGAAGATTCCCGCATAAAATCTTGACAGCCACTTTGTTTGCCTAGGTCAGGGGTGTCAAACATGCAGCCCACAGGATGGATCCTGCCCCCACTGGGCTTGTATGAAGCCCGCAAGCAACTGGCTGTCACAGGTTTCCTTCTCCCTTCTGTGTCACAGCATGCTTTGCAAGGCTCTCTCAATCACAGAGGAGCCACAGACCAACGCCTCTGTTCCCTCCATAGGCTGAGGCTTCTCCCTTGTAGCAGAAGAGAGGGAGAGAGACGGAGGGAAAGAGTGAGAGCTTGCTTTGACAGACTCTCTCATTCATACAGCAGAGCTACTGAGCCAAGCCTCTCCTGACTCCATTGGCTGAGACTCCTCTTCCTCCTTCTCCCTGGGAGGGAGGGAGGGAAAGAGCAAGAGCTTACTTTGCCTAGTTCCCTCAGTCGTACAGGAGAGATACAAAGCACCTTTAAGATCAACAAAGTTTTATTCAAAGTATGAGCTTTTTGTCTCACTACAGAGAAAAAGGGAAAGTTTGAGTGTGTGTGTTGTTGGGCTCATTATGCCAGGGTGCAACTGGGTTATCCTACTCTTTTTCACTGTATTCATGCCCTCATGATCCAGTCTTTCTCAGTAAGAAAGCAATGTGAACTATTTAATGAGGAATAACAAGAAGCTTGTGGAGTGGATTAGGCTGAGAGTGTGTGTTTGTCCAGACCAAGTAGACTGGGGGTTTGAACTTAGACTTCCCAAAAAGTAGGCTGACACTGATCACTGTACATTGCTGTCTCTCTATTATTGCACTGCCACAAAGGAGCTCTAATTATTTCTCTGAGGAAGACTATAGTTTTGCAGACATACACATAGCCTCAGACTGTGTTAAGGTGCCTTCACATGTTCTTGACCAGCAAATGAAGCAACATGTACAACATGTACAGCCATTTCATGTTTTCCTTTCGGTCTTAGACTCAAAACACTGACCGTGAGATGCGATGAAAGTCAATAAATCAAAAGTAGGTTTGCAGCTTACATAACTAAACAACACCTGAACAGCATACTCAAGATTGTCTCCAGATTTTGATGCAATAATTCAAAGGAAAAGGTGTCGGTTATTAGAGGCTGTTACATAAACAAAATATTGCAGGAACAGATAGACAAAATATTGCAGGAATAGAGAAATTGTTTTAAGTATGGTTTATTTAAAGTCTTTTTTAAAAATTAAATCGCGTTTCTTGGTGCCCTTTATAAAATTTATATCTCTGCTACGTGGCATTCTATTTTATGACACACACACAGAAAGTCTCATTTACGTCAGATCCAGCCCTCATAACAAATGAGTTTGAAACCCCTGGCCTGCATTTTCTGAAACGGCTGCTGCACTTTCATTGTGAAAATTACAGTGTTTGTGGGGGGATGGGGAGAAGGAATGGGCAGACAGGAAAGAATGCAGGAAGATGCAGAGAGAATAAAGTCGACAATCGCAGGCTGATAAATTCCTGGAGATTTGGGAGTGGAGCTAGGATTGCCAGCACTGGATTGAGAAATGTTTGGAGATTTTGGGAGTGGAGTCCAGGGAAGGCAAGGTTTGGGGAGCGGAGGGGCCTCATCAGGACACAGTGCCGTAGAGCCCGCCCTCTGAAGCTGCCATTTTCTCCAAGGGAGTTGATCTCTATTGCCTGGAGATCTCCAGGCCCTACCTGGAGGTTCACTCTGCCTGGCAACCAGTGGTGGAGGCCCTTGCCAGTAAAATAATGATGTTGCTAGTGACGCACGAGCATCACTCCCCACACTCCCAGAAGTGATGTCATAGGGCTGCTGCTTCCCAGTTGGGGGCAGGGAGGCCCTCCCCCCCGCTTCAGGGTTATGAGAAAGTGGGGCGGGTAGGGAAATGTCTGCTGGCACTCCATTATACCCTATGGAGAATGATTCCCATAGTCTAATGGAGGATTAGGGTTTGTAGAATATTTTGGGCTCAAGTGCCGTGTTCTACTGGAGAAAGTTTTTCTTCCAGACGTTTCGTTCTCAGCTGCGAAGAACATCCTCAGTGGCGTTGCAGCTGGAGCAGGCGCTCTGACCTTCTTGGCTGCTGTGCATTTCTCCAGTAGAACATGGCACTTGAGCCCGAAAGATTCTACAAACCCTAATGATGATGCCAGCCGTGAAAACCTGAAATCTTTGATAATGGAGGATTAATCTGTAAGTATCTGGGACTCGGGGGGGGGAGGCTGTTTTTTGCAGTAGAGACATCAAATTTTCAGCATAGCATCCAGTTTCTCTCCTCAAAACAACCCCCAAATTTCAAAAAGATTGGACCGGGAGGTACAGTTCTATGAGCCCCCAAAGAAAGTGCCCTTATCCTTCATTATTTCCATATGGAGGGGAGGCATTTAAAAGGTGTGCGGTCCCTTTAAATGTGATGGCCAGAACTCCCTTCAGAGTTCAGTTGTACTTGCCACACCCTTGCTCCTGGCTCCACCCCAAAGTCTCCTGGCTCCACCCCCAAAGTCCCCAGAAATCTCTTGAGTTGGACCTGGCAACCCAACGTCAGCAAGTCACCAGGGGCACTCTGGCATTTGGGCAAAACTCTATTGTTTGCCATTGTTTTGCCACAGAGTTTTACCCCACGATGTGCTGGCATCACTTATGGATGCACAGGGAGAGATATCAGCATGTTAGGACTCTGATTGCATTTCCCTGTTGCTGCCATCCCCCCCCTCCCCCACCACCACCAGATAGCTGAGCAGCAAGCAGGGAAGACCTCCCACCCCCAGCATTGGCTGGCAAGCCTAGTGGAGGCTGTAGGGGTCCCAAATCCCCCGCTAGGCCTGGAGACCCCCGATTTGGAGCCTCCTCCTCCCGCTGGCCATAAAAGGGAAAGCGGGGGGGGGAGGGGGAGAACGGCAGCCCTTCCCACCCAGCCCCGATCGCAGCAGCCAGAGCTCTTCCGTTTTCTCAGGCTGCTTCCCGCCCCCAGTCAGCTGGCCGGTGAAGGGAGGGGAGCCCAGCCACGCCCCCAAAGGACCATGTGCCTTTGCACCTCCGGAGGTGAGTGAGTTCTGTCTCCTGCATCAGATTTCCCAGAAAGGGGGGGGGAGGGGGGAGAGGGAAACGTCTTCTCATAGGGTATAATGGGGAATTGATCTGGAGGTTTCGGGGGCTCTGGGGGAGCTGTTTTTTGAGGTAGAGGCACCAAATTTTCAATATAGTATCTAGTGCCTCTCCCCAAAGTATCCCCCAAATTTCAAAACGATTGGACCAGGGGGTCCAATTCTATGAGCCCCAAAAGAAGGTGCCCTTATCCTTCATTATTTCCTATGGAAGGAAGACATTTAAAAAGGTGTGCTGTCCCTTTAAATGTGATGGCCAGAACTCTCTTGGAGTTCAATTATGCTTGTCACACTCTTGTTCCTGGCTCCGCCCCAATGTCTCCTGGCTCCACCCCCAAAGTCCCCAGATATTTCTTGAATTGGACTTGGCAACCCTAGGAGGCTGGCTTGGAGTGGGAGCTCAGCACAGCAGAGATGTGCTACCGGAGTCCGCCCTCCACAGCAGTAGTCTGGAAATCAGTTGTAATTCTGGAAGACCTTCAGGCGCCAAATACTGGTTGAGAGAGTCAAACCCAGGTGGGTGGAGGGAGGAAAGAAAGAAGGATGGAAATACCTGCTTCCAGATCCCACCCTCCCAAGGCTCCACCCTCACAGCTCCAGGAATTTCCCACACCTCAGCCGGCAACCTTATGCGGACCCCTTTTGTAAGGTTTGGTCATTCTGCCATTGTAATTGGCGGCTTATTTGTATTTTAAATGTGTCGTTCTGTTCCAGGATGCCCCTTCTTCTGTATGCAGGCTTTGAAAGCATCAGAAGCCTTCCATACATGCGGGGGCACAAGCTGGCGTCTCTAATAGTGGCTTGCCGAAGCAGGCACTGCCCATTCCGCAGGCACGAGGAGCTCTTGAGTGACAAGGATTCTGGGTGTGCAGCAGATTAAACTGGACACCGACTGGGCTGGGCGAGATAGCACCGCGGAACATGCCAGGATCTGCCTTTGGCTTGAGTTCCAGTTCATGTCCTGCGAGCTCAGCTTCTGCGAGGAATGGAGCATGGAGGAGCAAAGAGGCTTATGAGCCCCGTCGTGCTTCAGGCAAAGCTGTGAGACTGATCGACGGCCTTGAATCGGCCGCTGCTGGGCGGCGTCTTTGGAGGCTGCTGCTTGGAGAACCATCCGACCGGAGAAGCCAGCCGGGCTTCAGTTCTCGACTCAAGGATATCCGTTCAGGATGAGCAGGAAAACGTGGAACGCAAATATTTTTAAGGGCACAATGGCCATGTCCTTAGGGCACTGGTCGGGAGTTGCAGGGGGACAGTGGTTGCCAACTATCCAGGAGGGCCTCTGTGTCCCTTCCCCTGAGGTCCCGAATTACCAGCTGGCAGCAGTCCCTTTAGGCCTCAGAAGTGGGTCAGAGTGCTGCACTCCAGTGCGGCTCTTGGTTGACACCAAGTGGCCAAACGTTAGGTTGCGAAATTACACATTTGGAGGAAAGAGCCCCCCTCCCGTACCAAACTGCATCGAGCTTTCTCCGGAATAAAACTATCCATCAATTTTATATCAGTGAAGAGTTGGACACATGATTTATGCTTGAAATTCTGGGAAGTATGACATAGACATGCATTACTTATTACCACTTCCCACTGACGTTACGTGTAACGTTTCTTCAGTGCCAGCAGTGAGCTAAGGAGCCATCAGCACAGGCTTTTTCATCCCACCCTCCCTCCAAGGAGCTCCTCACCTGCGCCACCACACACACACACACACACACACACACACCCCTTATCCTCACAAGGGCACTATGAGTAGGGCTGCCAAGCTCCAGGTGGCACCTGGAGATCTCCTGCTGTTACAATAAACTTCAGGTGACTTAGATCAGCTCCACTGAGAGAAAAGGGCTGCTTTGGAGGGGGGACTCTGCGCCATTATCCCCTGCTGAGGCCCCTCCCTTCCCCAAACCCCGCCCTCTCCAGGCTCCACCCCCTAAACTTCCAGGTGTTTCCTAACCCAGAGCCAGCAATCCAATGAGGTAGGCTAGGCTGAGAGAGCATGACTGGTCAAAGCACACCCTAAGTTTACCACTTCGGGGTTGGGAAATTCTTGGAGGTTTGGGGGGAGGAGCCTGGGGAGGGTGAGGTTGGGCGAGGGGCCTCAGCAGGGTATAATAAGGCTACAGAGTCTACTTCCAAGCAGCTCCCCCCACCCCCCCCCGGGGAAAACTGATCTCTGTCGTCTGGAGATCAATTGTAATGGCAGGAGATCTCCAGGCTCCATCTGGATGCTGGCAACCCTAGCTTACCCAGAGAGCCTGGTGGTTGGGTGTGGAGTTGAACGCAGTCCTCCCCAGTCCTAAGCCAGCAGTTCAACCACTGTAGCAGACCAGCATTGCCCAGAACGCCGAGGCCAGTCATTCCAGGGCTTTCCTTTTTTCATTCGCTCTATGAGAGAGGGAGAGCCAATTGAAATGTGCAGTATAAAGCTGTATTTGGGAGGCTGGCAACAGAGCATCGCAGCAAAAGTCCTGGAGGCTGACAGGGAAAAGAAACTAAAGTGACAGTACATGAGCAGGTGTAGAGGAGAGAGGAGAGCCAGGGCAGGCGAGACGAAGCAACCTTGCGGGGAGGGGGGGGGCTCTCAGGACAGGAGAAACCACAAAGGTGCTGATCCTCTGCTGGAGACAGAGCCAGGTGAATAGCCGTGTGTTGCTCTGAAGCAGCAGAACAAAGCTGGAGTCCAGTGGCACCTTTGAGAACAACTAAGTTTTATTCAATCAAGGTATAACCTTTTGTGTGCACAGTGAACTCAGACTTTGCTCTCCACTGGACCCAGCATGAGGGAGCCAGTTTGGTGTGCTGGTTAAGTGTGTGGACTCTTATCTGGGAGAACTAGGTTTGATTCCCCACTCCTCCACTTGCAGCTGCTGGAATGGCCTTGGGTCAGCCATAGCTCTCGCAGGAGTTGTCCTTGAAAGGGCAGCTGCTGTGAGAGACCTCTCATCCCCACCCACCTCACAGGGTGTCTGTTGTGGGGGGAGAAGATGTAGGACAGGGGTGGCCATGTTGATGCGCCTGTGCTTAGTGAGGGTGGTCTTTAGTGACGCAAAGAATGAAGGCTTGCACACAGCAGTGTTAAAACCACTATATACAATTTATTTACACCTTCACTCTCCAAACCGACAGAATGCTCCGCTGCAACACCACCATACATATCCCACACACAGTAAAGTGTCTTTGTACATTTATACATAAGGTCCACCCAGGTAACCAATCAGCTTGCTGCTGAGTCATGCTGACATTGCCCAGGCTGATGCAATCTGGCAACCAGCCACCTTCTATCACTTAGATGATCTACCTGGCAGTTCTGTTACTTTCACTTTCCCAGCATGTGCATAGAAACTGCTTGCATATACTGACAGGCCAATGGTAGCTCTCCAGATGTTTTTTGCCTACAACTCCCATCAGCCCCAGCCATTGGCCATGCTGGCTGGGGCTGATGGGAGTTGTAGGCAAAAAACATCTGGAGAGCTACTGTTGGCCACCCCTGATGTGGGAGATTGTAAGCCGCTCTGAGTCTCTGATTCAGAGAGAAGGGCGGGGTATAAATCTGCAATTCTTCTTCTTCTTCTTACTTCTGAGTAAGCTTGCATAGGCTCAGGCTGCAGGGCACTGATCCTTTTTTATGATTCTTTCAGACCCAAAAGAAGTTTCCAGAATTCTGAACCTAATTTAGTGCATGCTTTTGCTTATGCAGCAGATTTATGAAAAACAATTGTTGGGAACCTTGTCCATTCTTACGGAGTTACCTGGGAGTTTAATGGTGAGGATTTCTCCTCAGACAGCCTTTCCTTATCTCTTCTGGACATGGACAAAAACACCCACCTCTCAAATCAAAGCAGCAGGGAAAACACTGCCCCATGTCCATACTGAAATTAGCAACTCAGAAAATTCGGTTCTGTCATCTCAGTGGAGAGAAGCATCCAGCTTTCTTGGTACTGGAATTCAGTGGCAAACTCTTGGCACAGGAATGGGTGGTGCTTGATTTCTTGCCAAGCTGTGCCCGTCTTGTTCCTTGTGGTACAGAGCACACTTGAGGGGGGGGGGATGTAACATGGAAATATGCTTGAATTTGCTTTGTGCAAAAATGTTGTTGCCATTTGGCATTATGCGATAGCTGGCCACAAGGCTGTGGCTGCTTGTGCACTGTCTTTGAGCTAAGCCAACAGGAATGTCTACTAAGCATACTCCAGATCTTATACCTCTTTCCTCTGTATTAATCCAGAAATCCTACTGATGTAGTATCCTGTCACAGATGCTGGCTGGCCATCCTCTATTAGGCTGGCTCATAGTCCAGGGCTGATGTTGCATCAGTGAGAACGAATGACACACGATGCTCGCCTGGAAATAGAGTCCTGGCTTTTGGCATGTGATACCACCAGAACCAAAAGAAGGAGTCTCTTTGCCTTCACTATGCTTGCCTTGTATATTTGTAAGTAAACTGAGAGCTTTCCTGCATTCTCATTTTACTCATTGCTCAGTTTTTGTTTCTTTGGGCAGGGTCCTGTTCCACATGTATTTTGTTCCCTCTAGTGGTCGATTGACATAAAACAGGTTTGCTCAAGCTTATGTCCCCGTAGTTTAAATCTGGAAATAAACCTGTTTAATGTCAGATCGGCCACTAGAGGAAGCAAAACACACACAGAACAGGGGGGGAACCAAAGAAACAAGAACTTAAGGATGAGTAAAATGAGAATGTGGAAATCCCATCATCTCCTGAAGGGTTGGAGCCAGTGCAACGACCTTGTGAAGTCCATGCAAAGATCCCCGATCCTCCCAGCTCTCCCCTCCTCAAGCAGCCATTTCCAATTCACATCACTATTTCTCCATGAAGATATTGGAAGAAGATATTGGATTTATATCCCGCCCTCCACTCCGAAGAGTCTCGGAGCGGCTCACAATCTCTTTTACCTTCCTCCCCCACAACAGACACCCTGTGAGGTGGGTGGGGCTGGAGAGGGCTCTCACAGCAGCTGCCCTTTCAAGGACAACCTCTGCCAGAGCTATGGCTGACCCAAGGCCATGCTAGCAGGTGAAAGTGGAGGAGTGGGGAATCAAACCCGGTTCTCCCAGATAAGAGTCCACACACTTAACCACTACACCAGATCGGCTCTGAAGGTCTTGCAGTCCCAGGAATAAACTTTCCTGGGGTCAAATATGGCTACTGGGTCAAGGGCAGAGCTGGGAGAGACCCACAGCCGTGAGCGCATTCCACTGATCGACTGTGGGATCCAACCTTTAGTCTCTTGTACCAAAAATCCCTATGGCCCTGCCTCTGGAACGTCTCACCATTCAGAAATTGGGGGTGGCTACTTAGTATCATAGAATCATAGAGTTGGAAGGGACCTCTAGGGTCATCGAGTCCAACCCCCTTCACAATGCAGGAAACTCACAAACACCTCCCCCTAAATTCACAGGATCTTCATTGCTGTCAGATGGCCATCTAGCCTCTGCTTAAAAACCTCCAAGGAAGGAGAGCCCACCACCTCCTGAGAAAGCCTGTTCCACTGAAGAATCGCTCTAATGGTCAGGAAGTTCTTCCTACTGTTGAGCCGGACACTCTTTTGATTTAATTTCAACCCATTAGTTCTGGTCCTACCTTCCGGGGCCACAGAAAACAATTCCACAGCATCCTCTATATGACAGCCCTTCAAGTACTTGAAGATGGTGATCATATCACCTCTCAGTCGCCTCCTCTCCAGGCTAAACATCTCCAGCTCCTTCAACCTTTCCTCATATGACTTGGTCTCCAGACCCCTCACCATCTTCATCGCCCTCCTCTGGACCTGTTCCAGCTTGTCTATATCCTTCTTAAATTGTGGTGCCCAAAACTGAACACAATACTCCAGATGAGGTCTTACCAGAGCAGAATAAAGTGATACCATCACATCACGTGATCTGGACACTATACTTCTGTTGATACAGCCCCAAATTGCATTTGCCTTTTTAGCCACTGCATCACACTGTTGACTCATGTTCAGCGTATGATCCACTAAGACCTCTAGATCCTTTTCGCACATACTAACGCTAAGGCAAGTCTCCCCCATCCTACAACCATGCATTGGATTTTTCCTACCTAAATGCAGAACTTTACATTTATCCCTGTTAAAATTCATTTTATTGGTTTTAGCCCAGTTTTCCAGCCTGTCAAGGTCATCCTGTATCCTGTTTCTGTCTTCTTCTGTGTTTGCAACCCCTTCCAATTTAGTATCATCTGCAAATTTAATAAGCATTCCCTCTATTCCTTCATCCAAATCATTGATAAAGATGTTGAACAAAACAGGTCCCAGGACAGATCCCTGAGGCACTCCACTTGTCACTCCTCTCCAAGAGGATGAGGAACCATTCACAAGCACTCTTTGGGTGCGATCTGTCAACCAGTTACAGATCCACCTAACGGTAACAGGATCCAAACCACATTTTACCAACTTGTCAACAAGGATAGTATGTGGAACCTTATCAGAAGCCTTACTGAAATTAAGATAAATGTTGTCTACAGCATTCCCCCGATCCAGCAAGGTAGTCACTTTCTCAAAAAAAGAGATCAGGTTAGTCTGACATGACTTGTTCTTGAGAGAACCATGCTGGCTCTTAGTAATCACATTCATTCTTTCTAAATGTTCCAGGACTGACTGTTTGATGATTTGTTCTAAAACTTTTCCAGGTATAGACATCAAGCTGACAGATTGGTAGTTACCCGGATCCTCTTTTTTCCCCTTCTTGAAGATGGGGACAACATTCGCCCACCTCCCATCTTCCGGTACTTCTCCTGTTCTCCAAGAATTCTCAAAAAGAATAGCCAGAGGCTCAGAAATTACATCTGCAAGCTCTTTTATAACCCTTGGATGCAATTCATCTGGCCCTGAGGACTTAGTTTTATTTCAAGAAACTAGGTGTTTATGTACTACCCCTACGATGATCCTAGATTGGAACTTCATACCCTCCTTATATGTTCTGTTTTTGCCATGTTGAGCACCGTTCCCCTCAGAAGAGAAGACTGAGGAAAAGTAGGAATTGAGCAGTTCCGCTCTCTCTTCATTACCTGTTACAATTTCACTTTCTTGCCCTCGCAATGGGCCTACCATGTCCTTGCTCTTTTTTCTTACTCTGAACATAAGAAAAGAACCCTTTTTTGTTGTTTTTAGCATCTTTGGCCAGCCTAAGCTCATACTGAGCTTTAGCTTTCCTAACTTTTTCTCTACAATGAGTGTCTTTATACTTGTTCTCATAGTCCAAACCCTTCCATGAGCCTCAAGACACAAACACTGACACCTCCTTCTGGGGAACTGAACTTTCCATATTTGTTGGGAGTTTTTGAGCCAAATACAGGAGAACATATGGCAAAAACATAATACATGTGATACACCATGGTAGAGTCCATAAGCCTGTTCCTTGGACCACTTTGTTATAATAGAGCCATGTTTCCTTTATAAGAATACCCTCATGAACAACGCTGTTTTACATGATTTGTGGCAGGGAGGGGCTGTGGCTCAGCAGCAGAGCATCTGCTTGGCCTGCAGAAGGTCCCAGGTTCAATCCCCAGCATCTCCAGTTAAAAGTTTGGGAGTAGGTGATGTGAAAGACCTTTGCCTGAGTCCTGGAAGAGCTACTGCCAGTCTAAGTAGACAAGACTGACTTTGATAGACTAGTAGTCTGATTCAGTACAAGGAAGCTTCATGTGTTCAGGATTTCATGGGAATGCCAGAAGAGTGAAAGCCTTCTTGACTGCCTCAGGCAGGCATTCCACAAGGTGGAGGCCCCAAGAGAGAAGGCACAGACAGTTGTAGATTTTGCCCTTTTGTAGGGTGGGAGCTGCAGAAGACCCAGTTTAGATGTCCAAAGCTATCAAGGCATAATATGAGGTGGTGCAGACAGGGCTTTTTTGTAGAAAAGGCCCAGCAGGAACTCATTTGCATATTAGGCCACACACCCCTGACATCACCATTGTTTCACGCAGGGCTTTTTGAAGAAAAAGTCCAGCAGGAACTCATTTGCATATTAGGCCACCACTACCCTGACATCACCATTGTTTCACGCAGGGCTTTCTGTAGAAAAAACCAAGCAGGAACTCATTTGCATATTAGGCCACACCCTCTGACATCACCATTGTTTCACACAAGGCCTTTTTGTAGAAAAAGTCCAGCAGGAGTTCATTTGCATATTAGGCCATACCCCCTGACATCACCATTGTTTCACAGGGCTTTTTGGTAGAAGTCCAGCAGGAACTCATTTGTCTATTAGGCCACACCCCCTGATATCACCATTGTTTTGGACAGGGCTTTTTTGTGAAAAAAGTCCAGCAGGAACTCATTTGCATATTAGGCCACACCCCTTGAGGCCAAGCCAGCAAAACTGTGTTCCTGCTCAAAAAGAGTCCCGGGTGCAGATATGAGGGACCGAGGCCTTGAGGGGCTTTGCATGTGATAAGCAGTACCTTGAACTGAACCCTGTAACTGGTGGGCAGCCCAAGGAGTGGCAGGAGAATGAGTTTCATGCATATGCTCCATCTACCTCCTGGAGACCATTCACTGGGCCAAGTCCCGTGGGGCTCCCCAGGGCGCAGTCTTATCCTCCATGCTTTTAAGAACATAAGAACATAAGAGAAGCCATGTTAGATCAGGCCAATGGCCCATCCAGTCCAACATTCTGTGTCACACAGCGGCCAAATATATATATATATATATACACACACACACACACTGTGGCTAATAGCCACTGATGGACCTCTGCTCCATATTTTTATCTAACCCCTTCTTGAAGGTGGCTATGCTTGTGGACGCCACCACCTCCTGTGGCAGTGAATTCCACATGTTAATCACCCTTTGGGTGAAGAAGTACTTTTCAATATCTATGTAAAACACTTAGGAGAAATTATTCATAGCTTTGGAATTGGTCACCATCAGTATGCTGATGACACCCAGCTCTATATCTCTCTATCTGAATCTCCTGGTGATGCGAGAAGAGGCCTTGAGCCACCTCTGACTGCTGTGATTAACTGGCTGAGTGAATAAATGGAAACTGAATCCCCAACAAGACAGAAATGACACTGGCTGGGAAGGCTGAGGCCTTGAAGGACATTGTGCTTCCCACCTTCAATGAGGTTCAGCTGACCCTGGTTCACCCAACTAAGAGCCCTGAGTTTATGCCGGATCCAAATTTCCTGCTGGAGAACAGACAAACAGACTGCTGCAATACCCCCTGGACTGTTGACTGAATCATCAAAAAGAGAAATGGGAAACATTTTTCAGTAGGCAAAAAAACGATCACACAACAATGAAACCCTTGCAGAGGATTTTTCAGATTGCTACTGATATCCCTCTTATGCAGGGGCATCCCTTAGGGAGGATGGGAGAAGGGGGTTGTTTTCCTCCTCACACACTTACTCCAACTCTGGGGTCAGCCTTCATGTACTTCAGTCCACACAGGCATCTGTGTTTCTTACTCGTACATCATTTCCACACACTGAATGGCCACAGGGAGAAAACAATTCAGTGCACCTGTGTATTAAGATACACATGCTAAGCAGTGTTTACTCTAAGCTGCAGAATCTTGTGAGCAAAAATTCTGCTTTGTGAGCTACTAGCGATAAAGTTGAGAGCTACTGCAAAAATGAGTGTGCTCTGGGGCCATTTTTCCTGAGCTAAGACAAACATGTGTGAGCTGGAGGCTACAAATCTGTAGGCTAGCTCACACTAACTCAGCATAGAGGGAACACTGATGCTAAGTAGTATCTTCAAATCGTAGCAGCGCTGAGCTGGAAGGGGCTGTACAGCCCATGTAATCCAACCCCCTGCTCAAGACAGGATCAGTCTAAAGCATCTCAGACAATTGTTGACCCAGCCACTGCTGGAACACCGTCAGTGAGGGAGAGCTCACCACCACCTCCCTAGGCAGCTGGTTCCACTGCTGAACTACTCTTACTGTAAAAATAAAAAAAATTCCTAAAATCCAACCAGTACCTTTCTGCCCATAATTTAAAACCCATTATTGTGAGTCCTCTCCTCTGCTGCCAACAGGAAGAGCTCCCTGCCCTCCTCAAAGAGAGTTTGGGTTCATACTGGATCATGTCCCCCCTCAACCTCCTGTTCTCCAGACTGAACACCCCCAAGTCCCTCAGCCTTTCCTCGTAGGGCTTGGTCTCCAGGCCCCTGGTCATCTTCATCACTCTCCTCGACACCTGCTCCGTTCTGCCCACATCCTTCTTGAAGTACAGAAAATCCTTTCCTGATAATACTGGTAGTTGTCATGAGCAATAAAAAGGAAACAATCACAACAAAATGCTCTTAAAAGCAACATTTCCTTCACAGTTCACTTTTTGAATGCATCCAAGAGCAGACCTTTGGATCTCGCTGAGGATTGCCTTTTCTTCCCCTAATCTGAAGAAAAACAGGGAGCCTAAAAAAGCCCCCTGAGAAGCAGAGGCTGATCCTCTCCTTACTTGCAGCCATGGCGATTTCTATGTACTGTAGAGATGCCCTTAAATGTGCCTTCTGTTTGGTGATTAGAGATTCCAGACTCCCAGGTGGAGGCAGGGATCCCCTGCTGGCAAGCCCCACCGCTCTACCGCAGATCAGCTGGCCAATGGGAGGGGGAATTACCCCCCAAATGAAAGAGGAATGTCTGATATTTCAGTGACAGATGTACGTGGCTTCAGTGTAACCCAGAAGTGACGTGGGCATGTTGGGGATGTCAGGACACTCTGGTTTGGGGGCAAAAACTCTATGGCAGCAGCCAATTCTACCATAGAGTTTTTGCTCCAAAACCCAGAGTGTCTTCCTGATATGCCTATATCACTTCCAGGTCACACTGGAAGTCACGTGAGCACAAGACCTGACACATGCGAAGAAACTCCCAGCTCCCGGTAAGCTCACCCCCCTCCCCACCAGCTGCCCAGAGGGGCTTAGCAACCCTTGTGGTGATCCTTCACACACAGGGGATTTCTGCAGGCCACTGCTCATCTCAGCCCAGGATCTCTAGAAAAGAGCTTGAGGAGGTATGCTAGATATATGAGGGGGGCCCTGCAAGTGTCTAAGATAGTTCTTAGGAGGCAGGAGCATTTTTGGTGCCAGATACTGTGACTGATCCACTGAAGACTAACAGATTTTCTTTAATAATTTTCCACACACCTGCCTTCCTGTTTGCCTTCCCTTCCGAACCTCTTTTTCCAGCAAGTGGAGAGATTCTGTGGGAAAGTTAGTGGGAATTTGAAGTTTAGATTCACATTCTTCTCATTTGGTGATGGTGTCCCCTGTTCCAATTTATCCTAATAACTGCTTACAGGAACATCAATATCCCCCTGCTTTGAGAAGTTGCAGGCAGGGCTGCAAAGAGGGGGTCACCGGGGGGGGGGGGAGGTGGAGGGGAACCTGGTCTCAGCTCTTTTCTTAGAATGTACTTTAATAGTAGTATAGGCACCAAGTAGTATGGCCACCAAGTGAGAAGGGAGCACTCCCTGGAGAAGACCCTGATGCTGGGAAAGAAAGAAGGCAAAAGAAGAAGGGGATGGCAAAAGATGAGATGGCTGGACAGCCTTACTGATGTAAATAACATGAATTGGAGTGGACTTCGGAGGATCGTGGGAGACAGGAGGACATGGCGTGACTTGGTCCATGGGGTCGCAAAGAGTTGGACTCGACTGTGTGACTGAACAACAATAACAAAAGCAAACTTCTGTTAATATTATGAACAGAAGGGTGGGGTTGGGGTCATATTGCCCCGTGATCTAACCAAATAGTAAAAGGATGCTTCTCTCTCTTCTACCCTTTACATGCATGGTAATGGAACATTAATCTGGTGGAACAGAAGCTAGAACTCCCAATTCAGGCAACGGGATTTTATCATTACCATTGTGTTGGTGGAAGATCTAATAACCCTTTGTAAGGCTACTGTGCTGTATGACAAATGATGCATCTGAGATGGTGAGTTTGTCACCCAGCAACCTTCCATGGCAGATTGGGGATCTAAGTATTAGAGACACAGGACGGGTTGCTTAAAAGCTCTCTTATTACATATTGCCTTTTGTGCAGATAACCTGGTTCAGGGTGTTCTATTTTCCTCCATTTTGACACTGCATTTTTGGCCAGTTTTCAAATGTGTAGCGCTTTTCCTGATGAGTTATGCCTGCCACAAACAGAGACCCTTAGCTTCCACTGCAAATAGCATGGGGGGGGGGGTCTCATCTAGACCAGGATATTCCCACACCTTTCAGTTTTGGTCCTGGGACTCCCACAATCATCTTGAAGCTGCTGGACAGTCTTGAGTCGCCTAGCTTTATTTTCTGATGAGTTATGCCAGCCATAAATGGACAGACAGGCCAATTCTACTGTTCCTAAAGATTCTTGGTAATAACAAGCCAAGTGATTTGTTTTGTTATGATATTTGGTTTGGATCAGCATCGGGGGCGGGGGGAGACAGGTGGAATCTTTGCCCAGGGGTGCCTTATTACACTTTTTTGAGTTTGCAGATTCTGAGGTCTGAAGCATTTCCCCACAGAAGCCACAGAATGTGTGTGACTTCAGCAGTCATTACAGCAATCTGTAATTTCATCTCAGCCCTATTGGCATGCCTAACAAGCAACAAATCTTATACAAGAGGAAGGGTGAAAATACCTCAACGTTCAACTTTTCTGGAAGCTAAGGATCATGGGACAATGTGGATATACAGAGGTGAGTAACAATTCTCTGGAAATGCAATTCCAGCGCTCTCAAAAGCATCGGACAACACACGTCACCCATAGCCATGCTTCCACACACATTCTTCTCACCATGTGGTGAACATCTTACTAACATGGCCACAGGGATGGTCTCCAGTCAAGTAGAAGAACAGAGGAATCCAAGAAAGTGCAGAGATCTTAACATCAGCTGGAGAATCAGCCAACTTTTCCATAGCTTCCCTATAGCAGCGTTTTGTAAGTCTCAATAGAATCCATGAAAGCCAAACTGGTTTTCTTCTTAGGAGAAAAACAACACATCTTTATGCTACAGATGTTCATTATCAAAATATGACAATACAAGAGAAAGTCGTTTTTTGTTGACTTAACAAAAGGCTCTCGATTCCATCTGGCACTTAAGACTGCAACTTGCTATAGTGGATCTGGCAGCCAACCATTGCAATCATGACAAATCCACCTCCTGCCTCATTATCTGCAAGGAGTCTGAGGAGGCAGCTGTCTTCTTAACAGGAAGGTGACTGTGGCCTCAGCCTGACTGGCTCTCAGTGTCATGGCCCACCCTTTGGATCAAGTCCCCAGTTCTGCCAGCTTGAGCCAACCCTCTGCTAAGTGGCTTGAGAGCAGGGCCAGCCCTTTCCCTAGACAGCCTAGGCAGTTGTCTGGGACGCAGCCCTGGCAAGGGTGCCGGTGTGGGCCTCAGGAGGGTGCTGGTTTGGTCCTCCCACCTGCCCTCGCCTCCATGGCGAGGGAAATACCAGCAAAAGCGACAGGGAGAAGCCGCGCATCTGCACTGCAGAGCATGCCGTGTGGCTGCGTGTCGTTCCACCAGCTGTGTCAGATGTAGGGGCGGAGCTAAGGCAGCTTCACAGTGCGCTCTGAGGCGAAGGCGTACAGCTGCTCCCCATCACTTTCAGAGGCAGCGGGGCGCCCTGCCTAGGGCGCTGTTCCACCTAGAGCCACTGCTGCTCATGAGTAGGACAGGATATCACATGCAGCAGGGGATGTAACAAACGTAGTGGCAAACACATTCAAACAGGCAAACACACCATGATCAGCTGTAAACCAAACAGGCCTCAGATTCAGTGGGAGCTCACAGGAGCACAGCTCCTGAACAAAAGAGTTCCTCCTCCTCCTTCTGAGAGTTCCACCTCCTCCTTCTGAGAGTTCCACCTCCTTGTCCATTGAATAGTATGTGCAGCTGCATAACAATCCCTGGATGAGCTCCGCCACTTATTTTTCTACAAAATGACCCCTGAAACCAAGTATCCGATCTGTTCACCATCCACCTAGAATGGCTGTCAAAACAGGTTTGTAGTGGCACAGGGGTTGTAATGGTGCAGTATCATTTCTTTGTGCTGATGGAAGTTTGCTTTTCTTTGTCTTTTAGGGGCTGTTGCATCTGTGCAATAGGCAATCTGATTCTGCACATGGTCACAAATGGTCGGATCAAAGGATGAGAGAGGGGAGATCTAGTTCTGTGAAAATGCAATGTACAAAATGTTGGTAACACAGACTTAATTGAATTGAAATATTCATAGTTGTAGCATGTTCTATTATGCATGTATCAGCAAAGCCCCCTTTCCTCTATCATCTCTGCCAACCCAATACAACCCTTCCGCACCAAAGCAATCACGCTTGCTGTCCCCGTGCGCCACAGCAGTAAATGGGCCTTTCAAGATTTCCTCATTTCAGTTCCACTTGACAATAATAACTACATGATGAGTGAAAATAGCAAATTCCTGACAAAATGCTGAGCATGGAGGCTGAGTAGACAGACTGCTCCATCACCAGTATGACAAAACACCGCCTCTTCTTTGTTCTCATTTCCAGTTTATATATGACATCCATGTTAGAGATGCTTCACTGTTTACCTGTTTGGTTCTGGCTTCAGTTTGAAGTGCTGGTGGTTATTTATGAAGCTTGCAATGGCCTGGGACCCTCCTATCTGCAAGACTGCCTCTCTCTTAAATTCCTGTTTGGCAGATCCATTCCTTGGCTCAGGTTGATTCCTACTTATGGTGCATAAAAAGGGAACACTTTGCGCAAACAATAGGCAAGGATGAGAACAACTATTCCTATGGCAGATTGCTAATGTTGCTGGTCTACCCTTCCAGGTATATCACTTCAAGGCTCAAACACTGAAGCACACCCCTCTGTCACTCCAGCTGGGGATGAAAGGCCAATACACTCCGCATAAGTGTGTCAGCAAGAAACAAAAGGATCCCCTGCCTCAAACTGATAGCTGCAAATGCCTCTGTGCTCCCCATTCCCCAATTGCACCTACCATGTGTTGACTTAATAACCCTGTTGTGATGTAGAAAAGCAAGATGTCCTGATTAACACACAAGAGGCCCTGGCCTCAGATAAAGAACACATTAACCTGGGAAACATACTATAATATCCTCTTTTAGAGGATGTCCTCATTTTGGCCCTGGCTTGCTAGCAAGAGTGATGAACAGACATTGGCACATTCTGACATGTTACTGTTTATTGGTTTCCCATGCAAATATTATCCAGACCAAATGTTCCTTCAGTTGTTAATTTCACTATTTTGCCATTGGATTCTAACTTTGCATTCTAAACCACTGCCTACCAACTAGAAGGAGTTCTGCTCACTGTAACCCATTCCATTGTCTGATGAAGTGTGCTTTGGACTTTGCATTTTTGGTTTCTTCTCTGCTTTGGACTCAGACCCCGGCTTGGACTTGGACTCTTCCCCTGTCTGCACCCCAGCGCATGACAAGTCCTGGGCGGAAGTGGCAAGACTTACTAACCCTACCTCCCCAGGTGGCGTCCTGAGGCAGGGAACCCACCATGCTCACCCTTTTGAGTGGCAACAAGAGCTAAATGGAGAATCTTGCAATGTGGAAACTGACCCAGGCATTTCTGCTGCTGGCCCAACACCACGACCTCTTTTGCCCTGTAGGATCAGAGTTTGGCCTCCGGGAGTAGCCTGGGCATAAACTGTAGACAGTGTTCCTGTCTAATCCCCAACAGTACTGGCCCACAGGCTGCCTTCCCCTAGTCTTACTTCCAGTTTTCTTCAGGTTTCACCCTTATATAGCGCAGAACTATAAGAGATCAAATTGCATAAATCAGCTGTCTGAAAACATAAGTACTGAAATCCCTCTGTTGATATTCTCTCCCATGTACAGGATTTCTAGAACAGCTTATCCTTGCAGTCTGTCTTTAATAAATACAAGATATACAAGAAAAATAACCTTTCAGAGGGCTCTTAGACCTATACCTTACCTACTTCAGAAAGTATTGCTATAGAGGAAAAAAGCTTTTCTATTCTTATTCTCTTATGGGCTATAATTGGTTTGTTCTAGCAACCTAGGAAATGCCAAGTCTTGTTTATACAACATCTTCCTGAAACATTGATGTTATTGAATGTAAGAACACAAACCACTCTGTTTTTCTTCTTCTTTGTCCATTCATTCTTAAATAATTCTGACTTCTTTTAGCTCTCACGTATGCTGTCTAGAGGATTTGTTTAGGCCCGTCTTGATCTCTCTGATCCTGAAATGCCCACCCGGCATGATACTCAAAAGATTCCGAGCTATTTCTTTTCAATCTGAGGATGTGGCCAGACGGTAAATTGTTCCTGTGGTATGTTGGGTGGGAAGTATCATATTTGTGTAGTGAATTACTGCTACCTGTGGGTTTTCTATATGCAGATCTAGCCAAGCTTTTTAAATCTTTTCTAACACACTCAAGCAATTGATTTCTTTTTATGCCAGTTCATCTCTGGAAATATATTGCTGTCCCGAGAGTTAACCCATTCCAAAAAGAAATACAAGGTTCCCAAGGTGCCATGCCAGACCATTCTCTCTCTCTCTCACTCACTCACTCGCACACACACACACAGAGCTTGTTTATCTAAGCACTTGTCGGTCATTAAAACTTTGGCACTCCTGTGTCACTACATGCAATCCTCTCATTACTCGACATCATTCTGTGTGAATTAATTCTGCTGATCGGGCCTCTTATTATCTGTGTCCCAGTAATCTGGTGGCTGCAAGTCTGGCTTGAGTCAGAGAGACAAGGAGGGAGTAGAAATCTTCTTTTTTTTTAAATAAATAAATAAATATTCACACAAAATGGCAACCGTATTGAGATGGCTGTGCACAAGGCAGGAGCAAAAAAATTAATGCCTGAATCTGAAGACCTTCCTGCTGTGGATTTCCTCCCCTGCACCCGGTCAGGTTAAAGCAGATTTATGGTGACCCCATAGGGTTTTCTTGGTGCATAATGCTGAAAGAGCTAGAAATTTTGGCTGCCAGACTATCTTAGGATCTCCTAGCTATACTACATGCAATGTCATATGATGACGATGATAATGACGATGATGATAATGATAACGATGATGCCTGGAAGGTGAGATGGGTCTGGGCAGAGCAGTGTTGAGATGGTTCTGGTCTTTTCTACCAGATGGCTCACAGGATGCTGTGATGGACAGGAGGTTGTCCTGCCTCTGACTGGAAAAACAGCCACTCAGCTGATTCATCCCTGAGCCTATGGGATTGTGGATCCAAGATCCAATCACCTTTCAGAGGAGGGATGCGCAGCAGGAGTCTTAGTTCAGTTCTGCCTCAGAGTTTTTGGGTCTGCCTGAACAAGAGAGGGGTTCATGGTAGGGCACTGTGGTTTAGCTCTACCTCTGACAGAGGACAAAGTACTGGGGTGTGAGCCTGTCTCTGGCAATGAGCAGACCTCATACCATTTAGTCTGACTCCTGGGAAAGGGCAGACGGGTGCGGCTGGAATCCTGCCCATGTGAAAGAATCCAAACTAGTGGCTAGTCAGTGATAGCCTGTTTGGACCTGCAAGCATTAAAAGAGAATTCAGACCACACTCTGAAGCCATAACTGGCTTAAATTATGTGCCTCAGCCAGGTTTCTCTTTTGACTGTCTGAATGTTGCTGATCTGTTCTTTAAAAAAACACCCCTGTAAATAAATAAATAAATCTTCTTTGTTATTTCTACATGCTGTCTTCCTCAGTGATCTCTGTGTTCTTCTTGCCCACCACAAAATTTACCTCAGGGCAGTAAACCCAACAGTGCCTTTTCACTTCCTACCCTAAGAACATCTCGTAACCAAGGGGAAGGTTTACTGTTCAAAACAAACCTGGTTCCCCAAAAACTATAAGAGGCTATGATTTAGGTTTAAGGTTGCCAATCCCCAGGTGGGGGCAGAGGATCCCCCAATTTGGAGGCCTTCCCCCTGCTTCAGGGTCAACAGAAAGTGGTGTGTGTGTGGGGGGGAAGGGAAATGTCTGCTGGGCACTCCATTATTCCATATGGAGACCGATTCCCATAGGGTATAACGAAGAATTGATCCTCAGGTATCTGGTGCTCTAGGGGGGCTGTCTTTTTGAGGTAGAGGCATCACATTTTCAGCATAGCATCCAGTGCCTCCTCCTGAAATACCCCCTGAGTTTCAAAAGGATTGGACCAGCGTGTCCAATTCTATGAACCCCAAAAGAAGGTGCCCCTTTCCTTCATTATTTCCAATGGAGGGAAGGCACTGAAAAGGTGTGTGGGGTCCCTTTAAATGTGACGGCCAGAACTCCCACTGGGGTTCAATTATGCTTGTCACAACCTGTCTCCTGGCTCCACCCCCAATGTCTCCTGGCTCCACCTCCAAAGTCCCCAGATATTTCTTGAACTGGACATGGCAACCCTTCTTAGGGTTGGGAAATTCCTGGAGATTTTGGGGGTGGAGCCTGGGAAGGGCAGGGTTTGGGGATGGGAGGGACCCAAGCAGAGTATAATGCCTGGAGGCTGGCAACCCTAGGCTATGTGGGTCGCCCTCAGTTGGAAGAAAGGGCCTGTTATAGATGCAAAGGGCTTCCTCAGTGACTATTGTAACTCCTCCTAAACTAGTACATAAGAAGAATAGTGCTGGGTCAGACTAGTGATCCATCTAGTCCAGCCTCCTGCCTCACACAGTGGCCACAATTGGTTCCTCTGAAGGAGAACAGAGCACAGAAGCTGAGGCCTTCTCCTGAGGTTGCCCCCTGGCTCTGGAATTCAGAAGATTAGTGCCTCTGAATGTGGAGGTCCCCCTCAGTCACCATGGCTAGTAGCCACTGATGGACATCTTCCACGAATCTGTCTAATCCTCTTTCCAAGCTGTAAAGCTGTAAATACCTAGCTTGTCTGGAATTTCTGGCTGCCCACAGTGAGGGAAAGCCTGAAGTAATAATGCTGAGGGAATCGCCTGGTCTTTAGTCTTCCCTCCCCAAGTACAGACCCACCACTCTTCCACTGCAGAGCTAGAATCCCTGGACTGTGTCCTGCAGTAAGAAAGGCACGCTGCGAAGCATCTTAGGAACTGGCCTGGCGGCTGCTGCTGTTGCTGGCAAGTGCCCAGCTGGTTCTGTAACTGTGCTGCAAAGTCAGAGGCAGGTTAAGAGAAACAGAAAGCAGGAAAGAGATGGAAGAAGCGTGGGAGGGAGGCTGCTCTGGGGCAGACAGCTGAGGCCCCTCTGCATCCATGCGCTTGCTCGATAGGAGACCATTGCCCAGGTGATCGTCTTTGGCAGGGCTAAGAAGACATCGGAGCTCCCAGCGACGGCAGTTGCAGCTGCAGGGAAAGGCGCCTCGAAGCCCCGAGCAAGCTGCACCACCATGTTCCCCGTGGAGGCAACAGGGCCGCAGCACAGGCGCTTCTCCCGGGCTTAGGACTGGAGGAGGGACACAGAGGAGGGAGAGGGAGGGACCATGCTGCTGCTGACAAAGTCAGGACAGTGCTGAACCCAGTGAAAGCGCCAGGCAGCAGGAGAGGATCCCGACTTGGCCGGGCCAGTGTGTCACGACTCCTGCCCGCAGGTGACTTGGTAGCCCAGGTGCAGTCTGCCTCCATGTCGAAAGGAGGGGAGGTGGTGTACATCCCGGACGATTCTGACTTCTACACTTTCCGGGATCAGTGTGAGAGCCAGGAAGGCTGGAACAGCCAGTATAACAAGGCAGGAGTGATGGTGTGGAGCCAGACGCAGCAGGACAGCAAGACGGTCCAGAAAATCAAGGTAAGGGCTCCAAGGCAGAGCGCAGGCATCCGAGTGATGTGCCGGCAACCATCCCCCCCGTTTGCCCAGCTGCCTCTCCTCCCAGTTTGCACCCACTGCTTTATAACCCATTCATACTGAGCTGCGAAGCAGAGGTTTACAGACTTCCCCTCCCCGCTGCATCCCTTTCGGGAATTCCTTTGCCATCCAAGACATGCAGTGCTGCAGCAATAACTTCACAGGCTCAGGGAAAAAACAGCCCCGGGCTTTTTGTCAGCGAGAAGAATTCCCTTTTTTTTTTTTTAATCTGTGAAGGATCTCTGCTGCTGTAGCCTCCAAGAATGTTTTAAAAGCTAGAAATCTCCCCTTTCTGGATTCTTTTCAAAACTGTTTGTACTTCTGTAAACACTAACAGGAACGGAGATAAACAGGCCTAGGGAGGGGATGTTGAAGACCTGCTTCGTGTGGGGTTTATCTTGCCCGCCGGAACTAAACTCTGCCTGAGCATTGCAACAGCATAAGCCTCAAACGACATTTTCCACACCACCAGGCCTGCCTGGCCGTCTCTAAACAACAGGGGACTGTCTGAAGCTTCCACATTTTCTCCTTTAAACAGAGAGACTTTGGGTTGCTTTTCATGCCCAGTCTGAAAAAAAAACAGGAATTAAAATAGTGGCACTTCCCCCCCCCCCCCAGTGTTCAGGAGAACAAGAGAAGCATCTTTAATCACCATGGCAAAGGTCACTTGGGGGGCACCTGGGGAGGGTGGGGGGAGGGGAGGGGAGGGACCTCAGCAAGGCCATAGAGTCCGTATGATGCCGTAAAGGCCACCCTCCACATCAGCCATTTTCTCCAGGGGAAGTTATTGTGGTCATCTTGAGATCAGCTGTAATAATGGGAGATCTCCAGGTGCCACCTGGAGGCTGGCAGCTTCAGCAACAACTTCTCACAGAAGTTTCACTGCCTCAGAACTGCTAAAGAAACAGCACCCCGCTGGTCAGTGCCTCTTCTTGAAACCCACAGTTTTAAAATCTATTGCAACTGGGTGCCCCCTGCACCCAAATTGGTCCATTGTGGGGCCAGTTTTGACCAAAGGCTCCTGTGGGACACTGAGATGGATCCAAGTCTCTCTGTTAGGTAAACCTCCATGTAAAAAAGAGAGCTGAAGTTTGGTATTCTCACAGAGTGGGAGGTTGCTTGCTTGGATCCACATTAGTGATTTTAAATTTCCCTCCTCCCTTTCATCAGAGTATACAGCAGATATCATGCAGCTCCCTGCCCAGTTTATTATTATTTCTTATTAATTTGGGGTTCACTGTTCTTAGGGTGACCAACCTGAACATATATATGAACATATGAAGTTGCCTTATATTGAATCAGACCCTGGGTCCATCAAAGTCATTATTGTCTACTCAGACTGGCAATGGCTCTCCAGGGTCTCAAGCTGAGGTTTTTCACACCTACTCGCCTTTACCCTTTTTAGTTGGAGATGCCAGGGATTGAACCTGGGACCTTCTGCTTACCAAGCAGATGCTCTACCACTGAGCCACCATCCCTTGGCTCTCCAGGGTCTCAAGCTGAGGTTTTTCACACCTACTTGCCTGGACCCTTTTTAGTTGGAGATGCCAGGGATTGAACCTGGGACCTTCTGCTTACCAAGCAGATGCTCTACCACTGAGCCACCATCCCTCAAAGATGGGGCCTGGAGATCTCCTAGAGATTTGGAGGCCATACCTGAGGAGGGTGAATTCTGAGGAGGGGAAGGAGTTCATCAGTGATGGAATTCCATAGAGCCACCCTCCAAGGCTATTGTTTTCTCCAAAGGAACTGATCTCTATAGTTTGGTGATCACTTCTCATTCCGGGAGAACTTCAGGCTCTGCGTGGCAGTTGGAAACCCTAATCACAACTAGGGATGCCGCATCAGCCTCCTGGTGGGACCTGAGGATGCCCCAGAATGTGGGAGAAAACTGATGATTTGGAGGGAGGGCTCTGTGGCCCCTGTCCTCCTCAGGCTCTATCCCCAAATCTCCAGGAGTTTCTCAACCTGGATCCAGCAACCCTAACCTCTCCCCACCCTGCACCCCGGTCCCCAGCCAGTGCTGGGGCGGGGGGGAACCTGGCACCCCTAATTACAGCAAATCTTCAAACTAGAGAGGTCGGTTCCCCTGGGCATGAAGCCAGCTTTGGAAGATGGACTTTGTGGTGTCACACAGGGACCATATCCCCACTCCTCTCCGTCCCTACGTTCCACCTTCAGGCACTGCCCTCCAGATCTCCAACGATTCCCCAAGCTAGAGTTGGCAGCCTTACCTATGAAACAGCAGAACCTGCTGTCACCAGAGACTCAGAAAGAGTAACGATGGCTCTGACCTGCACCATGAAACCAGAATCTCTCACCCCTGTCCTGCTTTTCACCTGCTTTTCTCCTCCAGGTTGTTCTTTGATCCCTGCTATTGACTGAAGGGGACCGTGCTGACTTTTCAAAGGCCTCATCTCAGACGTCAATGAATTATAGATTGACGATAATGAGGCACGGAGACATGAATCCTGCCCTGTGTACAAGAACTGCTATTGTCAAACTAAAATAATGTTTGCGGGGGGGCGCCTACTGGTTGGGTTGCCAGTCTCCAGATGGGGCATGGATATCCCTTGGAATTACAACTGATCTCCAGACTAAAGATAATTTCCCCTGGAGAAAATGGCTGCTTCAGAGGGCGAGCTGTATGAAATTAAGTCTCCTTTGTGGACCCGACCCTCCCCAAACCCCACTCTCCCCAAGGCTCTACCTCCGAATAGCCTGGAAATTACCAGCCTGGAGTTGGCAACTCTCACTAAAAGGCATGAGAAGAGAAAAGTTGGCAGGGCCTATAGCTCCCTTCTACTGTACAGGTCCAAGGCTAGAGAAAGGATTGGCTCTCTACTGGTCAACACCCTGTAGCCAGGGCGACTGCTCACTATTGGCAGATTACAGAGGTCTGCGGGTGAGGTGAGCAGGAAACTCTTCCACTTGCCCCAGTGCTCAACAGTATTGTATTACTGGGGGTGGTTCTAACCACTTTCTCTTCCTCCCCCCACCCCATGATTCCACATGAGGAGGGAGGGTAGCATGGTATAGCCCCATCTCATCAGATTTCAGAAGCTAAGCAGGGTCTGTACTTGGATGGAAGACCACCAAGGAAGGCTCTGCAGAGGAAGGCCATGGCCAACCACCTCTGCTTCTCACTTGCCTTAAAAGCCCCTTGCTGGAGCTCCCATAAGCCAGTTGCAGCTTGATGGCACGCTACACACACACACACACACAATTCCACATGGGGCCTCTACCTATAAAATGCTTATGTGCACACTATCTCTTGAGCTCTGAGTGGAGACCATGGGATCATACATATATTCCCTACAAGTTGAGTGACTCGCAGCATACAGTCTGCAAATGTACATCTGTGCACACATTAATAACGTACTCCATGCGACTGGAAGTCCTGTTTCTCCCAGGCTCCTAATTGCATGTGTAGTTGGATGCAAAAAGGTTCACCCAAACAAATGAAGGTTGTGAGCAAGAATTGCACATGGAATCCCATTTGCCACCGCCACATACACACACACACACACGTACTCAAACTAACATGCACACGACTTTGATGTTGCAGCCACAGGATAATGAACCAGGCACACATGAACAAGCCCCCAAAGAACTACTGTATTGGTTGGCTGGCTTGTGCAGAGATGAGATCTCTCAACTGAAGATGAGTTAACTACTCTGTGAAATTCTGGTATAGTTTGGTGGCGGAGAAAGTACCACCACGTTGCAGGCAACTCATAGTGACCTTGTAGGGTTTTTTCAAGGCAAGAGACAAACAGAGGTAATTCACCATTGCCTGCTTCTGCATAGCCGCTGTGGACCTCCTTGGTGGTCTCCCATCCAGGTACGAACCAGAACTGACTCTGCTTACAATCTGAGATGTGATGAGATCTCAGTGGGCTTGGGCCAGTCTCATCAAGGCATGGTCAGGTTACATGACAAGAATATTTGGAACTTGGCCTACAGTGGCAATCCTGGAGAGAGATCCCTGCCAAAGTTAAGTAACAACAGTCATCCTCAGTCACAGAGATGCTCTTGGCTCCTTTGCGCTTCACTACCTGGTCTGGAGGCTCCCTTGCCCAGGAGAAAAACTGGCCTAGAGGTTGAGAAGACAATGAACACATTTTCTCTTGCGGCCCCTTCTGCAACAAAACAGATCTCCTTCACTGCAGTATGAGCTTGCCAGCTCTTGAAGATTCCAGCCAGATAAACAAAGAATAAAGTTTCAGCAGAACTGAGCCGGGGCATCTGAGCTGCAAGAAAAGAAATTGCGAGCGCATTTAAGAGAGGGCCCTGTGTGTGTGTAAGTGTGGAGTTGCTGATGAGCAACATGAGCTCCTCCATACATGAATAGTCAGATGAAAACCAAGTACAAAAAAAGAAGACGAGAAAAGGCGACACAAAAAAAGGGATGTCTCTAATTACTTGGCATCTGGCGAGCAGAGCATTAAAAATGCAAAGCGGCTAATGAGCAGCTGGTCCCCTCGATCTAATCCTGGCCCATCGCAAGCCTTGTTGATGAAGGGCAGGTGCGGGAGGGGGGGGGGCTCATCCATAATGCAACGCTCTCTGGAGGAGGGTCCATCCCACAGACAGCTTGGGCGGCAGGTGGGGTTGCCAACTCTGGGCTCAGAAGCACCTGGAGATTTGAGGCTGGAGCCTGGGAGAGCAGGGTTTAGGGAAAAGAGGGATCTCGGTAGAGTAGAATGCCATGCAGTCTGCCTTCCAAATAGGGTTGCCAATATCCAGGTGAGGGCAGGGGATTCCCCAGTTTGGAGGCCTTCATCCACTTCAGGGTTATCAGAAAGAGTGGAGGAGGGGGCGGAAATGTCTGCTGGGCATTCCATTATTCCACAAGGAGACCAATTCCCACAGGGCCTAATGGATAATTGATCCGTGGGTGTCTGGGGCTCGGGGGGGGGGCTGTTTTTTGAAGTAGAGGCACCAAATTTTCAGCATAGCATCCAGTGCCTCTCCTCAAAACATCCTCCACATTTCAAAAAGATTGGACCAGGGGGCCCAATTCTATGAGCCCCCAAAGAAGGTGGCTTCTTTATTTCGAAATGGAAGAAAGACATTTAAAAGATGTGCGGTCCCTTTAAATGTGATTGCTAGAACTCCCTTTGGTGTTCAGACCTGCTTGTCACACCCTTGGTCCTGGCTCCATCCCGAAAGACTCCTGGCTCCACCCCCAAAGTCCCCAGATATTTTCTTAGTTGAACCTGGCAACCCTATTTCCAAAGCAGCAGTTTTCTCCAGGAAAAAGTAGAATACATGTTTTAAACAAATAAATGTTTTATGTAGTCTGGAGATCAGTTGTAATGCTGTGAGATCTCCAGCCCCAACCTGGAGGTTGGCAAGCCTAGCTACATGGCTTGTGCCCTTGCTTGTTACTCAGTGAATCACACCCAAATCCAGCCTGTGGATCACCCCCAACTCTGCCACATGAAGATTTCTGAAAGGCTAGGTAGGAGGTGCCTGATTATTCTCAAAAGAGACCGCCAGACTCAGGCAAAGATGCTGCTCTGAAGGGACATGTTCCCTTCATCTCCTTGGTTCACATTGGTCCTCCACACTCAACTCAACTTCAGGTAAGATGGGACAAGTGGTGTGTTGCCCCACCTGAACAGAATTTGCTGCCTTTGAAAGTTTTTCAAAAAATTAGGCCTTTAATGGCAACATTTAAAGGGTCTGTTTTCAGAACAGGAGAACAAACATGGGGTAGCAGTTAAAGTGTCGGGCTAGAATCTGGCAAACCCAGGTTCTAATCCCCATTTGTGCCGTGGGAGCTTGCTGGGTGACCTTGGGCCAGTCACGTACTCTGAGCCTTACATAATTCTGCTCTCTTCCATGTATCCTCACAACAGCCCTGTGAGGATTCATGGAAGAGAGAATTATGTAAGCACTTTGGGTTGAAAGGCAGGATATAAATTAAGTGAATAAAATAAAGTAAATACATATTTTGGGGGGAAGGACTCCCCTTAGTCAATAATGACCCTAAGCATAGCAAGCGTGCTTCAGGAGAGAAAGGGGTTCCTTCAGAACAGGGCTAGCCAGCTGAGGTGCAGGTATAGCCTCCTTGGTTATGATGGGGAAGGCCCGTCTTCACCCTGAATCTTGGCTATGACTCACCTCAACTGCCAACATGGCCCTGACTCACCTCAACTACCTTCCTCATTTAGGGCCTGGGAAAAGGACAGAGCAGGTGCTGGTCTGGATAGATGGAAAGGCCCTTCTAACCTTACTATTAATATTCTAACCACTGTCCCCAAACTAATCTATATAATTATACTGTACAAGTGGAAACAATAAGCTATGCCATCTCTGAGGCAATTGTTAAACAAAGTCTGGTATGTATGGACTACGAACAAGACAACTGATAAATATGTGGGCATGAAAATCAAGGTCAGCCTCAAAACACATAGGTCCCCATCTGGTAGATACTGTCAAAATACATACCATGAAGTGCCATGACAGATATTGATGTGTATTTAGAACTTGTTTCTCTTAGGTTTCTTGAAGGTTATAAGCAGGGCCTTTTGTAGGAAAAAAAGCCCAGCAGGAACTCATTTGCATATCAGGCCACGCCCCTGATGTCACCATTGTTTCACACAGGGCTTTATGGATAGAAAAAGCCCAGGAAGAACCTATTTGCATATTAGGCCACACACCCTGACATCAAGCCAGCCGGAACTGTGTTCCTGTGCGTTCCTGCTCAAAGAAAGCCCTGGTTATAAGATTTGAATTCCTCTCTTGTGATTAATAAAGTGAAGGTTGGATTATTTGCACTCTAGCCTTTTACTTTTTTTACTGCATTAGGAAGTTTGTGTATGGCTATATATAATTCTAACTATTTTGCTGACCTTTAAGTCTAAGGTACTTGACATATTTTACCAAAAGTCTGATAGTGTGTTTAATGAGAAGTAAAATAAAGATATTTCAAAAGCAGTAACAACAACAATTAGGCGCATACCTATGAATCTTCCCCAACACTTCTTTCTCAAAACTGACTCAATTATTCAATCCTTTATTTGGAGTGATAATCAATACCCAGAATTAAAACACCCAACCGAAAAAGGAGGATTTATACCCCCAAATTGAACGGTCTGCTACAGAATACTTCAAGTGGAGCAGCAAAAACTCCCCTCCAGCACTATTTTGGTGTGGGAAAACAGTTTGGGGGGGGGGGGCGGGGGAGGCAGGAGCCTTTCCTCTCTCTGTGGTAGTATTCAGAGACTGCGTGGGCTCTATTTTTTTTTAAAAAGCCATTCTCAGTAGTTGCCGTATGACTGTAGGAACCTGAGATGGATCCAGCGACTTGACTCATTAAAAAGCCAAACGTAGTCTGGCTCTTAGTGGCACAAGTAAAATGTTAGCAAGAGTCTCCTTCCAATTTTGTTTGCCAAGACTACAAATAGAAAAAAATCTTTTTAGGGTTGCCAGCCTCCAGGAGAGGTCTCCTGGAATTTCCACTGATCTTCAGATGACAGAGATCAGTTCCCCGGGAGAAAATGGCTGCTTTGGAGGGTGGACTCTACGACACTGTACCCCACTGAGGTCCCTCCCCTCCATAACTCCTGCCAGCCCCAGGCTCCACTTCCTGAAATCTCCAGGAATTTCCCAAGCTGGAACTGGCAGCCCTTTTCCATTTCCACCAAAAAGAGTCTGGAAAGAAGTTCATCTGGCGCCGGAACCATACGCACTTTGGTGTAACTCTAGAGCAGGGGTCCTCAAACTTTTATATAGGGGGCCAGTTCACTGTCCCTCAGACTGTTGGAGGGCCGGACTGCTGTTACTGTACAAGGCCGCGGGCCGTCAGTTTTCCATCTTCTGCATCTCTCTCCCTTCCCCACACCACACACCCCGGCCTGGGAACTCACCTCACCTCGGTATCACCTCACACTCTGTCTCCGCCGCCTCAGCCCAGTGCCGGAAGTGTGCGTTGCTAACGCGAGTTTAGGTCGAACGTCACTTCCGGTCTAATTTTGCCATAACCCGGCGGGCCGCATAAACGTCCTCAGCGGGCCGCATCTGGCCCGCAGGCCGTAGTTTGAGGACCTCTGCTCTAGAGAGCCAGAATGGTGAAGTGATTAAGAGCGGCAGACTCTAATCTGGAGAACCAGGTTTGACTCCCCACTCCTCCTGCACAGGAAGCCTGCTGGGTGACCACTTGAGTCAGACAGAGGGTTGCCAGCCTTCAGGTGGGGCACGGAGATCTCCTGCTTTTACAACGGATCTCCACCTGGCAGAGATCAGCTCCTCTGGAGAAAATGGCTGCTTTGAAAGGTGGACTCCATGGCATTATACCATGCTGGGGCCCCTCCCCTCTCCAAATCCCACCCTCTCCTGGATCCACCCCCAACACAGACTTGGCAACCCTAGTCAGACAAGTTCTCTCTGAACTCTCCAAGCCCCACCTACCTCACAAGATGCCTGTTGTGGAGAGAGGAAGGGAAGGTGATTTTAAGCCGCTTTGAGACACATGAACTACAGCAGAGAAAAGCAGGGGATAAAAACCAACTCTTCTTCTAATATTAAATTTACAGGCCAATGCTTCATGTGGATGATGTGGGCCAGTTTAGAATTATGCCATTAATAGCAATGCCATTCATTTCTCAGCGAACCTGCTTGGTAGATTAATTTAACCAGTTCAACACTCACAGTCAGACTGTGAGTTGGCCGGGGATATGTTTGGATTGCATCAAGCACTTCAGACAGAAGCTGGCTCTCAAGCAATAGGGAAATCAACTTGGAATTGGGTTCTGATCCAGCACCACCCCTCAAGTAAAACAGGTACACAGTAAAGTTGCAAAAGGTTGTGAGGACAGAAGCACTGCTTTGTTCTATAGCCCAAGCCAATGACTTCTGGTGGAGAGAAGAGAAGGGACATAATCTGGGCCCCTGATCCCACACACATCCCGCCCCGCACTAAATTGGATGCATCTCTCCAGAATGGGAGAGCAGAAGAACCCAACTTCCAGCAAAACTGGACTATGGGGCCAAATTGCAAATTCAGAGGGAGGAAAAGCTGGGCACGACAGGCTCCGAAGTGTGAAACAAATTTCTTTAGACCTTAATCTTCAAATACTACTCCAAAAAAAGGTGATTCTTCACAGCTGTTGGATACCAACTAAGACAGATTTTTTAAATCCAGGTTCACAGACTCAGGTGGTGAAGAGTTAAGCAGCCAAGAGACAGCTTGACATGCATTATGGATATATCTGTAATTATCACACTATTTTAGCTGAAAGCTAAAAGGCAATTAATTTTATGCCAGGGTGCTCATTGAAGCTTAATCCACCAACCTCAATATTGGGACGTGTGCTTGCTTCTCGGAACCTCTCAAAATGGCAAAAACTATGGATCATATCAGCCTTCACAGGGGCTAAATAAACAGACATGGAAAGAAACGGTCTACAACACCATGCATTGAAATGTGGACTGAAGCAGTACTGCTCCTAAGAAAGGAAAGGAAAGGTCCCCTGTGCAAGCACCAGTCGTTTTCGACTCTGGGGTGACGTTGCTTTCACATTTTCACGGCAGACTTTTTACAGGGTGGTTTGCCATTGCCTTCCCCAGTCATCTACACTTTCCCACCAGCAAGCTGGGGACTCATTTGACCGACCTCGGAAGGATGGACGGCTGAGTCAACCTCAAGCCGGCTACCTGAAAACAGGTAGCTTCCACAGGGGATCGAACTCAGGTCGTGAGCAGAGCTTAGGACTGCAGTACTGCAGCTTTAACACTCTGTGCCATGGGGCTCTTTCCTAAAGAAAAAGTTGCCTTTAATCAAGCAAAAGATGAGATAACTTGACATTTGGTCTGAATTTGTGGCTCTAAATATCATCAAATTTTCAATTGTTGACCAACATTTCCTTCCCTTCCTTCCTTTGGCGTATATTCTATGTTTTGACTTTTCTTCATCAACCTTGATGTATAGCAGATAAGGTCCTCCATGGCCACTGGTGGAGGGTGGACAGGTAGGGTTGCCAGCTTTAGGTTGGGAAGTGCCTGGAGATTTGGGGGTGGAGAGGACAGGGAGCTCAGTGGGGTACAATGCTAGAGAGTTCATCCTCCAAATGCCAGAGAGTTCATCCTTGGGGAGGGGCGGTGGCTCAGTGGTAGAGCATCTGCTTGGGAAGCAGAAGGTCCCAGGTTCAATCACTGGCATCTCCAAAAAAGGGTCCAGGCAAATAGGTGTGAAAAAACCTCAGCTTGAGACCCTGGAGAGCCGCTGCCAGTCTGAGAAGACAATACTGACTTTGATGGGCCAAAGGTCTGATTCAGTATAAGGCAGCTTCATATGTTCATATGTTCAAAGCATCCATTTTCTCCAGGAGAACTGGTCTCTGTAATTCCAGGGATCCCTGGGTCCCATTTGGAGTCTGGCATCCTTCATAGCAGACAACATTAAAGGCAGACCTTGTTTTTTTACTCTCCAGACTGACTGTTTGGCCACTGTGTGAGATAAGAAGTTGGACTGAATGGACCATTAGACTGATGCAGTAGGGCTTTTCCTGTGTTCGTATGTAATCCTAGAGCCCCGTGGCGCAGAGTGTTAAAGCTGCAGTACTGCAGTCCTAAGCTCTGCTCACGACCTGAGTTCGATCCCCGGCGGAAGTTGGGTTTTCAGGTAGCTGGCTCATGGTTGACTCAGCCTTCCATCCTTCCGAGGTCGGTCAAATGAGTCCCCAGCTTGCTAGGGGGAAAGTGTAGATGACTGGGGAAGGCAATGGCAAACCACCCCGTAAAAAAAGAAGTCTGCCATGAAAACATTGTGAAAGTAACGTCACCCCAGAGTTGGAAACGACTAGTGCTTGCCCAGGGGACCTTTCCGAATTCTACCCTTCCTTTTCTCTCTCTCTCTCTCTTTTAAGATGGACCGTTTTCGCACACAGCTTACCTCGCAGTCACAATCCTGTTCCCTCCGCAGCGTCTGTCGGATTTCCCACCATCTGTGCCGGAGTTACAGGAAGTGCCGCGGCTTTTGCGTAGCAAACGTAAACTGGGTTTTAGCGGTTTACGTTTGCTATGTAATCATCAAATAGAAAAGCATAATAAAGTTTTTAAAAATAGAATCGGTCCTTCACTGGCATGCAGATACAGCATTTCTGTTGCTCCACCATAATAAAAAGAAAGCCTCCATGTGCACTGGGAGCCCATCTGTTAGAACTTAAGAGGGATGTTATTGGACTCCTGTTTGGTTTTGCTTACCAGCTCTTCTTCGATATGTAACCACCTTGACTCCTTCTGCCAGATGCAGGTTGCCTGCAGGGATGTCCCTCCAGAGACACTCTATGACGTGCTCCATGACACTTGCTACCGCAAGAAATGGGACTCCAACATGATCGAAACTTACGACATTGGGCGCCTGACCGTCAACGCAGATGTGGGCTATTACTCCTGTGAGCACCCTTTTCTTCCCGTACCTGATCCTACACCTTTGGGGACTCTCCATCCAGTCGAAGGCATCAATGGCTTCCTCAACCCTAGCCCCACCTGTGGCAAGAAAGACATTTCTTAGAAAAGCAATAGGGCACTCAGTTACAGGCTGCTTCTGCCCCAGCGCATAGTTCTGTGGTCATCTTGATATGATTCTGTGTGCAATCACCCTGATGATTCCAGGCACCCCAGGGTAATCTATTCTGTCCCCACCCCCCATTGTTAGCTGAGGTTTCCCTTTCACGCCCAATGTGCATTGAGACCCCCACCGCACCCCCAGAGTTTGCATGGGACCCTTGGGATTTTCTGCCCATCCACGGTATAGGCAAGACTGCACATAAATAATCCAATACGTTTTAAAAACATTTTAGAAAAAACTTTCACATATTCGCAGAAACACCTCCAATGATCCTCTCCTCCCTGTCTAAAAGGCAGGCTGAATTGTGGAAGATTCTCTTCCGTTAGGAATTTAAAAAAAAAAAAAAAACACCTTCACAATACCTTTTAAATACATGTTTTTAAAAACCTTCTTGTATTTGCAGAGCCTCTGGTAATCCCCTAGCCAGGGCTTTTTTGGTAGAAAAAGTCCAGCAGGAACTCATTTGCATATTAGGCCACACACCCTGGTGCCACCATTGATCCACACAGGGCTTTTTGTAGAAAAAGCCAACAGGAACTCATTTCCATATTAGACCACACCCCCTGACACAAAGCCAGCCGGAGCTGTGTTCCTGCTCAAAAAAAAACCCTGCCTCTATCCCTTGTCTAAAATGTAGGCTATTCAGTTGTTAATGCTTCTTGCTGCTAGGGACTGGCCCAGCAAATGAAAAAGTGACTGACTTGAACATCACCAAAGTCCTGCATTCGCCCTGTTGCCTCTTGGAGACATAAGCCAATGCTTGTGCCCATAGTGTCCTCCCCAGGAAACACCTTATTTGAAAAGTTTAAAAGAAAGCAGATTATTTTGAGGCAGGAATGGGCTTCTAATAGGCTGTGCAGAAACAGAGAACAATGTTATGGGGAAACCTGAAATAAATTACACAGATCTAGTGCTGAAATATGTGAAAGCTGCCGCAGTAACTGAGGCTATGGGAACTCTGCATTTTTTATCCCCCAGAACATAGGCAGAAAGGGTTCAATAAGCAGAAAAGCCTCTTCCTTGAAAATTTCTGGGAAGGGCCATATGAATACCAAATATGTGCAAGGAACATGTAGCTTTCATTTCCTACCTTTCTGCCCTCAGTCTAACCCGTCTCCCACAAGAGCCATTGTGTCGATCTCCATATTTCTACCGCCACTTCAAAATGCCACTTTCCAAGCAAAAAGAATGCAATTTTTGCCTTTTGACTATTATATGATGTGCATTTTGAGTCAGAATTATTCAGCAAGGCCAAGATGGCTCTGAACTAAGGGAGGAGCATTCGTCTGAGCTGAGTGGGTGAAAAATAGAAAGGCGGATCTTGGGTAAAAGTCGGGCTCTGTGGGTGACCTGTGGGGACGTTGCCTTGGCCTGGATGAGGTCTCCGCAGGGCATGATTTCCTTCAAGCGTTGTTAACACGTCCTCGCTAATGCATTTCAATCTTTCAGGGCGGTGCCCAAGTCCTCTGAAGAACAGGGACTTTGTCACCTTGCGCTCTTGGCTGCCCCTTGGCAACGACTACATGATCATCAACTACAGCGTCAAACATCCAGTGAGTTCCACCCAGGCAGCCAGTGTCCCCTCTGTCCTGGGCCCGTGCTCTGGCCAACAAGGGGAATGAGGACCAGCCATGCCATGAATGTCTCATCCACACACCCTTGAGCTGGAGAACTGGGCACTGCCTCTAGCCTCTGCCTGTTTCTCCTCCCCTCCCCAGTCAGGCACCCCTTAGGCCTGCCCCTGAGGGCTTCAGGAAAGCAGAGGTGGCCCCTGAAGCCAGACAGGTAGGCCCTGCCTCAGAGCTTGACAACAGATGCACGGGTAGGCTTCCCAATCCCCAGGTCCCAGAGGGGGATCCCCCGGTTTTACAGGCTTCCCCCCTCCCCCAGCCAGCTGGCCGGCAGGGGAAGCCCCGCCCCCACAACCATCATGCACCTCCATGAACGATTCCCATAGGGAATGATGGGGAATTGATTCGCGGGTATTGGGAGCTCTGGGGGGGCTGTTTTTTGAGATAGAGGCACCAAATTTTCAGTATAGCATCTAGTGCCTCTCCCCAAAATACCTCCCAAGTTTCAAAAAGATTGGACCAGGGGGTCCAATTCTATGAACCCCAAAAGAAGGTGCCCCTATCCTTCATTATTTCCTATGGAAGGAAGGCATTTAAAAAGATGTGCAGTCCCTTTAAATGTGATGGCCAGAACTCCCTTGAAGTTCAATTATGCTTGTCACACCCTTGCTCCTGGCTCCGCCCCCAATGGCTCCACCCCCAAAGTCCCCAGATATTTCTTGAATTGGACTTGGCAACCCTATGCACAGGGGAGACCTTTCTCCACCCCCCTCACACATACCTAGCCTCCATTCCTAGTACTGAGAACTGGTTGGCATGCATGGCCTGGCCACATGGGTGTCAGATCTCAAGAATCCGCTCTCTTCACACAGTTTGGTCTCTGTAGTCCACCAGACCCACTCCTCTGGTGGGGGGAGAGGGGGGAGGTTGCATGGGCAGAGAAAAGATTTCCCGTGTGGATCACTGCCTGTAGGGTTCCATTCCAAGTAGGGGCCCCTGCATCCAGGAACTGGGTCATCAACAGCCGATCTCTCTCTGCAGAAGTACCCACCCCGGAAAGACTTTGTGAGGGCCGTGTCCCTGCAGACGGGCTACTTGATCAAGGCAGCCGGCAGCCGGGGCAGCATCCTTTACTACCTGACCCAAGTGGACCCTCGAGGTGAGCATTCCCAGGCCAGAGGAGCAGCTGAGGATCCAGCGAAGGAGTCATTTATTCCATCTTTACCTGCCCCCTCCTTTTTTTCCTACGAAGCTCAGGGCTGTGCACATGACCTCTCTTGCCCCAGCTCATTTTGTCCTCACAACTAGGGCTTTTTTTTTTTTTTTAAGCAGGAATGCAGTTCTGGCTGGCTTGATGTCAGGGGGTGTGGCCAAATATGCAAGTAGGTTCCTGCTTGGCTTTTTCTACAAAAGAAAAAAGAAAAACCCTGCACAACTCTTTGAGAGACACAGATTTGGTGTAGTGGTTAAGTGTGCGGACTCTTATCTGGGAGAACCGGGTTTGATTCCCCACTCCTCCACTTGCACCTGCTGGCATGGCCTTGGGTCAGCCATAGCTCTGGCAGAGGTTGTCCTTGAAAGGGCAGTTGCTGTAAGAGCTCTTTCAGCCCCACCCACCTCACAGGGTGTCTGTTGTGGGGGAGGAAGGTAAAGGAGATGGTGAGCCGCTCTGAGACTCTTCGGAGTGGAGGGCAGGATATAAATCCAATATCTTCTTCTTCTTCTTATCTGGGAGAACCGGGTTTGATTCCCCACTCCTCCACTTGTACCTGCTGGAATGGCCTTGGGTCAGCCATAGCTCTGGCAGAGGTTGTCCTTGAAAGGGCAGCTGCTGTAAGAGCTCTTTCAGCCCCACCCACCTCACAGGGTGTCTGTTGTGGGGGGGGGGGAGAAGATATAGGAGATTGTAAGCCGCTCTGAGTCTCTGATTCGGAGAGAAGGGCGGGGTATAAATCTGCAGTCGTCTTCTTCTTCTTAAGAGATGGGGACATGCCCAAAGTGCTCAGTGAGTTTTATGGCTCCTCAGCAGGATCCTGAGGAGGCAAGGGCACCTCGGGATAGGTGACCATTGCATCGATGGCATGATAGCATTTCTGGGGTGAACCGAGCCAAAAGTACTGTCATGCCATTTTAGGATTCAATGGAAACTAACGTCACGCCATCAATGCAATGCGATTGCCATTGGTAGACCTGGCAACACTATTTAGGGTCAGGACTTTTTTGTAGCAGGAACTCCTTTGCATATTAGGCCACACCCCCTGGTGCAGCCAATACTCCTGGACCTTACCGTAGGCCCCGTACTAAGAGCCCTGTAAGCTCTGAAAGGATTGGCTACATCGGGGTGGGTGGGTGTGGATTAATATGCAAAGGAGTTCCTGCTACCAAAAAAAAGCCCTGTTTTGGGTCAAGTGTGAACCCGTTTTCCAATATTAGGTCCATTTCTCTATCCACTACAATCCTGTGAAGGATAAGTCCCGTATCTACAGAGACAGACAGACAGACAAACAGATAAGATAGATAGAACATCACAACAAGAATTATTACATTGAGTGGTGAAGGCCAAGCCCATATTTTCTTGGCCTAGCATGAGGGAGTGGGAAAGGCAGGCTGAGGAGAGAGACCAGGCACAAAAAGCAGCAAGCGCAGGGGTGGTCTTACTGTGGAGGAATCAACATGTTTGGGGCACCATAAAGAATGGTTGAGTAAATGTGGTTTATTGGGGCACAAATCATTGGATGTCCCCTGTGTGAGTTTTTGTTGAGATGATAGGGAAGCCTGCCAGGCTGGAGATGGGCCTACGAGCCAGCTTTCAGTAACGGGTGACTCTGCTTTGCTTCTAGGTTCGTTACCAAAGTGGGTGGTGAATAAAGTGTCACAGTACGTAGCACCAAAGGTAAGTGGCAGGCATGCCTGGAAAAAGCAAGATGGCTGTGACACGAGGAAGATTCTAGAATGAGACTAACCCACCTCAGGCAGAGATCTCTGAAGTGGCAGACTGTGGTCAAAATTACCCCCTCCCCAAGCATTTTTTTTTGCCATGGAAGATTTGAGATTTACTCAGCTGGCCCTGGTCTTAAGCTGCTAGACCACAAAAAGGTGACCTCCTCCAGTTTATCTGCTTCTTTCCTTTCACTGCTAACATTTACTCTCCTCTGCCACAAGCCAGCCACTGAGAGAATTAGCAGTCTGAGTGACCCAATCATATATGGTAAAGCAATATCATTTACTTTCAGAGGAGGTAGTCCCAGGATATGCCTTAGAGTTGCCTGTTCCAGATGAGGAAATTCCTGGAGATATGGGGATAGAGTCTAGGGAGGGCAGAGCAGGGGTGGGAGGAGGGACCAGTCTCTGCAGTTTGAAGCTCAACTGTAATTTCAGGAGATCTCTGGGCCCCACCTGGAGGTGGACAACCTTAGCTATGTATCCTTGCTGTCTTCTCACATGGAAGATTTCCCAAAATCAGATTTTTTGGGGGGAATTGTGTCTCAGCAATCAGTAGGGCTGCCAGCGGCAAGGTGGGGCCAGGGGATCCCCTGGAATTACAGCTCATCTCCAGACTACAGAGATTAGTTCCCCTAAGGAAAATGGATGCTTTGGAAGGTGGACTCGATGGCAGTCAGGGCCAGCCCTAGGGTGCATGGCACCCCAGGCAGCCTCAGTGTCCATCGTCCCTCCCCCATCACCCCCCACGGCGCCTCCTCCTCCTCCCACTCTTCCTCACAATTTTAATGCCCAGGAACGGGCAGTGAAGCACCACACTCCCAGGCTCTTTAAAGGCTACCCCCCCCCCCATCGATCAGCTGATAGGCAGGTAAAACTATGCCAGAGGCCAGCGGCTCCTATGCCAGCCCTCAGGTGCGCTTGCAATCTGCGGGGGCAGTGGGAAGGACGAGTGAGCCGCCGCCTCCTCCTCCCCACTTCCTTCCTGGATCGCATGGGAAGGGAGTGGGGAGGAGGCAGCGGCTCGCTCGTCCTTCCTGCTGCCACTGCCTCTGTGCTGATCGCAAGCGTGCCTGAGGGCTGGCATAGGAGCCACTGGCCTCTGGTGCCTTTAAAGAGCCCCAGGAACATGGCGCTTCACTACCCGTTCCTGGGCATTAAACCTGGGACGGGGGGAAGGGGAGGTAAATAGGGATTTGCCTAGGGGGCAGGGCGAGGGCCGAATTTGGCTCCCCCACCCTGCTGGCGCCTTAGGCAAATGCCTAGTTTGCTTAGGGGGCAGGCCAGCCCTGGGCACTGTACCCTACTGAGTTCCCTGTCCTCCCCAGGCTCCACCCCCAAATCTCCAGGAATTTCCCAACCGGAATGTGTCTAGCCCCCCGTTCCCCACTGATGCCCCCACCCTAGCAATCAGAAGCATGGCAAACACTGCCTTAGCCGACCCACCTGCTTTCCTTTTGCAGGCTATGAAGAAGATTTACAAAGCAGGCCTCAAGTATCCCGAATGGAAGCGGAAGCACAACCCCAGCTTTAAGCCTTGGGTGTACCCGGAGCAGAACACACTGCCCAGCATCAGCCTGTCGGAGCTCTCCTTGCAGCATGCTGACTCCCTGGAGAACATTGACGAGAGCAGCCTGTCCGAAGACAGGGTGCGCATCAGTGATGAAGAGGCCTGAGCAGCCCCTGGCTCCTGGACATGCGACTCCTCGCCATGCAGGTGGCCAGGATGCAGCCCTTCCACTACCACCTGTGGAGCACAGCTGCCCTCACAGCTCCTTTCCCACATGCACACAGACATGAATGAATGGCTTCCTTCTTCTCCACACCTGTACCCTTCCCAGGGCGACACCTGGCACTGCTCCTCTTGGGCAGCACACATTTGGGCTGGGGACTTCAGACTGAGAGACTGTATTCGCCAGCATGACAGAAAATGTCTCCTTTCCCTGCTGTCGGTCATAATCTCCCAAGGCAGGAGTTGCTCCCACAGAGGCAGGTAGGCTGTCCTTCCTACACAGCCAGGTTCTGCCTGTATAGGTCAGGAGTCCTCTTCTGCTAGCCTTTGCATTCTGGGCATTTGCACAGCTTGGCATCCTGTCACTTAAAGGACTGTTGGCACAAGACGGGTCCAGACCAAATTAGGTTGTGGGCACTCATGCTGGCAGGGAATGGGACCTTCCCGATGGACCACTCTGTGCCTTTCAGCTCCTCCCCTTCCCTCAGCAGAATACCACCCCCCAAGACCACTCCTCTCTATTTCTTGTGCCTCTCCTCCAAGGGTGGTGTCAAACCAACTCACTGAACGCTTGCTTGGCTGTGAATGGAACGGGGATGATGCATTCTCTTCCACAAACAGTAGATCCAGGGCTTTTTTTTTGAGCAGGGACACACCGGAATGCAGATCTAGCTGGCTTGGCCAGGGCTCTGGCTCAAAAAAATGGTCTTGACAGAGAGAAGGCACTTGACAGCCATGTACTCCCAGACCACTGTATGTCCTCACTGCTGCCTCCAGCCTCCAAGGGGCTTGCAAAGAGAGCGAGAGACATGGAGCTACCCATGAGCGCCCCCTCCCGGGAGAAGCTGGGCCTACCCAAAGAATTCTGGGAGATGCAGTTTTGTTGGAATGTTAGGAACTCTACTGGACATTCCTGTGGCCCTCCAGGAAACTACAATCCCCAGGACTCTTTAGACCACGGGTGGCCATCGGTAGCTCTCCAGATGTTTTTGCCTACAACTCCCATCAGCCCCAGCCAGCATGGCCAATGGCTGGGGCTGATGGGAGTTGTAGGCAAAAAACATCTGGAGAGCTACCGTTGGCCACCCCTGCTTTAGACACAATGATTTCAATTTGTTAGACAGAGAAGCCCTTTCATTGAAAGGCAGTACACTTCAGAGAATGAAAGCTGCTTCCTCAAGGCCTTTCTAGAGTCATTCTGCCTTTTGCTGTGGGGCTCTGTTGGGATGCTTGCTGTTCCTCTATGGGCAAGAAAGCAATAAAGATCTGAGATCATGAATGTGTTGTTTTTTAAGTGTAAAAGTCTCAGCAGGGTCTGCATCTGTTTTCACAAATTAAGGCAAGCAAGCCAGAGCTACGCTTTTTTTAAAACAGCACCAAGGACAGAACCTAGCAGGCTCTGAAGGCTGGGGAGGACCTAAGGGCAAAACACTCAATGGGCTTTTCTGCATTCTCATTTGCCTCACTTGTGTGCTCCTGTCGCTTCTGGGAGCCAGTCTGTTCTTCACATGTGTCGCGCCCCAGGCGCCTCTCGTGGTCCCCAGGTGCGGCCATCACCCCCCCCCCCTTACAGGTCTGCCCCTTTTGGGCTTTGTGCGAGTGCCCCCCTGAGGTCTCAGAATTAGGGGTGGGAGCCAGGTTACAGCACCTCAGGCCCCCTTTCCCCTTCAGCTGTGTATGGGCTCCTTTCTCTCTCTCAGGAGGCAGCCCCTCACTCTCCCAGCCACCTTCCTCCCTGACCTCATGCCTCCCTTTTATGCCTCTGCCTGGTCCCTCCCCGCTCCCTGGGTCCCACCCCCTTCTGGATCCACCCCCGTTCAAAAGCCAGGATGCCAAGGAGAGGCGTTCCGGGGTTTGGCCTCTTGGGAGTGTCTGGGTCGTCCACGGCCCCCGTGGAGTGTCGCCACCGCGGCTCGGCCTGCTGGCCCCTCCCTCTACTGCTGCTGGACTCCATCTCTGCCTCCCGGCCCCGGCTGCCCCCGATGCTCTGCGTCGGCCGGACTCCTCGCACCCGAGGACAAGCGCGCCGGCTGAGGGGTGCAGCTGGGGGTGTCGCTGTGGCATCAGCATCCCAGGTAGGTGGTAGGGCGGCTGTGGGGGCTTCTGGCAGCGGCGCGGGGAGCTCCCTGGGTGTCAGTGTGGGGGAGACAGCTGGGCAGGTGGGACAACATGTTTTGCTCCTTCTAGTGTTCAATTCTATATCACATTGCTTTATGTCTACGGTATTTCCCAGCAGATTTAAGCTGTAGGTTTTTATTGTGGACATAAATCAATGTAATATCAAATCAACCACTAGAGGGAGTAAAGCACATGCCAAACGGGGGGGGGGGGGGACCAAGTGACAGGAACACACAAGTGAGGAAAACACAAATGCAGAAAGGCCCTATGTGGCTCACTCTGGCAAGATTTGGGTTCCAGCACAGGATGAAAGATCCGCACAGGGCAACTGGGTGTGAAAGCAATCTCCACAGCTGTTGCTGCTCCCTTCAGTCACCATGGCTAATTGCCATCAACAGACCTATCCTCCATGAATCTATATAACCCCCTTTTAAAGCCACCTGTGGTTGTGGACATCACTACCTCCACCAGCAGTGGATTTTACTGTTTAATTACCTGTTGAGTAAGGAAGAATTTCCTTTTGATTGTCCTGAACCCACATCTGAACTGTTTTGTTGGGTGCCCCTGAGTTCTAATATTATTAGCGAGGGTGGAAATGTCCTCCATCCACTTTCTTTGCACCATGCATTATTAATATATCTAATTCTGGCCGCACCTGGGGTACAGAAATCCACAAATCAGGGCCATGTTCAGAGAAGGGAGATTTTTCAACTAACCTGGTTGACTGGAAACCTCCTCTTTCCCTCCCCCTCCAGGTTTGCAGAAAAATCTGAAAGTTAAAAAAAGGAAGGAAAGGAAAAGGAAAGGTCCCCTGTGCAAGCACCAGTCATTTCCGACTCTGGGGTTGCTTTCCCAACATTTTCATGGCAGACTTTTTACGGGGTGGTTTGCCATTGCCTTCTTCCAGTCATCTACACTTCCCCCCCAGCAAGCTGGGGACTCATTTGACCGACCTCGGAAGGATGGAAGGCTGAGTCAACCTCGAGCCGGCTACCTGAAAACCCAGCTTCCGGGGATCGAACTCAGGTCATAAACAGAGCTTAGGACTGCAGTACTGCAGCTTTAACACTCTGCACTATGGGGGGGGGGGGGGGAAAGGAAGTGGGGGTTAAATTCTTCAAAACAGAATAACATTGCCTTTCTTGGTGTTATTATTGCTGCTGCTGCTCAAACTAGGCTAAAGGCAGGGACAGGAGAAGTAATATCTCTAGCATTCCTATTCTAAAGGCTCAGATTCTATACCTGGCTTGGGGAAAGCGCTAACAGAAGTAACTAAAGGATCCTTTTTGACAAAGTAACAAGGCTTTTAACCAACATAGAACAGAGTTCTGAGATCTGGGTTAGGTGAAAACGGGAAAAAGTTCTCAGGGGAATAACATACACTCAAGCAGCCACAGTAATACCAAGCTGAAGAAAATAGCACCAAACACTACAGTGTCCATGTTGAGATGCAAGTATCCCAAATAAACATACACACTATGCAATGAGTTGTACTCAAGAAGAGGGACTATAGATTACAGTAAGAGCATAGTCACCTCCTAGCCCATTTCCTCCAGGTGAAGGTCCAAAGCAACAGGGCAGCCAATAATCCAAAGGGAATCCGCACAGCCACACAAACTGGCAGGGCCGGATTAAATCCTGTGGAGGCCCCAAGGCAGTCAAAATCTTAGCCTAATTGTTAATCCAGCCCTGCAAACTGGGAAGGTTTAGTGCAAGCTAGAGGGGTACCTGGCAGGGCTAGCAGCAGAGCTGGATCACCCAGGTAGAGTTTCAGAGATCACCCAGGTAGAGATTCAGAGGGAATAAGCAAACTCTGGGAACTATATATTGTTTTTTATTTAAAATGGGGGGGGCATTTTAAAATCAGCATAATGTACACTTAGGGGTATAGTCTGGCTTCAGTTATAGAACTTCATAGTTGAAGTTTTCCATCTTCCCAGTGGAAGATGATTCAGGGGAGCTCATGGGGGAGACCTTCACTGGCAGAAGGTGTGGAAGCTCCCATGTCCTAGGAACTTTTCCAAATAAGGGATTGAATTTTTCAGTTGGGGAAGAGGCATGTTAAGGTCAATCTTGTCTCTGCATCCAATATCAAATCATAAGAGGAAAAAGATTTTAGCCAAAGGTGTTATGCATGGCTGGATTTTTGTTTTCATTTTTCTTAGGGAATGCTAATGTAATAAAAGGATTTGCGTGCAAATGCACCTTAACTGCAGAGCCATTCTGACCAATGGTCTGACCATCCCTGGTGCCAGGTGGCTCTGGATCTCTCTGTTGTCATATTCCAGTGGGCTATTTTTATTTTTATTTATTTAATTACGTTATATTTATATCCCGCCCATTCTATACAGACTCAAGGCAGCTAACAGCATAACATAGACAGTAAACAAAAGCAGTATTAAAACAATCAGATAAGAACATAAGAACATCAGAGAAGCCATGTTAGATCAGGCCAATGGCCCATCCAGTCCAACATTCTGTGTCACACAGCGGCCAAAAATATATATATATACACACACTGTGGCTAATAGCCACTGATGGACCTCTGCTCCATATTTTTATTTAACCCCCTCTTGAAAGTGGCTATGTTTGTGGCCGCCGCCACCTCCTGTGGCAGTGAATTCCACATGTTAATCACCCTTTGGGTGAAGAAGTACTTCTTTTTATCCGTTTTAACCTGTCATAAATGGCTATGATGGGATCACGGTAGGCCTGAATCTATACACCTGCCTTTCTCCCAGGCATCCTGGAACCCATGTCAGGATTTTACTGGAACTGGCCCCGAACTGTATTTTCTGTGGCAGTGATGAACTGGTTATGGAGCTAAGATGGAGGGGGGGAAAGAGAGACCAGGGCAACGGAAGCTTATCATTAAAAAAAGGTAAAGGAAAGGTCCCCTGTGCAAGCACCAGTCGTTTTCGACTCTGGGGTGATGTTGCTTTCACAATGTTTTCACGGCAGACTTTTTACAGGGTGGTTTGCCATTGCCTTCCCCAGTCATCTACGCTTTCCCCCCAGCAAGCTGGGGACTCATTTGACCGACCTCGGAAGGATGGAAGGCTGAGTCAACCTCGAGCCAGCTACCTGAACCAGATTCTGCTGGGACCGAACTTAGGTCGTGAGCAGAGGGCTCCGACTGCAGTATTGCAGCTGTATCACTCTGCGCCATGGGTATTTTGCCTCTGCCTTCTCTCGAAAGAACTGCTGTGAACAACCTCACAAAAACTGAATGAATGTCGAAGGGATGGGATTGCTGCCCTAAATGAAGTAAAGTCTTCTGAGGCAGGTGAATTGTAGCAGTGGGATTTGCTGATAATATTTACAGAGCCTCCGTCTACTAACTTTGAGAAATCTTGGAGGATGTGTACAGTGCCACAAGACTGGAGACCAGCAAATGTCTTGAGCTTTAAAGGGGCGGGAGGGGGGGTACCTGGGAAACTAGACTGCTCAGTCTGACTTTGATACACAGAAGATACCAGAAGACCACAAAGCTGTTAGTTCATAAGCATCTTGAAAACTATGCAAACCAGCACGTTACAAATAAACCTTGCCAGACAACCTTATCACTTTGGTTTGTAGCATGATTAACCTTAGTGGATCAAGAGAATGCTGTAAACCTTCAGAGCCAGTATGGTATGATGGTTTAGAGTGCCAGGTTACCATCTAGGAGATGCCAGGTTCAAATCCCCACTTTCCTATGAAAGCTTGCTTGGGGGCATTGGGCCAATCACGCCAATCACATGGGGCCAATCACAGCCTCACCTACCTCACAGGGTTGTTGTGAGGATAAAATGGAGGAGGGGATAATGATGTAAGCTGCATTTAGGTCCCCACTGGGGAGAAAAGTGGGATATAAATGAAGTAAACCAAGATGCAGACATTACACATCTTGATTTCAGCATAGCATTTAAGAAAATTGTCCATGACACCTTTATTAGCAAATTGGTTAAATGTGGGAGAGACGATAGCCAGTTGCTCACAGCTTGTTGGAGAACTGGGCTCAAATGGCAATGTGTTAATCTGGAGGGGGGAAGGCTTCACGTGGGGTCTTGCAGAACTTTGACCTGGGCCTAGGAATCATCAGTGAGGGGGGGTGGTAGAAATCCTATGGTGACACAATCTGGGAGAGGTAGAAGTAGGGTGACCTTGTCTCCCCTGGCCACTGGGAGGGGGCGTAGGGTGTTGGGTTGCCACCTCCAGGTTGGGAAACTCCTAGAGATTTGGGGGTGGAGCCTGGAGAGGACAGAAACCACAGTGAGGTACCAGGCCATAGAGTCCACACCATCCAAAGCATTCATTTCCCCTCCGCAGGGGACCTGATCTCTGTAGTCCGGAGAGGAGCTGTAATTCCAGGAGATCCTCGTGTCCTGCCTGGAGGCTGGCATCCCTACTCAAATTCAAAATATCCTTGAGAGGTTAGAAAGCTGAGCTGAAATGAAGACAATGAAACTGAACAGAGACAAATGCAAAGTTCTGGATTTATTTAAAAATACATGTGAAAAGGATCTTGGGATTGCTGTTAATTTGATCTATAATATGAATTAGGGTTTGTAGAATCTTTCGGGTTCCAGTGCCGTGTTCTACTGGAGAAAGTTTTCCTTCCAGACGTTTTGTTCTCAGCTGCGGAGAACATCCTCAGTGGCGTTGCAGCCGGAGCAGGCGCTCAGACCTTCTTGGCTGCTGTGCATTGAGTGAGGCCAGGGCTGCTGGAGAGCTGATATTTCTAGGCTGGAGGGGGTGTGGCAATTGGTTTGTGAATTCACAAACCAATTGCCCTCTCACCGCAGCTGAGAATGAAACGTCTGGAAGGAAAACTTTCTCCAGTAGAACACGGCACTTGAGCCCGAAAGATTCTACAAACCCTAATGATGATGCCAGCCGTGAAAACCTGAAATCTATAATATAAATGTAGCTAAGGTAGATTTCACAATGTAACTTTGATGCCTTGACCAGTGCTATCCTGTATTGATAATATACTCGTGTGATGCAACAAGCAGGGCGGAGTTCAAAGGTGCTTTCCTCCTTGTGGCTAAAATCTCCTTTGTTTCCCTCGCTGTTTTATTTCCAATCATTTTGCAGAGAGCAGGTTCCCAGAAGGAGGAAGTAAGGGGCACGACGCAGGAACTTGGGCCACGGAAGTACCAGCCCATCCCTCCCTTGAGAACAGGAATAGACAAACACAGGAAGAGTCATTTGCTCCAAACAGATGTGGGTGGGGGGGAGGAGGGGGGGGGAGAGAGAGAGCCTGGGTAGCAGTGAATGAAATCATTTTGCCAAACCTGGGAGGGAGCTGAGAACCAGAGTTGCTGGGTTTTTTATTATTGTGTCTTGACAACAAAGAATGGAGACTTCTGCATTGAGCACTTGCCTCCCTTCTATGCCGGGCTCCTCACAGCGGCTGTTTTTCCCGGCTTTTGCAATGGCATCTCTGGAAAGGGGCTGTGTGTTCCCTACTTGGCCCCACCCCATGCAAACTTCAGAGCTAAGAACAAGGCCAGGACAAAGGCTAATGCAGAACTGGTAGTTTAGGAAATGCATAATATGTATATAAATGCATGCATGCATGCACGCTAAGGTTGCCCACAGGCCTAGAGAAGAAGAATGGCCATTTCTCTTTAATAGAGGCATAATGTATGGAAAGGAACTGCTGAAGGTCAGTAAGAAATCTGGATACCCCAAAGGTTGGGTGAGAGACAAAAAAAAGTTTGCTTGAGAAGTAAACTAAACAAAATATATGTATTTATTTCAAAGTACACTAAAACAGCACCCCCGTGGCGCAGAGTGGTAAAGCTGCAGTACTGCAGTCCAAATACTGGTCACGATCTGAATTTGACCACAGCAGAAGCTGGGTTCAGGTAGCCGGCTCAAGGTTGACTCAGCCTTCCATCCTTCCGAGGTTGGTAAAAAGAGTCCCCAGCTTGCTAGGGGGAAAGTGTAGATGACTGGGGAAGGCAATGGCAAACCACCCTGTAAAAAGTCTGCCGTGAAAATGTGAAAGCAACGTCACCCCAGAGTCGGAAACGACTGGTGGTTGCACAGGGGACTACCTTTACCCTTAACACTAAAACTGTACTTTAAAAAACATTGGCACACTTGTCATAATGTGCATGTATGTACAAAAATTTGACCCCTGAAAAAGGCCTGAGGCCAAAAGGCTTTTGGTCCTGTTTTAATGTGGTTCAAGGTTAATATCGACCTAGATATATTGAATTATTGGTCCTGTTTTATTGGTTCAAGGCTTTTAACCTAGAAATGCTGAAATGTCTCAGGTAATATAGACTTCTTAGTTCAAATATTCACCATTTAAAGGGCATATTGTGCCATTTTTTTTTAAAAAAAAAGTCCAGTTTTAGTGCACTTTGTAACAGATTTTAATTTATTTTCAAAAAAAAATTCTCTCTCTCAACCTTTGGGTACCCAACTTTGTTGTTTTTTAAGGTTGGGGCTGCCCCCACTTCTGTTTTGGTTTATGAAACTCAATAACATCCTGTTAAGCCTCTGCAAAATAGATGGGGGAGGGATGGTGGCTCAGTGGTAGAGCATCTGCTTAGGAAGCAGAAGGTCCCAGGTTCAATCCCTGGCATCTCCAAAAAAGGGTCCAGGCAAAGAGGTGTGAAAAACCTCAGCTTGAGACCCTGGAGAGCCGCTGCCAGTCTGAGAAGACAATACTGACTTTGAGGGACCAAGGGTCTGATTCAGTATAAGGCAGCTCCATATGTCTATGGGGCATTTTTTTTCCTCCAGGCAGTTTGAAATCCTAGAGTTGTCACCTCTTGTCTGAGAAATTCCTGGAGATTTGAGGGCAGTACCTGGGGGAGGATTTCACCTAAAATATACATGCCAGATCTTCCTTTGCTAGGGTTGCCAACTTCCAGGTGGTGGCTGGGGATGTCCTGGGATTACACCTGATCTCCAAGTAACAGCAGTCTCCAGGTATTTCCTAACCTGGAGTTCGCAAGCCTAACCTTTGCCCAACTGCCACAGAGCCGGAGGCCCTGTAGCAGCTCCCAGCTCTATACCATATTGACAGGAGAAGTGCCCATAGCCAAAATTCGCCTGCCCCCATGTATATTCAAGACACAAGAGCCTTGCCTAATAGATCCAGAAAAGCAGCCTTCAGCAAACAGGTGGTCAGAGCTGAATAAACAGGAAGGCATTTGTACCCCCCCCCCACTTCCTTCAAGAAGAAGCAGAAAACTACATCAGTATAAAGAATCTGTTCCCATACATTCATTGCGAATCTCTCAACTCCAGAAGTTTCTTTAGTAACAGCTGGCAGGGAAAAAATTTCAAGTGTCCTTTAAAAACAGTCCGAGTTGGCAATCATAGTGTGCTGGGGTAATATCTGACCTAGGGTTGGCCGCTCCGGGCTGGGAAATTCCTGGAGGTGTGGGGGATAAAGCATGGGGAGGATGGGATTTGGGGAAGGGAGGGGTTTCGGTGGCATACAATGCCATACAGTCCACCTTCCAAAGAAGCCATTTTCTCCAGGAAACTGATCTCCGTTATGCATCATCTGAAGATCAGTTCTAATTCCAGGAAATCTCCATCTACCAACTGAAGGATGGCAATTCTAGTCTACTCTTATTTCCGTGCCTATTTGAAAACATTTGGAAATGAGGAGGGCCAGAAAGACCCAAAAGGCAAGAGTGAAAACCAGAGCCCAGTACTGACTGCAATAAAGTTACCAAAATTTTGCTTCAATTTTATGATTTTTTTTTTTTAGCATAAATCTTAACTTTGATGTCGTTCAACAAATGATCCACTCTCTCCGGTGGGAGTAGGGAAGACAAGGAAATGGAAATCCTTTGTCCAGAGGCCCACGTGAAAACATCCAGGAACTGGTAAGGACTGAGTGTGGGGAAAGGAGCCAGGGAGTACTGTGGGACACAGGCTTCCTGTTTGGCCTGAGTAAAGGGGAGCCTCCCAGTTTGCAGCAACCGGAGAGGAAACAGGAAACTGCTGCATGGCCTGAGATTAGCCAAAGCCACGTAACATTCATTCGGACCTCCGTCCCACTAATAGCCACATGTTGCAGGTAGCCTGACACCTGGGTCCCTAGCAATAACCCCAACCAAAAGCTTCTGTTGAGAGCAATCAAAGCAACACCGGTCAGTCAGTGTGCAAGTTTTTGAGTTCTCCAGAACTCTTCATCAGTAAGGCTGCCAACTCTGGGTTGAGGAATACCTGGAAATTTTGTCGGTGGAGTCTGGGGAAGGAGGGGTTTGGAAGAAGAAGAAGAAGAAGAAGAAGAAGAAGAAGAAGAAGAAGAAGAAGAAGAAGAAGAAGAAGAAGAAGAAGAAGAAGAAGAAGAAGAAGAAGAAGAAGAAGAAGAAGAAGAAGAAGAAGAAGAAGAATTATTATTATTATTATACTCCGCCCTTCTCTCTGAATCAGAGACTCAGAGCGGCTTACAGTCTCCTATATCTTCTCCCCCACAACAGACACCCTGTGAGCACCTGGTGCTAGGCTTTCTGGCGCCCTAGGCAAATCACCCACTAACACCACCCCCCCCAATTATTAAAAAATACAGGGAAAATGAAGAGCACAAAACTTGAAACTTTTCACATATTTAATTTACTGATTTTTAATTTTAATTTTTTTTTTCAAAATTTGATATGTTATTAAAAATTGTGAGAAGAAGTGCTTGCCAGCCAAGCCAGGAAGTAGGGTGGCGGGATAGGATGAGGTGAGAGACCAAATCGCTCATCAGGGAGAGGGGGGTGGCTTGGCTTTGTTGAGGGCAGCCAGGTGACAGGGGGAAGACAAGGTGACAGTGGTCAGGAGCCAGAGTAATGTGTCTGGGAGGGGGCACCCAATCGTGCCCCTAGGCCAGGTGGCACCCTAGACGACTGCCTACTTTGCCTACTCCCATGCACTGGCCCTGCCTGTGAGGTGGGTAGGGCTGAGAGGGCTCCCACAGCAGCTGCCCTTTCAAGGACAACTCCTGCGAGAGCTATAGCTAACCCAAGGCCATTCCAGCAGCTGTTAAGTGGAGCAGTGGGGAATCAAACCCGCTTCTCCCAGATAAGAGTCCTGGTATTTAATGCTAGAGAGCTGAGCAAGGATTTGATGTCAGAGTCCACCCTCCAAAGCAACCATTTTCTCCAAGGGAACTCATCTCTGTTTTCAGCTGTAATACTGGGAGATCTCTAGGCGGCATCTGGAGGTTGGTAACCCTACCAGGGTGCAGCTCACAGCAGTGGCCCTGCCCTTCACCTACCACTACTAAGTGGTAAATTTGCTGTACAAAGGTAGACAATGGCAAACCACCTCTGTTCATCTCTTGCCTTGAAAACCCTTCAGAGTCATCTTATAAGACAGCTGTGACTTGACCACACTTTTCACAGTGTCTTGCAGAGTCTTTGCGGTCCATCTTATGTTCGGGGGTCAGTAGTGGGTTACATCCCTGGAGAGAAGGAGAAAGGAGATCTTGTGGCAACACCCACAGAAGGAAAGGAAGAGACACATCCAGGAAGGTGACCTCAGGCAGCAGGAGACAAAGATTCCTTTCCTGCCCTGTTTGTGGGTAGTCAGACACATCTAACTGGCCACAGCCTGATCCTGTTGGGATCCTTTTTATTTGCAAACCAACAGGGTGCCAGACCAGGATCTGGAAGGGCAGAGCTCCAGGGGAGGGATGGTGGCTCAGTGGTAGAGCATCTGCTTGGTAAGCAGAAGGTCCCAGGTTCAATCCCCGGCATCTCCAACTAAAAAGGGTCCAGGCAAATAGGCGTGAAAAACCTCAGCTTGAGACCCTGGAGAGCCGCTGCCAGTCTGAGCAGACAATACTGACTTTGATGGACAGAGGGTCTGATTCAGTAGAAGGCAGCTTCATACGTTCATATGTTCCCCTCCTGTCCTGAATGTCACCTGGTGCTCTTTGGCTAGTTCTTCCCTCGCATATGAGCCCGCCTCACAGGGGTGTTGTGAGGCTAAATTTGCAGGACAGGTCCCGCCTGTCACATCTCATGCTCATGGGACAGGACTGCAGGTATAGGGGCCCAGCACCCCAGTGATATTTCAGGCCCTTGCTGTGAATGTCCAGGTTAGGCTGAAAGGGCTGGGGAGAGCTGGTCTCTGAGCCTGTGACTTCTGGAGCGGATGGTCCGTCTGCAGGCAACTGGCTCAGCAGAGCGGTGCATTGAGCCCCTTCCTGTGAGTGCAACGGCACCGTCCCTCATTCTCTCCGGCCTCCGCACAAGGCACCCGTCGTGGGTGCAGAAAGCAGGGGTCGCGTACAGTGTTCCCTCTAAGTTGAGGAGTCTTGTGAGCAGAAATTCTACTTTGTGAGCTACTGGCATTAGAGTTGTGAGCTGCTGCATCAATGAGTTTGCTCTAGAGTCATGTGAGCTAGCCGACTCCAGGTTGACCCATCCTTCCATCCTTCTGAGGTCGGTCAAATGAGTACCTAACTGGCTGAGGGGAAAGCGTAAAAGACTGGGGAAGGCAATGGCAAACCACCCCATAAAAAGTCTGCCATGAAAACGTTGTGAAAGCAACGTCACCCCAGAGTCGGAAATGACTGGGGCTTGCACATGGGGAATACCTTTACCTTTTTTTACCTCACACTAACTCACCTTAAAAGAGCTCCGTGGCGCAGAGTGGTAAAGCTGCAGTACTGCAGTCGGAGCCCTCTGCTCATGATCCAAGTTCGATCCCAGCGGAAGCTGGTTCAGGTAGCCGACTCCACGTTGACTCAGCCTTCCATCCTTCCGAGGTTGGTCAAATGAGTACCCAGCTTGCTGGGGGGAAAGTGTAGATGACTGGGAAAAGCAATGGCAAACCACCCTGTAAAAATTGCCTTAAAAACGTTGTGAAAGCAACATCACCCCAGAGTCGGAAACGACTGATACTTGCACCTTTACCTTTTATCTAAGAGCCCTGTGGCGCAGAATGGTAAAGCTGCAGTACTGCAGTTAGACTCTCTGCTCACAACCTGAGTTCAATTGCAGCAGAAGCTGGGTTTTCAGGTAGCCGGCTCGAGGTTGACTCAGCCTTCCATCCTTCCGAGGTCGGTCAAATGAGTCCCCAACTTGTTGGGGGGGGGGGGGAGCGTAGATGACTGGGGAAGGCAATGGCAAACCACCCTGTAAAAAGTGCTGTAAAAACGTTGTGAAAGCAACATCACCCCGGAGTCGGAAACGACAGGGGCTTGCACAGGGGAATACCCTTTGCCAGGGGTCATTTTGTAGAAAAACAGGCGGTGGAGCTCATCCAGGGATTGTTATGCAGCTGCAATACTATTCAATGGACAAGGAGGTGGAAGTCTCAGGAGGAGGAGGTGGAACTCTCCGAAAGGTAGGGGAGCTGCACTCCTGTGAGCTCCCGCTGAATCTGAGGCCTGCCCTTGACCTTTTTTTTTAACCTCACCTTAGAGGGAACCCTGGTCGTGTCACTCTCTCCTGCCGCTCGCGCCTCTTTCCCCGGCTCCTCTCGCCCGCGTGCCTGCGGTGGCATTCCGGCTGGGCCGTCGAGGCGGCGACGAGAGGCCCGGGCTAGGGCCGAGGGGAGGGGAGGGGCGGGGCGCCTCTGCTGGGACCGTCAGGGCGGAATGCGGAGAAGAGCTGCGAGCGGCGGCTGGTGCTTGGCCATGCCCGCCTTTAATCGCCGCCGGCGGGGGGCCGGTGGTGCTGCGGGTGGCGGAGCCAGCGCGGGCGAGCGAGAGGTGAGGCCCGGAGCCAAGGGGCGAGGGAGGGAAAGGGGAGGCCCCCGCGGTCCCACGAGTCCGGCCCCTCAAGGGACTGCCTTTTTCTTTTAACGCGTAAGGTGCTCGAGCTGCTTTCTTTTGCAGAGCAAAAGTTTGAGCCCGGGGGCACCTTTAAGGCCTGGCATGAAAGCTCTTGTTGGATGAAGCCTGTCTGAAAAGGGGCGGCAGGGGTGTGGGCAGTCTCGGTGCACGCTCGAAACGCACCCGGGTCTTTTGCAGAAGGGTTGCAGCTGCAGCCTCCGTGCTGGTGGATTGCAAGAAGAGGCTGGAGAGCGAAGTCGGCCTTGAGGGGAGAACGGAGCCGGGCCGGAGAAGGCAGTCCCGCGCCCTGCGCTGAGCCCCCCCCCCCGCCCCCCCGGGCTGTCCCGAAAGCAGACTGCAAGAGCAGAGGACTTGCTCTAGAGCTGCGTCTTGGCCAGCGGCAGGTCTTCGTTGCCTTGGATGGAAGTAGGAGGCTGGAGCTGCCTTGCTCGATGGAGGTGAAACTGAAACTCTTTGCCCCTTTGCATTGCGGAAATATTTTATCTGTATTGAGGAGGCAAGGAGATTGCACTTGGATTTGCGCTTTTTTTTCTTTCTTTTTTTGTCATCAAGTAGGGTTATCAGAGGACATGTCCTCCTTTTGGGGCGTTTGTCCTCTTTTGGGCTCTTCAAGAAACCTGACAAAATGCCCTTTTTTGCGATTGGAAGGTTAGGGATATTCCTAGTTAGTAGTAATGATTACAGATTAAATAAAATGAGATTTATCATAAGAATCACTTCTTTGAAGTAGTCGGTTGGGGGAAATGTCCTCTTTTTTTGCTTTTTGAAATATGGTAAACCTACCTTCAAGTCACAGTTGACTTATATCAACCCTGGGGCTTTTCAAGGCAAGGGACTCTCGGAGGGGGTTTGCCATCGCTTGCCTTTGCATAGCAACCCAGAACTTCTTGGTGACCTCCTATCCAAATACTGACCAGGGTTGACCCTACTTAGCTTCCAAGATCTGATGAGATCAGGCTAGCCTGGCCTATCCAGGGCCCCCCCACACTAAATAATGCACTTTCAATCCACTTCAGTGCACTTTCCAACTGGATTTTACTGTGTGAGCTGGCAAAACCCAGTTGGAAAGTGTATCGAAAGTGCATTACCTAGCGTGTGTGATCACGCCCAGATCAAGAAATATTGCAAACTTTTATTGAGAAACCTCACCAGGAATTTGGCTGCGAAGGAACCTGTGTTGTGCCTGAATGTTTACCATTATCATCCTCTTCTTGGTTTTGGTGTGACTGCACTCCAGGCAACATCAGGTGCAGAGAGAGAGCCTTCCCTGAGAAGTCCAGCCTGCTAGACTAGTCTGGTGCTGAGGGATAATTCACTTTCCATTAGCCAGGGGTGCCGCTGGAGAGAAAAGGCACCTCCCCAGCTCCATCTTTTGAGTGGCAATGTGGTTAGCAAAATTGTGCTCATCTTGCATTATTAGCTCAGGTGAAGACTTGTAAGTTGGCTGGTCATAGACTAGAATGAGCATGGCCATTTAGTTACATTCTTATCGTGTATGGCACAGATCCCCAACCTTTTTGAGCCTTTTTAAAGCTCAGTTGGAATTCTGACACAGCATGATGGGCACAGCGACAAAATGGCTGCCACAAAATGGCTGCAGCAGAAGGCGGAGCCAGCCACAAAACTGCCTTACTATCAGAGCTTACCTTCAGTCACTTGTAGTGGCCCCCGCTGCCAAAGCAATATCTTTGCACAGCCAATCAGAACTCCAGCAGTCAATCAGAAGCCTTGCTGGGCAAAAGCCCTACCTGGCCCCACCCACTTACTAAAAACAGTTTGCAGATGGCAGAAGAGGTATTGGCAGGCAGCATGGTGCCCACATTGGGGACATACGGACATACGGAATGCTGTCTGGAGAATCTAAAATGCTGAGGAGGTGCAACATATCAAGGGAGAAGGCTGGTCTAGAGCTCTACTCCCAGACACCTAGACTGATTTCGCATTCACCTTACGCTGCTCTCACGTTTGTCTTCTCAGCGTGACTTTCTTCCGATTTCTCACTATCTGCCCTGGGGCTGCAGCAAGGATCGCTGTTTTCACGCAGCAAGCAGAAACTGGTTTTAGCGATCCTTGCTTCAGCCCCAGGGCAGATAGTGGGAAATTGGAAGAAAGCCACGCTGAGAAGACGAATGTGAGAGTGGCGTAAGGTGAGTGCAAAATCAGTAAGGGGAGTGCAAAATCGGAGAGCCAGTTTGGTGTAGGGGTTAAGTGTGCGGACTCTTATCTGGGAGAACCGGGTTTGATTCCCCACTCCTCCACTTGCACCTGCTGGAACGGCCTTGGGTCAACCATAGCTATCGCAGGAGTTGTCCTTAAAAGGGCAGCTGCTGTGAGAGCCCTCTCAGCCCCACCCACCTCACAGGGTGTCTGTTGTGGGGGAAGAAGACATAGGATATTGTAAGCCGCTCTGAGTCTCTGCTTCAGGGGGAAAGGCGGGGTATAAATCTGCAATTCTTTTTCTTCTTCCTAGTTTTCCAAGTGCAGAATTTTTGTTGTTGCTAATGGAAGAGCATTTTATCTAGAGTCCTGGTGTCTGAGGCTCAACTTTATCACCTTTGTCGCATTGGAGATCCCTGCTTGCCCTTCTAGGGCTAATGGCACCCTGGGTGAGGCCAGTTTTGGTCAAGAAGAGTTAACCCTCTTCCTTGCCCAGCAGTACAGCTCCACTACAGGCCAAGAGAGATCCAGCCAGGGGTCTCCACATAGCTTGGCCTCCAGAATCAGCTGATAACCTGATGCTCTGCACAAAGCATCCGTGCAGACATGCTTCCATGTACGTTCACAGTGCAGGGCTGAAGTCATTCCTCTTTGGGATGGGTGGGGGAGAGCAGCAGGAAGGAAGCCTGCTCTGAACAATGGGAGGAAATGGAGGAGCTGAGGGGGGAAAACCCGGCAACCGCGGAGGGAATGCAGATGGCAGACAGTGTAGCTGTCCTGCAAACAGGACCCACAGCCCAGCTTCAGCGCTTTACCATGGCACTTGCTGCTGTGAGAGGGGAGAACTTGTGTGAGGAGGGTAGGGTTGCCAGGTCCCTCCCCCCCCCCAGCCCCTGGTGGGGGGGTTAGGGGTAGGGTTGCTAACTCCAGGTTAGGAAGCTCTTGGAGATTTGGGAATGGCCCCTGGGGAGGACAGGGACAGGGGTACAGTGCCACATACTCTGCCCTCCCAAGCATCCTTTTTCTCCAGGGGTTTGGTCTCTGTAATCTGGAGATGGGTTGTAATTCTGGGGGATCCCCAGGCCTCACCTGGAGGCTTTCATCCCTAGAGAGAGAGGCTGCTCCAGGGTATCCGGAAAGGCCGTCTGGGGCCTGTATAATCTGGAAGCTACACAGGCAAAATTTACAGTGGTTTCCTAACCAGGGAGGGGGATGAAGGAGAGGAGAGTAAGAACCAGACTGGGTGGGGGTGCAAGTTGCTAGCCTAGAATAAGCTACAGATTAGGAAGTCCTGAGTTTGGATCTTGCTTCTGGCATGAACTCTTTAGATAGGCTCAGTTCAGCAATCCCCACGCCTCACAAGGTTTCTATAAATGTTACAGCCAGTTAATGTCTGTGAAGCCCTTTCAACTCAAAAGCAGTGTATAAATTCTAAATCCCCATCCCTCTTTTGTTGTTCATTCGCACAGTAGAGTCCGACTCTTTACAACCCCATGGACCAAATCATGAGAGACCCTCCTGTCTTCTCCCATCCTCTGAAGTCTGCTCAAATTCATGTTAGTTATATCAGTAACGCTGTCCAGCCATCGCATCTTTTGCCGTCCCCTTCTTCTTTTGCCTTCTGTCTTCCCCAGCATCAGGATCTTCTCCAGTGAGGGCTCCCTTCTCATTGGGTGGCCAAAGTATTTGAGCTTCAGCATCTGAGGCTACACAAAACTGTAGTAAGATGTCGGCCACAGCATCCATTGAGGGACCGGAGCCCATGTTTGCACACAGATCTGACTTTTTAAGAACAGGAATTTGAGAATAAATCTATTGGTTTAAATGTTAAAATAATCGTTTGACTTGGAAGCACTGAAACTTTTCACAATATCCCCAATCCACCATGTTTCCCAATTAAGGGGAAAATAGCGTTCAAACAAATTACAAAGATGATCATACTCCAGTGGCAGCAAGAGAAAGAAATTTTATGTACAAAAACAGAAGTACATCCTACATGACATGTTAATGTAGGTACATTTAACTTGTTGGGAACAGAGTAACTTTGAAAAGGTTAACTTGCTACAGCTCCAAACCCAGCTAAGGAAGAGAAGAAGCAGAGGAGTCCTATCAAAGATGAAACACAGAAGGCCAGCAAGGGCCAAAGAGGCTCAGCATCTAACTCATGAGAGGGTGGGGCCAACTGCCAAGTGTATCCCAGAGGGTAATTCTCTTAACCCTTTCCCTCCCACATCCTCTTCCATGCTGAGTTACAGTATCCAGCAAAACCTGCCTGTCAAAACCTAATGGTGACATCTGTGCACGTACAGACATCAAACTTACGTATACACAATCCTGCCAGAATTCAGTGGCATTTTAGGTTGCTATAGAAACCCAAGCATGTCATGCAAGCCCTGGCAGTGGCAGTGGCTGGGGGAGGGAGCGGGGCGGGGATGGGAAGAGAACTAGCGGGGGGGGGTGGAGGCTAGAGCCAGTGGCAAGGGAGTAGCACGGTTTCCCTTCCCCACCTTGTTTTACTCGCATCATCGGGAGAAAGCAAAGGTGAGATGAGGTGGTTCCATGTATCTCTGAAGGGAGCAGTGGGTAGTAGGGAGACCATGGGCTGCAGGTGCTAACTGGAGGTGGGGTGGCTGATCAAACCATGACCTTCTTTGGCTCCATATGTTTATCCAGTTCTTCTTGAAGCTGTCTCTGCTGGCAACCTCTGCCAATTCTTGCAGCAGTGAATTCCACACATTACTTAAAGGACACATATTTATCCAGATTTCTGAGACAAGTGGTTCAAGACTCCTATATCAAGACCAATTCCAGTCAGTGCAGGTTGGACTGGTTTTTTTTTGGGGGGGGGGCGGGGGCCTGCTCTGGACAGAAAGCAGGGAGGGCGTCTGTCTCTGAGCAAACTTTCCAACCTGATCCCGGCTGCTGTGTGTCTTTCTGGCAGAGCTCTCGGTGTGCGGGAGGTTCTTGCTGTGTGTGACTCAGAGTTTGCTGACCTCTCTCATGCCCTCAGCCAGCACTTGGGCAGATGAAGACAGCCCATTTCCAGCCCCAAACCCCTCCCCACGGAGGCCACTAACAGAGCTCCTTCCTCTGGGAGAATTCTGCTCTAGCCACATTCCAGCTATTGCTCTCCTCAATGCATCCGTGACTTCCTTTGCAGTTAACAGCATTCTCCGTGTTCTGCCCGCTCCCTCACGAAAGAAAGAGCAGGGGTGTGATTTCAGCTGTCTTGTTGATAGATCCAGAATTCGTGTCAGAGCTCCACACAGGACCTGTCTGGGTCTGACGGAAGGTGTTTCCCTGGATCTTGCTATTGTGGGCTTCCCCCATGGCATAAGAAAAATGCCAGCCACTGGGAGTGAAGCCAAGCGGTGGACACGTTGAGTGGTGTCTTAGAGCTGAGGATCCTTCTGTCCCCACAAACTGGGAGCAATTATGGGACTGCACGATGCAAAACCGGGAAGGCCGTTGCTTCCAGTTACATCCGAGGCTTTGACCTGCTTTCTTTGTTTCCTGCAGATGGTGGGCTGAAGAGGCACTTCCCTTCTTGCCAAGAGGACATGCACCCACAGTTCTGCGTGAACTCAGACATTGCAGACTGGCTCGCCTCCATTCACCTGGAGAGATACCTGGACACCTTCAAACAGCTCGGATATCACTCAGTGCGGGATGTGATCTCTCTGGGTAAGGAGGATCTGCAGAAGTTGGGTATCACTGCCACGGGGCACCGTAAAAGGATCCTGAACCTGGTGCAGCAAACCCAACTGCTGGTGGGGGACAAAAATCCACACATGGCAGGCGATGTGCATTACAAGCCTAGCCAGTGTGCAGAATCTCTGGATGGGCCTAAACCAAAGAATGGTATCGACGGAAGCAAAGGAATCTCAGCAGAAACGGCTTCTCACCTCAAGATCGACCGTGCCCATTCAGCGGGTCACTCCCATTCTCTGTCACCAGATAGGGATCTGGCTTCTTTGGTGGCCAAGCCAGTACCCAAGCCCAGGACCGTGTTTCCTCATGCGTGCCAAGGAGCCAGGCTGGAGCAGGACTTAGTGCCATCACCGTGTGCATCGCTGCCCGTAAGCAAAATCGCTTCTGGCTCTGAACATTCTCAGGTAACCTGTGTTGTTCCGGAGGGATTTGATCTCAGGGAAAGCGCTGCAGATGCTGAGGGATCCCGAGTTGGGCTGAGAGATCAAATCCCAGAGGTCGCTCTGCTACCCCAGAGCGGGCAGGTGGGAGGAAACACAGAACCTGCTCTTCAGCCTTCAGCTCCTCTAAGTGAAAGGAGCCACCAGGTCAAGTGTGTGTCGGATGCCTCCTTCTCTTCTGCTGTTACGTGTTTCTGTGCTGCAAGCCAGCCTGCGGGCAGCCATCCGGTGGAACCCGTTCCGGCCGCTGCCACTGTGCTGAGAGAGCCTTTGGTGGTGGTTCAAGCTGCTCTTTCCAGGGCAGCCTACCCACAGGGAAGGACTGAGATGGTCCTAGAGGGCCCTTGGGATCGAGATGACCTCCTGCCTTCGCCAACTGCAAGCACAGAAGGGAAGGAGCCTCTGGGCAGCCCTCCCAGCCTGCTGTCCATAGACCCACCCGCGCAAAACAGGACTCTGAACGGCGAGCAGGCTGGGTGAGTTTGCATGCTTCCCCTAGCGGGATAGCTTCACCACCCTCAGGGAGTCAGCAGAAGGGACTGAGGTAGAACAGGAAAGGCAGAGAAGGGGAGGGGCTGTGTTTGGTGTAGTGCCAGTTTGGTGTAGTGGTTAAGTGTGTGGACTCTTATTTGGGAGAGCCAGGTTTGATTCCCCACTCCTCCACTTGCAGCTGCTGGAATGGCCTTGGGTCAGCCATAGCTCTTGTAGTTGTCCTTGAAAGGGCAGCTGCTGTGAGAGCCCTCTCAGCCCCACCCACCTCACAGGGTGTCTGTTGGGGGGGAGAAGATAAGTAAAGTAAAATTTTATTTATATCCCGCCCTCCCCCGCCAAGCAGGCTCAGGGCGGCTAACAACAGCAAAATAACAATACATTTAACAAACCATTAAATTAACCCCAAACAGATTAATACATTAGTTAAAACAGTTACTAAGTCTAAAAACATTAAGTTAGATCTGACAGTACCATTATTAATCGACGCTATGCCTGTCAGTTTGTGTAATGATGGCGGATCTCCAGACTGGACCATTTTGATGTTTCTTTGTGGACTTGGTCAGCCGTTCATGAATGCCTGTTTGAGATACAGGAGATTGTAAGCCGCTCTGAGTCTCTGATTCAGAGAGATGGGCGGGGTATAAATCTGCAGTCTTCTTCTGTGGCTCAGTCATAGGGCCTCTGCTTGGAATGCAGAAGGTCCCCGGTTCTATCCCTGGCATCTCCGTTCGAAAGGAACAGTTCGCAGGTGTTGTGAAAGATCTCAGCTTGAAATCCTAGAGAGCTGCTGCCAGTCTGAGCAGATAATACTGACCTTGATGGACCAGTAATCTTAATTCATTATAAGGCAGATTCATGTTTCCTAGTTCTGCATCCCAGGCTCCTTTAGAGCGGCTGGCTCTGGTGCTCTTCAGCAGACCTTGCAGCCAGCCTGCCTTGGAGACGCGTGGGTGCAGAGCCTCCGTGGGTTGCGACAAAGCCCTTTTCATGATGCAGAGAACACAGGCGGGCTTGGCAACCGGGGCTTGTGAACAAGCAGTGTAGCCCAGCTGTGTCACCTCATCCATTGGGAAATGATTCTTGCACAGCCTGATAAGGTGGGCAGTAGCAGCACAAATCTCCCTGTGGATGTTTGGCATTGTTCTTTGCTTTGATCATTAGTGTCCTGCCAGGAATGTTCTAGGGATCCACACAAGGGGGGAGGAGTATTATAAATAAGGCACATGCACTGTGGGAGGACGTGGTTTTGAGCGTTAGGACTCCTGGTACGAGCTCATGCAGCATGGAATTTGTGCATGACACTGCCAAGAGAGGTGACAAGTTGCTTCGTAGGGATGCAGCAAATAACAGGCCCCAGGTCTAATGCAGAAGTGGTGGGACTGGTAAGATATGTACTTCCGGTGAAGTCCCTTTTAAAGGTATCTGCTAGTTCTAAGCAGAATGTTGAATAAATTTGTTTGGCTGGGGCTGAAAATTCACACAGCAGCTTGTGTAGTTAAAGCAGAATATAAATGAATAAGCCCCAGTGAAACCAAGGGATTGACCGCTAAGTAGAGGAGGAGGAGGTCTTGTACAGAGGGCCATGGTTGTGTGTGGAGTTCGTTGGGTATGAGTCTAGGCTTGCCAGCCTCCAGGTGATGGCTGGAGATCTCCCAGAATTACAACTGGTCTCCAGATGACAAAGATAAACATGGAGAAAATGGCTGCCTTGGAAGGTGTACCATATGGCCGTCTAGCTCCCCGAGGTCTCTCTTCTCTCCAGTCCCCAGACTCCGCCCTCAAATATCCATGTCTTTCCCAACCCAGAGCAGGCAACTCTAGTTGCAACATGTGGCTTCTTGACCAGACCATCACACGCAAAGGGGTGCATCTAAGAGTTCAGAGCTTCAGAAGCAGAGGTGAAGTTGGCAGGAGGATGGTCACAGGATGTCCTGCCTAAGCTTAGGTTTGCTTTCCCTTCTTGCAGTTCCCTGGGAGAGCCCTGCCTGGGCCTGCATCACGTGCCGCAGGCGCTTGTCATCCAAACAGGTAAGAAGGACAGATGCAGCTTACCTGGCTGCCATTGGAGAGGGGGAGCAGGAAAGTGGCTGTTTCCCAAGACACAGAGAAGACGAGCTGGGGGTGAGGTAGGGATGTCAGCCTCCAGGTAGGACCAGGATTACCGCTGGGATTACCGCTCATCTCCAGACTGCAGAGATTGGTTTCCCTGGAGAACATGGGTGCTTTGGAGGGTGGGCTCTCTTGCATGGTACCCCACTGAGGTCCCTGTCCTCCCCAAAACTCCTGGAGATTTTCTCAACCTGGAGTTGACAACTGAACCTCCATCCCCTACTGATGGTCAGGAGGGTTTAGCAACCCTGGGTGAGGGTCTAGTGTCCCCCCCCCCTTTCCTGGGCTGCCTTAGTTCACGCAATGTGTTATGATGACAGATAGGTAACTGGGAGGAGAGTAAAATGGGTTTGAACTTCCATATTCTTCTGAATTGGGAGGCTCATGGGAGGTCTGCCTTTAATGCACCTCATAGGAATGACTAGTGCAGATCTTCTTTTGTATAGCACAGTTGGAGTGGAGCCCAGGTCTACTGGACTTGAATCTTAACAGTTCCACAGCAGACCAACATGGCTGCTTTCTGAGATGGTATAATACGGTATTCTCCTCTATCAGCACCAGTGGGTAAGGGAGGAGACAACTGGGACATCAAAAGAATTAATGTTTCCCTCTCAGGAAAATGCTGAATCTCCCCATGAGCACGGAGGCCTTCTGTGGGGTCTCTTCTCCATGGGGCTCTCACCACTGCCTTCCCTTTACCCACAGACCCTGCTGAGGAACTCATCAGCCCTTATTGTGAGGGCATGTTTGGACATACGTGGTCTTGCCAGGAGCAGGTGAGGAGAGACCGTGGATATGGAGGTAGCAGAAAGCATGGGGCCCACACAGCAACAGTGATGTTCCATCTTACTAGACGGCTTGGGGTCTGTGCAGCTTTGGGCTCAACCAGACTTGCTGTCAGTCAGAGAGCGACTGAAGGCCCAACAGAGGATTGTGTCAGGAATAGTCTGAATGGGAGGAAGGAGACAAGTGGGCCATGTTTTCCCAGGAGGGCACTGCTCATTCATTCCTGATGTGGAGTCAAGTGAGGTAGCCAAGCTTAGTATTTGCTTAATATTTAGTATCTGTTGTGGTGTTTCTCTCACAGCCACTGAGGCCCTAGATAAGAAGCTACTGAAATGCAGTGTGCTGTGCTACTGAGGGCAAGGCAAGATCACAACTGGAGTGGGGACCAGGCCTGGCGATAAATGGAATGTCTTCTCTGGACAGTTGGTTAAAGTTTAAGCGTAAGAACATACCAAGAGCCTGTTGGTTCAGACCAGTGGTCCATCTAGTCCAGTATATTCTTTCAAATAGCAGCAAACAGACAATAGAGGCCCAGGCCTTCCCTTGCTGCTGAATCCCAGCACTGGGTTTCAGAGATTTGCTGCCTCTGATTTTGGAGTTCTGGAACTTTTCAGTGTAGAAAAGAGATAACTAAGGGGGGACATGATAAGAGGTTTATAAAATTATACATGCGGTGGAGAGAGTTGACAAAGAGAAATTTTTCTCCCTTTCCCAAAGTACTAGAACTCAGGGGCATTCAATGAAGCTAATGGGCAGTGTATGTTCAGGAGGGACAAAAGGAAATACCATTTTACACAGAGAGTTATTTAAATGTGGAATTCGCTGCCAGAGGATGTAATGATGACCACAGCAATAAACATCTTTAAAGGGGGATTAGATAGATTCATAGAGAAGTCTGTTGATGGCTGCTAGCCATGGTGGCTGAGGGGAATTTCCACATTCAGAGGCACTAAATATCTGAATCTCAAAGCCAGGAGGCAACATGAGGGGAAGGCCTCGGCCTCTGTGCCCTGTTGTTGGCCATCCAGAGGAACGGATTGACCACTGCATGAGACGGGGATGTTGGATTAAATGGCCCATTGGTTTGATCCAGCAGGGTTCTTATGTTCTTAAAATTCCCTTCAGTCATGATGACTAGTAGCCACTGATGGACCTCTCCTCAGTTAATCTAATTCCCTCTTAAAGCCATCTCTGCTTGTGGCCATTCTCTGACTTTGAATTCCGCTGTTTCATTATTGAATAAAGAATTATTTCCTGTTATCTGTCTTCACCTTATTTCCCAACAATTCCGTTGGTTGCCAGTGAGTTCCAGTATTATGGGAATTAGAGAAAAAGTTCCCTTCTATCCACTTTCTCCACCTCACTCCACCCATGCATCATTTTCATAAATTTCTAGCTAGTCTGCAGACAGGTGGGTAGACCCTTAGGAAAAATCCATTGAAACATTGGCTGTGTAATACTTTTATTAGGACCAGCTAAAAAATAGCAAAATATTATTTTATTTATATATTCCTATGCTGTCGTCCTACCTAAATAAGGTCCCCAAAGCTGCAAATATCCAAACATTAAAACAACATATAAAATAAAGTATATATAAACTATTAAATAAAAATGTGTAAGACTAATAATAATAAGCTTTTATTATTTATTTATTTATTTATTACTTTCCATTTATATCCCGCCCTCTTTGCAAGCGGACTCAGGGCGGCTTACAACATCATAAAAACAATCAATTCAATAACATCATAATTCAATCATCATCAATTCAACAACATCATAAAACAATTCAATAAAACATATAAAACCATAATTTACTTATCCATTTTAAAAACCATTCTATAGCGCTGTTTCAGTCCAATATAGGCGGCATTGACTTCCCGACTATGATCGCCAGCATTCTGTAGGATGTCCGGTGGCAGCCCTTTTCAATCAAACCGCAAAAGCCTGTTTAAACAATTCGGTCTTACAGGCCCTGCGGAACGCAGACAAATCCCGCAGGGCCCTTACAGCTTCTGGGAGGGTGTTCCAAAGTTCTGGTGCTGCCACTGAAAAAGCCCTGGATCTCGTTATACATAGCCTGGCTTCTTTTGGGCTTCTTTATTTATATCCCGCCCTCCCCGCCGAGGCAGGCTCAGGGCTGCTCACAAGACATGGAGTGTATCATGATTATAATAAATACAATTATACAATAAGATACAATTAAAACACATTAGATAAATAAATTAATTAAAACCACTACAAATTAAAAGGTGCTACAGTACAGTATATACCAGAGAGGAGGGCCCAAAAAGTCATTGGGGTATACCAAATGAAACAAAAAACAAATCTTCACCAGTTGGTGAAAACGAATGACGAAGGATGACAGACGAATGCATTTGGGGAGGGAGTTCCAAAGAGTCAACATCACAACTGAGAAGACCTTTTATTGGGTTGCCACTTGTCTGGCCTCAGATGGAGAGAGGCACCTGAAGTAGAGCTTCCAAAGATGACTGAAGCAGATGGATAACTTCTTATGACAGTGGGTGGTCCTTAAGGTACGCTGGTCCCAAGCCATGTAGGGAGTTAAAGGGCAATATCAGCACCTTGATTTGAGCCTGGAAGATAACTGGAACAAAACTGGAGTGATACGATCCCTATTGTCCACTGCAGTCAACGCTCTGATTGCAGCATTTTGTACTTCCAGACAGCCTCCGGGGGCTGCCCCATGTAAAGCCCATTGCAGTAATCTAATCTAGATATAACCAGGGCATGAACCACAGAGGCGAGATCTTTCCCTGCACAAGAAGGGCCAAAAACCTTACACACAAACACCCCCTCCCCCCAAAAAAGAAAGGTTAAATGGATACAAATTAGGGGCCCCAATGTTAAAATCAACAAATATACATCATAAATATTACAAATTATACAGACTATGTGTATTTATTGCAAATTAGTTAAATTGCAAGTTAGCTATAGGCCTAAATATAGTCTCAATAAGAATTTCAGATTGTACAAAATATGCAGTCAGGTTATGTGACCCTAAAATGGACATGTTTGGGCCTACTGGCTGCCTTCAGTGGTCAAGCATAAATGTTGCACACAGGGTCCATTATTGCAATACTAATATTAATCAAACTAGGACCAACTGAAAGTTATGCTGAAAAGGAATGAAAGAGGAAAACATTCGTTATTGATTTACATACGATATCTAATTATAAACGTGGGAATGTGTTAAAAATTGTTTGATGTTGGACTGCTTACTTCTGCTTTCCTATAATAACACTTCCATTTTGTCAGGATTAAGATTCAGTCTGTTGGAGCGGTTAAGAGACTAGATCAGCCATCTAGTGTGGATCCCGTGGTAGGGGTGGAAAGTGCTGTCAGCTTGCAGCCGACAGATGGCAGCCTTGTGGGGTTTTCAAGGCAAGAGACTAACGGAGGTGGTTTGCCATAGCCTGCTGCTGTGAGCAACCCCGAACTTTGTTGGTGGTCTCCCATTCAAGTACTCAGCAGAAGTGACTCTTCTTAGCTTCCAAGATCTGTTGAGATCGGGCCAACCAACTCCCAGTAGCCCCTTTTGAGTCATTTGTGGCTGATGTTTACAGCATTTTGCAGACAAAAGCCCTTGCAGCCCTGCTGACTGCAGGTTCTCTACTGGATGTGTTTTAAGGAGGTGTGCAAAAAAGCATTTTCATTTTGGTTCGTTTTAGTTTTACTTTTAAACATTCGTTTTCTTTATTATCATTCTTGTACCTGCTTGTTTTCTTTGCTCTGAATAATGGATGGGAGGGAGGGAGAAGCCATTTGCAAATTCTCCCCCCTTCAAGAAGCATTAAATTCTCAGGAACTGCAACTGGCTCATCAGTCAAAGTTGGTGGGAGGCATCCCTGGCCACTGCTGCCGGTTTGGTGTAGTGGTTAAGTGCGCTGACTCTAATCTGGGAGAACCAGGTTTGATTCCCCACTCCTCCACATGCAACCGCTGGAGTGAACTTGGGCGAGTCATAACTCTGTCAGAGCTGTACTCTCAAGAGCAGTGTCTCTCAGAGCTCTCTCAGCCCCACCTACCTCACAGGGTGGGGCTGAGAGAGCTCTGAGAGACACTGCTCTTGACAGGACAGCTCTGACAGAGTTATGACTCCCCCAAGTTCACTCCAGCGGTTGCATGTGGAGGAGGGGAAGGGAGATTGTAGATTGTAAGCTTGTCTGAGATTCCATGTGAAGTGCTGGGTATGAATCCAATGTCGTCTTCTGATTATCCAACAGGAGTCTGGGGTCCTGGAGCACCCCCAGTTTGTGAACCTGCTCCTTTAAATTATTGAGCAAGATTCCAGGTTCCACAGGATTTTTGCATCAATACAAAAAGAGGGGAGGGATGCGCTTTCAGGGCTACTTATCTCCAGTTTTTAGCAGTCCTAAACTGGATGGCAGGAGACATTAATCAGCATAGGTGGCACTGGGAGAAAACAGCTGTCAAGTGAATTTAGGGGGAGGTATTTGTGAATTTCCAGCATTGTGTAGAGAGTTGGACTAGATGACCCTGGAGGACCCTTCCAGCTCTATTATTCTATGATTCTATTCTAAGTGGTACTGCAGACTGTTCACTATTGGCAATGAATTGCTGGGCTAAAAGGGCAGGGCAATTCTTGACTTTGTGACTCAGCTCTGGAGCTTGCTTAGCAGCAGGTCAAGGCCAGACCTCCCGGTGGACCAAGAGAATCTCCTTCCAGACTGTATCCTCTCTTGCACTGCAGGAATATGAGGAGTTGCCAGAGTGCCTACCAAGCCGGGGCGGAGGAGGAAGAGGAGGAGAAGGGTCCCTGTGAGTACTTTGTTCCCGCTTCTTTCCTTTCCCCAGTGAACAAAGGGACTGGAGGGATGGGTTTGTGGAGACATCTCTCATTCAGGATGCTGGTTCGAGCTGCACTGCATTGATTTCCCATCTGAATATGCTAAAAGATAGTGTAGGGAAGCAGTGACTGGAAGGTGATTACAAGTGTGGTCTTCTAATCTAGCGAGCCAGCAGAGAGTGGTGGTTCAGGTGTCAGATCAGGATCAACCCAGGTTCGAATCCCCAGTTGTGCCTGCCTGGGCCAGTCACTCACGCTCAGTCTGACTCACCTCAAAGGATTGTTGTGAGAATAAAATGGATTGTTGTGAGGATAAAGTGTGAGCCACTTTTGGTCTCCATTGAGGAGAAAGGTGGAATAAAAATAAATAAAAATAACCAGAGGTAAGATTTATCTGAAAGGTGATGACCAGGTCTCAGACCCGTCAGATTTTACTTACACAAAATCTGACTTTAGGTCTAGGGCAATTTTTAGTCTTCAAGACTGAAAAGGACCTTCCAATAGTTGAGGGAGGAGCATTTGTATATTTCTGCTCTGGAGGCTTTCTGTTTGCTTCCTTCCTGCCTTAGAGCTGCCCACCTCCTGCACTGTCTTTGCCTGCTAAGATCGAAAGGCAAGCAGCCATGAAAGCAGACCCATTTTCCCACTGGACTCTGCTTTCAATGTATCATTATTAGCTCTGAACTCCAAAGAAAGAGGGACAGGTGCCCTTCCAGGCTCCCATACTGCTTTTTGGCTGCAACAAGAAGTGTGGAGAGCAGGACAGAGGAAGTAGGCGTGGAAGAGAGAGAGAGGTGGCTCCCACACTGCCCGGAATACCCAGTTTTGTGATCCTCTGGGCCTCAAAGTGGGTATATTGACAGAGCATGAGAGGGCAGCCTCTGATCGTCAGGTCTTTGCATTGCCCAGGAGGCTGGCTGGCCCCTAGCTTCAGTTGGCTCTTTTTGGTTAACAGAACATTCTTTCAGGAATGGAAGCTGCAGCACAGAAGAAATGAATTCATCTGCTAAGAGAGGGCCCAGCCATACGGCCCAGAGTGAGACCGAGGGTTATTCTACAGTGGAGGCGCCCCGGGCCAGAGGTTCCCCACTTGGACTCTCCAACCACCAGCATATGGACGAAGCCTTAGATGACTTGACCATCTCCCCCTATGCCAGCTACACTTCGTTATCGGAGCGTCCCACTACTGTGCTCAGCGGCTGGCTGGACAAGCTCTCCCCGCAGGGGTAGGTATCCAGGTTGGAGGGTAGCAGCTTCATGAGGGAAAAGGGCCTAAGATGAAACCCTGAGTGGAAAAGGACTGTTCGACTGTTGACGTAATTCATTGGCCTTTTTTCCCCGGTAAATTGCCCAAAGCAGTAGCATGATGCAGTGGCTAAAGTGCCGGAGTAGGATCTGTGAGATCAAGGTCTGAATCCCCACATGCCTTGGAAGTTGCTGGGTGATCTTGGGCCAATCGCACACTCAGTCGAACCTACCTCATAGGGTTGTTGTAAGGATAAAACAGAGGAGAGGAGCAGGATGTAAGCCGCTTTGCCTCTCCATTGGGGTGAAAGGCAGAATATAAATAAAGTAAATAAAGAAGTTAGGGTTTGTAGAATCTTTCGGGATCAAGTGCCGTTTTCTACTGGAGAAAGTTTTCCTTCCGGACGTTTCGTTCTCAACTGCGGAGAACATCCTCAGTGGCGTATCCTCATCCACGCCACTGTTACCAGCCGTGAAAACCTGAAATCTTTGATAAATAAAGAAGCCATTAAAATGTTTTTAAGAGAAACTGGACATCATGCCAGCTAAAACTATTGCAAAGAGGAAAATGAAAATCAGAACGGCGGCTGAGAGATGGTGATTTATTTAGGTTTTGACTTGCTAGCAGGCAGCAAAGGTATCTTGCAGACTTCATCTGAAGATCTGGTCTGTTGAAGGTCTGGTGCCACAGTTGAAAGGTCCTGCACTCTAAGGCTGATTTCGCACTGACCTTTTACTGGCGCGACCACCCTCCTCACGCCGGCGGATCTGCAGGGATTTCGCACCAGAAGCGCCGGCGCAGCCAAAAGAGCCGGCAACTTCCGTCCCGAAACCAGCTCAAACGGAAACCGCCAAGAAGCAGGAAAACATTTGAGCGGGTTTCGCGACGGAAGTAGCCGGCTCTTTTGGCTGCGCCGGCGCTTCTGGTGCGAAATCCCTGCAGATCCGCCGGTGTGAGGAGATGGTCGCGCCAGTAAAAGGTCAGTGCGAAAACGCCCTAAGTCTTTCTTTGTCTCTGTCTCTCCTGCCCCCCACCTGCTCCAAGCCAGCCTCTCAAGGTTGCTTTGACTTAGAAAAAGCTGCCCCTGAGAGCTCTGTTTGCCCTGAAACTGCATGTTGTATCTGAAATGTATTAATTTAAAAATGCATGATGAATTAGCTGAATGTTCCTCAGTAGCCTGACCACCTTAGTTGGGAGGCACTCTGCTAATTGTTATGACTGCCAGACATTCTGGGATGACATCTTTTCCATTACAACCTTTGAAGGCAGATTCTAGTGCTAATCTTGCTTAGCCATTCATGTTCTGATAACATCCGGCTTGGATAACTGCCTTGCATCATACTTGCGGCTACCTCGGGAAAGTGTTCGAAAACTCCTCTTGGTGCAGCAGATGGCTCACAGCCAGGTTGCTGACGGGTGTTGACCATTGAGAATACTTGACATTCCACCCTGGCTTCCAGCTGCTTTCTAGGCCCTGAATTGCCTGGGTCCTGGGTGGGACCAGAATCATTGCGCAGCTGCTGAGCTCCTCCAATACACTGTGGCCCTATCAGCAGCAGCTGCTTTCTCTGGCCCTCTTGCACTGTGGGGCAGCAGTCGGGTTGCTCCACACTGGACCGCTGAACCTCTTTGGGATTGCTTAGACAAGCAAGCTGTGCTGGCTACTGGCAGCAGCTGCAAGTGCCCGCTTCCCTGCTCCCTTCCTTTCAGTGAGTGACAGATGGGGACAGTGCCAGGCAAAAGCCATCACCTCTGCTTGCTTTCTCTCTGTCCCTGAATAAGAATGGGACACGTGGAGTGGGTGCCTACCTGAAGGCATCTTGGTCAGGGCCTCCGAAACCCAGGAGCCAGCCCTTGGCATGGGTGTCTAGGATCCTGGCCTTTAGGGTTACCAGCTCTGGGTTGGGAAATTCCTGGAGATTTGGGGGTGTAGCATTGGGAGGATGGGGCTCGGGGAGGGGAGAGGAGGGGCCTCATTGGGTATAAGGCCTTAGAATTTGTTCTTCAAAGGAGCCATTTCCTCCAGAGGAACGGTTCTCTCTAGTCTGGAGATCAGTGGTAATTGTAGGAGATCTCCAGAGACCACCTAGAGGCCTTCCATGTGACCCTGGTTGACAGCTAAGATCTTTTATTGGAAGCTCATCTCTGGATGCCACAGATCCAGCAATTCAATCAGAGAACAGTTGCAAAGGGTAGTTGTGATATTGGATATTGGATTTATATCCTGCCCTCCACTCTGAAGAGTCTCAGAGCAGCTCACAATCTCCTTTACCTTCCTCCCCTCCCACAACAGGCACCCTGTGAGGTAGGTGAAGATATTGGATTTATATCCCGCCCTCCACTCTGAAGAGTCTCAGAGCGGCTCACAATCACCTTTACCTTCCTCCCCCCCCCCCACAACAGACACCCTGTGAGGTAGATGAAGATGATGGATTTATATCCCACCCTCCACTCTGAAGAGTCTCAGAGCTGCTCACAATCTCCTTTCCCTCCCCCCCCCACAACAGACACCCTGTGAGGTAGATGAAGATATTGGGTTTATATCCTGCCCTCCACTCCGAAGAGTCTCAGAGCGGCTCACAATCTCCTTTACCTTCCTCCCCTCCCACAACAGGAACCCTGTGAGGTAGATGAAAATATTGGATTTATATCCCGCCCTCCACTCCGAAGAGTCTCAGAGCGGCTCACAATCTCCTTTACCTTCCTCCCCCACAACAGACACCCTGTGAAGTAGATGAAGATATTGGATTTATATCCCACCCTCCACTCTGAAGAGTCTCAGAGTGGCTCGCAATCTCCTTTACCTTCCTCCCCCACAACAGACACCCTGTGAGGTAGATGAAGATATTGGATTTATATCCCACCCTCCACTCCGAAGAGTCTCAGAGTGGCTCACAATCTCCTTTACCTTCCTCCCCCCCCACAACAGACACCCTGTGAGGTAGATGAAGATATTGGATTTATATCCCACCCTCCACTCCGAAGAGTCTCAGAGCGGCTCACAATCTCCTTTACCTTCCTCCCCCCCCACAACAGACACCCTGTGAGGTAGATGAAGATATTGGATTTATATCCCACCCTCCACTCCGAAGAGTCTCAGAGCGGCTCACAATCTCCTTTACCTTCCTCCTCTACAACAGACACCCTGTGAAGTAGATGAAGATATTGGATTTATATCCCACCCTCCACTCTGAAGAGTCTCAGAGCTGCTCACAATCTCCTTTCCCCCCCCCCCACAACAGACACCCTGTGAGGTAGATGAAGATATTGGATTTATATCCTGCCCTCCACTCCGAAGAGTCTCAGAGCGGCTCACAATCTCCTTTACCTTCCTCCCCCACAACAGACACCCTGTGAAGTAGATGAAGATATTGGATTTATATCCCACCCTCCACTCTGAAGAGTCTCAGAGCGGCTCACAATCTCCTTTACCTTCCTCCCCCACAACAGACACCCTGTGAGGTATTGGATTTATATCCCACCCTCCACTCCGAAGAGTCTCAGAGCGGCTCACAATCTCTTTTACCTTCCTCCCCCACAACAGACACCCTGTGAGGTAGATGAAGATATTGGATTTATATCCCACCCTCCACTCCGAAGAGTCTCAGAGCGGCTCACAATCTCCTTTACCTTCCTCCCCCACAACAGGCACCCTGTGAGGTGGGCGGGGCTGAGAGGACTCTCACAGCAGCTGCCCTTTCAAGGACAACTCCTACGAGAGCTATGGCTGACCCAAGGCCATGCTAGCAGGTGCAAGTGGAGGAGTGGGGAATCAAACCCGGTTCTCCCAGATAAGAGTCCGCACACTTAACCACTACACCAAACTGGCTCAGCGGAGTTGTGTTGTAGCAAAATAGCAAAATTTTGCTTCATTGTAGCAAAATAAAACTATGGAAACTCTTAGTGATGTATATGGCCTCAATATGGATTGTTGTATTGCAATAGAACATGGGGCCTTTATCCCTGACTGGGATAGTCCAAGCAACCCGATCTCGTCAGATCTCAAAAGCTAAGCAGGGTGGATTCTGGCAAGTACTTGGATGGGAGTCCTCCAAGGAATACCAGAGGCAGGGGCAGGATTTATTCAACCACATCTCTGAATATCTCCAGCCCTTGGCATGGGTGTCTAGGATCCTGGCCTTTAGGGTTACCAGCTCTGCACACACATGCACATATATATACAAAAATGCCCTCCCAAAAGAAAATAGGTCCTTTTGTGTGGTGGCCCCCAAGTAAGGAAACTGCCTAGGACAATGCTGACCAAACCTGCTCTCTTTCCCTTTGCTGTAAATGGTATCTAAAATCTCTGATTGCTTTCACTTGTTTTGAGTTTGGCTGTTTTCCTGTATTATTGATACTGTTTTTGCTCCTGATATTGTGAGTCACTTTGCAGACTGGACCATTTTTTTGTAAAACTCTAGCATTGCGGAAGGAGGTCTCCAGTTAATACTGGCAGTCTCAGCAGATACCTCTTTCCTTCCCAACAGGAACTACGTTTTCCAGCGTCGATTTGTCAGATTTGATGGGAAAAACCTCATGTATTTCAACAATGAGAAGGTGGGAATGGAATCTGACTGTTACACTCTGCAAGGTTTTGGGTGTCTGAGGAAAGGGACAATGTACCAAGCAGGTTAAAGCATTGCGCAGCATTGGTCAGTCGGGGGAAGGTGACAAGAACAAGTTTTAGAACAAATCATCAAATATTGAGCATTTAGAAAAGATGGCTGTGATTACTAAGAGCCAGCATGGGTTTCTCAAGAACAAGTCATGTCATCCCTTTTTTCAACAAACTATGTTGATGGATCAGGGGAGTGCTGTAGACATAGTTTATCTCGATTTCAGTAGGCTTTTGTTAAGGTTCCACATAATATTTATGTCGACAAATTGGTAAAATGTGGTTTGGATCCTATTACAGTTAGGTGGATCTGTAACTAGTCAACAGATCACACCCAGAGAGTGCTTGTGAATGGTTCCTCATCCTCTTGGAGAGGAGTGACAAGTGGAGTGCCTCAAGGATCTCTCCTGGGACCTGTTTTGTTCAGCATCTTTGTAAATTGTTTGGATGAAGTTAATCTTGTCTTTGTGGCAATTTGACCAGCGCTGCTCTGCAAGAGGTAAAAAAAGACTTGTGGACATTTAATTGTTTCTCTGAATGTCAGCATTTCAGTTCTTGCCAGTAGGTAGTAGTTTTGCCAGTGTGTTTGTTATAACACCTGTTAAGTTGTGAGTGAGCCATTTGTTACACTATGGGCGTTTTCGCACTGACCTTAATCGGGAGCGACGCCCCTCTTCAGCGTGCAGGATCTGCCCGGATTTCGCACCAATTGCCGCGGAGCACCCGGAAGAGCCAGAAAGTCCCGCGGCTTTTGCGGCGCAAATGGAAACCGCCAAAAACCAGTTTCCATTTGCACTGCAAAAGCCGCGGGACTTTCTGGCTCTTCCGGGTGCTCCGCGGCAATTGGTGCGAAATCCGGGCTGATCCTGCGCACTGAAGAGGGGCGTCGCTGCCGATTAAGGTCAGTGCGAAAACGCCCTATGTCTTAAGTACAAAACAATTCTGTGAACTTAGGTAGATCATCAGAGGGAGGGCGAGAAGGGTTGCGTCAGTGCTTAGTTCTCATGGCCCTTTCTTACAGGAAGCAGTTTTTCTCCAGGAGAGTTTGGCCCAGGATCCTGGAAGGTTTTTGGGGTTTTTTGCCATCTTCTGGGCATGGAGCAAGGGTCACCGAGGGTTTGGTTGTGGGAGTGGGGGTGTAATTTGTGAATTTCTTGCATTGTGCAGGGGGTTGGATTAGATGACCCTGGAGGTCCCTTCCAATTCTATTATTCTCTTCCATACGTTGAGGTACATGACTTTGCACCTTCCAAGCAGAAGATGCTCTGGGATCATGCTCTAAACCAGTGGTGTCGAACTCATTTGTTATGAGGGCCGGATCTGACATAAATGAGACCTTGCTGGGCCAGGTCATGTCTAGTTGGGCCAGGCCAGGCTGGGCCATGCACGTACCTATTTAAGATTATGTAAATTTTATAAAGAACACAGACAAACACAAATATATTTTTAAAAACTTAAAACATTAGCACTTTTTGGTCTTAAAGGTGTTTTCTTTGTATTTCTCCCATGGGATCCACAGGGCAAAGGAAGCTCTGGCTTTTTCCTTTCTTCCCCAGGGGACCAGGAGGGGGAGGAGCGTCAGTCAATAGAAGGAAAAGAGGCTCGGCTCAGTAGCTCTGCTGTGCGATTGGAAGAGCCTGGCAAAGCAAGCTATTCCTCCCCGAGCCTCAGCCAATGGAGAAAACAGAGGTTTTGCTCTGTAGCTCCTGTGCAATTGAGCAAGGCTTGCAGAGCACGCTGTTATGCGGAAGGGAACAAGATATAGGGAGAAGGAAGCAGATGACAGGCAGTTGCTCGGGGGCCTGATAGGAGCCCTCTGGGGACCTGATTCGGCCCCCGAACTGCATGTTTGACACCCCTGCTCTAAGCTGTGCGTGTGAGTGGCCACTCATTGACACAGAAAGCCCTGCTCTGTAGCAGTCTGGAGCTGCATAGGGTCTTGCACTGCCCATTGCCCACTTGAAGATTACAGCAGTTATATTCTGCTCAGGATGTGAATGGCTCCACTCTGTAGGGGAAAACATGAGAGGGAACATTGGACAGTGGTTGTAACCTGTTTGCTTGGTTTGTTGCAGGAGCCCTACCCGAAAGGCCTGATTCCTCTCTCCGTCATTGAGATGGCTCGCTCCACCAAGGACAACAAGTTCCAGGTCGTCACGAGTCACAGGATCTTTGTTTTCCGCGCTGAAAATGAAGGTAAGTCTCTCGGTGCCCAGCCTTGGACTCCGTATGGGAACTCCCCTTGCCCTGGTTTGGAGCTGGGGGTTGTGCAGAAGGAGAAGAGGTGTTTTCTGGGGCCAGCTCATGGCACTTCTACCCACAGAAGCTCCTGCAGCCCTCCAGCTCTGTGCTTTTGCTCCTGCAGGCCAGCGGAATGACTGGTGCAGCACCCTGCAGCAGAAGGTGACCGAGCAGCGCCTGCTTTCCCATCGGCCTCCCCTCAGCGGTAATGTAAAGCCACTCCAGAGATCTGGCTACTTGGAGCTCAAAGGCAACAAGTCCAAGGTCTTTGCAGCTCTCAGCCTGTCTGAGCTGTGGCTGTACAAAAGTGAGCAGGTGAGGGACGAAGCTAACCTGACCGTGGGGATTTTCTAGTCTGTCTTTTCTACAACATTCAGGTCTGGTTCTGTACCTAGGACTGCCAGTTTTGGGAAAGGAAATACTTGGAGATCTGGGTGGGTTGGAGCCTGCAGAGAGTGCGGTTAGGGGAGGGGAGGGACCTCAGCAGGATATAATGCCATAGGGCCCACCCTCCCAGGTAGCCATTTTCTTCAGGCAACTGATCTCTGTGGTCTGGAGATCAATTGTAGTAGTGGGAGATCTCCAGGTGCCTCCTGGAGGCTGGCAACCCCAACTGTACCTCTCTTGGGGGTTCACGGGAGGATAGATGATGCACCACTGTGGTGATTCTGCATCTCATGCTGGAGAGATGGAAGTAAATTTCTCTGTTTGAGATTCCCCACCGCCACACACACACACACACACACACACACTCCTTTGTAGGAAATGATGCCAATTGAAGATGGCAGCTCTGACTGACCAGCAGGGGATGTGATTTCAGTGGTGGGCTGGAGCAGACTGACCATCTGAATTTGCTTGGTCTCAGCCATTGTGCAGTCCAATGCCCCAGAAGTCCATCTGCAGAAAGGGCAGGTCTGGGACAAGTAGGGTGACCAACCTCCAGGTGGTATCTGGAGATCTCCTGGAATTATAACTGATCGCCAGGCAACAGAGATCAGTTCACCTGGAAAATGACTGCTTTGTGAGGTGGACTGCATGGCAATGTACCCCATTGAAGTCCCTTCCCAGCCCCCATTCTTCTCAGGCTCCCCCCTTCACAAAATCTCCAGGTATTTTCTGACCTGGAGCTGGCAACTCTAGGAGCAAAGGAGGCCAGTGCAGAGCAGCAAGGTGGGACGGTGGGCGCAAAGGGGCCAGAAGACCCAGCACAAGCCCAGGACCATTTCCTGTGAGGCAAGGTCAGTGAGCTTTCCCCATTTCAGGTTGAGGAGCAAAGAAAACAAGAGGGGAAATGGTGTTTTGCTGACATTTTTGAGGGTTTTCCAGAGAAGGGAGAGCTCACATCTTTAATGAGTTGAACAAAGCAGGAGTCGTTGCACCTTTAAGACCAACCAATTTTTATTTAGAATGTAAGCTTTCGGGTGCTCTTAAGCACACTTCATCAGATGAGGAATCCAGCACAGTGAGCAAAGCCATACGCAGCTGAGCAGAGCCATACATAGCTGGTAGGCAGTGGCCTAGAATGCAGCATGGTACAAATTTAAGAACCAATGACAGTGAAGTAAAATTATCTGGTAGGCAGTGGTTTAGAACGTAAAATGGTACAATGACAGAATAGTAAAATTAACACATTGAGCAAACCTTTGATCTGAGTAGCATGAGCATGCGCAAGCAACAAAACAGTAGTATGTCAAAAAGTTCAGAAGATACGTAGAAAAAGAGTGGAAAATAAAAGGACATTGGACAATTTTTGATAATGATTAAGTCTTAGAAAAAAGAAGAATACGAATTTTTGTTTTTATTAGTTAAGGGTACCTTTAAACATTAGTACTTTAAGTAAATAAAAATTTATTATTACAAATAATACAAATAAAAATTTATTATTAAATAACACCCGGTGGGGGTCAAGTAACGGGGGGAGGGGTGGGTAGAAAGTAATACAGGGGATAGATAAAAGAAGTTATTAATTATGCAAGAAATATAATTTGTTACCATATGTTACCAAATAAAATTGTTTTAAAATGTGAGATTGTCTGTCAGTTGTCTCAGCTATGTATGGCTTTGCTCACTGTGCTGGATTCCTCGTCTGATGAAGTGTGCTTAAGAGTGCCATGAAAACTTAGTTCTAAATAAAAATTGGTTGGTCGTAAAGGTGAAACTTGACTCCTGCTTTGTTCAACTGCTTCAGACCAACACGGCTGCGCACTTGGATCTATCTTTAATGAGGACGGTGTGATTACTAGAAGCTGAATTCTGCTGATTCCTGCCAACATTTTGCTTGCAGTACTATAAAATAGGCATCGCCATCTGCCTAATAGAGATGCAGGGCTCCACAATTCGAGAAGCAAAAGGTCGCAGCTTTGAGCTCATCACCCCTCTCAAGATCTTCAGGTAACGCCAGGTGGGGCTTCAAGGCCACAGGGCCTTTGAGGGCTTGCTGGAGCTTCGTTTGTTCTGGCCTGGCAAAGTATTGTCCTCTCCACATATGGGAGGATGGAGAGGGATTGTGCGTTAGTTAAAAGGCTGAAGGCAGGTCCTCAGACTTCTGGTCCCTCATCCCAGAGGTCTGGAATCTGTGTAAAATGGCCAACAGCACCTTGTTCCTAATGGCAGCCCTGGAGCATTTGGAGCTCTAGGTGTTGCCTTTTGGACCTTGGGAGTTCCATGGTTTTGAAAGGCAGATGCGGGGAGGCTAGGTCTCGCTGGAGTTCCTGACCCTAAATCTGGAACGGATTCCCTCAGTTTTGGAGCAGAGTCTGAACGAGAGAAGCGGGAATGGATGGAAGCCTTGCAGAACTCCATTGCAGAGATGCTGTACGACTATGAGGTGGCTGAGAAGATCTGGTCGAACAAAGCCAACCGCTTCTGCGCCGACTGCCGCGCCCTGAACCCTGACTGGGCCTCTGTCAACCTGTGTGTGGTAATCTGCAGGCAGTGCGCAGGCAAGTGCCCTGGGAGACCTGGGTTGCGGTTGCATTTCAGCAAGTGATAATACGGGGTTAACTAATTTGTTCTGATATTTTTATGCCAAAAAAGGCTGACTTGAACCTGAACTTGATAATAAGGGGGGGAGGGGTTCCAGCATTGCAGGAAACTGAAGATTGTCACAGCTCTCCTCTCCCCAGCATTTAGCTCACTCCCTTCCACCCGCTATGACTGGATTGGTGCCTAGGGTTGCCAGCCCCCAGGTGATGTCTAGAGACCTTTCACTGTTAGAACGGATCTCCAGACAATAGAGACCAGTTCCCCTGGAGAAAACCACTGCTTTGGAGGGTAGACTCTATGGCATTGTACCCCACAGAGGTCCTTGTCCTCCCCAGACTCCACCCCCAAAATCTCCAGCCCGGAGAGAGCTGGCAACTCTATGATGGGACCTGAGCTACGTCACCATGGAGATGGGTTTCACAAGGAAATCTTTATCCAGTTTGAGCTACTTCTGCCCAAACTGGATCAGTGGGAGGCAGCAACCCCCACCAGAAGAAAGTTCCAGTTATGGGAATTTCCCTGGTCGCTGGTTCACCTCAGCTGGGTGCATGTTTGAGACAGAGGGTGTCAAGCTCACCCTTCATGGCTGCTCGCATTCTCCTGCCCTTTCTTCTGGGCTTCCATCTTGTCTAGAGACAAAGCAGTCTGTTAGGACCTGAGTCCTTGTATGGCCTGAGCCATCGCATGACACAAACAGCTGGAGTCATTCATCCAAAAGGGGCCCTGTCCTGCAGGGTTCAGGCACTAATTTTAGAAAGAGCTTTATTCCATAAACTGCTGCTGAAACAGGAAGCACTGCTGGAAAAGAAATCTACAGAAAAGGGAAATAGAGCAGGACTTCACTAAAGAAAGTAGAAGTAAAACAGTGCTGGCTAGAGTGTAAACTTACACTCTGCTAGATGCCCCCCTCCCAATTGTTTGAGGGGTGAGTCAGTCTCTGCCCATCTTTGAATGAGCTTAATGAGGCTGATTTCCCCAAGATCCCAAGACTTGGCTACAGTGACAGAGACTAGATAAAGGGCCCATGGCTGTACATGGCTGCACACCCTTGGATCCTAAATAAGCTCATTCAAAGATGGGCAGAGACTGACCTAACCCTCATCAATTGGGAGGAGGGACACGCAGCAGAGTGTAAGCCAGCATGGTGTAGTGGTTAAGAGTGACAGACCCTTGTCTGCAGAACTGGGTTTGACTCCCCACTCCTCCTCCACTTGAAGCCTGCTGGGTGACTTTGGGCCAATCACAGTTCTCTCAGAACTCTCTCAGCCCCACCTGCCTCACAAAGTGTCTTTTGCGGGGAGAGAAAGGAAGGTGATTGTAAACTACTTGGAGGCACAGGAGGCCTGCTGGGTGACCTTGGGCCAGTCATAGTTCTCTCAGAACTCTTTCTGCTGTGGGGAGAAGTTGTCTGTTGTGGAGAGGGGAAGGGAAGGCGATCATAAGCCACTTTGAAGCTCCTTATGGTAGAGAAAAGAAAGATATAAAAGCCAATTCTTCTCCTCCTCCTCTTGTCCACACTGTTTTATTTTTATTTTCTTTAGTGCAGTCCTGCTCTATTTCCCTTTTCTATAAATTCCTTCCTACTTGTGCTTCCTGTTTCAGTAGCAGCTTAATGGAATGAAGCTCTTTTTACAACTAGTGCCTGATTTTTGTAGAAGGGGCTCTTTTAAATGGACTGTTCCAACCATTTGTGCCACACAGTGGCTCAGGCTACCCAGAGACTCAAGTCAGACCACTTTATCTCTAGTATATACAGGGGTCGTTTTGTAGGATTGTTATGCAGCTGCACCTACTATTCAATGGACAAGGAGGTGGAACTCTCAAGAGGAGGAGGTGGAGGAGGAACTCTCCGAAAGGTTCAGGAGCTGTGCTCCTGTGAGCTCCCACTGAATCTGAGGCCTGAGTATATATATTTGCCATCAAGTCACAGCTGACTTCTAGCAACCTTGTGCGATTTTCAAGGCAAGAGACATTCAAAGGTGGCTTGCCATTGCCTGCTTCCGTGTCACAATCCTGGACTTCCTTGGTGGTCTCCTGACCAAATACTGACCAGAGTGTTAAAGAACATAAGAACATAAGAGAAGCCATGTTGGATCAGGCCAACAGCCCATCCAGTCCAACACACTGTATCACACAGTGGCCAAAAATTTATATATGTGTATATATATATATACACACACACACACACTGTGGCTAATAGCCACTGATGGACCTCTGCTCCATATTTTTATCTAACCCCCTCTTGAAGCTGGTTATGCCTGTAGCCACCACCACCTCCTGTGGCAGTGAATTCCACATAATCACCCTTTGGGTGAAGAAGTACCTCCTTTTATCCGTTCTAACCCGACTGCTCAGCAATTTCATTGAATACCCACGAGTTCTTGTATTGTGAGAAAGGGAGGAAAGTACTTCTTTCTCTACCTTCTCTATCCCAAGCATAATATTGTGAACCTCTCTCATGTCACCCCGCAGTCGACATTTCTCCAAGGTAAAGAGCCCCAAGCGTTTTAACCTTTCTTCATAGGGAAAGTGTTCCAAACCTGTAATCATTCTAATTGCCCTTTTCTGCACTTTTTCCAGCGCTATAATATCCTTTTTGAGGTGCGGTGACCAGAATTGCACACAGTATTCCAAATGAGACTGCACCATCAATTTATACAGGGGCATTATGATACTCTGTGTGTGTGTAGCTGCAGTACGATTCCCGGTAGAAGCTGGGTTTTCAGGTAGCCGGCTTGATTTGGCTCAGCCTTCCATCCTTCTGAGGTTGGTTAAATGAGTAACGAGCTTGCTGGGGGTGGGGAGTGTAGATGACTGGGGAAGGCAATGGCAAACCACCCGTAAAAAGTCTGCCGTGAAAACGTTGTGAAAGCAACGTCATCCCAGAGTTGGAAACGACTGGTGCTTGCACACCAGTCCTTTCCTGACCTGCTTAGCTTCTGAAACCTGATGAATTGGACTAGCCTAGGCCATCCAGGTGAGGGCTATTTAGACTAGAGATGTGAAATATCCTAAAATTTTGAAATCATGGGGGGGGGGGGGGGGGGAATCATTTGTTTTTCCAGGAAGAAAATGAAATGTGAGGGGAAACGAGCTAGAGAGAGATGGCTACACACACACAGATTCATAATTTAAAACTTTGCATATAAAATTGTACTATTTATCATATTAAATTTAAAATTATAAATATGTTTTCTCTCAGAAAAATTATAAATATGTTTTCCGTCAGAAAAATTATAAAGATCTGCAAACTGTTGTACCCTGTGCTGCCATGGCACATGTATCTTTTTTTTTTTGTCTGAGAGTTAAGAAAAAGTAAAAGTTGAAGACAGAAAACAAATTATGTAGTAAATAAAAAAAGGCTCATTGTAGCAAGATTTTAAAATAGCCAGACTTTAAAACATGAAAATCACTTAACTCCTTTATGACATATCATCATTAAATGAAATATAATGTATTAATGGTTATGAAAATTGTTTACAGTCAGTTAAACTAAGAAAATTTTGAAAATATTGTATGTGTTTTCAAGAATTGGGTTTTGTGTGTGCGTGTATGTGTGTGTGTGTTTGTAACCAGTGTACCCCAAAGTTCCCATTTTTCTCTTTGGAAAAATTAAGAAAGACCAACTTTTTTCATTCAATGCACTTGGAATCAGTGATATGTTGTGCAAGACAGTGTTTTTCTCATTTAAAAAGATAAAATATTTCATAGGAATCTTTTCCTTCAGAAGTTTTCCAAATTTTCCAATTTTACCATTTTTTTCAATTTTTATCTAAAGCCCTTGAGGTGAAAAAGGAAACTTCCCCCCTCTCCTTTTCTCATCCCTCCCCCCCTCAGGCCTTCGCCTCTCAAATATGGACCAGCAACAAACAATTGGGGAGCTTTCTCTCCAGTTTCTGCCACAAACCAGTTTGCCAAGAATAATCCCAATTATAGATCAGCAGCTGGGGCAGTTTGGCTCTTGGCAACAGAGGCAAAACAAAAGTCTTTGCATCAGAGGAAAGGAGACAGTGAGTGAGATGCTTGACTGCTTTCCCCAAGTCATGCATCACCTTAAAAATGCTGCATCTTCCCTTGCAGGATAGGTGGGGAGCTGATTTTTCCTTCCACCTAATAAACCTGTATTATTCTAGCACCATAGTGACTCCCATTCATAACAGAGTTCACCCCGTCAGGACCATGCCCTTGCTGCCAGGCCAGTGCTAGATCTCCTAGAAGTGCCTTGGGCTTGGCTTGAAGGGATTCCACCGCAGTCCTTGTTCCCATGGCTACTGGAGATGCAGGCTTGCTTTGGGCCTAGCTGTGAGACTGGCCTTCCATGTGTAGCTGGATTGCATGCAAGCCAGAAGCATGTGCATACGTATATGCATCCTCTCAGTCTCACTGCTTCCACAGGTCAACATCGGAGCTTGGGTTCCAGCATTTCTAAGGTGCAGAGCCTGAAGCTGGACACCAGTGTCTGGAGCAATGAGATGGTCCAGGTATGCAAACGTTCCTGGAGACTGGGAAAGGGGCCCAACTGGAGGTTTTAGAATGCAGGGGACTTTTTTGGAAAGGAAAGTCCAGGAGGCTTATTTTTACTTGCAAGTCTAGGGGTACAGAGCTCTCTGATGTTGAGATACTCTCTGTTGATTTACTTTGGGGATGTGGATTGCTTTCTCGCTCCAAGTAACACTAGTTTTTTTTAAAAAAAAAATCTTTATTAAGATAAACAAACAACAAAAGCCAATCTAAAATACAAAGCTACATAAAATGCGTAAGCCTCCCTTTCCCCTTTACAGTCATGGGCATAACTTCCTTTATCAGCATATTGCAGTTATGGTATTAATTCAGTCTATTGCCAGTTCCATGCTCTGTGTAGCCCCTGACCCTACTAGGTCTAATCCCAGTGCGCCTCTGCTTTTCTGGTATGCTGCTAATTTCACAGGGGTTTTTTGTTCGTTTGGGGTCAACTGACAGCTGATTTACCGTGACCTCATAGTCCCGTGACCCGTGGCGCAGAGTGTTAAAGCTGCAGTACTGCAGTCCTAAGCTCTGCTCATGACCTGAGCTCAATCCCCAGTGGAAGCTGGGTTCAGGTAGCTGGCTCAAGGTTGACTCAGCCATCCATCCTTCCAAGGTCGGTAAAATGAGTACCCAGCTTGCTGGGGGGAAAGCGTAGATGACTGGGGAAGGCAATGGCAAACCACCCCGTAAAAAGTCTGTGGTGAAAACGTTGTGAAAGCAACGTCACCCCAGAGTCGGAAATGACTGGTGCTTGCACAGGGGACCTTTCCTTTCCATAGGGTTTTCAAGGCAAGAGACATTCAGAAGTGGCCTGCAAAGCAACTCTGTACTTCCTTGTTGGTCTCCCATCCAAGGCTTGACCAGGGCAGGTGCTATTTAGCTTCTGAGAACTGACAAGACTGGGCTAGCCTAGGCTCACCAGGGTATAGACGTCCTTTGCTTCCAACAAACCATCTTGTAATTTACAAGTATTTTTTTCCTTTTCTTTCTGTGGCCTTGTAAAGACCAACCTTGCAGCAGTAATCACATGCAAGGTGACTTTTAACAGGTTACTGGCGATGTCAGATAAGATAATTAAGCAGTGGTGTCTCTGGCTTGCTGGGTATCTGTTTTCTCAACCCAAGTGATACACTTTTCACAACTTGTTTCCACTAGCTTCCAGTATAAAAGAAGTCTGCCTCATTTTCTTCACAGAACCAGTTCTGATCTCTCCCCACCCCCCACCCCCCGCTACTTTCTCCCATAGCTATTTATTGTGCTGGGGAATGAACAGGTGAACAGGTTTTGGGCAGCCCGCCTCCTGCCCTCTGAGGCTTTGTACCCAGATGCCAACAGCGAGCAGAGGCGAGACTTCATCACCCGCAAATACCGCTACGGGCACTACCGTTTGCCACATCCCCAGTACAGCAGCCAGGAACACCTGTTGCAGGTACGACCGTGTTTTGCATCCTTTATGCCACCAGGAGAGTACCCTGGGGCCCCAAAGGCTATGAAGCATTGGGTATGATCCCCTCGCAGGAGTACCTGTGCACTACCCCACATGGCCCTTGAATGTGCACAGGAAGGAGGAGAGAATCCGTTTGCCTTTCTCTGCCATATTGTGACACTATTTCAGAACTGGTAGGAGGGTGGCTGTCCATTAGCTGCAGACTTTCCTATGCCCAGACTTGGGTTTTCAGTCATGTACAGATGGCTCTTTCACTGAATAAAGCAGGAGTCAAGTTTCACCTTTAAGACAAAGCCAGGTAAAACTTGACTCCTGCTTTGTTCAACTGCTTCAGACCAACACAGCTGCCCGCTTGAATCACTCTTTCACTGAGTTGCTTGGTTCTCCTTTTTCAGGCTCTGTGTGCAGCTGTTTCTGGAGCTGGGCTGCTGAAGATGATGCTGCAGTTCTTTGCAGCCACCACAGAAGGTGAGCAGAGAAAACAATGGCAACACAATATAAACAGAAATATAAAAACAATTGTGTCAAGAATACAGTTTGACAAAATTTACAAAAATCTATATATTATATTGTGCAAAAACATCCAAATTTCATTCCAAAACCATAAATCACATAGAGAGCATAAAGTCACAAACAGAAACACTGTTTCTAAGGATGACTCCAATGAATTCTTTACAAAAAAAAGTCTATAAGGAATAATACTACTCGGGAGTAAATTCCAGAGTCCTTCCGCTGATGTCGGCTTCCGAAGGAGAAATTCTTGCCTTCACGCAATCACTGGCTTAAATTGCATTCCGCTGCACCTGCAGCTTCTGCACAAGCCAACTGACAAGGTCCTCAGACCGGCCTCTCTCAGACGCCCAAATTAGAATTTTCAAATGACGGCATGTGATTTATGGTTTTGGAATGAAATTTGGATGTTTTTGCACAATATAATATATAGATTTTTGTAAATTTTGTCAAACTGTATTCTTGACACAATGGTTTTTAGACCACAGAAGGTGAAGCAGGATGTTACAAGGCTGTTTCGGAGACTGGGGGAAACCAGCAACAGAGCGGTTCAAGTAAATGCCATCTCCACCTTCCCTCTGCATCTTCAGTGTAGACAAGGAGGGGATGAGGAGGACCTTCTGTGGTCCTCATCTGTATTTAAGCACAACTGCTAATCCCTGCACCTGTTGCTGTGGATTGCCTTCCTGACCTCCACCAGACCCTGCAAGGATGTAGCCATTTTATTTTTAAGATATGTGCCACCATCTCTTATTATTATTTATTGCATTTGATGAATCGCCCTATCCTGGCTAGTGCCAGGCTCTGGGCGATGTACAACATTTAAAAATACACATATATAAAATCAGTTACATTAAAAAGATTACAAACCCTGATGACGTCTTTAAAGTGCTCTTATTCAGTCATTATATCACATCAGGGGTAGGGGGATCTCCCCAAGAGGGGGTGGAGAGGAAAAGGTGCCAGCATGGCAACCCTCCCTGTCCTTATGCAAAGGCTTGACGGAACATCTCTGCCTTACAGGCCCTGTGAAACTGTAAAAGCTTCCGCAGGGCCCTGATGTCTTCCGGCAGAGCGTTCCACCAAGTCGGGGCCAGGACGGAAAAAGCTCTGGCCCTTGTTGAGGACAGCCGACCCTCTTTCGGGCCAGGGAATGTTATGAATGACATTTCTTTCCTGCCACTACAGGTTATCCCTTGGCAACTTAAAGCAAATGATAAGAAAGTAAATGCTGGTTCTATACGTAGGTACATATGTGTAGTTGTTTTATACTGAGTCAGACCTTTGGTCCACCCAGGTCAGTACTGTCTGTCTACCCAGATTAGCAGTGGCTCTTCAGGCAGAGGTCTTTCACATCACCTGCTACCTGATGCTTTTGACTAGAGGTGTCAGGGATTGAACCTGAGACCCTCTGCATGCCAAGCCAGTGCTCTCCCACTGAGCCACAGCCCCTTCTCCCCTCTCCAACAGCTGGAGATGTTTTGGCCGTGGGCTGCCCCCATATTTAATCCAGCTTGATCCCTTGCTCTTGGCCTCCTGGAGATGTTAAGAACATTCTGCTCCAATAAATGGATCTCTTGTGGAGATTATTCTTCTCCTGCCGGTCTTTTATTTCCTCTTACCACTTTTTAAAATTCCTGTTTTTTTATTGCTAATGCTGCCTGGCTTCCTCATTGTTAAATTACAAGTGACTGATGTTAAATTGCTGGTATTTCGTTTTATTTGTCTGGAGATTATTCTTTCCCCTCTGTATGACTAATTGTATTTTAAAATTCTAGCCTGTATTGAATACTACTTTAGAAGAAAGGTGGGAGTTGAAATTTGCTTTTAAAATTCCATTGAATTAGACTGGAGGGAGGTGACAAACATTCACTGTAATATATACTTTTGTGTGTAGCTCTAACTGACCTGCAAGAATTAACAAAGACAACGTTATACTTAAAAAGTTACAAAACCCCCCCATACTTTGTAAAGTATGTTTGCATTTCTCTGCTGTCTGTCTGATTCCCTAAATCCTTTGAAATGAATATTTAATGGCACTGTGTAGGTATTCCCAGAATAGAATAGAAGAGTGATTCTGTATCTCTGATAGGCAATCTTGGTGTGGAAGGACTGAGCCCAGAAGGAGTCTACAATGAGGTCACCCAGCCAGTGGCCCAGTGTGGTTACCTGTACAAGGCCCCATCGATGACCAAACTTGCAGTTGTCAAGAAAAGCCGAGAGGGTAAGTACAAAGGAGGGGGAGGGCCCGCCACTTCCTGTGGGAGTAGAGGTCTTGATTGTGATGAGTGATCTCTCCCATGCAGAATTTCAGAGAGTGTGGTGCTCCCTGGAGAAGTGCCTTCTGTTCTTTGAGAGTGACAAGAGTTTAGAGCCCTTGGGGAAGGTAGAAATGGAAGAAGTGATGTCATTGGGCGTCAACAGAATATATGCACCAACTAGTCCTGGCTCCTCAGACAGGTATTTGGGGTGCTGTGTGTGTGTGTGTGTCTGTCACTCCCTCTCTCCCTCCCCCTCCCTCCCTCCCTCTCTCCCTCTCTCTCCTTCAGGAAGCTCGTGTTCTCCTCCATTTTATCCAGTAGCCTTCAAATTAATTTCTTTTGGAGCCAGGTCACATTTATGTAGCTGATGAAGATACCTAGGGATGCCAGACCTCCCGGTGCAGGCGAAAATCCCCTGGTTTCAGTCACTCCTCCCCCTCACCCACCCCCAAGGCAAGAAGCTGGAAATAAATGTGACATGCCTACATGACCCAGAAGTGATGTAGGCATGCCGGTGACGTGGGGGAGGAGGGGCGATGCTCTGTGTTCTGGGCAAAAGCCTATGTTAAAGCTAATTCTACCATAGAGTTTTGTCCCCAAAGCAGAGCATTGCCCCATGATGTGCCTACAGCATTTCGAGGTCACATAGGCACATTGTGTTTATTCTCAGCATTCCTCCCCACTACTGGTAAATTCACCCCCATCCCCTGCCAACAGGTCTGAGGGACCTGACACGCCACACACTGAAAAACCGACGAACTGGGATCACAGTTCATATTACAGGCAATAAAAGAAACAAACACTGTGATGTACTGGCTAACAATGTTTAGAGCCAGTTTGGTGTAGGGGTGAAGTGTGTGGACTCTTATCTGGGAGAACCGGGTTTGATTCCCTACTCCTCCACTTGCACCTGCTGGAATGGCTTTGAGTCAGCCATAGCTCCGGCAGGAGTTGTCCTTGAAAGGGCAGCTGCTGTGAGAGCCCTCTCCAGCCCCACCCACCGCACAGGGTGTCTGTTGTGGGGGAGGAAGGGAAAGGAGATTGTGAGCCGCTCTGAGACTCTGTCCTTGAAAGGGCAGCTGCTGTGAGAACCCTCTCCAGCCCCACCCACCTCACAGGGTGTCTGTTGTGGGGGAGGAAGGGAAAGGAGATTGTGAGCCGCTCTGAGACTCTTTGGAGTGGAGGGCAGGATATAAATCCAATATCTTCATCTACCTCACAGGGTGTCTGTTGTGGGGAAGGAAGGGAAAGGAGATTGTGAGCCACTCTGAGACTCTTTGGAGTGGAGGGCAGGATATAAATCCAATATCTTCACCTACCTCACAGGGTGTCTGTTGTGGGGAAGGAAGGGAAAGGAGATTGTGAGCCACTCTGAGACTCTTCAGAGTGGAGGGCGGGATATAAATCCAATATCTTCTTCTTCTTAAAACCTTTTTAGAATCATATAATCTTGTTATACATTACAATGGTACAAGAAAGGTCCATTCTCAATGAGCACCTGGATATAGGCTCATTTCGTCAATAAACGTCCTCAGGAGTACCCCTTCCTATTCCCTTCAGGATTATCAGCCTCTTATAGCAATTCAGCGTTAATGCTCTCTGCAACATCATTATTTTTCTTTCAAGTTCTCATCCTGAAATAAACTGTGGTAATAACAAGATACTCCACAAAGCTGAATGAAAATAGATAATTCTTAAATTTTTAAATGACTACTTTTAAAGATATTGTTAACTGTTGTTAAAAACTTACAACTCAACACCAGTTAAGTGCAGGGGTGGGGTTTGAGCAGGAACGCACAGGAACACAGTTCTGGTTGGCTTGGAGTCAGAGGGTGTGGCTAATATGCAAATGAGCTCTTTCTGGGCTTTTTCTGTAAAAAGCCCTGTGTGAAACAATAGTGACATCAAGGGGTGTTGCCTAATATACAAATGAGTTCCTGCTGGGCTTTTTCTACAAAAAAAGCCCTGCTTAAGTGTATGTATTTTTATTAGGAGCTTAAGCCAGTCCTGAATTTCTTTAAGCCTTCTGACTTTTGCTGGCAAATTGCTCTCTACAATATTTTCATTAGAAGCAAACCATTCCTTTTGACTAGGGTGACCATAATGTCTGAAGGCCAGCCAGGGACACCTTGGGGGGGGGGGAAAGGTAGGGGTGCGCGCGAAGCGCGCGTGCCGCCGGAAACAGGAAGTGACGTCACTTCCGGTGATGTCATGCCACCGCTGGAAACAGGAAGTGACATCACTTCCTGTGACATCATTTCCCCGCGTCACCTGCCGGAAACGGGAAGTGACATCACTTCCTGTGACATCACTTCCCCCAAATGACATCATTTCCCCCAAGTGCCACTGCCGGAAACAGGAAGTGACTTCACAGCACTTCCTGTGACGTCCCCAAAAATCCCCCAAATATCACCGCCGGAAACAATTTTGTTCTCAAATCCTGTATATACTTCATCAGTATATGGGATAAGGCACTTTCTCAACTGTGCTGCATAATGCAGCCTATTTATTTTGTCCTGTTTATTCTGTTGGCTCTATCTGCGCCACCTTCATCACTTTCGGGGTGTGGATCCCCCAGTGGGGTGGTCTCGCGACTCCCTCCGCCGGCTGTTTCTGATAGCCCTGCGCCCCCTCTTTCATTTGATATGTGTCCCGTGCGGATGCCACCCTCCCGCCGGGAGATGCCGCAAAATGAGCCCCCTTGAGGCTTATGGCGGCAGGGCTCGGGGGAAGCGAGCTAGACTGCTGTTCTTTTGAGGGGTTATAGAGTGTTTCGAGCCCGTCCCTGTGGCATCGGTCCCATCGTTGTGGAGCCCAGGGGGCTGGCGCAGCGGCACGCTGAAGCAGCCTGTCGGTCACTTCCAGGTTCCTGTCCTGCATCTCGACCTGTGTTATTAGTGACAGGCTGCTTCGGCGTGCCGCTGCGCCAGCCCCCTGGGCCCCACAACGATGGGACCGATGCCACAGGGACGGGCTCGAAACACTCTATAACACCTCAAAAGAACAGCAGTCTAGCTCGCTTCCCCCGAGCCCTGCCGCCATAAGCCTCAAGGGGGCTCATTTTGCGGCATCTCCCGGCGGGAGGGTGGCATCCGCACGGGACACATATCAAATGAAAGAGGGGGCGCAGGGCTATCAGAAACAGCCGGCGGAGGGAGTCGCGAGACCACCCCACTGGGGGATCCACACCCCGAAAGTGATGAAGGTGGCGCAGATAGAGCCAACAGAGCAAACAGGACAAAATAAATAGGCTGCATTATGCAGCACAGTTGAGAAAGTGCCTTATCCCATATACTGATGAAGTAAATACAGGATCTGAGAGCAAAATTGCACCAGAAGACACAAACACAAAGCTCCCTTACACTGAATCAGTGCTTGGGTCCACCAAAGTCAGTATTGTCCACTCCAGTCACAAACACAAAGCTCCCTTACACTGAATCAGTGTTTGGGTCCACCAAAATCAGTATTGTCCACTCCAGTCACAAACACAAAGCTCCCTTACACTGAATCAGTGCTTGGGTCCACCAAAGTCAGTATTGTCACATAAGAGAAGCCCTGTTGGATCAGGCCAGTGGCCCATCCAGTCCAACACTCTGCGTCACATAAGAACATAAGAGAAGCCCTGTTGGATCAGGCCAGTGGCCCATCCAGTCCAACACTCTGTGTCACATAAGAACATAAGAGAAGCCCTGTTGGATCAGGCCAGTGGCCCATCCAGTCCAACACTCTTTGTCACATAAGAACATGAGAGAAGCCCTGTTGGATCAGGCCAGTGGCCCATCCAGTCCAACACTCTGCGTCACATAACAACATAAGAGAAGCCCTGTTGGATCAGGCCAGTGGCCCATCCAGTCCAACACTCTGCGTCACATAACAACATAAGAGAAGCCCTGTTGGATCAGGCCAGTGGCCCATCCAGTCCAACACTCTGCGTCACATAAGAACATAAGGAGGGAGGGAGGGAAGGAAGGAAGGGAGGGAGGGAAGAAAGGAAGGAGGGAGGGAAGGAAGGAAGGAAGGGAAGGGAGGGAGGAGGGGAGGGAAGGAAGGAAGGAAGGAAGGAAGGAAGGAAGGAGGGAGGGAAGGAAGGAAGGAAGGGGGAGGGAGGGAAGGAAGGAAGGGGGGAGGGAGGGAAGGAAGGAAGGGGGGAGGGAGGGAAGGAAGGGGGGAGGGAGGGAAGGAAGGGAGGAGGGAGGGAAGGAAGGAAGGAAGGAAGGCAAGGGAGTGAGGGAAGGAAGGAAGGGAGGGAGGAGGGTGGGAAGGAAGGAAGGGAGGAGGGAGGGAAGGAAGGAAGGAAGGAAGGGGGAGGGAGGGAGGGAAGGAAGGAAGGGGGGAGGGAGGGAAGGAAGGAAGGAAGGGGGGAGGGAGGGAAGGAAGGGAGGAAGGAAGGAAGGAAGGCAAGGGAGTGAGGGAAGGAAGGAAGAAAGGAAGGGAGGGAGGAGGGAAGGAAGGAAGGGAAGGGAGTGAGGGAAGGAAGGAAGGAAGAAAGGAAGGAAGGGAGGAGGGAGGGAAGGAAAGAAGGGAAGGGAGTGAGGGAAGGAAGGAAGGGAGGGAGGAGGGAGGGAAGAAAGGAAGGCCGCCCCCCGCCCCCCCCCCCCCCCCCCCGCTTTCGGCCCCCTTACCTTATTCCAGGGCGGCGGAGTCCAGCAGCGGCGGCGGCGGGGAGTCCTCCGGCGGCGTCCTCGCGGCGAGGGAGGGAGGGAGCTGCCGGCGCTGGCCTCTGGAGGCCTCCAGGGACCAGCGCCGGCTGCTCCGCGGCTTCCCCGCGGCCTCCGCTGGTCCCTGGAGGCCCTCCAGAGACTCTGGAGGGCCTCCAGGGACCAGCGGAGGCCGCGGGGAAGCCTTCGCTGGCCGGCGCTGGTCCCCGAAGGCCTTCCAGAGGCTCTGGAAGGCCTTCTGGGACCAGCGCCGGGTGCCCCGCGGCCTCCGCTGGTCCCTGGAGGCCCTCCAGAGACTCTGGAGGGCCTCCAGGGACCAGCGGAGGCCGCGGGGAAGCCTTCGCTGGCCGGCGCTGGTCCCCGAAGGCCTTCCAGAGGCTCTGGAAGGCCTTCCGGGACCAGCGCCGGGTGCCCCGCGGCCTCCCCGCGGCCTCCGCTGGTCCCTGGAGGCCCTCCAGAGACTCTGGAGGGCCTCCAGGGACCAGCGGAGGCCGCGGGGAAGCCTTCGCTGGCCGGCGCTGGTCCCCGAAGGCCTTCCAGAGGCTCTGGAAGGCCTTCCGGGACCAGCGCCGGGTGCCCCGCGGCCTCTCCGCGGCCTCCGCTGGTTGCTGGAGGCCCTCCAGAGTCTCTGGAGGGCTTCCAGCGACCAGCGGAGGCCACGGAGAGGCCTCCACCACTGCCGCCGGGCCCCGCGCGCGGGCGGGGAAGGCGGCCAGTGAGGGAGGGAGCGTCCCTGCGCGTGCGCAGGGGCCCTGCGCAGGCGCAGGGACGCTCCCTCCCTCCCTCGCCGCCTTCCCCGCCGGCGCCCGCGGCCCACCGGCTCCAGGGCTGCCTAAACCGGGACCTTTAATGGTCCCGGTATAGGCAGCCCGGGATCCGGGATTGGGTGGCCAGAACCGGGAATGTCCCGGGAGACCGGGACGGTCTGGCCACCCTACTTTTGACAGCAAAAATGCTCTCATATTGTCTACAATTTTTATTTGGAGCAAGCCATTCCTACTTGACAGCAAAATGCTCAATACCACTTAAGTGTATAATTTTGAGCAAGCCAGACCTCTTCTCTAACCAGATGCAAAAGCCTTCTAAAATATGCTGGCAAATGCTCTATGCAAAAAACTAGAACACTAATTCTACTTAAAAAGAACCTATTCTAGTAATTCCATGCAGCATGTTAGAAATATCTAATGTTTAAAATATCCAGCGATGTTGCAGAGAGCATTAACATTGGATTGTTACAAGAGGCTGATAACTCGGAAGGAAATAGGAAGGAATATTCCTGAGGAAGTTTATTGATGAAATGAAACTATATCCACTGGCTACTATGGTAATTATAGTATATCCACTGGCTACTATGGTAATTAGAAGTTGGATGGAATAAACCTTTGATCTGATCCAGGAAGCCTGCCTTTACACTCTTCTTCCTCATCTGACCCATTTTAAAAGTCTCGTCCAGAGTGGGCCTGAGAGGAAGGCATTGCTTCCTTCAGAGCCCTGCCCTCTTTGACTCCCTTCCCTCCTCCGGCAGGTTTCCTTTCACACTGGAGCTGTATCTGAGCAATGATCGACTACAGCCATTGGGGGCAGATGGGCCAGACACGCTGCAGTCCTGGGCCAGTGCCATCAGCAAGGTAATGGGAGGAGACAGGAACAGCTTCCCACCCACGTCATTTTCTACCCTCTGGAGCATCCTCTTTCCTTCCATCCTGCCCAGGAAGCCTCTGGCTCTTTTGCCGACCTCCTCTCCCCATCAGCCTTGCTTCATCCCATGCTTGGGGCCTGTGGTGAGGCCTCGCATTTGACCCACCCATGCATTGGCTGGAAGGCAAGAGGCCAGACCCTTCTGTGAATCAGCTGGAAGGCGAGAGGCCAGACCATTCCATGCCAACCAGCCTGGGTGTCCTCCTTCGGGAGCGCCTTCCCATAACTGATCCCTCCTTCCTTGCAGTGGTTCACCCCACTCTGCTGTCACTGCTTGCTGAGCTATGAGTTCCAGAGGGTGGGCAGGCTGAGCTACAAGTCCATGTTGAATCCCAGTCGGTGGCTGCAAGGCTTCTTCGTCCTCCAGAAGTCCCACCTCTTCATCTGCCCCAAGGAAGGAGAGGGAGCCGCCGAGGACAGCATCAATTTGCGGCAGCTGCAGGAGCTCAGTGAGTGTGGACCCGGCCCTGCCTGTGCCCCCATGTCAGGAGATCTGCTCTCTGCTTGGCTGGAAGTGAGCAGAAGACCTGGATGCAGGCCTGGTTCAAGGTGCGGGATTCACAACCTTCTTTGCAGGACCCTGACCCCTTTTCTCCATCTTTTTGCAGGTGTCGTTCCCCTTGCTGAAGATCCAGAGAAGAAGGAGATGCTGGTCCTCGTGGAGATGGGGCGGTGAGCTGTGTGAGGAGGAGGGGACCCTAGTTAATCAGCCCTAGAAAAATGGAGCAGTCTTTCAGTCTGTCTCTGTCATTGTGGAGCCTTCTCTTATCCTTCCATATAGATGACGCCAATTTTCCTTTATTCCCTGTAATCAACGTGTAGAAGGCCTGCAGACCAGTTCTCCAGTCCCGCAGGGTGATTGTGACTGAGGGAGGGGCTTTCAGACATCCACAAAAGCAGTTTTTGTTTTCTTAATATCTGTTTAGCAGGACAAGCCCTGTCCCCTGTATTTGGTAATCCCCTCTGAGCCAGAAATAAATAAATAAGGGGGAGGAGCTTTCTTGTTAGTTGTCTAGAGCAGTGCCTCCCAACCTTTTTGGCACCAGGGACTGGTTTAGTGGAAGGCAATTTTTCCATGGACTGGGGAGGGCGCAGCACTGGGGGGATTTGCCCCAGCTGCCCCCCACCCACCTGCAAGGGAGGCAGCTTCAGAGCGAGGCCACGCTCTGGGCAGGTGGAAGGAGCGGCGGGGCTGTTCTGCCTTGCTCCGAAGCTGCCTGCCCAGCTTCAGAACGAGGTCACACTGCTTCTTTCGTCCACCTGAGTCCCGATCAGGCAAAAGGAGAGGTGTGGCACATATGCCTCGTGGTCCAGTTGCTAACAAGCTGTGGGCCGATACTGGTCCGTGACCCAGGGCTCCTTTTGGGGACTGCAGTGGCTTTGCAGTTCCCTGCATCTGCTTTTTCTCTTCCTCCCCACAGCAAGTGTTATGGAAGAGGGTATAGGATGTCTCTGGGTTCAAAGCACCCTGGAGAGGAGGAAGCCACACAGAGTTAAGGAAATATTGGTAATAAATGGGGCTCCTGTCTGGGGAATGCAAGTGGATTGCAGTTGTATTTACTGGAAGTGGGGAAGGAATGCTGTTCTGGGCATGGTGGAGCTGTAGAGGAAGACTCCCAGGGTCAGCGATAGGGATGGTCAAGAACTGGCGCAGAAACTATAGTTCATGATGAATTTTGGCCAGTTCACAGACTGAAGTTTGTGGCAGGTCAATCAGCATGAACTTTCAAGTGTTTTGTGGCAGATCATGAATGGATACATATCTTATCAGTATTTTTTTGTGTGTGGGGGGGGGGGTGTATTTCAGCATCCCAAACATATCCAGGTTTTCTCAGGAAAATTGGGCTTGGAGAATCCAAAGAAAATCCTGGCTATATTTAGGAATTTCTGGTAGATCCAAAAACAGCTGTTTGTCAGGCTTCTGCAGTCCCTTTAAACTTTAAAGAGGCTGCAGAAGACAGCTCCTGCTGGGTCGACTTGAGGCTGACTGGCTTCTCTTGCAGGCCAGTTTAAACTGCAAGAGAAGTCAGCCCAGGATCAACCGAGGTGGTGGGAGCTGAGCGTTCCATGCCACTTCGGCTGGGGCTGGCTCCAGGATCCGCTGGGGTGGCAGGAGCTGAGAGCTCCTCCTGGCCTCAGCTTGGTGTTGGCTTCTCTTGAAACTCAGTTAAGAGAAGTCAGCCTAAGATCAGCTGTGACCATGTGCACAGCTTCTGGTTTGCAATTTCCCCCCCCCCCAGATTTTTTTCTTCTTGGGTCTATTGGATCCAAAAAATGTTGGAATTTACAAAAAAAATCTGAATAGTGTACCAGTATTGGAATCCTGGATTTTTGGGGAAACCTCACATTTTTTTTGCAATTTCATATGCCAGGGGTGGCCAATGGTAGCTCTTCAGATGTTTTTTTTTGCCTACAACGCCCATCAGCCCCAGCCATTGGCCATGCTGGCTGGGGCTGATGGGAGTTGTAGGCAAAACCATCTGGAGAGCTACCTGTCATATGCTGAAACTGGAGGAGGGGGGACGCACACCCCTAATATTCAAAGAGACTGTCTTTGCTCAGTCAAAATGTTGACTACACTTCAAAGGCAGACTGAGGTTGTGTGTGTGTGTTTGGTGTGTGTAGGTTGCAGGGGGTCAATTCTATACACTTTTGAACCTGTGACTGACATTTCCCCCCAAAGCACTTTCCTGGGGGCATTTTCTTTGGGGCCCCATAATTTGGACCTCCTAAATCCAATTTGCCCATAACTTGGAGGGCATGTAGAGGAGCATCAGAGAGAGGTCCCCTGTGTGTTTGAAGTCTCTACCTTGCAAAGGGTCCATTCTGTACACTCATGAACATCCTGAACCTGTCACTTCCCCAAAAAGCACTTTCCTGGGGGTTCCTTGGAGGGAGGGAGTAACTCATTCCTTGTAAACCAAGCCTCACCAAACCTGGAGGGCAGGTAGAGAATAATGAGCCAGAGGGCCCCTGTGAATTTGGTGTGTCAAGCCCACTGGGGGAGGGGCATGCTACCACATCGTGGACTGAACCATTTCATTTGGCATCTAAAAGTTAATGACTGTGGCTCTCAGGGCACGGTGCAAACCAAAATGAAATGCATTTTCCTAGTTCGTGTATATCCCTAGTCAGAGAGCCTGGATGGAGTTGTGGTGGTCAGGTAGAGTCCAAGTGGTAGAGAAGGAAGCTGCCAGTGGAAGGGGAACAAAAGTGCTCTACATCCCTTCTGTGCCTTCCCATTCAGACAGGGCTCTTTGCTTCCAGGACCTTTCATCTCCAAGGGGCCTCCAGGCTGGACTTCTCTGCATGGTGTGCGGCTATCCAGGCCTCAGCAGGAGGCCAGGGGAATGCCCTGCGGGACCAGCAGCTCAGCCGGAGCGGCATCCCCATCATCGTGAACAGCTGTATTGCCTTCATCACCCAGTATGGTGAGCAGCCCCTCCAAGTCCCTTCCCATTAGGCAAGGAACATTTGTGCCATAATCCAGAGATCCATCTTGAAGCGTTCTTTGAGGTTTTCACTGCAGATGTGACACGTCAGTTGGCTTCAAGACAGGCCATGATGCCTCTTGAGTCCATCATCTGGCATAGGCACATATGTATCAAAGTTCCTTCTAAGCTGTGGAGCAAAAATGCTACTTTGGGAGCTACTGACATTAAAGTTGTGAGCATAATTGAGTTTAGGGTTTGTAGAATCTTTCGGGATCAAGTGCCGTGTTCTACTGGAGAAAGTTTTCCTTCCAGACGTTTCGTTCTCAGCTGCGGAGAACATCCTCAGTGGCGTTGCAGCCGGAGCAGGCGCTCAGACCTTCTTGGCTGCTGTGCATTGAGTGGGGCCAGGGCTGCTGGTGAGCTGCTATTTGTAGGCTGGAGGGGGTGTGATGAAAGGGCAATTGGTTTGTGGATGTGCCCATTGTCCACAGAACAATCAGCACAGTCAACAACCATCTTCCTTATCTTCAAACCCCTTCCAACCTTCCCAGCAATTAACACAGAACAATGGTCACATTCAACAGCCAGTTTCCTTATCACTACCCTTCCAGGAAGCCCCACCAAACAATGGGCACATCCACAAACCAATTGCCCTTTCATCACACCCCCTCCAGCCTAGAAATAGCAGCTCTCCAGCAGCCCTGGCCCCACTCAATGCACAGCAGCCAAGAAGGTCAGAGCGCCTGCTCCGGCTGCAACGCCACTGAGGATGTTCTCCGCAGCTGAGAACGAAACGTCTGGAAGGAAAACTTTCTCCAGTAGAACACGGCACTTGATCCCGAAAGACTCTACAAACCCTAATGATGTTACCAGCCGTGAAAACCTGAAATCTTTGATAACTGAGTTTGCTCTAGGGTCATTTTTCCTGAGCTGAGGCAAAAATGTGTGAGCCGGAGGCTAAAAAATGGTGAGCTAGCTCAGCTTAGAGGGAACATTGGTATGCACCCAGTTTAAGCCTGAGCACTTTGGGTTGGTACTAGAAGACCTGGCTGTCCTGATCTCATCCGCTCTCAGATGCTAAGCAGGGGAGGCCCTCGTTTGTACTTGGATGGGATGGCAAACTCAGCGGCACTTTCTACCACCACGGCTTGTTTCTTCTGCCATTTTGGAGCTCAGGATTAATTATGGAAAGGGTGGGATTTCAAAGTCTGATGTGATCCTATCGCTGGATTTGATATTTATATTTATTTTGGACTATTTCACCACATGCTTTGTTTCTACATTCAGGGGAAAAGATGTAGGAATGTGTATCCCCGCCCCAGAGACCCTTCAAAACAGGAAGAAAAGGGTTTAGAGTGGGAAACAGTTCCTGGTTGAAAGAGGTCAAGACGGGCTCTCCTTGCCAGTCCTCCACTCAAAACAGCCACCTTTGCAGCTTGATTCTCAGGTTCCTGCTGGTGTATCTGCTGTGCGTACGTCTGTGTGTGTGCATGCATGCGCACATTTCTTTCTTCCTTTCTGGGAGAAAGATACAATGTGTTCTATTTCTCTGAGGCGGAATAGTCATAAAGACTCTTGCTGCTGTTACAACAATATGTTTGATTATTGTTCTCCTGCAAAAAGTCAGTAGCCCATTCTTCATACAAAAGTATGGAAAGATCAGGGAGATGTCAATGAATCTGGTTATGTTTAACTCTTCTCTAAGGGGCTGCGGAGACATTTATTTCATTATGTCCCTGAAAGCCTTTGAATGGTGGTCGTAGAAAGTGTCATCAAGTCACAGCCGACTTATGGCAGCTCTGTAGGGTTTTCAAGGCAAGAGACAAATGGGTAGTTTTCTATTGCCTGCCTCTGGGTAACAGCCCTGAACTTCCTTGGTGTTCTCCCATCTGCTTAGCTGCTGAGAGCGGAGGAAATTGGGCCAGCTTGGGCCATCCAAGTCAGGACCTTTGGATGATACAGCCTGTAAATTAAAACCAATCTGTAATTTTCTGCGGCAATTCCTTGCTGGATCTAGCCATCTCATTTGCTTTTTGTGCAAACACACACTTTTAGACACACACACAGTTCCCCACTAGATTCTCTCTGTCCCTCCCCCTGCTTCTCCATTAGGGTTGCAACATGAAGGAATTTATCGGAAAAACGGAGCCAAATCCCGCATCAAGGCCTTGATGGAGGAGTTCCGTCGGGATGCCCGAAATGTCAAGTTGCGCATCAGTGACAATTTCATTGAGGACGTTACAGATGTGCTGAAGAGGTTCTTCCGGGAGCTGGAGGATCCTGTGTTCACCACGCACCTACATCCCCAGTGGAAAAAAGCTGCAGGTATCCATCTTCTCCATCTAGTACTGCAGCCAGCTAATGGGGTCTCTCTTCATCCCCAGATCCAACAGGTATTGGACCCATAAAATACAGAGGCCCAGTTAGTGGTGTTTATGTGAGCAACTGCAGAAGTTAAATCTGTCTGGAGATTGGGGGTGTATTATGGTGAGATGCCAGTCAGTCTGTTTGCAGGCACCCTGGACCAGGGGTCATTTTGTAGAAAAATAGGTGGTGTAGCTAATTAGCATAACTCATTAGCATATGCTGCCCTCCCCCAGCCAACAGCAACCCGACACAAGAAAGGAGTGTCAGCGAAGGGGCATTGAAGTTTCAACAATGAACAGGCTTAGCTTTGTTAAAAACAAAGTTTCCTTTTATTGATTACAGCAATGCATTTCACTACGCAGGTTTGTTGATACTAATAACAAGAAGGGTGCAAGCATGAGCATATATGGATACACATCAAAGGATAGGGGTTTTAAATCATTTCCCACAATAAAACTGGGGCTCCTCTGTTGAGAAGAGCCAGGGCACCTATCTGTTATCTCTCCCCGACATAGCAGCCTCTCCTCCCCTGCAATGGCCTTGCTCGTCTCCACTTGTTCCTGCTGGGCGCCTGGGAACTGGCTAGATGTTTTACACTTCAAAAAGCCTGTTGGCACCTCGGTCTCCCCCCTCCTGGCCACTCCTCACATTCCACTACAATACTATGGTTAGTATAGTAAAAGGCATGGGGTTAGTTGACAGTAAATAAACAGATCAGGTCATAAAGTAAACTTCAATGTATACAAGCTGACAAGGAGAGCCCTGGGTGAGCGAGGCCTGCTTGGGCTGGCTAGAGAGCCAGCCAGCCCAAGCAGGCCTCACTCACCTGACACTCTCCTTGGCCACCCCCTCCCCCCACAGTCAAAAGGCCAGCAAGCCAGCTGCCACCCAGAATCAAGTAAGAAGTGGAGAAAGGGTGGTGCGGGCTTCTCCAGGGGTTAATGAGGGCTTCTGGGGGTGTGGCAAAACCCCTGGTGGCTGCCTGGCTGCCTGCTCTCCTAATCCGGGGATTATTATGCAACTGCACCCATTCAATGGGCAAGGTTGGTGGGGAGGAGGAGGGGGAAAGCTCAGAAAGGTTCAGGAGCTGCACTCCTGTGAGCTCCTGCTGAATTTGAGGCCTGCCCTGGAGAAAGATAATCCCTCTAAATTACCTTTGTCCAGAGTCCCTGAAAACAGAGTCTGCTAATGGGAGTTGAGCCTGGGAGTGTAGCATGGTGGGGTCTTTGTGGGGGAGCAGGAGAGAACCCCAAAGACAAGGCTTCTTGAAAAAGAACTTTCCAGCTGAGTATTGGCCTGAAGAAGTTAGAATACCACATTATTCATCTTGATTGAGGAATCTGCAGTATTTCACATACAGGGCCAGCTCGTCCACTAGGCAAACTAGGCACCTGCCTAGGGCGCCAAGAGGTGGGGGGGACAGCAAATTGGGCTCTCCCCCCCTCCGGTGCCCCAGGCAAGCACTTAGCTTGCCTCCCTCCTCCCCCCAACCGCTGCCATGGCCACCGCTAGCCCCCTCCCAGCCGCTGCCGGCCACCCGCCCCCCCCCCCCCCCAGCAAGACATCTCGCTTGCCCATGCACCCCCTCCCCCAGCGCTCCACTCGCCTGCCTTCTGCTGCTAAAAGTGGTGGTGCTCCGCTCACTCCCTTCCCAAACTGGAGAGCCAGTTTGGTGTAGTGATTAAGTGTGCAGACTCTTATCTGGGAGAACCGGGTTTGATTCCCCACTCCTCCACTTGCACCTGCTGGAATGGCCTTGGGTCAGCCATAGCTCTGGCAGAGGTTGTCCTTGAAAGGGCAGCTGCTGTGAGAGCCCTCTCCAGCCCCACCCACCTAACAGGGTGTCTGTTGTGGGGGAGGAAGGTAAAGGAGATTGTGAGCCGCTCTGAGACTCTTCGGAGTGGAGGGCGGGATATAAATCCAATATCATCTTCTATCTTCTTCTTCCCCCTGCTTGCTAGCTAAAAGTAAGCTTTGCCGGCTTCGCAGCTCGCGCCTGCACATTTTGTTTTTGGCAGGCGAGCGGAGCGCTGGGGGGGGGGGACACGGCGCAGGAGGGGGGCGCCTGAACGTGGCGTTAGAGCCGGTTCCGGCATTGCAATTGACATATGGGGAAGGGAGGGGAGCCGCAGGGGGGAGAGCCATGGGGGGGGTGCTTTGGGGGAGGGGCACCAGGCAGCAAGTCTGCCTAGGGAGCCCCAGGGTGTCAGGTCAACCCTGTTCACATAAGCAACCTATTTTAAGTCGTAACTCCTTTAAACAGCTAAACAAGTCATGAATGTAGAAAGCCAGCAGGAAAGTAGAGGCTATCCAGTGTTTTGGAAAGACGGCCCTGTGAATGATTATCTGCCCCCGAGAAGAAAATGGCAGTGTTTTGGGAGCTCCTGACTGTCATAGAGCAGGTTCATTCCTTTGAGGCTAGGGAGAAGCTAAGAGAGACAAGTGTGTGGGTGAGATCTGCCAGGACTACTACTCCTGTAGTGAAAATTGAGGCCCCAGGCATCAGGCTGAGGGGGAAGGAAGTGATCCTTTAGATGTGACCCCTAGATGGAATCACAAATCAATATCCTCTTGTACAAATGATACCCCTCTGGGGTTGGGGGAAGTGGGCTTTTGATAATGCGGTTTCAGTCATTAGAAATATAGAAAGTGGCATCTGTGATGGGTGTTTTAACTGCATGGAGACTTTCCCGCCCGGTGCAAAGATGTGGGCATCACAGGCTGTCTATGCTGATAGCTGCTTTGCAAATTATGCAAAATTATTTAGGACAAGGCCCATTGTGCATCAGTAGTGAAAGACACAAGCTTCACACTTGTTGATCCTCCAGTGCAGCTCGTTGGCCAATGTATAAAGCAGGATGCTGGACTAGATGAACCCTCTTTGGTCTGATCCAGCAGGGCAGCTGTTGTATTGGTTTTATAGCTTCTGCATATTAGATCTGAAGAAGACAGGTCTGTGCCTAGTTCCTGTTGCATGGGGGCTCCGCGCAGTTTAGCTGCTGTTGATCTGGGAGAACAAGGGCAGGTTTCTAGGTTCTGAATAATCAATACATGCTTAGTTGGGTATGAATTCAAAAGAGAGCATGATTGTTACCTGGTTTCAAATCGTACCTACATACTCATCTGATGGATTCCATTGCTTACCTTCATCACTTCCTTGGTCCCATTAGCAAAATCAATTAAATGGGATTATTAAGTTTTGAACTGAACTGACTGTTAGCTGCCCCGAGTCCGCTTGCAGAGTGGGCGGGATAGAAATTAAAGGTAGTAGTAATTATTATTATTATGGATTCAGTCCATGGATCATTTTTGTGAAGACTGGGCACAGATTTTAAGTGCTTGAAGCACTTGTGGAAAGATATCAGCAAGGTCTTTCTTCAGCCCGTTGGCTAACCTTGCAAAAGTTTACTTTTTACTTGCTGACCTCTTTTAAGTTTTAAAAAGGCGAATGCTTGCCTGTGATAAATTCATTGCTCACCTCTTCCCGTGACCTTGATAAAGGAAGGGAGGCTCTGTCATGGAGCTCCGTGGCCAGTCTGTGGGATTTCTTCCTTGATGAAAATACTCCAGAGCAGGTATGACCTTCTGGCCCACTTGCTCCAGCTCCAGCTCTTCCTCTGAGAGGGCTTTTTATAAGAAAACTAGGGAGGACCAAATCTTGCCTCCCAAGTTATTCACTGGCTCACTACCAAATGAGATTTTTTTTTCACTTGCTGCTTCCTTCAGTTTCCAGTAGATGGCGCTAGCAAATCTTCAGTTGCCATTATAGTTAGATGAAACGTTTTTTCTCAGAGACCTTTCCTATATATAATTAATTTAGTATTTCACCGTTTTAACTAACTAGACATGGTCTTTATGCTCTGTAGGATCTTTTTTTTATGCCCGTATGGATTGTTTGGAAAACACCAAATAAAATATGGTAAAATAAAACTACTCCAGTGATATCAAGAGGGAACTTGGCCAGAGGGCAGTGAAAACCAGTTTCAGCAGACCGGGGAAAGAAGTTGATTTCCTTGGACAAAAGAGGCAGTTGAGACCAGAGTTCCATAATAGAGGAATCCCACCATAAAAAGCAGAGTTTTGATTCCTAATGAACAGCCTTCACCAGAAAGGGACGTGTCTAGTATATTATTGATGAGATGGTTCTGTATTGGAATTAGGGTTGTCAGCTTCAGGTTGGAAAATGACGCAAAGGAGAAGCACAGACAAAGAATCCCATCGAAAGACAAGATCTGTACAAAATTACTTATGAATTCACTTAATATAATAAATTTCACACATCTCTCTCTCTCGGCTTGGCTTCGCGAACGAAGATTTAAGAAGGGTGCAATAGTCCACGTTTGCTGCAGGCTCGCTGGTGGCTGACAAGACCAATGTGGGACAGGCAGGTCCGGCCACAGCGGCTGCAGGGAAAAGTCTGATTTAGGGTTGGTCCTGTAGCAGTGCGATTCTTCCTCAATCTCCTTTTGTCCTCAAGACCAGCTATGCGTGCGTTCTCAAAGGAAGAGACAGCCTGGTGGACGGTGTGCCTCCATGCTTTGCGATCTGAGGCTAGGTCAGACCACTGGTGATGGTTGATGTGACAGGTGCTAAGGGATTTCTTCAAGGAGTCCTTGTACCTCTTCTTTGGTGCCCCTCTATTTTGATGGCCGGTGGAGAGTTCGCCATACAGGGCAATCTTGGGAAGGCGGTGGTTTCACACCTTTCACACATAATTAATGTCAATTCATAAATAATCTCACCAATTTCCGGTAAATATACACAGTATTTCTTCACAATTGCATCAGTGCTGTGAACTTGAACAAAGTGCTAGAATAATTGCAAAAGTTCATTCATAGAATATTCCAAACGGAGCAGACGTTCCAAACAACCCTCTACGTGGATAACAGCATATTCTACGCGTTTCAATGTGAAGACATCTTCGTCCAGGAGGGAAGGTTTGTACAGTCAGCAGGCTCTCTATACATAATAAACAAAATATTGAAATGTCCATACAAACTTACAATAATACAAGCACTTACAAAGTCAACACAAGCGCTTATAAAGTCAAAGCTTGCCAATGTGTTTTTCTTTACAGAGCATCTAGCACAAAGTCTCAAGGTTGGAGAAAAATCTCTCATTGAATGACCAAACAGAAAGCTTAAAACCGTTTCCAAAGCTAATAAGAAACAGCTGTAAAAACTGTTAAAAGGACCAGAACAAATATCCAAGATGCCGACTTTCTCATATTGTAGAATATGCTGCTATCCACGTAGAGAGCTGTTTGGAACGTCTGCTCCGTTTGGAATATTCTATGAATGGACTTTTGCAATCATTCTAGTGCTTTGTTCGAGTTCACAGCATTGATGCCATTGTGAAGAAATAATGTGTATATTTACCGGAAATTGATGAGATTATTTATGAATTGACATTAATTATGTGTGAAATTTATGATATTAAGTGAATTCGACCAGGTTGGAAAATAGCTGGAAATTTTGGGGGGGTGGAGCCTGAGGGTGGGGTTTGGGGAAGGGAGGGACTTCAATAAGGTATGATACTATAAAGTCCACCTTCCAAAGTGGCCATTTTCTCCAGGTGAACTGATCTCTATCACCTGGAGCTTAGTTGTTCTCCCAGGTGATCTCTAGCTACAACCTTGGCACCCTAACTGGACTGAAGGTGAAGTTTACCACAGGAACTTCCCATGACTAAGCAAATTCTTGGTGGAGGGTGTAGCATTGTGGGTGAAACATATCACATTCTTTTCTCTTAAGGGGCATGAGGATCTAATGCCGTATGTCTCGATCAGATTTCCAGCAGCAGATAAGGGCTATTCTGTGGTCCCTTTTTATTGATTTTTTTTGACATTGTTATTTCATACATTGTAGCCACTAGAGCTACAATTTGAAAGACAAGGGGTGCAGTCAGACGTACTATTAGTGGCGACACAGCTCCGTCTCGCTGACAGATTAAATATGTTCATCCAGACATCCACATCTGGCAATCGAGCGTCATCCAGGGTCATCCCGGCTTGCTGCAGATCAATGCCACATTAATTTGATAGCGCAGAAAGTCCGGCCCTTTTTCAAAGAAGCAGCACAAGATCGGTTTTTTCCTGTTTGGACAGTCACACACGATACTGCCCCTTGGAATGTTTACCGCCCCGCCCATCTTTTTTTTAAAAAAAAAGCCCCAGCAGACATGCACATTGCCAGATCATCTGGGAATATGAGGTGACGCTTCTGCTTCTGCAATCAACACAGGATCGGGGGAGGGGGGGAACGTTATCCCACTATTCAGAACAGGCAAAAAAATCTTTTTTTTCCATTGTGGAGGATTTCCAGATATCATTTCCACTGCCAATTTCTAGGAAAGTAATTCCTGGCAGTTCCCTGGTTTGAATCGGCAACGTTAATTCCGGAAACTTTCCCCCCTTCCCCCCCGCCTCTGAAGCAATGTTTGATTTCCCTGTTGGAGCAAGAATCTACATAAACCCAGTCTGACAGCTACAGTATGACAGCTGGTGATCTAGCTGCCAGGCTAGGTCACAGTGACCTGATCAGCAGACCGGCTTGAGCCGGCAGAAGCCAAGTGATGCAATCTGCTGAGTCAGCACGGCCAGGATTGGCTGCTTGGACTATATATGATCTGTGTGTGCATCACACAGGTCTCTCCCTGTGAGATGGTGGTTAGGCGAAGCACTTTGTCCGTGGAGGTGATATTGTATAGACTGCACAAGAGAGCACTTGTCGTGTATATATGTTAATACACCTTTTGGCACTAGTTGCACGCGTCTGCCTGATTTTCTTTCCTGAAGCCCTGTGTCGGGCAAGTCATCTCCCTCACTCTGCTACTCCCGCTCCGACAGGGTTATGGGCCCAGGGCGCTTCCGCTGCGCGGAGGAGAGAGTTGAGAGTTGAGCTGACTGTGAGGTTGGAAAGAGCCGGAGGCGAGGAACGCCGGTGAAGGACACAGAAGCACCACCGTTCTCTGTTTGAGAGCCAGAGGGACGTCGGCAGCCAGCCGTGAGGAGGAGTCGGCACGATGGCTCAGCAACAGCTTGGAGTAGCCGTTGAGAAGCTCACCTCAGCCAACTACGCGGTGTGGAGCCTGAGAATGCAACACTACCTCAAGCGTGAAGGGCAATGGCTGTTTGTGAGTAACCCCCCTGCTGACTTATCTCCTGCCGAGACTGTGTTATCGGATAAGGCACTGGCCAACATAGTGCTATCTATAGGAGATGACCAGCTGGTTTATGTGCGAGGGAAGGACACTCCCAAGGCTGCCTGGGACGCGTTGAGTGCGGTGCATGTTAGCACCACTGCTGGTTCCCTCATGGCCTTGACAAGGAGGATGTTCCGCACCGTTATGCCGGCTGGAGGGTGTGTGAAAGATCACATCAAACGGCTAACGGACTGTTTCGTTGAGCTGGAGGCAAGAGGCAAGACTGTAGCTCCAGACGACAGAGTGTACATTTTGCTGTCGTCGTTGCCACCTGAGTACACTCCCCTGATAACTTCTCTGGAGACGGTGGACGTAGCGACCCTGACCATGGAATACGTCTGTGCCCACCTGCTTGACTTCCAAGAGAGAATTGCGGCCGTGAGCTGTCCGGGGGTGTCGGCCGGGCAGCGTGCTGTTATCGGTGTGTCCGGGAAGACAGCCAAGAATGAGCCAGCTTTTGCTGCTGGCAGGCGTCCGAAGGTGGAGGAAGTGGAGCCGACTGCGTTTGCAGTCCGTCGCTGCTATGGATGCGGGTCGTCGCAGCACCTGCTCCGAGCTTGCCCTGAGAGGGAGAAGAGGCGGGGGCGTGTGCGGCGAGAGCGGAGGACCGCCAGCCCGTGTGAGGAAGCAACCCGGCTGGTCACGTCTGCAGTAGAGAGCACAGGGTCTGCTTGGATTTTAGACTCCGGGGCAACGAGCCATCTCTGCTGCGAGAAGGAGTTGTTGAAAAACATTGACAGTCCTGAGCATAAGTATGTGAGATTGGCTGATGGGACCACTGCCAATTCTGTTTGCTCAGGCAATGTGGAATTTCCTGCACTGAAATGTATGTTGCAAAATGTGTTGTATGTACCCTCACTGCAGTCTAACCTGTTGAGTGTTAGCACACTGTTTGACCAGGGATACCAGGTGAGATTTGAGAAAACCTGCTGCAAAATCCTGGGAGGTGGGGGAAAGTTGCTTGTGACAGGAAAGAGGGAAGGTAAACTGTATGTGGTCCAGAGTGATTGTGCCCAGGTGGCTCAGGTGTCGAATGAGCCTGTGCACAATAATTGTATACATTTGCTCCATAGGAGACTCGGGCACTGCGGATTTAGGGCGTTAAAGAAAACCCTGGAGCTTGTGCCTAGTTTGAAAGTAAATCCTTGCAAATGTTACTTGGATTGCCAGGTCTGCAAGAAGACCAAAAGCAAGGCGTGTGCTGTTGCTAAAGAAAGCTCAAGGGAAAGCACACGAGCCCTGGAACTAGTCCATTTAGACGTTATTGGCCCATTGCCAAAGAGTCTGTCGGGGAGGAGATACTGCTTGGTGGCCACCGACGACCACACGAGGTACGCGTGGGTTTTCACCATGGTGCATAAGTCTGAGGTGTATAAGACATTCACCAAGTGGGTCAAAGCAGTGGAGAGACAATTAGGGGTTAATCTCCTGGCTGTACAAACCGACAGAGGGGGGGAATTCTTATCTAACCAGATGAAACGTTGGCTGGAGAACAAGGGCATCGCCCACCGTCTGACGAACCCGGCAACGCCCCGAGAAAATGGGCATGGGGCTGTATTGCAGAATGTGATGTATTGCATGTTAGAGGATGCACAACTGCCAATGACCTATTGGGCAGAAACCATACATGCAGCTGTTTTTTTGCAAAATAGGGTTTGGTGTAATACTGTGAAAAATGTGCCTTACAGGTTACTGTTGAACAAGACCCCAGATTTGAGTTCTTTAAAAGTCTTTGGGTCACGGGCTCGGGTTGGCATCCACTCCACGAGTAGCGGGGAGGGGGATGTCCGGGCAGAGAGCCTAATTTTTCTGGGCTACAAGCCAAGGGCCAGGTGTTATCGTTTCTGCAATAGCAAAAGCAAGATAACACTTAGTAAGAGTGCCCAGTTCAATGAAGAAAGCAGCTGGCCAAGGTTGCACTCCTTGCAGAAACAATTTGTCCTGCTGCCAAGTAGCGATAACGATGTTGGAGCGCAGCCCAGAACTCCAGCCCAGGAGGTGGCACCCAGTGGGGCTGGAGAAGGTGAGCCGAATGCTGGCACAGAGCCTGACGAGCAGAATCAGGAGGCAGAGCCTCAAATGCAGGAACTGGAGGTAAAGTGTGAGAGTCAGGAGGTTCAACACCCAATTACAGGGGCAGAGCAACCAGCCCAGGAGGTGGGAACAGAGCAACCCGAAGAAGACAAAGCTGGTCCAAGCACAGGGCCACGGGTGTCTGCCAGGTCCACCAAAGGCCAACGTCCCGCTAGGTACAAGTGTCCCTATGTCACTCTGACTGTCAATCCAGACCCACCCGGATTTGAGGAAATGTTAAAAGAAAAGGCTAAGAAATGGAAAGCCTGGGTGGCAGAGTGCGAGGCAAGGGAGAAGGAGGCTGAAGCCAAGCGTCTGAAAGAGCTGGCTGAACAGGAACACGATGATGTGTTTTACAATCATGATGAGTTCCTGAACGAATTCCGGAAAGGGTTCCGAGCTACGTAAATATGAACTGTAATGTTGCTGGTGGACATGTATGTAAACTGTGTAAAGTGTTTTGGTGCACTGGGTTTAAATAGATTAGGAGGTGTGTTGGAGCAAGAATCTACATAAACCCAGTCTGACAGCTACAGTATGACAGCTGGTGATCTAGCTGCCAGGCTAGGTCACAGTGACCTGATCAGCAGACCGGCTTGAGCCGGCAGAAGCCAAGTGATGCAATCTGCTGAGTCAGCACGGCCAGGATTGGCTGCTTGGACTATATATGATCTGTGTGTGCATCACACAGGTCTCTCCCTGTGAGATGGTGGTTAGGCGAAGCACTTTGTCCGTGGAGGTGATATTGTATAGACTGCACAAGAGAGCACTTGTCGTGTATATATGTTAATACACCTTTTGGCACTAGTTGCACGCGTCTGCCTGATTTTCTTTCCTGAAGCCCTGTGTCGGGCAAGTCATCTCCCTCACTCTGCTACTCCCGCTCCGACATTCCCACCTTTAAACAGTTGGGCGCATGTTCAATGGACCCCCCTTCCTCCTGGAAATCACCATCTGATCACGCATGCGCCAAGAAAAGAGCGTGATAGTATTGGATGTCTGATCGCTCAACAACAGAATGAGTCGCATTCTTGGATGCTCATCTGATCGGCCCTGCATCGAATAGAACGCTACACAGGATCAGCCTAAAGCATCTCTGACAAATGTTTATCCAGCTGCTGCTTGAAGACTGCCAGTGAGAGGGAGCTCTCCATCTCCCTAGTCAGCCCATTCCACCACTGAACTACTCTTACTATTAAAAAATGGTCCTAATAAGCAGCCAGTCCCTTTCTACCTGTAATTGAAACCCATTACTGCGTGTCCTGTCCTCTGCTGTCAACAGGAACAACTCGTGGACAAGAAACCACAGCGATTCATTAGATCAAATTATATATTCTTCATAAATCATGTAGTCTGCATATGAACATATGAAGCTGCTTATACTGAATCAGACCCTTGGTCCATGAAAGTCAGTATTGTCTACTCAGACTGGCAGCAGCTCTCCAGGGTCTCCAGCTGAGGTTTTTCATACCTACTTGCCTGGACCCTTTTTAGTCGGAGATGCCGGGGATTGAACCTGGGACCTTCTGCTTCCCAAGCAGATGCTCTACCACTGAGCCACCGTCCCGCCCCATAGTTTATTCTCCTTGGATTAAAGCTTGCAGAATTCACTCATCCTAAATTTTAGTGCCCTTGTGTTGCTGGGCACCTGGCTGGATACCACAGTGGAAGGCTCACAAGCCATTTTTCCTTCCCAGATGTCTCACCCTTTGAATCAGTCTGTTATGCTTCTTGGGTTCCCACCCCCAAGACAACTTTTATTTTTTATTATTATCCAATTGATAATAATCAGATAATTAATAACAATCCGATGATGATGATGTAGTAGGCAGTACGATAACTTTGTTGATATTACCCAGTTTATAATGCTGTGCTCTTTTTCCTTCCAGAAATTTCCGAGAAGCCCCTGCGGTTGGAGCAATACAAGAAGCTGATAAGCCTTTTGCCTCATGTCAATCACAGGACTCTGGCTGCTCTGATTGGCCACCTGTACCGGTTAGTTAGTCCTCTTCCTGGCCAGTTGTTTATTTATTTATTTATTTTATGACTTCTATCCCGCCCTTCCCAACAAGTGGCTCAGGGCGGCTTACAGCACAGGAATCTAACATAAATAGGCGTTAAACATAGAGCATTAAATTTTAACATTAAATCATTTAAAACATTGAACCATTTAAAACATTGGGGGCAGCAGACATCCAGTATAACTACGCTCAGTTTCTTGTACCAGCTAGTCATAGGCCATTGTTGCAAAAATGTCAGTTCTTGCTTACTAGGGCTCTTACAATGATACTTTAACTTAACCCCATCGCTGCCGCCACATTTCAGGCATTTGTGTAGCTTTGAACAAACCATGGCTGAGATGCTTCAGAGGGGGGAGAAACTGTAGCTATCTCCCCCCACCGCCAAATCACAGCTGACTTATGGCAAGCCCATGGGATGGTTTGCCATTGCCTGGCTCCGCATCACAGCTCTGGTATTCTTTGGTGGTCTCAATTCCAGATACTGACTGTGGTTGACCCTGCTTAGCTTCCAAGATCCAACAAGCTTGGGGTACCCTGGGCTATCCATGTCCGGGCAAACAGACATTTTGTTCCATGCAGAATCCAAAAAACAATTACAAAATCTCTGTAGCACCTTTTATTAGGACAAAAAACAAATTGACACACAACTTTTTTGCAAGTCACCAGAACTCTTCATTAGGCTGGACGTTACAAAATTTTTAAGTAGGAGGCAGGGGAGCAGATTTTTCAGACCATGAGATTAAGAGTGGAACTTGCTGTCCTTCTTTTCAAAATGCAAGCAGGTAAACAGCAAGCAGGTACACAGCAAAATGAAAGCAGGTACACAGCAAGCAGGTACACAGCAAGATGCAAGAAGGTACACAGCAAGCAAGTACACAGCAAAATGAAAGCAGGTGCACAGCAAGCAGGTACAGAGCAGAATGAAAGCAGGTACACAGCAAAATGCAAGCAGGTGCACAGCAAAATGCAAGCAGGTACAAAGCAAAATGCAAGCAGGTGCACAGCAAGCAGGGACACAGCAAAATGCAAGCAGGTACACGGCAAAATGCAAGCAGGTGCACAGCAAGCAAGTGAGACCTCAGCTTGAGACCCTGGAGAGCCGCTGCCAGTCTGAGTAGACAGTACTGACTTTGATGGACCGAGGGTCTGATTCAGTAGAAGGCAGCTTCATATGTTCATATATGTTCAAGTGCATAGCAAAATGCAAGCAGGTACAAAGCAAAATGCCAGCAAGTGCACAGCAAGCAGGGACACAGCAAAATGCAAGCAGGTACATGGCAAAATGCAAGCAGGTACAAAGCAAAATGCAAGCAGGTGCACAGCAAGCAGGTACACAGCAAAATGCAAGCAGGTACAAAGCAAAATGCAAGCAGGTACACAGCGAAATGCAAGCAGGTACACGGCAAAATGCAAGCAGGTACAAAGCAAAATGCAAGCAGGTGCACAACAAGCAGGTACACGGCAAAATGCAAGCAGGTACAAAGCAAAATGCAAGCAGGTGCACAGCAAGCAGGTACACGGCAAAATGCAAGCAGGTACGCGGCAAAATGCAAGCAGGTACACAGCTTAACTTCAGTGCTGGTTTTAGGTTATTGCCCCTCCTCTGGGAAGAAGGTGCTAGTGATAAAATCCACTCTTTTTGTATGCTCACTGAACATACAAAAGCCAGTAAAATTTATCTCAGCTATTTTAAATATAAAGACTAACAGATATTTTGTTGCTCTGAGTCAAGTCTAACGCAGTCAGAAACCCATCCCAAAAAAGAAAAATAAGTAACAAATGGCATTAGAAAAACCAAGGTATACAATTCAACTTGGGTACAGTATAAAATATTATACATAAAAATTTCAGTTTCCATTTCTAGTTATAAAACAAGGTAAATTAAAATATTTCATAGATATTACTCCGAGTCTGCAAGGGACCAGTGTGGGCTTTTCCTCATTCTCATTTTTCTCACTTGTGTGTTCCTGTTATTTTTTTTTTTCGGGGGGGGGGGGAGTGTCCTGTTCCACAAGTGTTTTGCTTCCTTTAGTGGCTGATTCAGTATCACATAGGTTTATGTACTTCCAAGATCCAACGAGCTCGGGTGGCCTGGGCTATCCAGATCAGAGCAGATTTAAACTGCAGGGTTTTATGCTGGGTATGAACTGATGTAGTATCAAATCAACCTCTAGAGGGAGCAAAACGTGTGGAGCAGGGGGGAAAAACCCAAAAAGGAACTTAAAAGGGAGGAAAATGAGAATGCAGAAAAGTGTGTCTTGATTGGCAACTGCTGGTCTTTGTATTTCCAAGGGGTGAATGAACATAGAGCACCCATCAAATGAGCTAATTCTTCCCAGAGGATGCTCTGTAATCCAACACCAGGGCCAGATCTAGGGGGGGGGGGGCAGAGGAGGGTGCTTGCCCCGGGCGCCGACAGAGGGGAGGTGCCAAATTGATTATGGAGTCCATTGTATTCTATGGGACCATAAGACAGAATGGCCTATAAGGGGGCGTCATTTTTTAATTTTGCCCCCCCCCTCAAAAAACATGTAAATCCAGTCCTGTCTAACACCAGCAATAAAGTTAAGCTGTCTTCCTTCACCTGTCTCACTGAGGAGGTCTGCAAGATCAGTTCTTAGCATCATGACCTGAAAAATCTAGTTTCCACTCCTCTGTATTTTTAAAATTTCATAACAAAGTCTGATAAGAGTTCTGGTGATCCCCAAAAGCCTGTGCAATATTTTGTGTCCATTTGGTTGCCTGCTGTTCTTGTTTTTTGAGGCGCTTCAGCCAGTTCTTCTAGTGTCCCTGTTCCAGAATAGAATGTCACATAGAGAGAGAGAGGCACAGGAAGACTGATGCACATTCTGCAAAATAAGATCAGTAAATAACCAAACCTGTTGAACTTCTAATATCCTGACTGTGAAAAAAGGTGAATTGATTGATCTATAAATACTCCTGGAGAAAATGTACTTGAGTGATTGACAGTGCAATCCTGAGAGCACTTTTCGGGAAGTAAGCTCAACTTCATAGATCTAAGTAGGATTCTGAGAAGACCTATACGGTCAAAATTGCAATTATTTCTGGTTTATGCACTCAGCCGTTCAAAACCTGTCAGTGGTTATGATTCCTGTGCCATTAACATTTGAAGACATACCAGCTAGTGGTACTTCCTGTCATTTGGAGACATTGAGCCAGAACCAAATGCCTGCCGATTGAAAAATAAACTGCAAAGGTACTTATGTCCAGTTGAGCTTTGCACATTTTGAGTTCATTCCCTCCATTTGATCTGGGCAGTGGAAGAAACTGGGGAAAATACACTGCCCTGGAGAGCCTTCTCCATCCTTCCAGGATGATATTAAGAGCAGGAAAGACTTTAGAGGGAAGAAGATCTGTGCGCAGCTTTCTGAACTGCTCATGGAAGCGGGAGATGAGGTGAGGGAAGCAGCAGAATGAGTGCGCATCTCAGCAGGAATCCCTTTTCTGATGTGAGATCAGAGAATATACCCAAATCTCATCCCCCCCCCTCACAGACCTCTCCCCCCCACACACCTTCATCTTTCAGCACAACAGAGAGCTGTTCTCTTCTCCCTGCAGGGTTCAGAAATGTGCTGACCTCAACCAGATGACCACCAAAAACCTGGCTCTGCTCTTCGCCCCGAGCCTCTTCCAGACTGACGGCAAAGGGGAACACGAGGTCAAGGTGATGGAGGACCTGATTGATAACTACGTCCACATCTTCAATGTGAGAGTGCCTGGTGACCCCTAACCTGGATTGAGCTGCATAGAGGCTTCTGCCCTGCCCTTGTGCTCACTGCCTCCCTCTTCCTGCCCCACAGATTGATGAAGACCGAGTGACGCAGATGGACTTGGAGAACAGCTTGATTACTACCTGGCGGGATGTGCAGGTCTGGTCCCTTCCTCTTGACTGCCTTCCAACTCCTTGCTAAGCAAATGCTCTGGCAACAGCAGGTGCCAAAGACCTGGATCCACAAGGCCTCCTAAGCTTCTCTGTCTACCTCTAGTCAGACCTGAGCTTTTGGTGGCCACTGCAGCCTCTAGGATTGCTTAGCATCTGTGTAGTACAGTCAGAGAGCCTTCCTATACACTAGCTTGCCATAGCCCCTCCAGCATCCCAGAAGAGAATGCTACAAGCTGCTTTGGGTCCCTGTTAGGGAGAAAAGTGGGGTATCAAGGAGAGAAATGGGAAGGCTGAAGCAGACAGCACGGTGTGCTAAAGACTAGTGAGAACATTTTTAAGCAGAGGTGAGATTCAGCCTGGGGACTTCCTGATTTGTAGCCTCACCTCTTCGTCGCTGTGCTGTCTCTCAAGGGGTTGTTTGCACAGAGCTCACTCTCACCTTGCGTGATGACTGGAAGTTCTGTGGCTGGAGCGGCCTCCATTGGAAAGCATCTAGACTGAAGTCCAGGGGTTCTGTAGAGACCAACAGAGTTAGAGCAGGGGAAGATACGAACTTTGGAAAGTCAGACCTCCCTTCGTCAGAGAGCTTTGACTCTCAAAAGTTTACCCCCCTTTAAAAACATATTGGTCTCTAAAGTAGTACTGGAATCAGCTGTACGGCAAACCAATATGGCTGCCTTCTGAAGTGAAACCAATATGGCTGCCATTGAAAGCAGAGTGTCTTATGGGAGTGGCTCTGATTTGGTTCAGCCTTGTGATAGCTCCTTTGCCCAAAAGTCATATTTGCAGTCACTTGGGGGTAAGAGACACTCCTGGCTCTGCCTACTGGTTGATCAAGAAGATACTGCGGTCTGCTGGGCAGATAGTTATTCCTGATTCGTCCCCTATTCTCCAGAGCAGCTTAAGAATCCACAGAGGAGGTTGGCAGGGCCTGCCCATCTGCTGTCAGTATGGCCAGCTCTCCTCCTTCACTGCAGGGCAGACCTTCCTGTCTTTCCATGCCTCACTCCCTTCCCTCTCTCCCTGCAGCTCTCCCAGGCTGGCGATCTCATTCTGGAGGCTTACCTGGAGCAGAAGAACCCTGACTGTTGTGTCACTCTCAAGGTGAGCAAGAGGCTCTTTGGCGGCCTCCATCCCAGGTGCAGCTGGGTCATAAGGCAGCTGCCTTTTTCATCCTGGAAGAGCAGTTGGCCAAAGGGCAGCTGGCTTGTGTGAGGAAACACCAGGGAGCGGCTGAAGTCTGGGGGAAGAGAGAGGGATCCGTGGCTGTCATCCAGTTGTAGAAATGCTCCTGCTTCCAGGTTGGGGCTATGGTGATTGGGGTCGACCTTTCTCATGTACATATGAAGCTGCCTTATACTGAATCAGAACCTTGGTCCATCAAAGTCAGTATTGTCTTCTCAGACTGGCAGCGGCTCTCCAAGGTCTCAAGCTGAGGTTTTTCACACCTATTTGCCTGGACCCTTTTTAGTTGGAGATGCCAGGGATTGAACCTGGGACCGTCTGCTTCCCAAGCAGATGCTCTACCACTGAGCCACAGCCCCATTCATGGCTCTCCAGGGTCTCAAGCTGAGGTTTTTCACACCTATTTGCCTGGACCCTTTTTTGGAGATGCCGGGGATTGAACCTGGGACCTTCTGCTTCCCAAGCAGATGCTCTACCACTGAGCCACTGTCCCTCCCATATCAGACTCTCAGCCTCAGGTGATCCCTTTGGGTCCCAAGTGGGCAGGTTCTGAGCTCTGCATGCCAGTCACCCCTTTTCTTCCAGGCAGGGCCAGCATCAATATTATTATTATTATTATTATTAGTTTATTTATATTCCACCCATTCCCCCTTAGGGGCTCAGGGCGGAGCACAACATAATAATAAAATCGCAATAAAATCATATAATAATAAAAGTCAATTTCAGTATTCAATAGAACAAAATAGCCCGGCAGAACAATATGATGAGATGGTGCAGCAGGACAGTGCAGCAAATCAGCACAGCAAGATAGTACAGTAGGGGAGGCCAACCGATCTAATGGGTAGATGCCTCACCTGAAGACCTGGTGGAACAGCTCCGTTTTACAGGCACTACGAAAGCCTAGCAAGCCAGGTAAGGCCCAGATCTCGATAGGGAGCTGATTCCACCAGGTTGGGGCCAGGACTGAGAAAGACCTGGTGTGGTAGAGGCAAGACGGGCATCTCTTGGGCCGGGGACAGTCAGCCTGTCTTGGGAGGCCGAGCGACTAACCTCAGGTAGGGCAGTTGCCAAGGCCCAGGGCTTCTGGCAGCGCCCACTGCTGTTAACCTCAGTATGCAATTCCCCTGCCTGCTCTGCCACCCGTGTCCAGTTGCGCCCGCTTTCCAGTGCCATGAGGGAAAGGGTTGTGGGCAGTGCAGATGACGCTGAGTGTGGACAGCAGGAGGACTTGTGAGCAGGGTTGGAAAGGATTGTAGAAGCAGGTAGTGAGACAAACAGGGAAGTGGGTGGGAAAGGGCCCTTGACAACACCACTCAGCCCACCCGTCCCAGAAAATCTAGAACTGGCCCTGTTTCCAGGTATCCCCAGTGATGACGGCAGAAGAGCTGACCAATCAAGTGCTGGAGATGCGGAACGTGGCAGCCAGTGTGGACCTTTGGCTGACTTTCGAGGTTTTGGAGAATGGTGAGCTAGGTGAGTAGATGAGACAGGTCTTCTCCATCAGTCAGCATTGGATGGGAGGCCGTGGAGGCAGTTCCAGGTTTCACTGAGGTAGTGATGTGTGCCATGGGCCTTCTGGTAAGCTCCTGGTACTGGATGCCACCCTTGCCCAGACACTGGATGCCTAGTAACTTCTGGTCGTTTTTCAGAGCGGCCCCTGCACCCCAAGGAGAAGGTCCTGGAGCAGGCGCTACAGTGGTGCAAGTTGCCCAAGCCTGGCTCTGCCTATTTGTTGGTCAAGAAAGTGCCCATCAAGGAAGGCAGCTGCCTCTTTACGGGTGAGTGAACCCTGCCTATTGACACCTTTGGAGGAAGTTGGCCAGTTCCCCTTGCAGCCTTGTCGGTATGCGATATAGCAGTGGAGTCTGGAATCCACAGGTAAAGTCAACAGGGCTGGGACAGATGGAATGGTATCCAGATGGGCACTGAATTGGTTTCACTCCTCTGGAATTGAGCTCTACTTCTGTAATCGTAGTACAGGGGTCCACAATGTGGTGCTCCTGGGCACCACGGCACTTGCCAACACTCTCCTGGTGCCCAGCAAATGTTTTTAGAAAGTGGGTGGAGCTTTTGACAGCAAAGTTTCTGATTGGCCATTGGAGATTTTGTGGGTTGTGCAGTTTTAAAAAACACTTTGGTAGCAGTTGCCACCACACCGCAAGGATCTTCTCTGTGTGACTGAAAGTAGGCTGTGGCCGCCATTTTGTGGCTGGCTCTTCCTCATGCAGCAGGCCACTTTGTGACAGCCATTTTACAGCTGTGCCCATCATGCTGGGTCAAAATTCCACGAGTACCTGCGGCAGGCTGAAAAAAGTTGGGGACCCCTGCCCTAGTCGGATTGCCTTTTTCACTGGACATCTTGCTCTGTTTGATTGCACCATTTTTATATACCATAGTATTTAGAGTTTCAGTCAGAAAAGCAGACACTAAATAATATTGATGAATAAATAAATCATAGAGCCTGGAATGTCTTCCGTAATTTATGCTACAGCCACTGCCGCCACCCTGTCTGCATGTGAGACTAGTGCGGGTGAGTGGGGCTGGAGATCTCTGGGGTTGATTTTGTCTTTTTAAAGTCGTCAGAGTTTTGCACTGCCATTGCAGTGAAGCACTCTGATAATAGAAATCTGAAAAATAATACTCTGCCTGCTGTCGTGGAAAAATTCTAAGTTGGCCCCTTTATGAAAACAACCCTTGAAATTTGTAAGTCGCTCATGCACAGTTTGAAGCACTCAAAATCACTTGTTGCCTATAAGCTTTGTGGAAGTTAACTGCCAGAAGAGTATTTTAGGTCAGGAGAGTTTAGCTAAGGAGAAACTGAGATGGGAAAGGAGCAAATTGGCAAGAAAGATGTTTTGCTTAACTGAAGATGAGAAACTCTAAATAGCAAGATTTCTCACTGGGCATTATCTGAGTCCAGTTGATAACTAAGGGAGATAGACACGGGAGTCCATCTGCTCTAGAATGCACTGAGAAAAATGTCAAAGTAAGATAAATAGGCAAGATCCTTATCTGAGATAAGCATGCAAGAAGAGAAGGGTTTTCATAGTCAAGGCTATATAAGCCTTAAGTTTTTCCCCACCTCTGGCTGCCATGTCAGAGAGCTGAACTGCTCCCTAGGGTGCCAGTCAAATTTCTTTTAAGAGATCTCTAACAGATATGTGTTGACAGCGTTTAGAAAATCTGAGAGCCTTTGAGACTTAGCATTTGAAATGCTTAGATTCCAGCAGGTACAAAAAATCATAAGAGTTTCTAAATAAAAAAAGAATAGCGTGTCGGTTTTGTTATCTAAAACTGGAAAGTGTTTTGCCTTTTCTATAAGGAATATGGAGAAAAATGAAGCACTATCTGTTGTTTATGGAACAGCAACTCCGCATTTCTTGTATTAGATGCTGGGAGAAAATTTTGTTTTGAGAAACAGTGGTAAGAAAAGGTGCCTATGTAATATAAGAGAATATAAAGAGAAATTCCCCAACACCTGTGTCTCAGGTGGGAGGGGCAGGGGAATCTAGAATCACCAGGTTGATGCTTTGGGCAATGATGGTCTGTTGTCTTGGTGCTTGGGGGCTAACAGTGGGAGTGCTTCTGGATTTCTGGCACCACTGGTGGACCTCCTGACTGCACCTGGTCTTTGGCCACTGAGTAACACAGAGTGTTGAATTGGATGGGCCATTGGCTTCTCTTATGTTCTTACATTCTTATGTCTGTAAAGAGGTCACCCAGTGAAAAATGCACCTGCCTTTGAAGAGGAGGGCTTCTTTTCTTTTCTGTAAAGGGATGATTGGATGGTTGAGACACATTGTGGATGATTACAGGGATACACAGGTTTTTGTTGCTGTTTTTTAATGGAGATACATACACAGGGCAGCTGCCAGTTCTGTAAGTTTTGCCAGAGTTCTGTGACCTGACTTCAGGGATAATCTTTGTCAATTTCACATATTAAAAAAATCTTCCAAAAATGGGACTGATTAAGAGATGACAGGGGTATGCTAGGCACACACCCACACCCATCCTCCACCCCACATGTATCCCCACCTCACAGAATGCATGGCTGTGTCTGACTTTTTCCTCATGGGACAGGGCCTTTTCGGTAACTGCTCCTTACTGGTGGAACCAGCTGCCGGCAGAGGTGAGGGCCCTGCAGGACCTTGGCCAGTTCCGCAGGGCCTGTAAGACAGCCCTCTTCCGGCTGGCCTATAACTAACTGGCATTGGAAACTTTATAGAAGGTTGTAGTGTAGTATTCTGACAGATCGCTGTTTTATTTGTTTTATTATTTTACTGTTTTAATTGTTGTAAATCGATGTATTTTTAAAACCAAAATGTTAGATCTTATGTGGTGAGCCGCCCTGAGCCGCTTCAGTGGGAAGGGCGGGATATAAACTGAAATAAATAAGATAAGATAAGATATTGGATTTGTATCCCGCCCTCCACTCCGAAGAGTCTCAGAGCGGCTCACAATCTCCTTTACCTTCCTCCCCCACAACAGACACCCTGTGAGGTGGGTGGGGCTGGAGAGGGCTCTCCCAGCGGCTGCCCTTTCAAAGATAACCTCTGCCAGAGCTATGGCTGACCCAAAGCCATCCCAGCAGCTGTAAGTGGAGAAGTGGAGAATCAAACCCGGTTCTCCCAGATAAGAGTCCACACACTTAACCACTACACCAAACTGGCTCTCTGAACTGAAACTGAAACTTCTCTGCCACGGGGAAACATCAAAGCAGCTACAGCCACCCTGTCTGCCAGCCCCATAGGTGTGCCTAGATCCTTCCCACACCTCAAAGGCTGACAAGGGAGTGTCTTTATTTTCCCCTGAGGGGGATGCTTCTCTATATAAGTGAAAGAGGGATGGGATAAAAATGGACAGAGCCAATAAAAACGTACTTGCATCCTTAACACGGTGGAAGCTTCCCTGTGTTTCTGGCCTGAAATCTTTCAGAGAAGGCAGTAGGCCCTGGGTCTGACATTAAATCCCGGAAGCCGTGGTCTGAACCCAGTTTGAGTTGGGGGGAAGGGATTCTTCCCTCTGCAGAACCTCACAGAAAGCAAGGCCAAAAGATGCTCCTGCTTGAGCCCTCAGAAGCGCCTGCCAATCAGCATAAATGGTGCCAGGGGTCTGACTTGGCACAAGGCTTGGCTCCAAAGCTTGCCTTGGCCACAGATCCTGAGAGGAGGAGGAGCTCTGTCTTGCCTGTGGCTCAGATTGTGCCTGTGCTGGGCTCCAGAGCTCCAAGCACGTCTGTCAGAGGGTGGTGCTTTGCTTCCCCCACAGGTGCCAAACGCGAAAGCCCCAAATGCGGGCTGTTGAAGTGCCGTGAGGATCCACCCAGGCTTCTGGGAAGCAAATTTCAGGAACGCTACTTTGTCATCAAGGACCGCAAGCTGCTGCTGCTGAAAGAGAAACGGGTAGGTTTGATTTGTGTTTTATTAGAGAGGTACGCTTGGTGTCAACTTGCGAGAGCTCCAGGTTCACAGCGGCATTTGAATGCATTTGACAGCTAACATTTCCATCACCGGCTGCCAAAGCAAAATTCAACTTCAGCATCCACGTTGCAGGTTGGATCATGTTTCAAAGATCTGTAGCCCTCCCCTCCAGAGTCTGTTTGAGCAAGGAAGCAATGAATGAGACAACTTTTGAGAAACAGTAAAAAAATAAAAGAGGGTTTCCGATTTGTCTGGGAACCTAGCTGAATGAATAAGAACCGTAGATCATTGACGGATCGCACTCTGCCTTTGCTCCTTGGCATCTCCCTTATCAGACTTGGGAAGATATTTGCGTACTTGAGATTCTGGCGAGCTCCTCAAGCAAGGGGGTTGGTGAAATAATGATGTTTCCATGGGGCACCGGGGCACTTCCCTATATAGAAGCTGAAAGCTTCTGAATACTTGTGTTAGGAGCAGTGTTCCTAACACAGCTAGCTCACAGCTTTCTAACCTCCAGCTCACAGATTTTTGTCTTGGCTCAGGAAAAATGGCCCCAGACCCCGCTAATTTATGCATTATCTCACAAATTTAATTGCAGCAGCTCACAAAATAGATTTTTTTGCTCACAAGACTCTACAGCTTAGAGGGAATATTGGTTAGGAGGCAACTTCGGGGACTTGGCCTCTGCCCTGCTTGTTGGCCTGGCGGAGTGACAGTTTTGGCCACCATCTGAAGCAGGATGCTCAACTAGAGGGATTGCTGGTCTGGTCCAGCAGAGCTCTTCTTAGGTTCCTAGGTAACCAAGGGGGTTACCAGAGTCCACCACAACCAGCTCAGGTGGCAGAGTGAAGTAGAAGAGGCTGTCTCTGAGACTTAAGGTCAAGCCAGACAAGAACAATGAAAGATGCAGGAATGCATTTTCTTGCTAAAGAGCAACCAGGCTGCTCCCCCAATTTGGATCAAGACCATAGCTGGGAAAGAGGCTTTCATTCCTTCTCCAGTTTACCTAGCCCCAGCGCTTTTTTTGTAGCAGGAACTCCTTTGCCTATTAGGCCACAAACCCCTGATGTAGCCAATCCTCCAAGAACTTACAAGGTTCTTCTTACAGAGCCTACTATAAGCTCCAGGAGGACTGGCTACATCAGGGGTGTGTGGCCTAATATGCAAAGGAGTTCCTGCTACAAAAAAGAGATCTGCACTAGCCCACTCTTGCCTTCTTAGGGGAAGCACAGGGGCTGTCTTCTGTCTCTGCTGTTCTTTTCATCGCTGGTCCACTTGAGGTCAGGAAACTGGTCCAACTCCTGAATGCCGCAGCCCTCCTCCAAAGCCACCCCCACCCCCGTAGCTGCAGTTTAGCAACGGAAATGCTCTGGATCCAGTTCAGCCCTGAATGTCAGACTGCAAACCAGGCTGTGCCTGAGACAGAGGTGCCCCTGGGAAGGATGGCAAGCAGCCTGTAGTAGTTGCCAGCGCCCTAGCTGAACGGAGGCAGGCCGTTTCCTGTGCCCAGAACAGGAGGGTCTTCTCCCCACAAGCAATGCCCAAACAGTGCTGCCAAGGTGAGGACTGACCTGCTGGAATCTGCAGCCTACCCCACAGCTAGGGTTGCCAGTGTCCAGGTAGGGCCTGAAGATCCTCTGCTATTACAGTTGCTCTCCAGAATATAGAGATTAGTTCCTGTGGAGAAAATGGCTACGTTGGAGGGTGGACTCTATGGCATTGTACCCTGTTGAGGTCTTGTCTCCTCTCCAAACCCAGCCCTCCCCAGATCTCCAGGTATTTCCCAACCTATAGTTGGTAACTTTACCCACAGCCAAGGCGGAGCTGCCTTTGGAAGAGGTGGTAGCAGAGGCTGAGAAAGGCCTGGCGTTGGCATCCCCTTGGCATTGAAACCAGGCTCAAGTCACGGGATTCATTCCCTGCTGTGTGACTGCAAGCTCCGCTGCTGGGCATGCTCACTGCCCCTTCTGCCTCTGGGAACTGAAAGGCCCCCAGCAGGGGTGGGATTCTAGCAGGAGCTTCTTTGCATATTAGGCCACACCCCCTGATGTAGCCAGTCCTCCAAGAGCTTACAAAAAAGAGCCCTGGAAGCTCTTGGAGGATTGGCTACATCAGGGGGTTGTGGCCTAATATGCAAAGGAGCTCCTGCTAGAATTCCACCCCTGCCCTCCATCCCTGTTCTTCTCCATCCCTAGAGTGCCAAGCCGGAGCGGGAGTGGCTGCTGGACCTGGCCAAGGTGTACATGGGGGTTCGGAAGAAGCTGAAGCCCCCATCACAGTAAGTGGGCAGAGATGACGGCACCTGGGTCTTGGCCACTGTGTGGCACAGAGTGTTGGGATGGATGGGCAGAGGTCTCTCCCTTCCCCGAACCCTGCCCTCCCCGGGTTCCGCCCCCAAAATTGCCTGGTATTTCCTAACATGATCCAACATGGCTTCTCTTACGTTCTTGTGATCTCCTGGCGGTGAGGCTGCTGGGCTGGGTGCTTGTTCTGTAGGCAGACCCCTAAACATGTCCCAGAGCTCCTTCACACTGGTTGCTACCCCTGCTGGGATACGTGTGGGTCAGTTACATGCCACCTAGTCCCCTTCACATTGCCCGTTTTGGAGGCAGACTAACAAAACCTTTGACATATCTGATGAAGAGAGCTTTGACTCACAGAAGCTCATATCCCAAAAATCTTGATCTCTGAGGTGCCCTTGAACTGAAATATCACCTTTAACATGTACACCGGAGCACTTCATCTGTACAGAAAAGGAGCTCAGGATTCCAGTGGTGCAGTTTTTACACTCCCACACTGAGGAGAGCTGGGATTGCCTGGGGTTAGGGCCAGCCCTCCCGCTAGGCAAACGAGGCATTTGCCTAGGGTGCCAGGTTGGGGAGGATGCCAAATTGGACCCTCCTGGCCCGGCACCATAGGCAAATGCCCAAATTTTGCCCTGCGAGGGCTCCTGGCTGGTGCACAGCTTCTGTGTCACTCCCTGAGCGTCCTCAGATGCCGGCCAGAAGCCTTCCCTGCTCCTCTCTAATGATTCCGATCATCAGAGAGGGGTGGGGTGGGTTCCTGGCCAGCACTCAGTTTCTGTATTGCTCCCTGAACATCTGAGGACGCTCAGAGTGTAATACATAGACTGCGCACCAGCCAGGAGCCCTCCCCGCCCCTCTCTGATGATCGGAATCATCAGAGAGGGGCGGGGAGGGCTTCTGGCCGGTGCACAGTCTCTGTAGCGCTCTCTTAGCATCCTCCACAGGGGGCAGCATGTGGCTGGTCTGCCTGGGGCGCCACATACCCTAGGACTGGCCCTGCCTGTAATGTCCCATAGCCATGCTGACGCACAGAAGTGCTTAATGTGTTTGCCACCAATGTCCTTTGCCTCATCCCCACGCACGCCCCCAGCCACCCCACCCCAGCATCAGTGGTTCTCCTGTGCCCCTTGAGGGCAAGCTAGGTATTACCACATTTTAAAGACAGCCTGCCCTAATGGTGGGTGGGTGGGTATATGTGGAGGGGGTGACAAAAGAAAACGGGGGCCATGAGCTCACCTCTCCCCAGCCAAGGACATTCCCAGCCCTGGGCACAGCCGAGGAAAGCAGTGCTCTGGGAGAGTGAGCTGGCAGGCAGTGGGGTTGCCAACCTCCAGGTGGCACCTGGATATCTCCTGCTATTAATTTCCAGATGACTAAGATCCCCTGGAGAAAATGGCTGCTTTGCTATCTTGCAGAGGTCCCTTCCGTCCCAAAACCCTGCCCTCCCCATGCCCCACCCACAATATTGCCTGGTATTTCCCAACCCAGAGCTGGCAATCCTCGGCAGGGGGCAAATTCTGCTACCTTCACCTCCAGGCCCCTTTTCCTCTAGTTTTAAGCCCATCCTACATGTTCAGATCTAAAGGACAGTCCCCCATCAGGCCTTTATTGGCCCTCAGCTGTCCTTGATTCTGGTTTAATCTGTCGCTCCCTAGAACAAACTTTTGAGTCCAGTCACACCTTTAAGACCAAGAAAGTTTAATTCTTCAGAGCGTGCACACACACACACACCAGAGTCAAACTTTGTTGGCCTTAAAGGTCCCACTGGACTCAGACTTCCTTCTCTTGCTTCAGACCAACACAGTGGCCCGCCTGAATCCAACACTCTCCCTGTCTTTATTGTAGGTGGAGTTTCACTCTGATCCTAGAAAAACAACAGCTGTGAGTATCTGTTCTGCTCAACCTCCTCCCTCAAGCAGAGGGGGCCTGAGCCTGCCACCCCACTCAGCCTCCCTCACATGGGGACGGTGGCAGGGGAAGACGGCCATCACAAAGGGCTTGCTTGTCTACTTTGCTTTGCCCTGTGGCATGGCTGAAAATGTGCTGCCCTCTTCCTTGTTAATGGCATCCTTCACTGTGGGAGTCAGTGAGGAAAAGGTTTGGCTTTGTTTCCACCTTTGGTGGCCACTGCACACCATCTCCCACAGCGCTTGAGGCACTGAGAGAGGAGCAGCCAGGGCCTGGTAAAAGCTCTGCTTCTATTCCTCTTTATGCCACAGATTTTACCCAGTCTTTCCTTCAAAGACTTCAGGGCACTGCAACTGTTTCTCTGACCGATTTCACACTAGGGCTTGTTCTGAGTGGAGAGCCCTTTTGCCCCAGCGCTTCTCGGTTTTCGCACAAGCTGCCCCAGAGCTGCAAGTTGGCACGCCGCTTTTCTGTGGCAAGCAGAAGCCGCTTGTAAGAGGATCTTGCTCGCTGTGGAACAGTGGCGCGCCAACTTGCAGCTCCGGGGCAGCTTGTGCGAAAACCAAGAGAAGCGCCGGCAGCAAAAGGACTCTCCACCTGGAACAAGCCTAGTGCAAAACTGGTCTCTGTGTTACCCTCTACACAAAAGCCCTGTGAGGTAGGTCCTATGGCAGAGGGGGAACCTCAACCCAGCTTGCCCAAGTCCTGGTCTGATATTCTGGAGGCAGACAACAGTGTGCTGTTCCTTGTCTCCTTTAGGAAACTGTTTTTGTGTGACTAGTGAAATTCCACATACTCGGAGCTTTCCCCTGATCTTTTCACAAGAAAGACCATAGGGCCCTATATTGCGGGTTGAACAGTGGATATTGGCTGTAGAAGCTAAATGGAACTTTCATAGGGAGCGATCAGACCCTGTTAAGTACCCGCTGCAAGAGACAAGTGACTGGGGTAGGCGGTCATGCCTTCCTGGTAAAATTCCAGAGGAATCAGGCTGCCTGCCGTTGAACTAGAACACTGAATCCAGAGAATCTTGGGCCTGACCCAGCAAAGTTTGTCATGTTCTTGCCCATATTTTCCTCTGGGAAAAGGTCCCCCAAGTTGTTTGCATGCACTATTGACCCAGAGAGTGCAATGGACCGCTAGCAGTGACGAGCAGTCTCTCTCCTGCAGGTATTTAGCATGCACAGGGCAATCTGAGCTGTGGGACTGGACCACCAGCATCCTGAAAGCCCAGGTGGGTATTGAGGAGCAACAGCAGGTAGTTTCCCGTTTGTTCCAAAGTTATGCACATTGGCTTGTTCTCAGGTAACTGTTAGTCAAATACGTGTGAATGACCCTGGTGGTATGGCTCATCTCAGCCATCTACCGTACTTTCGTACCATAAGACGCACTTCCCCCCCCCCCCCCCAAAAAAAAAGTGGAGGCAAAAGTGTGTGCGTCTTATGGAGCGAAGGGACGATAGGACGTACCTTCCTCCGGGGGGGGGGCAATCCACTGCCTCCGCCTCCGATCCCGGCGCTTGCTTTAAGCATCAGAGCTGGAGCCAGGCAGACAGGCACGGAGGAAGCACGCTGCCCCCTCCACAGCCGGCGCTCCTCCGTGCTTGTCTGCCTGGCTCCAGCTCTGATGCTTAAAGCAAGCGCCGGGATCGGAGGGAAGAGGGAGTGATCCTGGAGCTTGCTGTAAGCGTCAGAGCTGGAGCCAGGCAGACAGGCACAGAGGAAGCACGCTGCCCCCTTCGCAGCCGGCGCTTGCGAAGCACTGGGTTTGCGGTGGGGCAGCGTGGAGCGATCCCAGCGCTTGCTGGAAGCAGAGCTGGAGCCAGGCAGGCAGGCACGGGGGGAAGCGCTGGGATCGGAGGCGGAGGCAGCGGATCGCCCCCCAGGAGGAAGGTGCGTCCTATGGTCCGGAGCGTCTTATGGACCGAAAAATGTGGTAATTCTTCGGATTGCATGAGCTAATAACTGGGCAAACCTAGGAGATGTTACTGCTGTGGCCCATCCTCAGGTACACTTTAACTCTCCCTCCTTCATTTGAGAAGCTTACCTGTGCCAGGTATTCTAGGCCATTGCAATTTCCTACTACATGGTCTGTAGTGTGATGCCTGTAGGCACCATGGGGCCTGCCTGGTGCCCACGAAATGCTTTTACAAAGTGGGCAGGGGAAAGTGAGAATTTTCTCCAGCGAGGCTTCTGATTAGCTGAGCAGATTTTTTTAAATGCTGCTTTGGCAGCAGTTAACATCAGAGCACAAGGCTCTACGCCAAGTGACGGAAGGTAAGCTGTGGTGGCCATTTTGTGGCTGGGTCCATCTTCAGAGGCTACTGTTGTATGGCAGCCATTTTGTGTCCTTGCCCACTGCACCATGTTAGAACTCCAAAGATGCTTGCAGAGTCAAAAAGGTTGGGGATCCCTGTTCTAGGAGATGCAGCCTTGTTCTTTGCCGGCGAAAATGTTCTTCAGCTTGACAGAGGGTGAGAGGAGACATCATAGGTAGTAACACTCAAGGATGAAATGGGAGGGGCAGAAAAGTGATGCCTTCCTCCCTGCTCATGTGTAAGTCCGCCTCTGTCTGCCAGAGAGAGAGAGAGAGAAGTCAAATAATGGGCCTTCTGGATCAGACAAGGAAGGGGGACCCAGGAGGTGGAGTCCCTATAATCCAGGGCACAGTAGTGATGGGGCTGGCGCACCTACTGTCCTGCTCCACACCCGCTATTTCTTTCCCTGCATTTTGGTGCCCTTTCCCAGGAAAGCCTGCAAATGCAATGGTTCCATCAGGGATGCTTCATAATTAAGTGTGTTTTTTATAAGTCAAAATTGGCCCTCTGTCCAGTAGGAAAAACCTGGACTGGATGATGTTGCCAAAAAGCTTTCTGGCTTCTTTCTGTACTTCCTTTATCGAATAAAGAGCATGTTCCGCCTTCCCCTGCTGGACTTTGAGAAACAGCATACAGTCCTCTGGGGTGTGGCTTATGAAGCCCAGCTAGAAGGAATCCAAAGCGGTCTTCAAACTCTCTGCTCCTTTTGAACAGACCTTTACATTGAGTCCATTTTCCGCCTGTAATAGCACCATGCCTCACTCTCTACCTTTACCTCCCTGTCCCCAGCATTCCTGTGCCCCCATCTCTGCTGAGGCTCCACAAAACAGTGAAAGGCACCGCCTTGCCTCCATGTGGGGACTCCAGGCAGAGGATTTCGCCTGCAGGGCTCGGTCTTGCAGGAATTTGGCTTCTATTTTGGTTGCCTGTGCAAGTAGCCTCTTTGCAGGGAGAGCATTGCTTAAGGGGGAGGGACGGTGGCTCAGTGGTAGAGCATCTGCTTGGGAAGCGGAAGGTCCCAGGTTCAATCCCCGGCATCTCCAAAAAAGGGTCCAGGCAAACAGGTGTGAAAAACCTCAGCTTGAGACCCTGGAGAGCCGCTGCCAGTCTGAGAAGACAATACTGACTTTGATGGACCAAGGGTCTGAGTCAGTATAAGGCAGCTTCATATGTAGGAGGAACGGTGGCTCAGTGGTAGAGCATCTGCTTGGCAAGCAGAAGGTCCCAGGTTCAATCCCTGGCATCTCCAAAAAAGGGTCCAGGCAAATAGGTGTGAAAAACCTCAGCTTGAGACCCTGGAGAGCCGCTGCCAGTCTGAGAAGACAATACTGACTTTGATGGACCAAGGGTCTGAGTCAGTATAAGGCAGCTTCATATGTAGGAGGAACGGTGGCTCAGTGGTAGAGCATCTGCTTGGCAAGCAGAAGGTCCCAGGTTCAATCCCTGGCATCTCCAAAAAAGGGTCCAGGCAAATAGGTGTGAAAAGCCTCAGCTTGAGACCCTGGAGAGCCGCTGCCAGTCTGAGAAGACAATACTGACTTTGATGGACCAAGGGTCTGATTCAGTATAAGGCAGCTTCATATGTTCAAGGTGCGGAGAGTGGGAGGCAAGTCAGGTTTTCTCCACCGTGAGGTTTCCCCCATCCTAATATGCAGAACTTCGTTTTCCTTTGCGCCGGTCTGCACAGACGTTCAAACTGCAGTCTCAGGTTAAAAGTAAAGCACTTAAAGTACTGGGTGCGGGAGGGCTTCAGTAGTTATATCCGAAGTGGCCACTAGGTGGTAATGGAAGGTCATAAATGCTCATTTTCCCTCTCACTTGATGCTGCCTCATCAGGGCACTTTGATGGTAAGGTGTCAGCAGGCAAACCTGCTTGAGCTCAGGTTGTTCGCTGGCTCTGAGGTGGGTGGGGCGGAGCTTGCGTGTCTGTGGAGCCCAGACTTCTGACTGTAATTGTTGAGGGGGGGATTCTTCCCTGTTGCTGCTGAATAGCCTAAGAGCAGCAGGACAGGAGGGCAGGAAGGAGTATCCTCTTTCCGGCTGCTGCTAAAGGAAGTGGAGTAGCACTACCCAGCTATTCTCTCGTGTGGGGCCTCCCCCTCTGTTCTGGGGGCTCATAGGGGCAAGAGTGCCCTTGCGGAAGTTTATCAGAGAAGCTTCCCCACAGCTAGCAGTCGTATATCTTGCCTCTATGGTCACCAACTTCCAGGTGAGACCTGGCGATCTCCTGGCATTACAGTGGATCTCCCCCTGGAGAAAACGGCAGCTTCAGAGGGTGGGCTCTATGGCATTATACCCTGCTGGGGCTTCACCTCCAGATCTCCTGGAGTTCCCCTAGCTGAACTTGGCAACCCTACTGGCATCCCTTGTGAGCTGGAACCAGAAATTACCAAAGGATTACTAAAGAATGCAGCAGAGAAGGAAACCAGGTGGGGAAGGGGCAGCCAGGCCTGGCTGGGCATGATTCGTCTTTCCTGTTCACATCCGTCATACAGCAGGGGACCAGGAAGGGCCTTCTACTAGCTGCCACCCCTCTGGGAGAGCCCAGAGCATCCACCCCAGCCCTGTATCTTCCTTTTAGTAAAACCTTTTAACCATGACCAAGGAGACGTGAGGGCCCAGGCAGTTAAACAACAACAACAGTTTATTTACAGTGCTCAAACAATATGTGGGTAATAAAAACTTGCAACAATGAAATATATATACAGTAAAGGTTGGTGCAATACAAAAATAAAAGCCCTAACATAACATGACTTGCTGCATGCTCCCTTCCCAAATACCAAAACTCACTCCTTGGGTAAGGGATCTCTCCTGCAGCCTTTTTCAGAGAGAACAAGCCGCCTTCCCAGCCAGGCCTGTTTGTGCTTTCCTCTCAGGTCCCATCCTTCTTGGGCTAATTTTCCCTCCAAAACCTCTTCACCCAGTCAGAGGGACAGCAGAGATCTTGAGCATGGGGGGGGGGTGGCAGAATTCCTGCCCTCAAGGAAGCATTGGCCACTTCTCTTGCCCACTTGGCCAGGCTGCTTTTGGCAGCTTTTATCAGCCAGGAAGGGCGAGGGTGGAGAACACGGGCGACAAGTCTCATCTCTCTAAGAATCTTGTCCACATCGTCAGGCTCCACAGGCTTTTGATGTTGTCAAGATTTGAGGCCTAGCGCCGCCTGGAGAGCAGGGAGAAGCCTGCCTAGGAGCTGCTAGAGGGCCTACATCTCCCAGGATCTCTGCTGAGAGGATGAGATAGGAGGTGATGTGAAAAACCTTGCCTGAGACCCTGGAGCATCATTGCCAGCCTGAGTAGACAATACTGACTTCAGTGGACCAAAGGTCTAATTCAGTATAAGGCAGATTCATGTGTTGCCTCTTGCAGAACGGTGTCCTGTCTGTGGACTAGATGCCAGAAGCAGCGTGAGGTCAGGTCTGGGATCCTTGTCTTGTTGCCTTTCCTTAGGAGCTGCAGACCTACCTCTCGGAAGGCAAAGCTCCTGCCCTTGAAAGGAGAGTGCCTGGAGAAAGGGAAATTGCTGAGCAGTCAGGTTAAAACAGATAAAAGGAAGTACTTCACCCAAAGGGTGATTAACACGTGGAATTCACTGCCACAGGACGTGGTGGCGGCTGCAAGCATAGCCAGCTTCAAGAGGGGGTTAGATAAAAATATGGAGCAGAGGTCCATCAGTGGCTATTAGCCACAGTGTGGATAGATAGATAGACAGACAGACAGACAGACCGACCACTGTGTGACATAGTGTTGGACTGGATGGGCCATTGGCCTGATCCAACATGGCTTCTCTTACGTTCTTATGAAGCATGGTCCTCGTGCTATTTCCACATGCCGTGCCAGCCTCTTCTGAAGGCACCTACTAGAATGATCAAAAGTTCCTTCTTTCTGACCTGGACATGCTTCTTAGCTCAACTCAAATTATGAAACTGAAGGCTAGGGCCTGAGAAGACTTTGGGGGGGGGGCATTAATAACATGCAGGGCCCTAATTATAATGGTGTCACGGGGGTGTAGTTGCCGTCCCCGTCCTCACACACCATTTTTTCTAATTCCAAATGGCTTTCTGGAGCTACTGTTTACCTCGCTGGGGCAAACAGTAGTTCCTTGCGGTCTCTTCTCTTAGCAACGAGCTGGTGTATAGGCATTCTGTGACATCACAGCATCTCACCCAATGGCTCTGGGTAGGGAAACTTCCCCATGTTTCAGCCTAGAACATTAGGATGTAATAGTTTACAGGTATATCCATGTGTTTAGAGGGAAGAAATGCTGAGAATTCAGAAACGAACCAACTTGGACAAGCGAAAAATGTGCTGTGGTTGACATGAGAGAGGGTAAGCCTGCTATGCGGCAACTGGAAACAGCAAGAAACCTTTCTTCTTTGCTTCGCCTCCCTTAGCACGATGGCATCCGCCCTGTGATCCTGCGCCGACACTCTTCTTCTGACCTGGCCAAGCAGAAGTTTGGCACCATGCCCTTGATCCCTCTGCGAGGAGACAGCACCAATCCCATCATGCTCTCTGCTAACCAGACTTTGGTAAGACTGACTTCTTCTGGAAACCCTTTGCTCTGCTTGGAAACCAGGGCAATGGCACTCAAGGGCATAATCATTCGCAAAGCGTGCCCTTCTACTGGATGTGTCCTGATAAAAGCTAGTATGGTTCATGCCGGATTCCAAAATGAGTCGATGGCCAGTGCTAAGTTTTTCTTGCAACTCCTCATTATAAAGAGGATTCACTTCCTCCTGACGTCCCAACAGACCTTTGGAAGGCATTGGGTCTGCTCACGGGTAAGCACCTCCAGCCTGCTTCGCAAAGCCGGTGCCTGAGGGGTGAGTAGAAGTCTTGACCTTGAGGCCTATACTTAGCTACATCAAACCAAGCCTCTCCCAGCTTACTGTGACACTTCACCTTGAGCAGATCAGCTGCTGGCTGCGGAGGGCTCAATTCCAAGTGGGAGACCACAGTCATCCCTTCATGGGGTGCGAGGTGCCATCCCCAAGTAATTCTTCTGCTCTTGAACAATGGACAGAACAGTAGAGTGTTCTAAGGAGAGAGACCGTCCCCCTTTCTCATAGGAGCACAGCTGGAGTGTCATCTAGTCCAACCCCCTGTGCAATGCAAGACATTCACTACCAACTTCCCCCCACTCCCTCAGTGACCCGAAGAAAGCAAAAAACCTCCAGGATCCCTGGGTGAATCTGGCCTGGGCAATCAACATTACTCTGGGCATGTAAGAAAGGGCCATGAGAGCTGAGCACTGATTCATCCCTTCCTGCTCTCTCTCTCGTGATCTGCTTAAACTCACAAAATCAGCATTGCTGCTTCTCCCAAGAAAAGAGCCTCTCAGGAGCTGTCTGCATGATGCCCTGTCGCTTTTCTCTCTGTGCCGTGGGGTGATGGCTTCTTCTCTGTCTTTGTTTCCAGCGTCGTCTGCATACGCGAAGGACATTATCCATGTTCTTTGTAAGTATTTGTGTATCTTTACACATTTAGCCAGGGTGCATTGAGCTCAATGCCTCATGTCAGCAACCCCCATTTTGCACTTTGGGGAGGTTTCAGTCCTTTCCCTCAAGGCGTTGCTTCTTCGGTTTTGTTCCCACAACCTAGCTGTCCATGCTGTGAGGCACACAGAGGCAGGCTTAGCTGGAGGTCAAATAATTCTCTGCCTCATTTGATGTATGCCAGGCTTAATTCAGGATTGACAGCTCAGACTCCTGGGGCCCAACTCCCCTGGGAATCTAGAGCAGAGGGGGCATCTGGCTGGATCTAACCAGTGGCCTATCACAATGGGCCACACCAGCCTTCCTGACATAAGTGGAAGCCATTCCAGACCCCAGGCGGGCTCTTGCAGAGTTCCTGTTTATGTCCTCAGTAGGGGTGTGCCAAAAAAAAAAAATGGTATCTTTCTAATTCGGGTCTTTTGGAAATGAAAAATTTTTGTATTCTCAAATATTCCCAAATCCCAGTATTGGGATTGTACTGGGATTTTGGTAAGTATTCAGGAAACCTAAATTTATTCAGTTCCATTATACCTTATGGGGACCATCCCCATAAAATATAACGGAATTCTGCAGTCGTTCCGACTTGCTGAGTTATGCCACTGTTGCGGTGCAACTCAGCAAGTGAACTCAGAAGGCATTTAAAGTTTAAATCTCTTGGGAAATCACTCACTGAGTCACACTGCCATGGCAGTGGGCGAACTCAGCAAGTTCAGAAGGCATTTAAAGTTCCAGTGCCCTCTGAGTTTGCTTGCCAAGTTGCACCACCACCACCACGGCATGACTCGGCAAGTTCAGAGTTAACTCACTGGTCGTTTTCGCACTTAGCGTTTGCTCCCCTTATTCCGCGGCGCAATTATGTCTGGATCATTTTTCTCGTTTTCGCACTAGTGACTCTTTGCGGAGTCGCCTTCCCTGAAGCCCCGGCTCAAATCGTTTTCCCACTGGCATCGACTTGAGCTCGATGCCCTGTCAATCATTTTTTTTTAAGCGCAAGTCTGGTTGCGTAAGGACGTACTAACGTAACATCGAGCAGGCACAGCTGTTCCCTCCCCTTCTTTTCGTGGACAAACCGCATCACGTGTGCTGCTGCTGCTTATGGATTGGCTGCAGCTGTAGAATCCTCCACAGCCCTTTATGTGTTAACAGAAGCATTCACAGTGGAGAATCCTAGCACTAAATTCCCCCCCCAAATTCTGAAGTTGCGAAATATCGCAATAACGAAGAGAGAGAAATCGAGGGGTTTGTGTGTGTGTGTGTGTGTGTGTGTGTGTGGCAGCTTCTTCCTTTCCCAGCCTCGCTCCCTCCCAGGTGGCGAAGCTGGGATTTCCTCCGCTCTCTTTCCCCTCCCCGGCTGGCGCTTGCAACGGGGACCTGACTGATTCCTGCTGCCAGAGCTCCCCCCCGCCCCATTCTCTCCTTCCCCTTCTGTGGCGCGTGTGAAGAGCGAGCTCGCGTCTATTTTCTAACCGAGCGGAATGTAGCCAGGGAGAAGAATGCAGGACTCCAACTTCCCATTTTATACATGGCGATTTTGTGCAGGTCCAGAAATCCTGGTGGCACAGCTGAGGGAGGCATTCCCTTTTTAAAACACACACACATGAACGCTTTGGCCCGCACCGGCACTAGATTCCCCCGCCCCCCAACAATGGTCGTTTTCGCATTATCGAGATAACGCAACAGCGAAATAACGCAACTAAAGTCAATAATAATAAAAAAAAATTCTAACGAAACCAATTGAAGTGGCAATTGAGGCTATTCCAGGAGGGGTTTTTTTTTCTATTTGTTAATTTCGAAATATCGCTATTACGCAAAACTGAAGTTTAAAAAAAAAATGGCCGTGCCGGCACTTTGGGGAAGCGCCGCGAAAGGCTGATGATTGGCCAAGGGGGTGGATGGGGTGGGAGGACGGAAAGGGAGAGGGTGACGCCCACAAAGCAGTCGATCCGGCGTGGATGGATTTCCCACAGCAAACTCCGAGGAGTGGATCCGGTGTGGATCCGGAGGTTTTCAAAAACTCCGGAAGGAGGTGGATCTAGATACTCCGGCGTGAAACCCCTGCAGCGCCGGAGCAAACCACAGCGCCGGAGCAACAGGTGGGAAAACCAGGAAAAGATCCGGAGGTAAATGGGGTGCTACGCCGGAGTAAACGCTAGTGCGAAAACGGCCACTGAGTTACAGCACAACTCCATTGCAGTCTCTTTAAATGCCTTTGTCTTTTCGCCCAAACAAAAGCAGAATAAGACCAGTTTTTATTCGGGCACGGCTGTTTCAGTAGCTGAATCGGATTGTATAATCTGTATTCGGCTGAATAAATATCAAAAAAATACCAATACTTTTTAAAAAAATATTTCTTTGGCTTGGTATATACTGAATACAAACCACTAGTCCTTAGGAGAACTTCAGGCTAGATTAGGCTCCCATATTGTTTAGGAGGGAGGGGCTCCCAAGTGAGGTGTGACTACAAACCTATCCCTGGGCGTACAAGGAGCTTCATTATTCAAGGAGAGCAGCCAGCGGCATCATAAGATACATGTGGCAGGAGCAGCCGCCCCAGTGGTGTGGGAAGTTTCAGTAGGCAGTCCCTGGCTGGATCTGGGCCATCTTCCTGGAGTACTTGGACTGTGCATGCCAGATAAGGAGCTAAACTTCCTGGCGCTCCAAACCATGTGAGCACGAGGAGAGGGCACCAGCTCATGTTTCCATTGGTGAGAAAAACCTGGTAAGCCTCACCCTCCTTTCCAGCTGGCCGTTTGGCGTCGTGGTGAAGTGCGCGGACTCTTATCTGGGAAGAACTGGGTTTGACTCCCCACTCTTCCCCATGCACCTGCTGGTATGACCCTGGGTCAGTCATAACTCTCTCAGAGCTGTTCTGCTCAAGAGCAGTTCTTGGGGAGCTCTCTCAGCCCCACCTGCCTCACAGGGTGTCTGTTGTGAAGAGGGGAAGGGAAAGGAGATTGTAAGCAGCTCTGAGACTCCTTCAGATAGTGAAGGGCAGGGGATATAAATCCAATCTCTTCTTCAGTTGGCTGTTTCCTCAGCGTCAGAGACAGGCCAGGCCTATGAGGGATCTGTTTGTGAGTTCAGACCTGAAGAAGGGTCCATAACTTAATAGTGGGGGCCAGGACTGGATCTACATGTTTTTGAGGGGGGGCAAAATTAAAAAGTGATGCCCCCTTATGGGCCCATTCAGTAGAATGGATTCCATACTTCATTTGGCACACACCCCCTCTGGCGGTGCCCCCTCTGCTCCCCCCTAGATCCGGCCCTGGTGGGGGCTTGAGCTGCAGCTTGGAGGACAACTATTGATCAGGCAAGGGAAAAAAGCAAAATTTGCTTGACTTGGAAGCTTCCCGGGCTCTAATTGTGAGCCCTGGCTTCCTTGAGCTCCAGAAGAAGGTTCCAAGGTCTGAGCAGGCCTCACCCTAGGGGAGATGCCAGCCTCAGGCCTGAGATTCCCAGTGTGTAGCCTGGAGTTCTTGGAGCCCAGAATGTGAAAGAAAAGTCCCTTAGAGTACCAGGAGGTCAGATGAAGGGCTGGTCCTTTTGATATCTCTTGTCATTCCCTTGCAGCCCATGAAGATGCACCAGGACTCTCTGGAAGAGCAGCACGAGACGGAGGAGCCAGAGCCTGTCTATGAGGAAGTGGGCAGCTTCCCGGTTGGGGGGTTTCTGGAGCTTAGCCCTTCCCTGCTTCCTCCTGTGGATCAGACCAAGAAGCCAGCCCCCTGCTCTGCCCAAGTGCCACCCAGCTCCCTGCCACCCTGCCCTGCCCCGAGAACATCTGGGATGGACTCTGTAAAGGCCCCCTCCCTTGAGAGGGGCCTATGGCTAGAGCCGGATAAGGCCACCATGATCAGCAGGCTGCCCAGACACAGAGGGGTGACTCACAGCAGCCCAGCGGAGAGAACAGCTGAGCCACCCCAAAGAGCTCTTACCTCCAGCAAGGAGCAGGGGTCTGTGATACCAGTCCTTCTTCCAGAGACACCACCTGCCCTGGGCACTCAGGTTGGCGAGACGAGGAAGAACTTCTCACTCAGCGACAAACTCATGGAGGAACTGAGCACTGCCGTCTTGCAGAAGAACAAATCCCAAGCCCCCCAAATGCCAGGATCGCAGGACCTCTCCTCAGCTGCTGGGGACCAAGAGCAGCTGCAAGGGTCTGACTCTTCTTAAGTGGGGCCTAGGCTCAGCACTGGCTCTGGGCTGTAAGAACTGAGTAAGGGGAAGGCAGTGGGGCGGCCTTGCGTCAGTCTGGTGTAGAAAGGCAGACAAGTAGTCAGCGCAGCCTGTGGCCTTCGGACAGCCTCCCTCTTCTATAGCAGTGTTTTATCAGAGATTTCATTTGAGGATAAGGAGGGGGTGGGTGGAAGAGAGGCAGAGAAAGGACTCCCCCACCCTGCCTGCTCATGTGCCTCTGAAATGTAGTCTGTGCCACTCTCCCTTAGCAGCATACAAAGCACACAGTCTGTGAGGTGGATTGCAGAATTCAGCTTCCTCAGAATCTCTGCTTTTGCTTTAAGTTCGAAGACCTTCCGGCTGAGAAGAGAGACTGGCAAGCACGTGAGTCGTGTTTGCTGCAATCTCAGGAAACAGACAGGTGGCAGGATATGCCTTGTGGTTAGGGAAGAGGCTGGAGGGCCCTGCAATTGCGCCTTCCTCTGCCCTGTTCTGTCTAGCAGAATACGGGGTGTTATTCGGTTGCAGAATAAATTATGCCGCATTAGAGGGAATTGCACCAATTGGCTCTGTTTGCACAATTGATTGATACAACAGTGCCATCCTCAGCAGAGTTGCACCTATTTAAGCCCATTGATTTTAGTGGATATTGAAAGGTATTGTTTTGTATAGGAATGTATAAATTACATGGATCCACAGCATACTTAGGGCAGCCAACCGTCAAGTGGTGGCTGGAGATCTCTTGGAATTAACTTTTCTCCAGGCAACAGAGATTAACTCGCGTGGAGAAAATGTCTGCTTTGGAAGGTAGACTCTATGGCATTATGCCCCATAGAAGCCTCTCCCCTCTCCAAACACCACACTCCTCAGACTCCACCTCTGAAATGTCAAAGTATTTCCAAACCTGGAGTTTGTAATCCTATCAACTGACTGTTCCATAATACCAGACCAGCAGTCCTGAATATGACCCGTGAGAGGAAGGGTCTCACTGAATATGACTCATGAGAGGAAGGGTCTCACTGAATATGACTCATGAGAGGAAGGTTCTCACTAAATATGACCCATGAGAGGAAGGGACTCACTGTGTATGACCCATGAGAGGAAGGGACTCGCTGAGATAGGATTGCCAACCTCTATGTGGTGGCTGGAGATCTCCTGGAATTACAGCTGATTTTGAGGTAACAGATCAGTTAATTTGAAGAAAATGGCCACTTTAGAAGGTGGACTCTATGGCATTATCCCTCATTGAAGTCTCTTCCCCTCCTCAGCACCCATTCTCCTCAGACTCTACCTCCAAAATCTCCAGGTATTTCCCAACCCAGAGTTGGCAACCCTAATGCTACTGGATCATCATGATTTTTAACGTGGAGGACCTCAACATTCACTGTCAAATACACGTTATACCTGTGTTCACGTAATTGAACATCAACAACAATTAATGGATGTAGTGCTTTGTGGCACCACTGTGGCACAAAAATAATGGGGGAGGGGAGAACTGAGAAGATGATTAGAATTTGGAGCAGGTTTTTTTAAAAGCTTTCATGAAAGTCTCAGAGATCAAATATGTGTATGACTCTCTTGTGTAGATCACCCAACAGTCTGCTGTAAGCAGTGCAAGGCATTTTGCTGTGTCTGTCCTTATTCTCTTACACAGACAAAAGGCATAATAAGAAGCAACGTTCTTGCTTGGTTGCTTCTTTCCTTCCAAAGTTCTAACCATTTATCATGTATTTTGGAAGGATAGTTCTGACTTTTTCCAACCACCATCATGTCAGTTCCACCATACTAGCAATGGAAGAGGCACTTCAGTCCAGGAATCCAATGATACCCCTGCCTTTGTACTCTCCAGAAATACCTTCATGTTCATATAAACTGAAGCTGCCTTATACTGAATCAGACCATGGGGCCGTCAGTCTTGTCTACTCAGACTGGCAGCAACTCTCCAGGGTCTCAGGCAAAGGTTGTTCCCATCACCTACTGCATGGTCCTTTAAGCAGTAGATGCTGGGGATTGCACCTGGAGCCATCTGCATGCAAAGTATATGCTCTACTACTGAGCCTATATTCAGAGAGACTGGAGAAAAGTTAAGCTGACAAAAAGAGGCAGAAAGTAGGCAGTCTGCGTTCCAACCCTCCCCCCTTACATCTACCTGTGAAAGTGTTTGTGTGCCAGCAAGCAAAAAGTATGGGGAGAGGAGAGAGGAAGGTTGTTGATCCGTGCCCCAGGGGCACTGGCAGCATGGATGCTTAGCCAAATAACTGACTCTATGCGCCAAGCAACATGGCCTGGGTTGTGTTGGTGGTGACCTATTTCTGGTCTGGGGCGTGATCCATCCACAGTTAAGCACTTTCAAGACCCACTGACTTCAGTGGGAGAGTAAAGACTGTACTTCAGTCCCTACCAATGAAATCCGCAGAACTAAACATTGCTTCATTGTGTCCCAGGATATTTATAAGAAATTTTCATTGTTACAAGAAGCCGTAAGTATATTTCTTGATGCAAATTATACTTTAAATTTAGTTTCGTAATTAAATGCAGTACAGTGTCATGGTTAGAATGGTGGATCATAAACTCAATGGTTAGAAGTTTCTCTGAACCCAACTTTCATCCTCCTCCCCCTCTAATTGGCCTCTAGACCAGGGGTCCTCAAACTTTTTAAATAGAGGGCCAGTTCACTGTCCCTCAGACTGTTGGAGGGCCAGACTGCCGTTACTGTACAAGGCCGCGGGCCGTCAGTTCTCCGTCTTCTGCATCTCTCTCCCTTCCCCACACCACACACCCCGGCCTGGGAACTCACCTCACCTCGGTATCACCTCACACTCTGTCTCCGCCGCCTCAGCCCAGTGCCGGAAGTGTGCGTTGCTAACGCGAGTTTAGGTCGAACGTCACTTCCGGTCTGATTTTGCCATAACCCGGCGGGCCGCATAAACGTCCTCAGCGGGCCGCATCTGGCCCGCGGGCCGTAGTTTGAGGACCCCTGCTCTAGACCAACTTTCAGCTTTATGCAGATGACACTACTGTCTCATACCAGTATATTTATCAAATTTATATTTTTGTCCCCTGAAGGACTCAGGATGGCTAACAGCATATAAAATACACTCTATTTCAACTCTCTTGCAAACCTAATGAGGGATTTAAACTAAATCGTATGGGGGAATGAGACAAAAATTCAAAGCCTAGTACAATGCCAATAACTGGACATAAGAACTCTAAAGTTTTGCGGAGTATGGGAAACAAGCAGAAGGAATACAGGAAAGAGACTATGACCTAATAGGCATTACTGAAACTTGGTGGGATGACCCAGTTAGGATGGAGGGATACAACTTATTTAAAAGAAACAGACAAAGGACAGAGGAGTTGCATTATATGTAAAAGAGGTATATACTTACGAGGAAATATGTGAATCTGAGCATGGAAGTTCAGTTGAGAGTCTCTGGGTAAAAATAAAAGGAAGAAGTAATAGTGATGTTATGGTGGGGGTCCGCTATAGACCCCCAAGCCAGGCAGAGGACTTGGATGAGATACTCCTAGAACAGATTACAAAGCTCTCAAAGAGAAGGGACACTGGTCATGGGAGACTTCGGTTACTCAGACATTCATTGGAAATCTAACTGTGCTTAAAACAGAAGGTCAAATAATTTCCTGCCTTGTCTTTCTGACAACTTCCTTTCCCAGAAAGTGGAGAGGGAAACAAGGGAATCTGCTATCTTGGACTTGCTTCTCACCAACAGGGAAGAACTGGTTAATGAAGTGAAAGTAGTGGGCACTCTGGGTAGTAGTGACCATTGTAATTTTGGAATTATAGAATCCCATTGCCAGATATACTTGAGAAGGAGGAGTTAAAGAGGGGTGGGAGTTTCTTAAAAGTGAAATATTGAAGGGACAATCACAAATGATTCCTATGATGAGGGGAAATGGGAGGAGTCTAAAGAAGCCAAGCTCCATAAACAGCTTTCTAAGGACTTGAGAAATTTTAGGAAATGGAAGGAGGGCCTTATAACCAAAGATGAATATAAACAAATAACCTGTGCTTGTAGAGAGAAAGTTAGGAAAGCTAAAGCTCAGTATGAACTTAGGCAGACAAGAGATGCTAAAAACAACAAAAAGGGGTTCTTATGTTCAAATTAAGAAAAAGAGCAGGGACATGGTAGGCCTATTGGGGGGACAGGAAATTGTAACAGATGATGAAGAGAGAGCAAAACTACCCAATTCCTACTTTTCCTCAGTCTTCTCTTGCAAGAGAAAAGGTGCTCAATGTGGCAAAAACAACATATGAGGAGGGAAGAGAGCTGCAGCCCAGGATCGGCAGAGATGTACATAAACTCCTAGTTTCTTTAAATGAAACTAAATCCTCAGCTGGATGAACTGTATCCAAGGTACTAAATAACTTGCAGACATAATTTCTGAGCCTCTGGCCATTATCTTTAAGAATTCTTGGAGATTAGATAAGGTGCTAGAAGATTGAAGGCAAGCAAATGTTCCCATCTTCAAGAAGGAGGATCCAGATAACTACCAACCTGTCAGCTTGATGTTTATTCTTGGAAAAGTTTTAGAACAAATCATCAGTCAGTCCTTGAGCATTTAGAAAGGAGGGCTGTGATTATTAAGAGCCAGCATGAGTTTCTCAAGAACAACTCATGTCAGACTAACCTGATCTCTTTTTTTGAGAAAGTTACTACCTTGCTGGGTGAGGGGGAATGCAGTAGACAAGGGGTGTCAAACATCCAGCCCATGGGCTGTATCCATCCCATTCAGGGCTCAAATCCAGCCCTCAAAGCAACCTCCTGCTTTCTTTCCAGGTCTGCTGCTGCTGTACCTTGCTTTTTCCTCAACTCCAGTTTGATGTAGTGATTAAGTGTGCGGACTCTTATCTGGGAGAACTGGGTTTGATTCCCCACTTCTCCACTTGCACCTGCTGGAATGGCCTTGGGTCAGTCTTAGCTCTGGCAGAGGTTGTCCTTGAAAGGGCAGCTGCTGTGAGAGCCCTCTCCAGCCCCACCCACCTCACAGGGTGTCTGTTGTGGGGGAGGAAGATAAAGGAGATTGTGAGCCGCTCTGAGATTCAGAGTGGAGGATGGGATATAAATCCAATGTTATCGTCGTCTTCACCCTCTGTGGTTCTTCACTTCCTCCTTCCTGCCTCTTGCCTCCCACCTCTCTCTCACACATATAGGCACACAGAGAGTTCCATAGCTGCTTTGTGCTGGAGAGATTAAAAAAGCAAGCCTGCATCTGCTTCCTTTCCTTTCTCTGTCTCTCTCTTTCACACACCTACCCATCCTTCAGCTTGCTTCTCGAGAGCTGCTTCTCCTCTTTTAGGGACAAAGGGGGAGGAAGGAGAAAGAAGAAGAAGAAGAAGATATTGGATTTATATCCCGCCCTCCACTCCGAAGAGTCTCAGAGCGGCTCACAATCTCCTTTACCTTCCTCCCCCACAACAGACACCCTGTGAGGTGGGTGGGGCTGGAGAGGGCTCTCACAGCAGCTGCCCTTTCAAGGACAACCTCTGCCAGAGCTATGGCTGACCCAAGGCCATGCTAGCAGGTGCAAGTGGAGGAGTGGGGAATCAAACCCGGTTCTCCCAGATAAGAGTCCGCACACTTAACCACTACACCAAACCGGCTCTCCTTGTGAGAAGAAGACGTGAATGTTGAACTTGTCTTCTCTCCTTAAGAAATTACAGATTGAGTGTCCCCCTCACTATAAACACAGATTGAATGTCCCCCTCACTATAAACACAGATTGAGTGTCCCCCTCACTATAAACACAGTAATGTCAATACTGGATTGGATCCAACCAACTTTTCTGCTGCTGAGAAATGAAGAAAGGTTTCCCTTTGACACCAGCAAAGGCTATACTGGGAATCATGGGCCCTACCTGGACAAAAACCACATGAGACAGAGGCTGTAGTAAAAAGGAGAATTGGGTGAAATTGAGGGGGGGAAATGACCCTAAGCATAGCCAACTTCTGATTCAGATTAAATCACTTTTGCTGACACCTTGCTTGGAGTCAGTGGTTGTGATCAGACAGGCTATTTGGCCTGCCATAGACACCCTCTCCCCACAATGTGCACATCTGTTCCCCACCACCTGCTCATCCTTACCTCATTGTAGGATGACTCACATATGCATTAAATAGCCACAGGAAACTTCCTGCTGGCAGAGTCCTTACTGTGCCTCTGTTGCATGTTTCCAGCTGTCTGATTGGCCTGGGCATGCCGTGCACGTGCAGGATAGGTGTGAATGCTCCACCCTGTTTGTGTGTGTGGCCCGTGCTTGTCTCCGCCAGTGGGCAGGCACCATCTGATCACTGTGGCACACCTCAACCTGGGTCAGCTTTTTTAAACCCGAAAGGCCACCGCGGCAACCAGCTTGTCTGATACTAACCAGAGTGACCCAACAAGTGTGCTCCAGAAATGATACCATCTTAACCAACTAAATGTCCCTGTGTTTGGAGACCAATACAATAATAACCTAACAATCACTGAGTCCTTTGCAAGGAAGGCAGACTATCAAGTAAGTAAATAAATAATCATCATCATCTACAGGTAGAGAGAAAGAAAATTAGGGAGGAGTTTATACTGAGAAATTTAATGAAGTAGACCCCTCTGATGGAAGGATTTTGGATCCCATCGAAGGACAACAAAATCTAATTTGTTTAATTTGTTATACACTTTTTCATGTGAGTGGGGTGGGATCAGGATTTTAAACCCCAGGCAAAAACATTTCTGGGCTGTGGCCCTGAATATTCAGCTCCTCAGGAGGAAACAAATGACGCTAAGAACTGTCACACTGACAATAGACCAGGTGGTTGTCCTTTCCGTAGCAAATAAAATGAACTCATAGGGATTGTAGAAATTTAAATAAGAAACTTTACTTGTTCAGTTGATATGGTTTTTGAAATTTAATTTGATTTCTGAGTGCAGTTATAGAAACCATAAAGAAAATCAGATATCCATCCCTGTGGTGAGCTGCCTTCCTCCAGGGTAGCTTGGTTGTTTCAGAGTATTTTGGAGAGTGGTAAAGAGAACTGTACCACACACAGCAGAACATGCCAATGTACTATGGTCTATCCAGATTATTATTCTTTTCTTCAACTTCTTTATGAAGGATGCTTCAAATGTGCCTCAATGGTGCCATCATATCTCTAAGCAAAGACAAGGACTACTCTAGAGCCATAGAACAGTGCAACGCCCTCTACAGGTTCAAGGAGCTTAGTGTATGCCTATCAAGCACCAGGCCACTTCTGAAATTTTGGGGACTTTCAAATGTAGGATGGGACATGAATTCTGATGCCCTGTCCCCCAGTTATTGTGTGGGCTATGTAAAACATAATTATTCAGGAGGGCATTTTTATACAGGAAAAAGGGCTGTAGTAGAACAGAATGGTTTGGGAAGGTGCCTTTGAAAAGGCAACAGGGCTGCAGTCTGTGACTTAAGTCACACACACTAAATAATCCACTTTCAATTCACTTCTCAACTGAATTTTGCCAGTTCACACAGTAAAATCCAGTTGGAAAGTGCACTGAAAGTGGATTGAAAGTGGATTATTTAGTGTGTGTGACCACTGTAATATGATCACCATCTTCAAGTACCTGAAGGGCTGTCATATAGAGGATGGTGTGGAATTGTTTTCTGTGGCCCCGGAAGGTAGAACCAGAACCAATGGGTTGAAATTAAATCAAAAGAGTTTCCAGCTCAACATTAGGAAGAACTTCCTGACCGTTAGAGTGATTCCTCAGTGGAACAGGCTTCCTCGGGAGGCGGTGGGCTCTCCTTCCTTGGAGGTTTTTAAACAGAGGCTAGATGGCCATCTGACAGCAATGAAGATCCTGTGAATTTAGGGGGAAGTGTTTGTGAGTTTCCTGCATTGTGCAGGGGGTTGGACTAGATGACCCTAGAGGTCCCTTCCAACTCTATGATTCTACTGTCAATGACTATGAGATGTATCATGCTGCTCTTATTGCATTGTCTTCAGATTCTGTATTTATGTCTCCATATTGTTTGAAATGTCAGGTCTGATTCTTTTTTTGCACTATTTGTAATTTTTATAACCGTAATCATATTGCACTGTTTATTAGCTATCTCAAATTATCGTGCTATTTATTTGCATTGATTTATACAATTTAATCTGCCTTGAATTATAGTGAGGAAGGTGGGTGATAAATAAAGTAAATATTTTGGTGCTGGAGGGGAGGGCACAGTGGGAGGGCTTCTAGCCCCACTGGTGGACCTCCTGATGGCACCTGGTTTTTTTGCCACTGTGTTACACAGAGTGTTGGACTGGATGAGCCATTGGCCTGATTCAACATGGCTTCTCTTATGTTCTTAATAAATTCTGTGTTCCCAGGGCCATAATGGTTGGGAACTCCCAAAGTTACCCTTCGCTTGTGCCTGCTCTTCCGATGGCTTCAAATACCTGCTCGTTCTGCCTGCATTCTCCCTCTCTCAAGGCTTCATTCCCATACTAAGAAATGCTTCCAGTTTGCTCAGTGCATATTAATGGAGCACTGAGCAGCCATGAATGTTTGTATATTTGTGCTTGGAAGTAGAAAAGATTGTGTATCTCATTAGTTTTTTTTTATTTAAAAAACCACTCTTTATATTAAAGACAGTTTTTAGTCTCCAGAGAGCAACCCTATTAAGAGCTATTTAAAAAGCATGTGCACCCTATTTAAAAGTCAACTGGGACAATGTGCAAGCAATTTATAGGAGGACCTCCCCAGTCAGGAACTGTTTTGTTCTCAGGACTGTGCCATTATTTTAATCTGTTTATATAACTGAAGCCCCCCCCCAACCTTGGTAATAGCACCCTAATGGCAACAATACAGTTCAGGGACGGGAACATCCCCTATTTATTGTAATTACATTTTATCCAGTAGCATAACAGACTCCTGGATAGCAGATAGGCATTTTGAAAGGATTTTGGTATAGGCATTTTTAAGAAATTGTAAAATCTCTGCAGGGACATGATTTGTTTTATTGTAAAGTCGTGCGTTCTGATTTTAATGTAGTAATGTATGGCTGTGAGAGTTGGACCATAAGGAAGGCCGAGTGCAGAAGAATAGATGCTTTCAAATTGTGGTGCTGGAGAAGACTCTTGAGAGCCCCTTGGACTGCAAGAAGATCAAGTCAGTCAGTCCTAAGGGAAATCAACCCTGACTGTTCCCTGGAAGGTCAGATGCTGAAGCTGAAGCTCAAATACTTTGGCCACCAAATGAGAAGGGAGCCCTCACTGGAGAAGATCCTGATGCTGGGAAAGACAGAAGGCAAAAGAAGAAGGGGGCGGCAAAAGATGAGATGGCTGGACAGCGTTACTGATGTAACTAACATGAATTTGAGCGGACTTCGGAGGATGGTGGAAGACAGGAGGGCCTGGCATGACTTGGTCCATGAGGTCGCAAAGAGTCAGACTCGACTGTGTGACTGAACAACAACAAAGCTGTGCATATGGGAACATATAAGCCTACTAACTTGTAATGTTTTGAAATGTTATTTTGAATTTTTGTTTTGTTTTTTGTAAGAAATTCAACAAGCATTTTATCATTTTTTTTAAAGAACAGATTCTCATTAAGAAGAATGTCACAGTCCAGAATGCATCAGGACCTCCAATTAATATAGAATGTGTTGGACTGAAGAGGAACTCTCCCTCACACTTGCTAGAACTTTTGGACGAATATCCCAGATTTCATATTGTTACCAGCACCGGGAAGATGGCAAGTCATAGAGATGGCGCATGCTCCGATGGTCCCTTCTTACCAAGGACAAGCACTTATCTGTGTATATTCACCACTGCTGCTCCCACCCTGTGGAATGGCCTGTCTGAGGCAGTCCCAAAGGCCCTATGCATGGTAGCATTTCAGAGAATGTGCAAACCAGAAATACTCAGGAGGGCATTTTTACAAAGAGATGGAAACGATATTGTAATAGAAGGGTTGCTTCTGTAAGGGACAGTAGTGTAATCTATCTGTAATATAAAGGGTTGCTTCTGTAAGGGACAGTAGTGTAATCTATCTGTAATATAAAGGGTTGCTTCTGTAAGGGACAGTAGTGTAATCTATCTATGTAATCACCTCCCTTGAGAGCCAGCATGGTGTAATGGCTAAGAGCAGTGGACTCTAATCTGGAGGACCAGGTTTAATTCCCCACTCCTCCACATGCAGCTGCTGGGTGACCTTGGGTCAGTCACAGCACTCCCAGTCACAGGATGTCTTCTTCTTCTTCCTGCAGTGCCTTCTTCCTTTGTCACTCCTCTCCCTTTCTTTATAACAGTTTGCCATGCCTTGGACCAGTTTGTGTTTGTAGCCCCGCCCCTGCTCCTCTTTCTAGACCGAACTACACTGTTTAATCAGAGGCCTCTGCTGTTTGGCTGAGTTGCGTTTCTCATTTTGTAACCCACCTTGAGCCTCCATGAGCAAAGTGGGCTAGACATGAAGTTGATAACAATAAACATAAGAATCAAGATACCTTTTACAACTGTTAAGGTGCATTCAAGCTCAGACTACATCCTTCCCCTTAACAGTCCCCTGCCCTGAACCTTTTCTAGTTCAATCTCCCCATGAGGACAGCTGCTTCTTGACCGTGGTGCACACGGACACAGGAGATGCCAATGTGGTGTTTCTTTTCCACTGCCACCCCATAAACCCTGTTCAGAAAGTGTTGTCGGCTGTGTGTTCCTGTAGAAACTGCTCTACAAAGGAGCTGGTCCACTGTGAAGTTAAGCATTCTGTTAAACGTTATTTAACCCAAGTGTCCAGTTTACGAACACACCCAGCGTTTGAAGCCAGCGCATCTTAATCTGTTCAGAGTAAGTGGAACACAGAAGAGAAAAGCCTCCAGAAAATGTGCAAAATGGGCAATGGGGGCGGGAAGGAGGGAATGCCCAGGCAGTGATCCGTAGTATGAGAACAGAGGTGTTAAAAGTACACAAGAATGTTCCTGTTTTCATCTGTGAAATGTTGGAGGCTATGCTGAATGCACTTTTTCCGAAAGGCAGGGAGGGAAGAATGTCAAAATGAAGTTCCAGATTTGGCACAGTTCAGCCTTTTGTTGCAAATAACCCAAGCAGCCTCAGAAGTCAATGTGTCTGCTACTCTGGAATACATTTAATGGCTATCAGATAACATAAGTCACACTGATTTTTTTAGTAGCTTTTGTCGCAAGTACAGATGGCCTGGTGGCAGAACATAGCAGCCTTCCAGACAGTCCCAGAGCTGATTCATGCAAAACAAAAGCAGCTTCATAGAGCCAAAAGAGAACTTTGTTCAGACAGAGAGAGGGGAGAGAAGGGGGAAGGTGCCACATGAAAAAAATGCAGGGAAAATGCGATGGAAGAGAGACAGGGGGATCTCATGCTAGTGTCAAATAGAGATGTTAAGTTTTTGTTCACCTCAATTTTCTTCATCTAGTAGCAGCTAGATATTAAGAGTCACCCGCCCCTTTTGCTTTCCTTTGTCACATGAAGGGAACATGTTGATTTGTTGCTTTCCTTTGGGACTCATGATGGGCAACAGTGCAGAGAATTACACTTTGGGTGGGGAGAGAGTGGGTCACATTTGAAGCAGGCATTTGCCTCCTTGGAAGCAACCAGCACTCGAAACTTGCACCAGATCTTTGCATCAGGAAAATATATCTTTTGATGTGACTTCAGGGATTGCCCAGGACTTGTTCACAACATGGGGAAAGTATGGTTTCTGTGCCAAGATTTTACAACTCTTGTGCAAAGCCTAAAAGAAAGGAAAACAAACTGGCTCTTTAACAATATCCCGGGAGGCACTGAAACAGGTGTCCAGCCCTGAAGTGCTGAAATTCATGCAGGCAATGTGGCTTCAGATCACGTTCTGTGATTATTATTTTTTTTTAAAGAAAGACCACACATTTTTAGAGTTGCAAAGCTGATGTTTCTTTTGGTTGTTCATATAATGTGTTACTCAGAGGTGGACCATTTCCTAGCTAACCACAGACGCGTCTTGAAACAAATTGCGGTGAAAACCTGACAGCGATAACCGTGTCATAGAGAATTGGGAGGGACATGATGCACACTGGCTCATAGAAACATCAGAAAAAGTAATTGCAAGTTGATACAATGCTAACATCCTTCTAGATTTTTACATTTGGTTATGACTGTGCTCAGCTAGCATAGTATGCTATAATATCTGAATATCTGAGCTGAATATCTGAGCAGAGCTCCAACTCTGCAACCTGGAGAGCCGTTGTAAGCACAATAATTATAGGTCCCACTGAACTCAAAGCCAAACTAGATGTACTTCCATCCCTGGGTTCACCCTGAGGATGCACCTCCATTTTAGAGTATCTTGGTTGGAATACCTTTTGCGGAATCCTGGAACACCTCCCCTGTGGTGGAGGAGTGGTTCCTGACTCCTCTCCCCCTGCTGTTTTCCTGACCCAAACAGTGCCAACACCATCCCCAGTGCCATTTCAGTTGTAGGGAGAGACAAAAGCCTTTCACCACTCCCCCCCCCACTCTCTCCCTGGCTCTTCCCCCCCCCCCCTCTAAAGAAGACATGTGCTTGCACATAAAAGCTTATACCTGGAATAAAATGTTGTTGGACTGCTGCCACAGGACACCATTTTTGTCTCTCTCTTTCTCTAGTCCTTTCCCTCTCTCTCCCCTGCCAGCCAGTCGAGTGAAGGGTTTCTTTCTCTCCTCTGCAAAGCAGGAAATAGGAGAGACTGGCAAAAGGAGCTGCAATGCAAGAAACAGGAAGTGGGAAACAGCAGATAGCCAGTTGCTCATTGGAACAGATAGGACCACTACGGGGGCCAGATACGGCCCCCGTGCGGTATGTTTGACACCCGTGCCATGGACAGCTCTGCCACCCACAGGGCAGTTCAAGGTATTTTTGTCTCCTTATGCCAGGTGTATGTATCCCCTTCTGAGCCTGTACCACTGTTGGCTTGGTTGGTCAAGCCCTGTAGGGGATAGGGAGGGACTGTGTGGCTCAGTAGCAGAGCATTTACTTTGCACATGGAAGATTCCAAGTTCAGCCTCCAGCACCTTCAGTAAAAAAGGCTCAAGCACTAGGTGAGGTGAAAGACCTATACCTGAGATCCTGAAGACTGACAGTGAAAGTAGACAATATTGACCTGGATAGACCAGTGATCTGGCTCAGCAGAAAGTTGCATCCATGTATTTAGGAGGGTATGCCACCAGGTTTACTAGCTGTGGGTTGGGACATCCTTGGGATTTGGGAGTGGAGCCTGGAGGTGGAGTTTGGGGAAGGGAAAGCAGAGCTGAATTTCTGCAAAGTGGGATTCTGTCTTCTGGCTGTTTGAGGAATAAATCCACATTGAGCCTTGTCACTCAGAAGTGAAATAGAAGTCCTTTATTGTAGAAAGCCTCCGTTCTTGATAGGAAAGGCAGAGTAAGAACTTCTAGCTGTCTATCTAAGCTAGGATGGAGAAAGATTATTAAAAGCATGTCCAGCCTTGCACAAAAGGGGGAAGAGAGAGAGATGTGCATGACGAGAAGAAAGGAACTC